>NC_080188.1:152531935-153156935 GCF_030028045.1 Hippopotamus amphibius kiboko
TATTTCTCAGATGGCAGGAATATTTCTTAAAGCAATATTTTTCAAAAAGGTTTTATGGAAAATCCCCCAACCGCTCAATTGACCCTACTAACATCCTGTACCAGTTATCAATTCCAAAAGCACCCTTTATAGATGTCTGGAACATTTTCTCCCTGGCACATGTTATGCTTTATCAGTAGAGGGCGCTGGGGGGACAGGAGAAGAAGAACACCTTCCTGGTTCCTTTGCACTTTTCTCCTGACTTGCTTCCCAGGACTCTAAAGTCTGGTAGAGCTTATACCCAGCAAGTTTCAGCAGCACTCCTGCTGGAAACATCTCTGTCTAGTTTTGTGGGGTGTCCCACCTGGTTTCTCAGTGGCAAGTTTAGCTGCACCCCCATGGGTGGATTCCTGATGAAAGGCAGGGGTCATTCAACCAGTTCCCTGGAAAGTCCAGCATGCGGCATCCTCCCAAAGAGATGTCTCAGTGCGTTCTGCAGAAGACCTAGGTGGCTTTACCATGAGTTCAGCAGCATCCCGCCAAAATAACTTTCTGCGGAATTTTATGGGCACCCAGCAGGAAGCTTCCAGCTAGCAGCCCAAGCCTGCAGTTCTCTGCCCACCAGCCTTGGATCTCTGACTATGGACCAGTTCTGTTCAAAGACAACCCAGAGAGTTTCTCTGCCATCCAGTGGGCCGCAACCACACCTACCCCAACAAAGACTGAACCCCAGCTTTGAGGAGTCCCTCTCCCCTTCCAAGTGTGTCCCTTCTTTGTGTTCTCTGCATCAGCCTTAGGAGATTTTTTTCAACATTCCCTCTTATTCCCTCTGTGTAGTTAATTCCCTGAAAATAGTTAATTTTTATATCAAACCTTCCCTTTTCAAATGACAATGCGATTTCTCTCTCCTAATACAACCATGACTGAAACACAACCATTGGTTCAGAAGCAAGGGAAAGCTATGGGGAATTTCTTGCCTTCTTGACTCAGAATGGAAAGAACTAATGGAATCTTTTTGCTATTAACATCTCTGAATATTGCACTTGTTTCTGCAGTCTGCACAGAGCAGGAATGGTGCAGAATTGCTGGAAAGGTGCTATGTAGGGCGAGGTCACTGCAGACAAGTCATACATAACAGGCAGTCAAACCGGTTGGAGAAGGTGCTGTCAGTGTTCCATAAAAACCATGTCCCTTCTGATTTCTGCCCTGTGTCAGTGGGTCCATTGTTCTCCTAAGACCCCTTGGCTGGAATCTCAGTCCTCTTTCCCTTTTTGGTGTCCTTCATATGCTCCCTTAGCCACCCTCACTGCCATTGCTCTATCCAGGATCTGATTACCTAGCCTAGAAATTCCCCTAGAAATGTTATCTCCCTTCATTCCATAGGTTCCTGAGTCCCAGCTCAAACTGCACCTCCTGGAAATCTTCCCATCAGCTTGGCTCAGTGATTCTCCCTGTTCTGCCTTCTCTTATTATCTGTGCAGGTCTTAAAGTCCTTTCCTAAGCCTGCTCTGCACATAACTGATCTTCCCTACCGACCTGAGTTGCCTTGATGAAACTTGGCTCAGATAAGCAGAGGAAAAGAACACACTTATTTGTATAGAAATGGCATCCTCTGTTGGTAAACGTATGTATGACTGGATTTTTTTTTCATCAGCTGTAAAAGATCCATTACTGCCCAAAGCTGAGAGAACCAAGAAAATTCAGCTGCCCCTCTCTGTTCATCTCACTCCCCTAGCAGGTAAAATTCAATCCACTGACAAACTCACCAAATTTCTAACCCTAACTATCACACTAAGAGCTTCCTGATGCTGAAGTCTCTTGGATACCAATCTGTAACATTTATTGAATACCTGCTATATGCCAGGCATGGGATTAATTTCTTTATCTACATTATGTCATTTTATCCTCACAGAAACTTTATGAGGTAGACACTTGGGTCAGAGTCTCTAAAAGCAATCTTCAGTACACGTTATCTATTTAACACTTACTGAACACCTGCTACATGCCATACATGGGAAAGGGAGTCTGGTTAGGCACAACATGTCAACAATATTTTTATTTCTACTATACAAATGCGGAATCATAATCTTTCACATTTGTAGAAGTTTTACAGATTTTGGAATGGTTTCACATTCAGTATCTCATTAAATGTTGCAATAACCTTGAGACATAGAGATTATCATCCCCATCATGCAAACCAGGAGAGTAACAAGGTAGGAGACTTCCTCAAGGTCAACTGGCCAGTTAAATGTCTTCTCTGTCTGTGAATAGCGCCTTACCAGATACATAGCCAGCTGTTGTGAGTCCTAGCTCAGACTCTCCTCTATAATATATAGGTTCTGAGAGTTTACCAGTAGGATCTTATAGCCTTTTTAACTCAAACTCGTACTCAGCTCTGAAGCTGGTAACCACCTCTTATGAGAGCAGGTAAGAAAAAATATACCTCCTTACCAGAAGGTGGCCCTGCCTTGCCTACCTGACATTTTGCTGGGCTCACAAAGGTCCTGCAAAACTCCCCTGTGGAAAGAGGATGCTCCTGGGGCATTGCTCACCTGTTTCAGCAGTTTTCTTTAGCAAAGTTTCATTAGAGCTGTCCCAGTAGGCCAGTCTGTCAGAGGAGACTGGGGGACCCAGGGCTTCCTGAGTGCAGCCTTCACCAGCTGCAAGGGGTGGCTCTGTGGCAAGCCCTATGGCAGAAAGCTGGAGTTTCCTGGATCTTATGGGAGGTGTCATCTCCACTACCCTCTCAGGGTCCTGGGCTTTGGCCCCCAAGTTGCCTCTGTATCCATCAAAGACCCCTGAGCTGTCTTTGGAATGAATGAGGATGAAGAGTTGCATTAGACAAGCTCCCTGTTATGATCCAAGTGTGGGTTGGAAAAGAATTTCCAGACACAAGGCAGAATGCAAGGAAGATAGAGTTTATTAGAGAGAAGGGTCGCTGCAAGACCAGCAGGCTGACTTCCTGGTAGCCAGGGAAAGTCAGCCATGAGCATGGGTTGCCTGCCTGTTTTTATAGCCAGGGAACCTGTGGTTATCAGCTGACTGGGCAGAGTATGTATACTTTTAGTGTGCTGAGTGGGAGAAAAATGGAGCAAATATCTTTCCTTACGTGGGATGGGCAAAGGACATGGCATGCTGCTTGGCAGGGCTCTGGGACATTGCCATGGTCGCACTGGGACAGAGTGATAGGAGTCCTGTAACTCCTTGTTCCGGCAATATTGGCCCTTTGGGTCTGTTTTCTTCTTTGTCCTTGGAGCACACCACACTCCCCTTCTCCAATTCCCACCCCATCTCAATTCCAAGTAATGCTTCACGTCTAAAAGCTGATGAAGGTACAGCAGGAGCACATGTAGGGGCTCCAGAAACATCATATTGTTTTGGGAAAGCATGGGTTTAAGATCTCATTGACTCAGGTTCAAATCCCCTACTCCATCATTTACTAGGTTAGGTATCTCATCAGGATGAGGTACAAATGAAGGTAACAGAAAACCCACAACAAAAATGGCTTTAATAAGGTAGAAATTTACTTTCCTCTCACATAAAAGCCCAGAGGCAGGAGTTCGGGGCTGGTACGATGTTCCAGTCTCCTTCCAGTTCACTATTCTGCTGTTCCTAGTGGGTGGCCCCCATCCTCATGGTTCAAGGTGGCACCCACCTACCAAACAGCAAAATAGAGCGAGGAACAAGGAAGAAGGGGCAGAGAAAATAAACCGAAGTTGTGTCTTAAGGAAGGGTCCTAGAAACTACCACATGACACCCCACTTACTTCTCATTGCCCTGAACTCAGTCCCATGACCACATCTAACCACACAGGAGGCTGGGAAATGTAGTCTTCTTTCTAGGCGAAAACTATGACAGCGTAGTAGAAAATTATCATGAACAACTAATAGCTTCTACCAGAAGTCTCATGACCTCTGTGGGCATGGGGATGATGCTATTTTACCACATGAAAATTGTTGGATTAACTGAAACCTCGTATGCCAATCATCTAGCCCAGAGCCTGGAACATAACGGCACACAACCTCCCTTTTTCCTTCTCTCCATTTCCAGGATTCTGGAATGTTTGGCAGTAGCTTTTATCCTCTCAAATGTGGCCAGAGCGCCTGCAGCCAGTGTCTGAGCCTTGCCCCCAACTGAACTCTCGGAGTCAGCCTGCAGCTTGCCAGGGCTTTGAGCTGGGTCTCCACGTACTAAGTCATAGGGACTTGCCTTACCCCCATGCCTAAGACTCTGAAATCTGTGAAAAGAGACTCTCCCCACTCACCTTTATGACACTGCTAATAATTTTGTAAGACAACATCTGCCCCAGCCCCTCACTGGAGCCCCAGATCTGATTCTTGTCCTGGTACTGGGGGCTGAAGCCCGGGAGAGCCAGGACTTAATTCAAGGAAAGATCTCAGATATGCAAAAGCCTGTAGAAAAGCTGAGACAGCTCCACTGAAGAGGGCTTGCTGGGCAAGAACCAGCTCCTCGCACACAACAGTTTCAGACTCTTCTATCAAAAGACTCTAAGGCAGCGAGAGTGACCCTGAACCAGATAACCCCTGACCCCCAAGTTTAAAGTATAACCCAGAGCAAGTGACTACAAATAAAAACACTTCTTTCAGTCTTCTCTTCCTTCTTTAAAATTTGTTCAAATTTTACATTTTACTGACGTTTACTTCAAAATATATTTTTAAATGTTTCTAGTAAAATTTATACTCCAGCAAGATACACCATGTTTATCCTTTATCTTCACTTGTCCTCAGCCCCTTGTTCATGCCCCTTGGAGTAACTGCATCATTCCTTTCATTCCCATACAACCCCATGCAATACCAACTGTTATATGGACCGACAGATTTGGACACTGAAGTTAAGCGGTTACGCAGATTGCCCAAGGTAAAACAGAGCATAACTGGTTAACTGGGATTCAGATCCTGTTTCGTATGGCTTTAAATCCTTGTTCTGTAATCGTCATATAAGTAAGCAGGGAGTACCCACCACCTACTGACGGAACCTGTTGCTAAGTAAGGGATCTTGGCCACCTGGGGGAATCAGCACAGTGGAGGCACAATGAAGCAAGCCTTCTCCTAGGTCACGAGACGGGATTTTGGAGACTGTGGGCCACTGACTCCAGGAGTGACCACCAAATCAACCTAGAAAGATGCCCAGAGGCTGGATAAATGCTTTGACTAATAGCATGGGCCCAGGTTGGGACTGGTTTGGGACTCGTCGTATCACCCTGGCCTCAAGGGCAGAGAGCCAGGACCGGACAAGAGAGGGGAGAGCCCCTTGCCCCTGGTCAATGACCCTGAAAAGGAAAAGCTCCTTTGTGAGCTGCAGTCAGTCACGAGGCTGATTTCAGCCTGAAGTCCAGGAGTTCCTAGGAGAACTGAGGTAAAGGCCCAGACCCAAGAAAAGCAAGACATGGACACTGTCTCAATCCACGTGTTATTCAGAAGCAAGAGAGGGGGACCCCCTACTAGAAGGACACGCAAGCGCCCCATATAATCCTGGAGACGCCGAGCATGGAGGAGAGTAACATGGGAGATTCCCAATAAGGAGGCAACAGTCTAGGCCTGGGCACCCACCACGTGCTGGAGACACCAGCCTGGCCTCTGCTTCAGGAGGCCTCCGGCGTCCATCACGTAAATTCAGCACTGCTCCCTGCTTGGGGTAGGAAAGTGACTTCCTGGTAGACTCATCTGGCCTTTCTCCTCCATAAGAAGGAGCTCACCAGTGGAAGGGTGTTACAGGTCCCTTCTCCTGGGCTCCACGTTCCTACGGCAGGACTGCCTACCCACTAGGCACTTACTCCACAGGACTGGCATTTTCCGTGTCACCTGAGGCTACCTGAGGCCTGTTCCTACCAGAGTCTGAGGGGCTGGTGTTCATATGGGTCACGGGTAGCCTAACAGTGTCAGCAGTCCAGACTTAGCCACTGTCTGGCCAAGGAGATAACATGGTGAGGAGAAGGAGGCCTTGGCCGGTGGAGATGAGAATACATAGCGATGTCTGCCTGCAGGAGTCTGGTGGTCCTCATGACAGTGGGCACATGCGCCTCTTCACTGATTCTGCAGTGGACGAGGTTAATTCCTGTGCCAGCCCCAACTTGCTGTGTGATCCTGGAAGAGTCACTTAAACTCTCTGAGTCTCATCTTTCCTTCTACACTATAGGGAGGTGAATCCTGCCTTTGGGAGAATGAACTGAAGTAAATCACTCTGGTTCCCTGGAAGAAAAGGAGACAGAGGGAGACAGGAACTGTTATTTGTTTTTGTGTCCCCAACAGGATCCAGGACAGAGGTGATATCTGATGTCACCAAACCTGGTGTGGGTGCCCAGGCTCAACGGCAGGGGGAGCCTGGCCTCTGTTTTGATCCCTGAGCTGCCCTGGCTGGGAGGGCTGGGGGGTTGGGAAAGCTGGATCTCTCCACTGGTGTTGCTCCAGGCAAGGTATGTCCTTTGCAGCCCAGAAAAGTCACCTGACCCCCAGATCTCTGAGGTGGCTGATTGTGTTTGTTTCGAGCCATCGTCTGACTGACTGGGCGTGTGAGCTTGGAAGTGGCTGCGTGCAGAGAAGCCTGTGACTGGCAGGATAGGGGATTCCCTGTTTGTCTCTGGACTTTGTCCCAAGCTGTGGGAGAGGGCTTCTCTGGTCAGCTCATGTCTTAGGCCCTAGGCGGGACATTTCCTACACCTGGAGAGGGTGCTGCTGGTGCTGTGGGAGAGTCCAGCATCACTCACCTCCTTGTCCAGCCCAGAAAGGACTTATTTGGTAGGCCTTGCAAGAGGATGGACCCACTTGGCCAGCCCCTGGAGACAGTTCTTGGAGGCAGCCCGGCCCCTGACCTCTGCAGCAGCACGCCACCCACTTTCCCCCACTCCCTGCTCCTTCCTGCTCTCCAGGTCAGCATGGGCCCAGGACGGAGGAAGTGTCTCCCTTGCTTCTCTGGCCAGAGGAAAGGAGCCAAGGGGCTGCAAAACAGCCCTTAGATTCTTGGACAAGAAGGCAAAACAAAACCTAACAAAACACAAAACAAAAAGCTCAGCGAGATCACTGTCTTACCCAGAGGCAAGTCACTGTTCAAGACAAGTCAGCCAGCCTGGCCTCTGTCACCTGCTGAGCTCCAGAAAGGGGCCTGCACAGGTGGGCGGTCTGATGGGGGCAGGGGAGCATAGCCTCTGCCCTGCAGCTCCTGGCCTGAGGGAGAGATACTGTCCTCCCCTCTGGAAACCACTGGAGAGAACAGCTTGCTGGATGTTATCCCAGCAAGGATAAATCAGGCTGTTTCCAGAGGGGCCTGTGGCCACACAGAGCGAAGAAGATGAATTTTAACCCCAAAGTAGACAAATTGCTTAGTCCCCTCGCACGGCCCAGTCAGCAGTTCTCTTCTGGCTCCCTGACTGCCCCTTTGAAACACATACCGAAGGCCCACTGGGTAAAGGCCTTCCTAAGCTGGGGATACAGACAGGGAGCTTACAGAGCAGCATACGTGCTGGACAGTCCCCAGGGAGTGACAAGCCCTGAAGGAGCCTCCTGCCTGTGGAGAGGTGTCGGGCCTGCCTTCCAGAGCCCGAAGGAAGAAGTGACACTCACACTGAGTGGGAAGGACGCAGAAAAATAATCTAGGTAGATGACAGGAGAAAAGCCCCACTGCGACTTCTGCCCTGAAGGGGCCTGGGGCCAATGGCCAGGCAGGCACACATCGTTAGCAGTGATAACACAGGCAAGATCACAAAGCACTATTTAGTTCACTGTGTTATTTCACATATGTTTATTCTGTGAGGTAGGTCAGAAAATGAAGTCAACCCTAGGACACACAGCAAGGAGCTCTGATTCCGCATTCCAGGCCTTAACTAGTTCTTTAGGTAGCCTCTGTCTCACCACCACCCCAACTCCTAGAGGCAGAACCTTGTTGAAAACAACAGGGCCTGTCTTAGCTTGCCAGGTCTAGAACTTATTTTTTTGTTTTTTGATTTTTCCTTTTTAGGTCACCAGAGTTGGTTCACATCTGGAGGCCCAGCTCATGCCAGCCAAACATACGGGGGGTGGACAGGCAAACAGTAAACCAATATGCTTGTTTATGGAAAGCGCGGGTTTATCGTTAAGGCTGGTGTCAGGAATGTGCTGGAGCCACCAGTTCCCCCCTGGGGATGACCCAGAGCCCAAGCCAAGGGCTTGAATCCATCAGGCCAGGTGAGAGAGGTGCAGGACGTGCTGGGAGGTGTGAGGAACGGTGGCTGTGGAGCGACCTGAACTGGAATCTCAGCTCGACCAGTCGCTGCCTGTGTGTTTCTGGCAGGGTACTTAAGCCTCAGCGTCTTCATCAGCTACATGGAGATAATCCTAGAACAACCCAGAATGGCTGGGAGGAGTGACAGAGGAGATACACGTATGATGATGCAAAGTAAATGTTATTAATTTTTGTTGTTCAGGGTGGCCGGGCGACTTCCCTGTCCCTGCAGAAGGTATATTCACAACAGCTACCCTTTCAAAGCAGATCGTCCTCACCCCAGTCAGTGCTGGATCCACTCACAAATTCTTTTTTTTTTTCTTTAAGAACTTTCATTGAGATACAATTGACATACAGTAAACTGCATATATTTAAAGTGTACAATTTGGTATTTTTCTTATTAGTAATGTATATATGGTAATCCCAATCTCCCAATTCATACACTCCCAACACCTCCACCCCCCACCGCCCGCTTTCCCCACTTGGTGTCCATATGTTTGTTCTCTACATCTGTGTCTCTATGTCTGCCTTGCAAACTGGTTGATTTGTACCATTTTTCTATATTCCGCATATATCACTCACAAATTCTTGCTCTCTCGCTGAGCCCTTCTTTTATATAGTGTCTCTCCAGGCAGTCAGGAGCCTGAGTAATTCACTGGGTTGCAACTTTATGTAATAATCCTCTTCTCCTGCAGATGCTTACCACACAGCTTGATGGAAATATTATCTATCCTTCAAGGAGATTTGAAGACACTGTATTTCACTCCCCTCAACACTACATCCTCCCTTACAGGGTCATTATCCAAGAACACAGGCTTCCAAGCTCAGGACCTGGCCAATGCTACCGTGTGTGAGCTTCCCCTTGTGGGACCCGTTTCCTTACCTGTCCGTTGGGGCATACCCACCCATAGAGTTGCAGGGGGGATTAGACTTGAAATTAGGGGTGTCCTAATGACAAGACCTTGTAAGTGAACTGCTGTTAGAGACCATGGGTCTCCTTGTGGGAAAAGGTGGACTCCACAAGCAGGATGATAAGGGAGGATTCCTGCGGGCATCTGAACCAGGTCGGCTCATGCCCCTCCCCTCGTGTGTCCTCCCCTCATCAGTGTCTGAGATCCAGCTCGTCCCCCTTTCAGAGCGTCCACTCAGGACACAGTGTGACCTGAGGAAAGGGGACGGGGAGGAGGACACCCTGAAGAGTGGTCTGCTCCCTGACCCCCTCGCCACCAGAGTGTTTCTAGCCTGGAGACCTGAGGGCTCTCCAGGAGTCTGGAGATTTGGGGTTGGTTGGGTGGAGAAGAGGCTTGGGCAGGGAGACTGAGGCCTTTCTGAAGAGCTTTTCTTCTCCCCGATGGTCCCCTCCCTGCCTCTACCCCCACCCCACACTCTCTGTGCACAAACCCCGGAGGAAGGCAGGCAGTCCCCACATAGGGACTTCTCAGGGACACCCCCTGCAGGCACACCCTCCAAGAAAGCACACTTATGCCTGCTCCCCATCCTGCTGCGCTTTGGAGCCTGTGGGGGGATGAATCAGACAGGACAATGACAGCCCCTGTGCTTAGGTTGCACACATCCGACAAGAGCAGTCCTGCAGGGCAAGCAGAGCAGATGTTTGGGGTGGGGGTTGTTTTTTGTTTGTTTTTTGCATTTCAGAAACTTTTATTAATAGTCCCTAAACCACACGAGTCAAAAGGGGTTTTTTGAAAAGTACTAAATGTATAATGACTTATATCTTGGGCATTTAATTAAAATTCTACCAGATTCTAGACTGTATTCAACTATCTCAATTTCCTGATCCTGTGGGTTTTACTGCCTTCTTCATTTTCACAGGTGCAGTGGTCTGGCTTGGGGGAAGGGCAGTCTATACTGTGGTATAGACTCTGTACTTGAACATCTGGATAACACAAAGATTTGCCCTGCACCAACCTCAACTGTCTTCCAACCCAAGTCAATACAAATGAAGGAATTGGATTTCAAGCTTCGTGTTAAAGTGAATGGCCTTATGAAGATATTAAAGTCTCACATCATTGATCAAAAGCTTTCATTACACTGCAGCAACATTTCATTGATGCTGGGAATGCAGAGAGGCAGCAAAGAAGTGTGGTTAGAGGCACAGACTGTAGAGTCAGACTGCCTAGGTCCAAATCCTGGGTAGGAGAGTGACTTGGGTCAGTTACCTAATCTCTCTTTGTCTCAGCTTCATCATCTGTAAAATGGAGAGCAGATCTTTTTTTATTCTAATTTTAAATTTTTATTGAGGTATAACTGACATATAACATTTCAGTTTTACGTATACAACATAATGATTTGGTTTTCATGTATAGTGTGAAATGATCACCACATCCATCACCACACATAGTTACAAAAAATGTTTTTCTTGTGATGAGAACACTGAAGATCTACTCTCTTAGCAACTTTTAAATATGCAATACAGTTGTAGTCACTATACTGTGCATTAATCCCCATGACTTATTAATTTTGTAAGCTTTTGACCCCCTTCACCCATTTCACCCACCTCACCCTTGCCTCAGACAACCACCAACCAGTTCTCTGTATCTATGAGCTCGGTTTTTTGTTTTTGCTTTTTTAGATTCCACATATAAGTGAGATCACATGGTAACAGATGTTTTTATTCCCAATTTACAGATGAGGATATTGGAGCCCAAAAGGGAAGGGACCATAACCCTCACTCTAAAGTCGTGTGGAGAACAGGACTCAGCTGTCTCCCAAGGCAGGCCCAGTCTCTGCTGGCCCCTGCTGAGCTAGATGGCCAAGAAAGGCAGCCTGACTGACACGTGGCTCAGTTTACCTGCCCAGTGAGACATGCCAAGCCCTAGTGCTCCAGAGGGCAGGTAGGTGGCCAGCCCTCCCCCATCCAGGCCCTGACCAGTGGGACAGAGCTCAGCCTCGAGAAGAGCTGCCAGAAACCTGAGTTCCCCCTTGGCCTGGAACAGAGGGCTTTGTAGGCTCTTGGGGAGGGATCTTCACTCTGAGAATCCCTGTGAGTCTTGAGTTTTCCCTGTTTCACTGTCCCTCTGTTTTTTCATTTTTCTCCAGGGCTGACAAGAGGGGGAGAAGCTGATACAAATTTCTGAGCTGGGGATGTGGAAAGGGGACTTGGTTGGACTCCACTGCGTATCGACGTTAATTCTGTGTACCAATTTTAGCAGGTCTGCCCTAGCTGGAGCCTTGAAGATTGTCACGGTTGAAAACATTTGCTTGCCCCATCTTTCTGTCTCTGCCCCTGTTTCCGGTGTCTGTCTTTGTCTCTTTCCATATATCTAAATATACATATGTGTGTATCTATGCATATATATTCATATACACATGTGTATTATATATATAAATAATATATATATAAAATAATGTATATTTTATATATATATAAATATATATATATAATGTCTTTCTCTGTCTTTGTCTCTAACCACTAATCTGACTTAAAGGATCACAGAGGTGGATGGGACAAGAGTCTTCTCATATATTCACTACCAGGATGGTCCTTGAACCACAAATGTGGGTCAAGTTTTCAAATAAACTCCCACTTCTCACTCCTAGGGAGTCAGTCTACACTTTGCTTGGATCTGATGGTTTCCTACTTCCTTCCTTTGGCCAAACTCGCATCCTTTGCAGTTTGGATACTCACTGTAGTGTCCTAGGGGAGTAGTGATAAGACAGAGGTCAGATCCTGGCCCTGCCTGCTGGGTGGTGAAGTTTGGTGCCTTATAGGACTAAGCCTTGCCAGGAGGAGGGACAAAAGCAGCTCAGGGAGTGTGGCAGGATGTTGTCATGACCTTGTGTGAGATTCCAGTCAAGTGCTGGGTATATTTATAGATACACACACAGAGACACACACACAGGAAAGTACTGTTGTTTTCCTGGAAACGTGTGCCAGTTCTCGCAGTCCTACCAGATTTCCCAGGTTGCATCACCCTGAAACAGGGAAAACTATGTCGTTTTCTCTTTTGCATCCACCTGTTACGTGAAGAGGGATCTTTGGAAAACAGATCTGAGTGCTTCTCTCCTCTTTGGAAGACTGCAGGCATTTCCCTTTACCCTCAGGGTAAGATTTTTCCCAGCACATCTGACTGCCCAGCTAACTACTCCAGCTCCTCTCTTGCCTCCCAGGCCTCCCTGAACTCCTCCCAGGCCTCCCTGAACTCCTCCCAAAGCAAAGCACTTTACATTACTTCTCTCCTTAGCACATGCAGTTCCCCCCAGCCAGGAGTGCTTTTCCATCTCCTATTCTTCTGGCAGAGTCTTACTTGGTCTCCAGATCCAACCCACATATCACCTCCTCTGGGATGTCTTTTTTCACCTCTCCCCAGTGGGCACATTTACTCGTTCCTCTGAAGGCTTAGGACTCTGCCCTCTTATCTCACTATTGCATTTCTATTCAAATCTGTCTCTTTCTCCAAACCATGTGTTTTCCAATGTCAAGAACTGTCTCTTACTCATTTCTGCCTCCCTAACATCTAGGCCAGTGCATACTGCCGAGCAGATGTGCAATGGAGAGCTATTGAATGAATGGATGAGATGTTTACAGTGTAGCTGCTTAGAGTTCAGGGTCTGCTTTTGGTAGAAGGTTGGTTTTAAATACCAGCTCCACCACTTGCTAGTCACAGAATTTTTCAAGTCACTTAGCCACTCTGTCAGTTTCCTAATCTGTAAGGTAGGATATAACACAATAGAACCTCACTTATATGATTAGTGTGAAATTTTAATGATATTGCACCCAAGGGATTTCCTATAGTACCTGGGATAGGCACATAATTTTTTTTCTCACAACCCACATTTTGTCTATCGGCAAATCCTGCAGGTTCTTCCTTTAAAATATCCAGCCACTTCTTACCTTTTAACTGCTAACAGCCCAATTCAAACTACCATCATTTTCCACAGATGTATTTTGGTGGCCTCCTCCCTGGTCTCCCTGCCTCCATCTTTGTCCCACTTATCTATTTTTAACACAGCTGCCAGAGGCAATCCCTTAGAAATATAAGTCAAATCAGGTCACTCCTCTGCCACAATTCCCCTTTGGCTTCCCTATCTCACTGAGAGTAAAAGCCCAAGTCCCCATTGTGGCCAACAAGGTTACTGCTACCTCTGATTCCATATCCTCACTCTCCCCTTTACTTTCCCAGCTTCAGCCACACTGGCCAACATGCTATACCTCAAACCTGCCACATACCACCCTGCCCCAGTGCCTTTGCACTTGCCATTTCCTTGGCCTAGAATTCTATTTCTCCAAAAAGCCTTATGCCTCCCTTGCTTACTTAAAGTATCCACTGAAAAGTCACCTTCTCCAGGAGATACCCTGGCCAGTCCATCTAAACTTTCAACAATATGCTCACTGTTGACACTTTCTATCCCACTTCCCTCTTTGTTAGCCTTTATCATTAATAGAAATATATATTTTATTGTCTTCTTCACTATCTGTTGCCCTCAGTAGAATATAAGCTCTAAGAGGGCAGAGATTTTGTCTGTTTTGCTCGCTGCTGCACCCCCAGCATCTAGAACCATGTCTGGCACAAAGTACGTGCTCAGTAAGTACTTTGCTGAATAAATAGATCATTCCAAGTAGTTTTGCTAGACTATTTCCCTTCTGTTGCAAGAGATCGGTGCCCTGAGACTGCAAAGATGAGAAGTTAGATTGCTGTAAAATACTGGGACAACAGCATCTGAACTGAGCTTGGGCCTCTCCTAGCTAGCCCTGGGCAGTTAGGATTGACTCAGGAGGTAGAACCCCAAACCATGCTTCTGTCCTCAGACTGGATTTTCCCCTTTTTCCAGCCCAACCCAGCTGTGCCCCACCCAGTAGAGGGTTTGCTGGGAACTCCAAGCTCCTCCTTTTCTCCGGAGAGACAGGGGTGGGGTGTAGGCCCCAAGAAGAAGGAGTGGCATGGGAAGATGCCCTGAAGCTTGAGGACTGGGCGACACTGCTGAAGCTGCCTTTTGTTCAGTTTTCTTGGTGTTCCCACAAGTAACTTCCTCAGGGAAAAAATCAGTGCCATCCTTCTCAGACTTGGTTTCCCAAGAAAGTAACACTCTATAGAGTGGGTCCACGGCAACACATTTCTGGGCCCGGCCCCAAGCCTCCTATCAGACTCTCTAAGGTGGGGCCTGGACATCTGGAAGCTGCAGGTCCACGAGGGGATTCTTCTTTATACTCAAATGAGAGCCACCCATCAAATAGACACCTCCTAGGGGTGGGATTGTGGCCTTTTTACAACTCAGCCACCTGGTCTCAAATTTCATCCCCTCCCCTGCTTCATTTTCCTCATTAGCACCTACCACAATGCCATCTAACATAGAATGTACATATTCCACTTATTTAGCCTGTTTATTATCTGACCCTCCAGCACCCCCTTGCACACACCAGGAATGCATTTTTTTGTCTATTTTATGCATTGTTGTATCTCCAATGCATGGGAAAACACCTGACACATAGTAAGTGCTTCATAAATATTTGTTGAATGAGTAAATCCTTATCCAAAGCCCTCCGTGTTAAGAGCTTATTAGTGAGGGAGGGGAGGGCAGAGAGATAGTAATCCTCTTACAGTAAGATTACCCTTGCCCTCAGGGGACTCCCAGAGGCCACAGGCAGAGCAAGCCCAGAGAAGTCCACCTGAGCCACCTATGCACCTTTCACCTCCTGACCTAAATACTGGACCACTTTGCACAGAGTAGAGATACATCGTGATGAGGCCTAAGACAAGCAGCACATTTTCCTCCCTCCCAGGACTTCTTCCCGTTTGCGTTTATAATTCCCACCCATCCTATAGGCCCCTTTCCACCCAGCAGGCCCCCCTTCTCCTCCTTCTCTGGGCTCTAAGGAGCACCAGGGGCCAGTCCCATCCTCTGAGCACTCGATGGCCAGGTGGGCTGCTGCACTGTCAGTGGACCCTTCACAGATGTCCTTCTTGCCTCCCTGAATAGACTGTGAGTTTGCTGACAGTACAGACCCTGTCTTGTTTACCTGCATCTGTCAGTACCGTCCTTCTTGCCTCCCTGAATAGACTGTGAGTTTGCTGACAGTACAGACCCTGTGTTATTTACCTGCCTCTGCCAGTACCTAGAGCATAGTAGGTGCCCATTGAGTCATGAGTCTGTGGCTTTTATGCAGGAAAAGCACATGAAATGCAGTTATGTTCAGGGCTTGGTGTATGCTAGGGCCCAGAGGGGGCCAAACAGTGGAGTTTTCTTTACTGTGATGCTCTATCACACAGGGATTAACTATGCACAGCAGCATGCCTTGAGGCTGGAATTAAGTTGCCCATCTATTTCCTCTTACTACTACCTCCAGTAATAATAGCTCACATTTATGCACTGTTTCCTGTGTGCTAAGTGCTGTTTTAAGCATTGCACAGGGATTATCTCACTTAATTCTCATAACATTTCGAGATAGGGACCATCATCATACATGTCACATGCATTTCAGGGTCAGGACTATTTCAGAGATAAAGCTTATGAAGTGTTGGTGGGGATGCCAAGCATGTGTGCTGAGAGGTCAATGAAGAGAGCAGGAAGAGGGAGTGCCTCAATGTGGAAACCCCAGATACACGTGAGAGAGCATGAGTTTTTCAGAGCAGAGAGACTCAGTTTCATCTCTATCATGCCTTCAGTCTTGATACCACCAAGTCTCGGGAATGTCATTCAGAAGTTCCCAGCCTCTAGAAGTTCAACCTTCAAAAACCCAACCTAGGAATCAAGGGTCCAGGCTTTGTGAACATTTGTCTGTTATACTGGCCATTTTTGGTCCATTCAACTGGCTTTCTTCCCATTTGAATTAGGAATGAAATAAGTAAGAAATCACATTTCCCTGTCCTTGTTTCCCACCCGCTTCCCAGAGAAGTCTCCCTAAGAAAGGATCCTGCCCCCTTTAACTCGCACCAGACCGGGAGCCCCTACAGGGCAGGGCCATGTCAATCCAACTCAGTGGCACTGCTCTGCCCCTCCCTACCCCACCAATCCCATGACTAGGAACCACTCTCGATCCTCTGCCACTAATGGTGAGCCCTAGGCCCCACCCTCAAGCACCTCCCTCTGTCCTGAGAACATGCTCTCCAGGCTCCCAGCTGTGAGTGACAGACACATCAGACACAGGCGCACAGGTGCTACTGGGTAGAAAGAAGATGGGAAGGCAAGGAATGGTGACAGGGCGTGAGAAAGTCAGAGAGCAGGAGAAATTGGAGAAGGCAGCAAGTCCATTCCCCTCCTTCCCAGCTTGGAGGCTGGGTTATTACACAGGTCTCTAAATAACATCTGAGTGGTCTCTGGTGCTATGTTTGAACCATGACTTTCTAACTCCCAAATAGACCTTGACTATCTGCTCCAGGCATTCCACGGACACTGAGGGAGGGACTGGAACCTGTCCCTCCCCCTCAGGGTACTCTAGAGCCAGGACACAGGGCTCATAGGTTAATGGCAAGGTTCTGCTGAAACATGGTTAGTGTGACCTCTGTAACATGCCTATGTCCCTGTTTTCAACAGTTCATAAGAGTAACAAATGTTGCTGTGTTTCCCGCTGAAAATGAACAGAGTTTCAGATGCTCAGGGGACACCAGAATAGGCTCAAAAGAAATCCGTGCTTAAGCCCTACAGAAATTCACCCACTCATCTCCCCCAGCACTGCCCTACCGCGTTTTGGGTCTCCCAGGAAGGCTCTGTGAATGGGCAGCGGAAAGACCCCCAAGTACTCGCTGCGGAAGGTGGCTGAGAAGAGGCAGGGTGGAGGAGAAGGAGGTCAGAGCCATACAAACGTGCAGTTGGGTTTCTGTCCCCACTATACTGAGTCCATGTCTCCCGCCCTCTCATACTTCTCATGCCAATAATCTCTCTTTCTTCTGCATAGCAGAGGGGTGACTGAAGAATCGGCCATCTGCTGCCTCCCCCATGCCCAGGTCCCTGTGCCAGGGTAATCTAAACAACTTGGGTAACTGAGATAAGATGCTTGCTGCCATTAAACACGGACAAGTCAGAGCATGGTACTCAGTTGCAGGGAAACTCCCTGGCTAGTCTGCAGGGAGACAGGGAGACCACAGCAGCGGGCCCTTAAAAATGGATGGAAACCAACCCATTGAAGAAAGAGCTGTGTCTCTCTAAGTGGCAGTTCTCCTGTTGGCCAGAGGGAGGGACCAGGGGGACTTAGCAAAGGCCAGCAGGGCTCAAACGGAGTAGTTTTCAGAGTCTCAACTACTCATGCCCTTCACATTCTGTCAGTTGGACAGAAAGAACATGGGCTCTAGGGTCAGGCAGACTTGAACTTTAGTCTCAGTTTGAGCCCCTAGTATGGCTTTAAAGCACCCTGAATTTTAGTCTGTTCATCTACAAAATGGGCCTTATACTTACTCTAAAGACTGTTCTAAGGATGAAATGAAATATCATATACAAGATACCTAGAACACAGTTTGGCCAAAGAGGTCATTACTAAAGGTTAATCCTCTTTCCCCTTCCTCCTGCAGGTGGGGTGGTTTTCTTCCCAGGGAAGAAGTCTCCCCAGGGACACCCTCTCTGGCCTGCTGGGATTTTTCTCCCTGACCCCTGGGACTTCCAGAAACCCTGGTCTCATTAAAGTTTGCTTGTCTGTCTTACTCCACTAGTCCGGAAGCACCTTGAAAACAGCTATCTTGGAAACCACTGATTTTCCAGTACTCAGCTCAATGTCTGGCATATAATAGTTGTTTGGAGAACTTCATTTCATAATAGCAGAGAAATAGATTAGAAGGCTTCTTAAGTAAGGTCCTTTCTTATAATAATAGTATTCATTGAGCCCTAAGTGTTATGTACCCATTACCTCATTAGTCACAAACAATCCTATATAATAGAAACTCGGGTAATTCTCACTTTACAGATGAGGAAGTTGAGGCACAGAGAATATTAGGTTACTCGTTCAAGCTAAGGTTTGAACCCAAGCAGTTTGACACAGCAGCCTGAACCCTGACGCCTCATGACACAGTTCTGACTCTGTTAGAGAAGACCACTCCGGGGAGCTTGCTGGTGAGGAGGAACTCTTGTTACAATGATCAACCCCAGGGAAATTTCTCTGGACCTTTGGAGGGAGATTCAAAACCCCTCTCCATCCCAGTTCGAGGTCTGCTTGATAAGCCAGGTATAAAGCTATCATGTGCCTTCCAGAAACGTCTGCTCCCTGGGGCAGCAGGGAATTTATTTGGCCAGGGATTCACACCTCAGAGGCTCACCTGCCTCAGCAACTAGGGGTAGCTCCTGATGGCGTGCTGAGCTGCTAGGTGTGCTTGTCCTCCGCCACGCCTCTGAAAGGGGAGAAGGACTGGGAGGGACAGCCTGCAGCCCTGGAACCACCAGACCTTTATCCTCTAAAAGGAGGGACTCCCCCAGTGCCTCTCCTCAGGGCTTGGCTCCGCTCAGTTCTCTGGGCTCCTCCTGCAGGCAGCTGCCTTTTTGAATGCCCAGTGAATCCCAAACTAGCTTGATTCATAAGAGGAAAATATACAAAACCCCTCTACAGCCAGAGAGTGACTTGTCTATGAAGGCTTATGTGTTGAAAATAAGCCAAGAAGCCGTCTGGCCATGTGCCCTCTCCCAAGTCCCTGCTTAAATTCAGTACACGTGTTACTCTATGCTCTTAGGGGACAAAGAGGTACCGGCTGCGGATCAACAGGGAATGAGCTTAAGTTCTCATGATGCTGAGAAGGGGGCACAGGCAGATAAGACAAGCATACAAACCACGGGGAAAAAGCTTCAGAACATTTCCCACACCCCCAAGCAATAGGTGCCCCCTCTCTCTGGTACAATTTGGAGAAGTAAGCCCTGAGGATACAGTGGGATGCACTCAGCTGCCCAAGGAGGGGAGGCTTGATTTGATGTTTGAGGAAGGCATCTCCCTTGTGGAGATGGTTGCTTGTGGTGACCTGGGTTCTGTGGGGGTGGTAGGTAGAAATGACAATGCACGTGGTCACACCATTTACAACACGCTTTCACAACCACATCTCATTTGGTTCTGATGACCACTTTGTGAGCAGGCTCCCCCACCCCCATTTCTCAGATGAGGAAACTGAGGCTCAGAGAAGTTTCTGAGTGGCTGTGCACTCAAGTGGCTTCTGACTCAAATCCTTCCCCTTATGTGGCAGTTTGCCTGGGGAAGTCATGCAAAATCTCACGGAGCAGGAAATCTTGACTTCTACAGAGGCTTCCTCCCAACCTTGGGCAAGGCCCACTGCAGACGCAAAGTCATGGCAGTAAACAGTGAGTGTGCAGGGGGCCGCACGGATGAGGGCTGGTGGCTGGACAGCAGCAGGAGCAGCCAGGGGTACTCAGAGGCAGAGCTGGGATCTGGCTGCCCGCCCAGGGTGGATGTGGCTTGATGCCCCAGAGGGAGGGCTGGGGCTGTGGCTGGCCTAGGTGCTGCGGCCCTGTGCCCAGGAGTGGGGGCCTAGCCTGAGGGAAGCCTGACTGAGCCCAGGTCTTTGATGGCCAGAGGTAAGGGTAGGATAAACTAGTCTCTTATTTTTAAACCAAAAAGAGGACAGCGGTTCTTTGTTTCCATGAACCAGCGGGAGAGGAAATGGGTTGCCTGGGTGTGGGTTTTGGGGGCAGGGGGGTGGGGGTGGTTTAGAGCTCTAGCTGGGAGGAAGTGGAACTAGTTACCAAAGGACTTCCTTGTTAGCCAGAACATTTGCTCTCCTCCTGGGAGGAATGGAGCAGCAGGGGCTAGAGGCTTGCAGACGTTTCTCCCAGCCCTGGGAACCTAGAGTTAAACCAGTCAGCACAAAGTCACCCTGAGGAGATGGAGGGGATCGCAGGCTTTGTGTGCTGGGAACAGCAGGCATCCTTGAGTCTGAGCAGTGACAGGATTTGGTTCTCCTCCTTCACTCCTTCTGCCCTCCTCTCTTTCCCCACCTCCCAGTGAACAGAGGCTGCTTCCCCAAATTCTATTGGGACCACCTCCTCTGGTCCCATGACTAGGACAGACTAAAGGGAACTAGCTTTTACTGAGCTCGGACTCTGTGCCCTGTCCTGGGCTTGGCACTGTAGTCATGAAATGAAATGAAAAAGGACATATTTTCCTCCTGAGGGGAAAAGGAGAATTACTAGATTAAAGGAAAGCCATCAGCAGAGATGTAAGCAAAGGTGGGGGTAGGGGGGTTAGGTACAGGAGCTGAGGCTGAGACAGTTTTCAAAGGCTTTTCACAAACTTTTTATTCCCCTGACTTTCACAAATAGGGAAGCCAGCCAGACAGGATTCTCCCCATTTTAGTGATAAGGAGCTTCAGGCCCTAGTAAGGGTGTAGCCAGGACAGAAACACCTATCTTGTGCTTCTGTGCTCACTGCCCTTTCTTCAAGGCCAGGCTGGGACCAGGATAGAGGAGGAAGTGGCGGAGGTGATGCGGTACCAGAGGGAGAAGAAAACTGAGGGACAGGGGACCCCCAAAGGCAACACTGGAACACCTGACGATGCTGGTTAACTCTCCATGTGGTCATCCTGGAGAGGACTTCTATTACTGCTACTACTACTAACAGTAATAACACTTACTATCTATTGTTTACCTTGTGCCAAATACACAAATATTGTGAAAGTGATTAATGTACAAAATGCTTTAGAAACATGATCTCTTTTAATCCTCAAAAGAACCAATAAGATAAATACTTTTGTTTCTACTTTTCAGCCGAGGAGACTGAGGTTCAGAGAGGTTGAGAATTTGCCTGAGACCTCATAGTGGGTGGCAAAGCTGGGATTCCAAAGGCCACACTCATAACCACGGTGAAGTACTGCCCAGGTGGGACACAAAGACTGCCCCGTTGCCTTTATTCCTCAACACCTGTGGCATCATTCAGCCCCAGAATGCTGGTCCTGAAAAAGGAAGGCCTCTGTTTTCCCAGGCTTTTTTACTGCCCCCCACCATCGCCCGGGCCTAGGCCTCAGGGGTGGGGTGATGTATGCAGACAAAGCAAAGTGGCCACATCCTGGGCAGACCCCCTGACAAGGTAGGCCACTGCCTCTCCCCATGCCTATGATTCCCTCTCTTTGACGGGGCCCAGTGCTTGCGGTGGGGTAGGGTTTTCACCCAGACATTCTCTACCAGGGGAACTAGAGAGAGGACGCAGGTCTTAAGTAGGGGAGGGAGAGTGGGTGGATGAGCTCTGCGGCTGTGAAGGGACAGTTCGGAAGGTCCTGGGGACTTTCCCCTATGCCTGAGCTTCTCCCCCGAGACAGGGCAGCCAAGTGCCCCGACACCCCCACAGGCTGTGAGCCTCTGGTTGGGTTTCTGACACTTCCCGTCCATGTCCTGGTTCTCTCACACCCTCTGCGGTGTACCCCATCTCCCTTCGTTTTAGAATCTGTTTACGACCCATTGCTCCCCTCATCCATCCTTCCCTCCCAGCTACAGGTGAGACAAGGCAGGCCCGGAGGAGTTGGGGGGAGCACGGCAACAGGCTTCACCCCAGCACAGCTGGACCCAGAAATCAGACCTTCCACCCCCACCCCCTGTGGAGGCTCCATGAAGAAGCCTGGGTGAAATGTAAGCCCTGAGCTTCTCTTGTTGCGATTTCTCTTCCTTTTCTATTTCCTGGCCTTTACCTGGCACTAGGCGTCTTGAAACCGTCTTTTTTAGGCTTCTTCCCCTAGGGCCCTAGGGGCCAACCGCTGTTTACTTGACTTGGCTAGAGCAGTGGTGAGAGGCAGCTTAGTGAAAGGGAAGCCAGTCCCTTACAGCAGTGCCTCTGAGACTTTCTGGGCATCTCTGGAAGCATAAGTGCCAAGAGTCTTTTTGTTTGTTTAACAAGGAGAACAATAGAGAGATGTGACTGTCTTCAAAGATCCCCCAGCAAAGTTTCTCGTCCGTCTCCTAAGTAAAAATACACACCATGGCTGTAACGTGAAATGCGTATCCTTGACACCTGGAGACAAAACAGACTGCAAACACACTTGGGCGCCCAAAGACAAGATCGCCCAGGATACAAATACCTGTCGCACCCACATTTACACACAGAGTAAAGACGAGGTTCGGGGTTGGCCGCCCCGGCAAGGGTTAACCCCGCTCGCGCCCCACCCCCCCGCCCGCTCGCGCTCCCCCCCTCCCCCCCCGCCCGCTCGCGCTCCCCCCCTCCCCCCCCGCCCGCTCGCGCTCCCCCCCTCCCCCCCCCGCCCGCTCGCGCTCCCCCCTCCCCCCCCCCCCGCTTCTCCTCCTCCCTCCCCCGCTGGCGTCACCGGTGTTCGAGTCTCGGGGCGGCCCCTCCCCGCCCGCCGCTGACGTGGCCCGTGGCGCGTCACTGCCCGGCCGAGGGGAAGCGCTGCCCTTATATGGGCGCAGACTCCGGAGGGGTCCGCGCGGGCGGGAGGCGGGGCGACAGCTGTCCTCTGTGGCTGCCCAGGCTCTCAACTTCGAAATGATTCCCAGGCCCGGGCAAAGATGAGCCAATTTGGAGAGAAGACGTGGCTTTCCCGTCTCCTCCAGAGAGCTGGAGAGCCCAAGTAGGCAGCCCTCGGATACAGTAGCTACCCCCACCCTCCCCATCCCATCCTCCCTCTTTGTGTTTCTCTTGAAGTGCTCAGAGCTAGATTGAGATGCAGATGACAATTGGCCTTTAATAGGTGCACTGGAATGGTCTCTTAATGCTCTGGGTCCCTGCAGTCCAAGGCCAGAGGCTGTGATGCAGAGGCCAGGGTGGAAGAGTGGAAAGGACAGCCTTGCATCTGCTGGGTCATCTTAAGTCTCAGAGTCACTTCCTGCCTCATTTTCCTTATCTATGAAGTATAGAAGATCCTTGCCTTATGGAGTGGTTGTGAGAATCAGATGGGCATTTAACGTGGGTAAAACAGCTTTGTAAGTGTGAAGTGCTGTGCAAAATTATGGTGGTCACTTTGTAGCCTGGAGGAGCCTTGTTCAGGTGCCACTTCTGAGGAAGGGAGCAGCAGAGGCTCAGATGCTGACTTGGCTTCCAGAAACTGCCTCTCTGGGGCCTCTCCCAGCCACACTGGGAATGCCCTTTGACCCTGTGGAAAAGCTTAAGCTTTGTAAACAAAGTCATCTGGTGTCTGTCTTCTGTGGTCCCATGGCTGTGATGGGCTGTTTCGGGCCCTGCTAGTAAGCAAGTGGTGAGTATGCTTGAGATGACCTTTCCAGTTAAACCAAGGAGGGAAACCAGAATTGCCAAAAGCCAGAGGGTGAACAGTCATGTGAATGCCTCATTCAGTACCGGACTGTCTTCCGCCCCTGCTAATAAGACCTCCAAATCCAGCCAGAACTCCTAGCCCCAACAAGCTCTTTCATACTGGACACCAGCTGAGTGCTGGTGCCTCCATTCCAATCCCCCTCATTAATTTCGGGCTATGTTTTCTCAGTGCTCATCTGCCCACATTTCTCTGTCTGCTGACAGCTTTGCATGTGTGTCCTCTGTGCGCATGCTTCCTCCTCGTCCTCAACTTGGAGTTTCCTGAGGGCAGGAACCATTTCTCTCAAACTAGACTGAAGAGCCTCCACCTTCCACCCTTGAGGATAGGAACTAAGTCTCCTAACTTTGATCACTATAAAACAAGGAGGACAAAAGGTGTTCAGATCCAGGGATCAAGTTATTGACTTATGACCCATATATAAATGACAGTGAGGCATGAGAGGGTGAGACAAGGTGAATCTCTGCAGTATTCACCTCCCCCTCTTTCTCTGCTTCCTGACTCAGTGATTCCCACAGAACCCCTCCCTGCCAGGGAGAACTGTGCTGAGTTGTTGAGAAGTAGATTGTACAGTGGGCAGGCAGGTACCCTCATTTTGGAGGTGGTTGTCCTCATTAAAGGTAAGGCACTTGAGGGTGACACCTAAGGCCATGCTCCCAATGGGAAAGCTGTCAGCTAAGGTCCACTGCTCCTTAGGTGCTGGCTAAGATTGGTTCAAAGCTTCATCTGAAGACCTATAAGACATCCAATGCCCCTCCTCAAAATATTCCAGATTCCTCTGGGAGTGGGGATGGCTCTAGCTTTGAGCTCCTATTTTTCTTAAGTCAAATTGGTTTAGGAATCGTCTTGCTGATTCATGAGTGCTCTTGCTATATGAGCTGTGGATTTCAGCCCTTTTCCTTACAGATTCTTCCTGTTTTCTTTTGCAGAGTAAGTCAGCTCTTTCTAAGCCATACCCACACTTCTGTGCCTCTTTACAAATTCAGTGAGATGGGCCCAAAGCTCCTGTGTGTTTAAGTTCTTAGGCAGAGTCCCTCCTCCTAAGCCTGGCCAGGCTGGAGCCGGGGCAGGGAGCTGCTCTCTCTCTCTCTTTTTTTTTAATTAATTAATTTTTTTATTTTATTGGTTGTGCTGGGTCTTTTTTGCTGTGCGCGGGCTTTCTTTAGCGGCGGTGAGTGGGGGCTACTCTTCGTTGTGGTGCGCCCACTCCTCATTGCCGTGGCTTCTCTTGTTGCAGAGCACAGGCTCTAGGCACGTGGGCTTCAGTAGTTGCAGCACATAGGCTCAGTAGTTGTGACTCACGGGCTCTAAAGCGCAGGCTCAATAGCTGTGGCGCACGGGCTTAGTTGTTCCACGGCATGTGGGATCTTCCTGGAGCAGGGCTTGAATCCATGTCCCCTGCATTGGCAGGCGGACTCTTAACCACTGTGCCACCTAGGAAGCCCGGGAGTTGCTCTCTTTCTAGGAGCTTATCCATCCCCGCTACGATCATCATTCAGTCTGCTCAAATTTGGGGGCTCAATCTTCTCAAAGCCCTCTTAGACATGTCTCATAATATTCCTCTCTCCACTCCCCTCATGGGACCCACCTTGCATCCACACATCTCTATTGCTAGAGAAAAGCAGCTGGAAATAACTGGAGTTACCTGACTCTTTGACTTAGTAGCACTCAACCTCTGACCTCAAGGGATTTTCCTGATCCAAGAGGAAAGGAATGAAGCCCTGAGCTGAGCATAGCAGGAAACATGGAAAGGATGTTGATTATTATTTTTCCATCCATTATTCTGACCTGATTACTCCTGTTTCATTATGGGCTCTCATTAAAGCTCAGTTGAGGATGATACTAGATGCTACTGAGAATAACTTCAGATTCCTTGTCTGCAATATTACAACATAGGGATTCACCCAGATTAAGGGAGAGACGGGGCGGGTCTCCTGGTCCACACTCTCTTGTTATAGATGAGTGTGGCTCAGGGAGGTGACTCCCAATCTGGCCACCAGGCTCCCTCCTCTGAACCATATGGATCAAATGCTTGGCCTCCTCTGGCTGTGAACCATGGTGCAGTTGAGACATAGCTGGGGCGCAGGGCCAGGGGCCCAGAAGCGGAAGCTGCAGTACTTCTTCTTTAGATTCTTCCTCATGTCCCTTTTTCTTGAGTCTGTCTTTCTCCATACATTAGCCCCCTCCCCAGGGGGTTTCTGGCTATCACAGCTGTGATGTCAGCTTCCTGCCTGCCCCAGACACCCAGCCCCAGGAGGCCCAGCCCCATTAAGGTTCTGCCAAAACAACATCTGGGGCAACTCCAACAGTCTCAGGGCCTCTTCTCCTGTTTTCTGTCTGGAGATGAAGGGGGTTTATCCTGGGCCCCCGGGCGTGAGGATGAGGAGCGTTTACAATGTGTCTGTCCTCTAAGTTTGGGAAAGAGGCAGTAAATTCAGCTTCAGATCTGCTGCTGTCCCCAAGTCCATGTGTTCCCCTGTTGAGTTTCCGGCACTTTCAGTCACACCTTCTAGTACTATTGGAGAAGGCCCAGAGGGTGAAGGTGTGGGAGGTCACATTCTTGGGGGGCCCTCCAGGATAATAGACTTTTAGCAGATAGTTTCCATCCTTTTGCTCCTATGATACACCTTAGGAAGACACAGAAGCAAAAACACATCACTGGGGACCCTTCCAGCCAAATACTGGTCTAGCCATCTGTCCACATCTCTCCCCTCCCCTAGCTCCCACCTCATCTCTCATTCACTCTTTCTCTCATACACCCTCAGCCATCCTGGATTCGTTTGCTCTGCCCCTAGCACAGGCTGGTGCTGGTAAAGGAGGGCAGGAAACCGGAGCATTCCTCTAATGGGTGAGTAGGGCACAGCAGCGGAGAGGCAACCCTCAAGAGAATAGCTGTCTTTGGGGAGCAGATCCCCTCCCTGGATAGGAACTGGCATACAGTCAGTGTATGTCACAAGTTTGATGAATGAATAACACTTTTCAGCACTCCCTCCCAGTAGAAGGAGAGTGAGTCTGTATGAGCCACCGTGGTGCAGGGTGTTGTGAGGGGATGAAGAGGTGACCTTGGGGAGCACAAAGCAGGCCTTTAGAGCCAATTCCAGGAACCTGGAGGCCTTGACCCTCCAAGCCACAGAAGTCACCTGAGGTCCCCTGGCTGACCCCTGAGAGCAAAAGTGGCACTTCCCTGCCCTGTCCAACACTCTGGGTCTCATGTCTTAGTAGCTGAGCCTCATTCCCCTGAGACCCCAGGTTCAGTTGTCTCCCAAGGTCCAGTCAATACTAAATCCTCACTCCTTCTCCTTACACTGGTCACCATCCAAATGCTCTCATCCCCACACCTCTAAGTGCTCTCCGCTAATCTGACTCCCACCACCTTCCTTTCAAACCCTCCTGTGTCCAGCAAAGTCCCTTGTAGCCTCAGCCCCATCGAAATATTTTCTGTGCCTCCTGACCTTAACAGAAATAGGGCCCTCTGAAGGGGAGCTTGTTCCTCTGTGGCACCCCACACCCCTCAGGCTCACATGCTAAGGCAGCATCTTCCTTGCTCTGCGTTACCTCTTTCAGCCGTCACTCTACATCCCCTTCTCTGAAGTTCATTTTGTCCTGTTGTACCATCATCTTTCACCATCCTGGTCACTCTTTCTCACTGACCCCAGATCTTGCCCCTACAAGGCTCAGTCTTTCTGTCCCAAACTCCTGCCTCCACCTGAGGAAGCATCAACATGTATGTGCGCAGCTGAATTCATCCTGCCCCATGGGCTCTCAGCCTCCTACTCCACCTGACTGTATCCTGCCCTCAGCTTCCAACACCTGCCACTCCAAAACCCACACTGTTCTGCCAGAGCCTGGCACCAAGGGTACTCAATAAATATTCCCTGAGTAAGTGAATAAATGAACGCAGGAGTGAATGAAGCATGTGTCACAGAAGGGATGTGGAAAAATGGAAACTGTACTAGGCGGGGTGGGAAATGGAGGTTCTAGTCCTAACCGTGCCACTAAATAGCTGTATGACTGAGCATCTTTTCCTATCTCATGGCCACCTTTTCTTCATCTGCAAAGTTAAAAAGTTTGTGTAGATGATTTCTGAAAACACTGCTTCTGACTGTTGGCAGTACCAAGCTGTGGTTTACTTATACTTATCAATGATACTTAGGCATTGAGCTAACCACTTTCTATATATTACTACTCATCTAACCAATAACTCTGTGAAGAACTTATTATCCTCATTATAAAGATGAAACAAATTGAGGCTAAGAGAGATTAAAGATTTGCCTTGTCATAGATAGTAGGTGGCAGATTCAGGATTAGAATCCAGGTTGGTCACCAAAAGCAAGTATGTCTGAATGTGTCTCACGATGAAAGAAGCCTCCTGTTTAGAGACACTGCTATCTGCTCTTCTAAACTAGGTCTCCAAGGGAGACTTCCCTGGTGGTTCAGTGGTTAAGGCTCTGTGCTTCCACTGCAAGGGGCACGGGTTTGATCCCTGGTCAGGGAATCAAGATCCCACATGCTACGCAGTGCTGCCAAAAGATAAATAAATAAGGATAAACTAGGCCTCCCATAGTGAAGGTCTCTCTGAAGTGGCGGGGGCTGCCTTCAGAATGCTGGCTAGGGGTACAGGCCACCCTTTGCATGGGCTGATCCCCACCAGTTCAGCCAACAGTTATGAGCGAGGTGCTGCAGCAGGGGAGGGGTTGACACAGATCCTGGTGTCTGGGCAGATGTGTCAGGTGGGTTTGGAGATCTAAGAACACCTCTGAGACAGGGTGTGCTGAGTGGGGTCCATGGACCACTGCATCAGAATGGCCTGGGTTCTCATTACAAATAGGCCCACATCCCATCTCAAACTACTGAATCAGAATCTCAAGGGAGAGGCTGCTTAACCTGAATTTTTACCAAACTCCCCAGTGATTTGAATTACTGTCCTAACAAGTCCCAGAGTGTAGGGATTTGAATGCCAGATAAGAGATTTTTAATTAATGTTGTAGGCAATGAGAAACCATTGAAGTTTTTTAAAGCTGAAAAGTGACACAATTAGGATATTGTTCAAAGAAAATTACTCTGGCAAGCAGTCTTCAGTGTGGACTGAAGTGAGGAGAGACTGGAAGGCAGAATAACCAGCAGGCTATGGCAATAGTCTATAGATGGAACAGAAGGACTGGGGAAAGGAGGACATTGCCCATGGCAAGAGGCAAAAACAGGAAAGGTATTGCAAATGTAGATATCCAGGCCTTGGCAACTGATTAGCAGAGGTAGAATGAAAGATGTCTGCCAGACTGTGAGCCTGGTGACTAGACAAAAATGGTAATGCTATTGCAAGAGAGAAAAAAATCAGAAGTAGAGTAGAAGGGAGAAAAGTATCTTGATTTGTTACATGTTGAGATAAATACACCAGAAAAAGTATTTCAAAAATGTCCAGTTCTCAACTGGAAGTAGTTGGGAGTTTAGAAGGAAAGTTAGGATTAGAGATGATGGTTTGACATTTGCTCTGTATCAGATCCTATCAAATACCTTCAAGATCAAGGCAGGTAATGCAAATGAGGATTAAGTATAATAATAATAATAAATCCCAGCATCCAGCCTTCATAAATGGTAACCACCACTTGGTCTCAGTAGGGATGCAATAAAGACTTGGTAGGGACTGGGGCGAATTGAAGGTCACATTTCCTGTCTTAGGTACCAGTCATTGCTAAATAAGAATGTGGAGCCAGTATAAACAGATATTCTGATTTTTAAAGAGGAATTTTAATTTTAGGGTTTTATTTTGATATAACACTTCCTAACGGTTAAATTTTGACAATTAAATCTTTAAATGCTTAAACACTGTAGAGACCAAACAGTATATATCTGTGATTGAGTCAGCTCTGCCTCACAGGCTTCCAACTTTTGACTTCTGAGCTACACGGATGGCAATTGGGAGAGAGAGTTGAGCAAACTGAGAGGAAATCCAGAGACTGTGTGCTGTGGAGAACCATAACCCTCCCAGGCTCCCAAGTGTGTCTGTGGGTGAGCCCAGTAAAGTTTAGAGAGGCCCTGATTTTTTTAGCCGCCAGGTGTCTGATGTGCTCCCAGGTTGGTGGTAGCAGGTGGAGCCTGCATCTGCCATGGCTATTTCTATTCATCACCTGGAAATTGTGTGGGCAACCGCTGAGGTTTCTGATACTTTGCAGGTTAGATTCTGCTTGGGGTCAGGAGCCTTCACCCCACCACCCTCTTTGGCTATTTTCATCTTTCACTGTAAAGATGCCCTGTACCTCAGAGTGTCTGAGTCCTGGCTGGAGCAGGCATCTTGTTTAGCACATCCTAGTTGCTCATTTTCCTATAAGAAAGTTCTTCTGTTGCCTAATTTAGGTGATTTTTATACAAGGGAATCTTTTTGCATATATCTTCAGAGCAAGTGGAGAAATGAGTTACTTTTTAGCTTTCTGACTCTTCTCCAGCCCTCAACAGGTTCTCAGAAATGATTCTTAGGGACTTGAAATTGTTGTGACCTTGGGATTAGAAAGCCCTTTTCATATTTATATTTTACCAAGACTTCCTTCAGTCCAGATTGGTAGTTTTCCACTTAACCCTAATCATCTTTGCATTATCTGTTTCTGTCCCTGTTCTCAGTTCACTTTGGGGTGGGGGAGGGAGTTAAAGACAAAGTTAAAAATAGCTAACATCCCTACTTTCTTAGTCTTTGTTAACAGGTTCTAGGGACAATCTCATCTTTTTTTTTGTCCTCGATTCCTGTTCCTGATTCTAAAGAGTAACTCCCAGACTGGCTGGCCTAGAGCTGATCTTGAAGGGTACAACTCTGTGAGAAGGTGATAGGGAACTTGAAAAGATGTCCTGAACTTTACCCAATGATGCTTGCAAAGAATTATGAATATATTTAGCAGTATTTCCACTCTGATTAGAAAGTGAGGAAGAGGTATCTCTCCTCCCTGGGTGATGTTTCCTATCAGCTCTGGGCGGCAGAGGAAGGTTGTCACTGATGTGGCCTGAAAAGAGGAAAGATCAAATTAGCATCTATACCAGCCACACTCAGACACACCTATCAAAATATACACTCCACCAAAACACCCACACTTCCCAGAAGGATGTTCTTCAATGTATAGTAAGTACATGTTAACATCTGCAAACACACATTCACATTCCCTCCTATCCACAAACATCATACACATTTAAGTATGTACACAAATATATGCTTCCCTCCTACCCACACTGATACACACACACACACACACACACACACACACATGCACACTCACACACAGACCTACTAAAACTACGCACTGCACAGTGTAGGAGTGAGCTGATGTCATCTTCCTAGAATATCGCAGCCCAGACTCTGCCTGCAGATCAACTTTACTTAACCCCAGGCTTCAACACGTGGGCAGGAAACTGGGAGGTAGTCTTGACAACCAAGCCAAGGCCCTGGCAGGCCCAGCAGGACGCTGGGAAAGACAGTCACATACAATGATCTGGTTGCCCCTGACTGGGGAGTGGAGAGCAAGGAGTGTGTGATGACCCCACAGACAAGGCCAGAGCTGAGACCTGAGGAGAAGGACCCAGTTCTGCGTGGGGATTTGGTCTAAGGAGGGCAGTTTCGGATGCTGTGGGTCACTCTAGAGGGGCCACACAGGTAGGCTGAGCAAGTGGGTAAGATGGGCATCCAGCACCGAGGGAGCCAGTGGGTCGGGGACAGAAGCTTCTGGTCAAGTTGAGGCATAAACTGGCATCCACCCCCACCTCCACCACTACCTGCCCACTTGGCAGTAGGTAGAGTCACGGGTCAGCATAGTGTTAGGACATTTAATGTTCAAAACTCAGCTCAAGGCCTTTGGCGGGGGTGGGGGGGGTGTGAAGAGATAAGTGAGGAAGAAGAGGAGTGGGAAGAAGCAGAGAAAAGGGAGGGAGGGACCCACTGTCCTTATTCTGATGTTCGAACTACACTTTGGCTACACCAAGGAAAGGGAGGCAGCAGGCAACAGAAGAAGTGAAAATCTGGACTTTAGAGCCTCTTAGAACCTTGGTCCTAGCAGTTTAAGGGTAGTTTCAGAAAATTCCAAAAGTAATGTGGATTATTATAATGTATTGGGTTGACCAAAAAGTTCGTTTGGGTTTTTCTGTAATATGGTACAGGAAAATCCAAATGAGCTTTTTGGCCAACCCAATATTTGGCCTTAAAAGAAACTGATTGACAATCTAAATCCTGAGTTGGGTAGAACTACACTGTAGAGTGACTTGGAAACTTTGAAAGTTGGATAAATTAAACTTCCTCTCCCTAGGCCTTTGTGTAGAAAGAAGAGAGGATGAGAAAGTAGGTGAAGTGCTTTCTGGTTCTTATTATTAATGCCCTCTACAAAGTTCAGGAGCTAATCACCAGTGATGAGACTAAGACACTTCCTGGGTAATGGGGGAGTGTGGGGGATAAGACCTTGCTCCTGTCCCAAAATGAAGACTCTTACCCTCCAGTTCATTGCATCATCATCTAGAATAACAGCTCTGTGGGATGAGGTGGGACCAGGGGCCATTGTAATAGCACAGGGACACTATGGTCTAATGAAAGGGTATGATATTTGAAGTCAGCAGATCTAGTGCCAGTCCTGGCTCTATTGAGAACTAGCTGTGAGACCTGGCAAGTGATACAAAAACCTACATAAGGACAGAGTTCTATTTCCTAAGGCAAAAAACAGGTAATGATCTGTCACAAGACTTTTTTCCCATCAATTGTGGACTAAAGCAAGGCCTGGAACGCCAGACCCCTGTCAGCGGTATACCCAGGAAGATGTTAAGTATTTTCAGATATTGATGCTAAGCGACCCTGTACACCTGTCTACACCTTGACGTGTTTCCCTGGCCTCCTTTGTGGTTGAACTTGGTCAATTCCGGTCTTACTGACACCTGGTCTTTTTGTTTGATGCACTCTAGGTTATCTTGTTTCCAGTTCCAGGCCTGTTTCCAGTAACATATGTTCCCCCCTCAATGAGCAGAGGTAAGAATCTCATCTGGCCTGATTCAGCTTTGGGGAGGAGCCAGTGAAGAGGCCATCTAAGATGTGTTCAACACCAAAATTCTAGAATTCCAGGGCATTTTAATGAGCTATATGAAGCAATCACGCAGAATATTAGAAACCTGAACTGTCCTGGAAATGTAGGACATATGAGCATAGTAACCTGTTTCCAAGCAGTCTGCAAACAAGATGTCAACCTCTAAAAAGATCACTAACAATATCAAACAATAGATAATAAATGCCAAATGAATGGTATGGATAATATTAATTCTGTAGTGAGAGAATGGTCAGCACAGGTTTTCAAGGGGGAAGACCAAGCCTAAGCGGTGCCTTCAGGAGTGTGAGGGATTGGGAAAGATGGGAAGGAGGCAGTGAGGTATCCAAGAGATAATGGCATGAACTATGGTGCAGCAAGGCCAGGCGCATTCAGGCGTACATGGAATGGGGACCGTATTACAGGGTAGGGATGGAGATCATGGGCAAATGTTGAGGGCTTTTGGATGCAGAGCTGCTCTGATGCTTAGAGAACAGTGAGGAGAGTCACCTGGGAGCACAAAGTGGCAGAAACCTAAAAATATAGATGGGGCCAAATTATGAAAGGTCCTAACTATTAGGCAAAGGAGTCCATACTTAATGCAGTAGACAAATGGAGGGTTTCTCAGAATGATCTGAGCAAAAGAAGAGCAAGTGAATGAAGAACTTTAGGAATGCAAGTCTACTGACAGTGGGAAAGCTAACTTGGGGACTGGATTAGACAGAGTCTCCTGCAAACATCTAGATATGAAGAAACAACAGGTCTTGAGACTGGATCGAAGGAGCAAAGTACAAGGTGAAGTCAAAAGTAAGTCTGAGTTTTCCGGGTAGAATGACTGGGGAGCCGATGGTATCTGATAGAAATGGAGCCCAGGAAGGAAGCTGGCCTTGGAGAAGACAGTGGGCTTAGACTGACATCGATGTGAATGGTCACATCCTAGGCGAGAGACGGAGCAGGTAGGAGGGGCAGGATGAAAGAACACGTGGACAGACTATGCAGATAGGAAAGTCAGTAGTAAAAAAGTAAACATCAAAATGGACAACATGAATAGGATCTCTCTGAGGAAAGAAACTGGAGAGAGAAGGAAGAGGAGTGAGTGGACATAGTGAGGGAAGGCGGACAGGAAGAGATCCAGGGGAGACACAGTCCAGGAAGGAGGCAGACAAACCTGGGGTCTAGGAAAAAGAGGGGAGTCTGCCTCCAGAAAAAAGGTGGTCAAGGAAAATAAGAATTTACAGAGGCCACTGGGTTTGATTCATTTAACATATACGTATGGGGCCACCCCCGCCTCCCCCTCCCTCCTCCCGCCTCCCTCCTCCCGCCTCCCCCTCCCTCCTCCCGCCTCCCCCTCCCTCCTCCCCCTCCCTCCTCCCGCCTCCCCCTCCGCCTGCCAACCGGGCTGGGGTTCCCAACACTGACGTCAGCAGGCGATGACCTCAGCGCAAAGGACGCGGCGGCGGCGGGCGGGGACGGTGCGGACGCCATGCTCCGCCCCTATCCGCTGGCGGCGGCCAATGGGGTCCGCCGGCGGCTCCACCGCCTCTCGCAGCGGTATGAAAGGCGCGTCGCGCGTAAAGTCCCGGCAGAGCCCGAGCTGCTGGCGAGGGAGCGGAGGTGTCCAGGTCCGCACCACTCACCCATCAGAGACCTCTCACGGATCCCCGCCTCTGCCCACCGCTCTCTCAGCCGCGCGCGACATGAGCCAGGCCCGCTGGACGGGGGAGAGAACAGACATGCTCCCAGAGATCGCAGCCGCTGTGGGTTTCCTCTCCAGCCTCCTGAGGACCCGGGGCTGCGTGAACGAGCAGCGACTCAAGGTTTTCAGCGGGGCCCTCCAGGAAGCACTGACGGGTGAGCACACTGCGGCGGGTCCTGGCGTCCGTCGAACCCTGCCACTGGGGTTCGGTCCCCCTCCCTGCCTGAGGCGTCTTTCCTCTCCACCTGGGGACTCGGGTTCCTTCCAGATCCCGGGGCGGCCCGCAGTTCGCACCGCCCCCCTGCCCCCCGCCATCCCCGCCCTCCGCCAGTTCCGTTGGGTCTTGTCTCTCCTTCTCGGCCCTGCTCTCGGGTCTCGGTCCGCAGTGATTCTGGCTGGGCACTCGCCTCCACGCTGTTGCGGGTGCAAACACCAGTCCTGAGTGCGACTCCGAGTCGTCGGCTTATGCCGCGGAAGGGGGGTAACTGCGGGTCTGAGTATGGGCTCATCTCCCTCACTGGACCCTGAGATCCTTCAGGCGACAAAGCTGGACCGGCCGAGGGTTCTTTACGGAACAAGAAGGAGCAATTGAACCTTCTCAAAAACTTGGAGTCCCAGCGCGGGGCTGCACTGTGGCTGGGTCTGTTGTTGACTCACTCGAAGTTGGAATCCGGGCCCCCTTTGTATTTTCTGACCCCCCCTCCCCCCCCCAGCCATCTGCCACCTATTATGGTACGGAGAAAGCCTTGTACGTAGTAATTGAGCTCTGCGGGCGTGTGTTGGGGTGGGGGGCGGTGCGGCTGAGATGGAGGAGGCTGACAAGAGATAAGCCGCCGCTGGCTGGGGAGAGACCTATCTCCCAGCTACTTCTAGCGGGTTGACTAGCAGTCTTGAGCAGCAATAGCCGTCTCTGAACGAGCCCACACCTTCCTGCCTTCTGAGCAACAACGTATGTTTCATCAAAACATCCCGGTTTTGCCTCCTTTAGCCACTGCTACAGGTCTTTGACTTTTCAAGGGAGAGGGAACCACTGAGGCACAGGGCGGAGGCATGATGACTTGCTATGGGTCCGACAATGATGGCAGCCTTCTTGGCCTTGAAACTTCAGCTCATAGGTCCCCAGAAGCCCTGCCTGGACATGCCAGCCCCAGTCACACACCTTCTCCTTAAACTGGAGTATGCCAAGGGCAATATACTGGCAACAAAGGATTGCCCCAGAGCTCTGGGACACCCTCCCAACACACATAAACCCTTATCTTGGAAGGAGGGGTCTTTCCAGATCCCTTTTTTTTTTTTCTGCTACAGTGTCAGGGGGTTTCAGGAGGGTCCTGAAACTCATGAGAAACCATGTTGCTTACTTAAAATCACTAGGTCCCTTCCTCTCCTCCTACCCCATCACCCCCACCCCCACCCCCCTTGTGGTAGCATCCATGGCCCATGCTCTAACCAGTGCATATCCCCCTTGTCCTGTCTCCACAGAGCACTACAAACACCATTGGTTTCCTGAAAAACCATCCAAGGGCTCTGGCTACCGCTGCATCCGCATCAACCACAAGATGGACCCCATCATCAGTAAAGTGGCTAGCCAGATCGGACTCAGCCAGCCTCAGCTGCACCGGCTGCTGCCCAGTGAGCTGACCTTGTGGGTGGACCCCTATGAAGTGTCCTACCGCATTGGGGAAGACGGCTCCATCTGCGTCCTGTATGAGGAGGCCCCGGTGGCCACCTCCTATGGGCTTCTCACCTGCAAGAACCAAATAATGCTGGGCAGAAGCAGCCCCTCAAAGAACTACGTCATGGCAGTCTCCAGTTAGATCCCCGGCCGCCCCCACCTGGCACTCTACTGTATTCATTCGGCCGTGACGACAGGGCACTGCATACCTCAACCTGGGGAACTGTATTTTAAATGAAGAGCTATTTATATATATATTATTTTTTTTAAGAAAAGGGAGAAAAAAAAAGATTTTTTTAAGAAAAAAATCCTTAAAGGGAGCTGCTTGGAAGTGGCCTCCCCAGGTGCCTTTGGAGAGAACTGTTGTGTGCTTGAGTCTGGAAGCCGGTGTCTGCCTATGGGAGGGGGGAATGGTCAAGGAGGGGGTGGGCGTGGCCAAGGTGAGGTGGGAAAAGCTTGGCTAGCACCCCAGGAAGATGTGAGAGGGAGCAAGCAAGGTTAGCAACTGTGAACGTGAGAGGTCAGGATCTGTCCTGGGGAGACTAGAGAGGCCGAGTTCAAACCTTTCACTCTCCCAACCAGGACACCTGCATCCCTGACCCCTCTCTTACTCAGGGGCATTGAAGCCTGGACTTAAATCATACTATATTGCCTAATCTTCTCTTTTATTTTTTTGATGAGATCCTAGGCGGAGAGTGAAAAGGCCTCTCCTGATTCCTTCTGTTCTGAGCAGCTTTTCTTGAAATCATGACTTGTTTCTAATTCTATTCTCAGGGGCCTGTAGATGTTGCTTCCCACCAAGAATATAAAGCTTTTTGTTTTGTGGGTCAGGGGAGTGAGGCAAGGGTTGCAGGTTATTGGAGTTGGGACAGAAGGGCCTTCTGCACAAAACCTTTGCCTTGCTACGTGCTGCTCTGTATGTATGTGTGACAAATACCTTGTGGGTGATTTGCAATGGAATTTTGGGACCCAAAGAGTATCCACTGGGATGTTTTTTGGCCAAAACCCTTCTTTTTGTAACCAGATGGAAGTCCTGATGGTGCTGCCATTGTCCCTCCGAGAGGTGGCTCAAAAGCTACAGGGAACTTCAGGTCCTTGATTACTGCCTTCTTTTTAAAAGCACAACACTCCTCTCTAATTCCCCCCTCCCATCCCACTCCTCTCCCCTTCTGGTCGGGTCATGGAGCTACCCTATTTTCTAGGACAAGAGTTCTCAGTCACTGTGCAATATGGCCTCCTGGGTCCCAGGAGGATCTGGAGGAGAACTGGCTCTCACAACCTCCTGGTGCCCTGGTGGGCTCAGGGAACCATTTCTCCCTCTGTTTTCAGGACTATGGCTGGATGCTTAGCCTTGTAGATATTCCTTGGCTGAATGGGAGAATGCCCCAAGTTCTGCAAGACTACTTGATATTTCTTAAAGGGCTGACATTAAAAGCCAAACCTTGGGCATTGTTTTTTCTCCCCGGTGCTCAGAGCACCTGTGGGAGAGGCTGCTGTCTCTCTCAGTACAATCCAAATTCGTCTATAGACTTGTGCAATATTTACTGTTCCGGGTTGGAGAAAAATGGAAAATTACACAGAGAAGAAATCCCCTTCCTTCAGTTTCTCACTGACATTAGCAAGGGGTCCTCAGAAGGCCTTAAGTTTTCCAAACCCAAATCACCTTAAGAAAGACGTAGCTAGAACATCTGGTCAACCTGGCTACCCTCCTGCTGTCGCCCTTAGTGAGGAAACTTTCCCCCCACTGCCAGTCCCTTTCCTTGATTTAGCTACTCGGTTCTGACTCAAAGGTGCTATTTACCAAACACTCTCCTTACCCGTTCCTGCCAGTTCTGCCTCTTCAACTTTCCAGATCCCAAGCTACCTTCCCAGACCCTCTTTCCATTCCTTATTACTTTAAAGTTAACTTCAGGCCAGTAGACCCAAGAGCTCATTTTCTGGCCTATGGATTGAAACAAAGCTGTGAATCACTGAAGACTGTTGTATCTTGTCTGCAAACAGGTCCCTGCCTTTTTATAAGCAGCCTCATGGTTTCATGCTTAATCTTTTCTCTCTTCTTTTTCACGTTCACTTTAAAAACAACAAAACACCCAGAGCTGGACTGTTGAGCAGGCCTGTCTCTCCTGTTAAGTAAAAATAAATAGTAGTACGTTTGTCAGCTATTCTGATGGAAAAGACAAAGGTTACTAATTGTATAATAGTGTTTTTATATGGAAGAGTGTACAGCTTTATGGACAAATGTACAGGTTTTTTTTTTTTTTTTTGGTTACTTTAATAAAAATGTAGCAGATGAAGTCATGTTGTATAAAGATAAAATTCCCATATCACTAATTTGCATTTCCCTCAGAACCAAATCCTTTGTGTCTCATAGTATTTCTCTTCAGCTGGATTCAGAAGACCTATCGTATAGGTGATAGGAACATTTTCAAGTATTCCCCTCTTTCCCGGGAAATAGCTCCTTACTTCTCTCCTTTCATGTGAAGATGCTAGATGGGCCAGTGTTCTAGTCTGAACATTCCTTAGTCTAGCCAGGGCTTATCTTATGCATCCTGTTCTTGCTTGGCCTTGCTCATTATTTCATTGTGCAAGCATTTACTGTATGTGCTTGGTACTAAAAGTATTAACAACGTTTAAGACACACAGCGCGCTTACAGACTGGGATGGTAAACAGAGGAAACTGAACCTCTTTCCAAGTTGGGGCAGAATTTTTTTTTTTTTTTTTTTTTTTTGTGGCACACGGGCTTAGTTGCTCCGTGGCATGTGGGATCTTCCTGGAGCTGGGATTGAACCCGTGACCGCTGCATTGGCAGGCGGATTCTTAACCACTGCGCCACCTAGGAAGCCTGGGGCAGAATTTTTTAAAACTCCTGGTCAAGCTCTCTTGTCATCTTTGGGGCTCCCATTTGGCACCCACCTTTCTTATACAAGAGCAACTGGACCTCAGGATACAGGCACTTGGAGCTGAACATGTGACAGAAGGCCAATGTTACCAGTTAAGCTAAAAAGTGGCTACTTCTGACAGCAAAACACCAAGAGCAAAAGTTCGTTACTCATTTATAACTCTCTGGCTATATGGACAGCATCTATGCAAGGACATAAGAACGGGCTTTCTCATCCTTGACTCTTGGTTTCTACCCATGAGGTTTTGACACAGGCTTCCCCACCCGCACTTCACTTGCTAGCTCTGCAGTTTGCACTGAGGTTGTAAGTACAGTCTTGGCCTGGGCTGTCTTTTTTCTTGCCCATAAGTGGGCTATACTTACCCTAAATTTTAAACTTGTTGACTCATGAACAGCAGCAGCCCCCCCACCCCCCACCACACACACCCTTCATTTCATATCTTCATGACCCCCATCGACAAACATGCAGTTTGACCTAGGTGTCCTAGGCGGGAGGTATAGGCCTGGAAGGCTGTGTGTGAGGGAGGATATCTGGAAGGGTAGGTAAGCCAGGAGATGGGGGTCAGGAAAGCTAGCTCATCTGTATCACAAAAAGAATTGGTTAGGGATCCACTTGTGTCAAGGAGTTGTTTAAAAGAATGGTCCCATTTTCATGCCTAGCTTCTAAGACAAATGTCCTAGGTACTTACTTGTTAAGGACCTACCTTTTTGGTTGGTCCTTACAAGTGAGGTTAGGGTTGAATTTTTGCCCATCCTGGTGTACTCTTCTCTTTTTCAGTACAAAATCAGCATCTATCTTCTTGTTTCCTAACAGGCTCCTCTCATGAAGGATATATCATTGTTCAGTCAAAGGCCTGAAATTCAGGGAGGGTTACCTGGAGGCTAAGGGGACACCATCATCCACCTCTGTGTCCAAACCAGGGAAACCACAGAATGGCAGATTGATCTTGGGTTTGCTCTTAGCTCTAGGTAGACTAATAGTCTCTCAATTTAAGCAAGAGGGTTCTGTGATCAAGCAGTGTGTTATTTACTTTAGATCTGACCAATGTCAATAGGAGTGGAGAGTACCCCTTAGCCAGGTGAGGGAATGGGGCTGTGGACAGGAATTGCTTGAGGAGTTGCAGTTGGTGGCTTTTATGTGTTCAGGCACTGGGCATTGGTTGGTCCATTCTACTCCCGGCTTCCCCACTTGGTAAACAGTGCCAGCCTGAGAGACCTGTGCTCGGTCAGCTGTTTCTGGATGATAAGTACCACCCCGGAGAGTGTAGACGAGGCCTGGAGAGCGGCAGATGAAGAGCCCATCCTAGTTCCTGATAAAGAGGTTTGGGTGGGGGAGTCCTTGATGCTGCAACAAACGAACCCCAGGGAGAAGAAACCTACTTCTGTGAGGCTGACATCTGTTCCTCGAGCAGCCTGTGGTCAGGAAAGATAGTGGCTTCCAGGCCAGTGCTGGCACCCAGCCCAACAAAGAATGGTGCAATAGAAAGAGAGTTCTGGGCTGGGGGAGAGAATCTATGGGCTGTGGTCCAAGTTCTTCCTAACTAGCTGTGTGAGTTTGGATAAGCCCCTAAATTTTCCCATCTCGGAAATTAGGGGGTGGATTAAATGACCTCTGTTCCTTTCTTCAGCTTTTGGTTCTAAATCATCTCCATTATCCTGGCAATCAGTGGAGGGCAAATTAGCACAATTATTACCATTATTTTCAATTAGTTGAACTGCAAGTTCATTTGGGCTGGGAAGTGGAGTCAGTAATAATCTTTCCTTGCACCGGGGTCCGGTGCGGAGAGCCCTTCGTCCTGGGACACGGGTCGCGGCCGGAAAGGCGGCCGCCCCCTCGCCCGTCACGCACCGCACGTTCGTGGGGAACCTGGTGCTAAACCATTCGTAGACGACCTGCTTCTGGGTCGGGGTTTCGTACAGTAGCAGAGCAGCTCCCTCGCTGCGATCTATTGAAAGTCAGCCCTCGACACACACAAAATAATAATAATAATAATAATAATAATAATAATAATAATAATAATAATAATAATAATCTTTCCTTGTTTGGATCAGACTCCTGACTGATAAAGTTTCAATTTCCAGGCCTAGTGAGGCAGGGCTGCAAAGAGGTCAGGGGCTCAGGCTCTGGTGTCAGGCTGCCTGGAGGTCTAATCTCAGTTCTACCACCTACCTACTGTCTGTGAAACCTGGGGCAGATTACTTTACCAGGCCTCCATTTCCCCATTTGTAAAATGGGATTAAAAATAGAACCCATCTCAAAATGTTATGAGGATTAAATGAGATCCATATTCTACTTAGAATAGTGCTTTGCACACTTAAGTACTAAATAAATGAGAATTGTAGTTTTGAGTAGAAATTAACCTCAAACTCCATGGTCTCTGTATTGGTCCTGACATGAATAAGGACACTATGACATTCTGCTAACATTATTAAAGTAATAGTTCCTTCTAGGGCCTCCAAGAGCAGCTACAGTAAACACCATCCAAGCAGCATCTATAAGTACCTGATGAATGAATGAACGAATGAATGAATTGATGTCTGACCTTAGTCATTCTTGCTGAAATGGACAGTTTCCTTTCCAAACATCTGATCTCATTGGCCACAGAGCAGTTTTGACCTGTTGGCTTCATGCTCTGCTTGTGGATTAATACCAAACTAGCTACGTGCTTATTCACACAAGTGAGTGGGGAAAGGGATTTTCCAATAACAACTTTGCTTACCTCCATTCTGCCCACTTGTGGAATCACAACCACCTACTCTCCCTTCCTGGAAAAGAGAGCTATTGGGAGGTTGAGAAGGGGAAGGGTAATGAGTTCTAGAAAGTTCTGGCTTCCTCTCTGCACCATTTCTTTGCAGAGCAGGTCAGAAAAATGTTTGAGTTTAGTCTAAAAGGCTACCAGTGCCCTGAATAACAATGATCCCATACAAACAAATGTACCCCAGATGTGCAGCTGGTCCTTTCCCTTGCATTGAAAGAAGCCTGGTTCTCTGAGCTCCCCCCAGCTCCAAATCATTTTGTTCCCAGCTAATGCCTGGCTCTTCCACCCCTCACCCTTATTCCCATAAAACAAGGGCAGGCCTTAATTCAACCCTAGTCCAATAAACCTGACTTGCTGCCCAGAGCACATCAGATAAGAGGAGGTTATAGTTGGGCAGGTTGGAGCAAGGACTATTTATTTACCAGCAGGGAGGGGCCCTTTAAAGTTTGGTGGGTAGCAGAGGGTGAGGGTAAGGCCAGACAGTCAATACATGAGCATAGCTGGACAGAGGCTGTAGTGAACTTGGAGAGCCAGCTCAAGCCTTGTCTGAAAAGGACCCCACTCATTAGCTCTAGTCCATTGTCATCCTGGGAGACCAGTAATACCAGATATTGTAATTTTTCAAGAGAAACATGAAATGTAGACTTCTATTTGACATCTCCCTAGATTCTGATGATGGCAACTAATTTTTTAAAAGTACTAAACTATTTTTTAAGTGCATATCTGCCTAGGCTGCCAGTTTGTGACATATTATGTCTCTAGGAGTGGGGATGTAGGGTTTTCTGACCCCATCCCTATACTAACAGTGAGGCTCTACATTGAGGACATCAGTGGCAGGCTGTCACCATGGCCATGATCTTTAGGAAGGAACATCCCTAATACAATCAAGGGCACACCTGGGGCCTCTTTCCCCTCCAAGGACGGGGCTAGAAGCAGCTCTCCCTTCCCCCAACTGCTGTCCATCCACCTGTGCCTGGGACTGTGGCCTCTGGGCCTTTACTCAAGGATGCTCTGCCCTCTCCTACCCACCCACTTGATCTGGTTAACTCTTGTCTCTCAAGATTTAGACCATCTCTTCCAGGAAACTTTCCTGTGACATTTCCCCTTCCCAGTCTGTGATGTGTTCCCACGATACTGAGTTCTTTCCTCTGTCCTAGTCCTTATAACCCTGAGTTTACAGCTAGAATGTAGGCCAGGGACCTTACCTGAGCAGTGTTTGGTTCTTAGTAGGTGTTAGTGAATTTTGCTTGAATGGATGAATGTCAAAGTGGCCAAGAGTAGAGGCTAGTAGATGAAAGGGATTTAGATCAGGGATGGGAGGAAAAACTCAGTTCAGGGTCTACCAGTGAGGGGTCCCAGCTCAAAATACCAACCTGTGATTGCACCTTCTTAAAAAGAAAAAAAAAAATCCTTTGACTCTAGCAGGATCTTAGGTCTTTAAGCACCTGCCAATGAAATGTAAATTTCACTTAGCAAGGCGGGGACACACTTTAGATCATAATATAGGAAAGCCTTAGTTAACAATTAACTCCCTAATTGGGTTTACCCAGAAGGCAATCACCTGGAGAAAAAAAAGGCTGGGCTGCCATCAGGAAGGAATTCTGACGGAGGTGGCAAGAGAGAGGATGGTCTCCACAGCTCCTGAACACTGTCTACAGAAATCCTCCTTCCCAATGTCTACTTGTGAGGCCAGCTGTGGGGTGGTGGAAATAACTCTAGGTTTAGGAGTTGGGAAATAGGGGCCCTAGCTTCAGGTTTGATAAAAAATAGTCATAGATGTCTTTGACAACTTAGACTGGTCATTTCCCCCGTCTGAATCTTGGTTTTCTCACCTGTAAAATGAGTCACTTATGCTAAATCACCTCTCACCATTCCATTTCCATTTCCAGATGGAACAGGAAAAGTCTCTGATTCTTCTGTCCCATTCTTCCAGCACAGAGTCTGGCTCCTGTCACACTTGAAATAACACAACAGCCTTCTGCCTGCTCCACTACCTGGCCTGGACAGCAGCCTGGGACACGTGCAAACTATTTTCATCATGCCATTCCCTTCCTGCTGCTTTTCTTTGTCATTCTGAATCCCTAAGATGGGAATAAAAGGCTCTCCCAGTCTTTCCAAACTCAAATACCCTGTGTAATGGCCTATCTGTACCAGGACCCCTCATCTTGTCAATTCTCACCTTTCCTTGCAGCAGTATAGACATTTGCAGGTTTTTCTACTCTGACAATTACCACGGCCCAAAACTGCTTGTAAAAGACTTTGACACTTTCTGCTAGGATATGAGCACTTACCATGTGCTGAGCACCCACAATTGCCAGACACTCTGCCTGGTGCCTTAGACACAGAATGTCTCTTGTAATGTCCACAAATGCACTGTGAGATATTGTTACCTCAAGTTCACAGATGAAGAAAGCAAAGCACCAGTAACTAGAGGGAGAGGTAGTGGAAACAAGTTTAAAACCCATGTGACTCTCCAGAGTTTTTTCCTTCACCTGCTGCCTCTTCAGGATACTTTCCCTGAATAATCCTGCTAGTCATCTTCAAAAACATTCTTACCTCAGGGCTTTTCAATATTTGTACATATAGTTTAAAACTTCTCACACTTTTATAACACATTTCTTACTCCAGAGCCTCAATGATATATACATGTCATTTATTACTGTTTACACTTTCATAACAAAGAGTCAGCACATCTTCATGTTTTGCTTTTGGTTGATGTCTGGTGGCTTTGCAAGCTTGCATCCCCTCTCCAACTGTTACCGCATATGCCTCTGTAGAAGGAACCATTGTGTTCTATCTCTTTTTAACCACCATGTGCTGTCCACAACTTGGCATGAGACAGGCTGACTACACTGCCTGAGTACACCGGCAGTTGAATGAAAGGATGTGGATTGAGTAAACTGTGATGTGCCCACAGGTGGCTGTGGGGCAAGTGCCTCTCCTCACTGCTCTCTTCTAATCATCTCTCCCATTCAGGACCCAGAAAGGAAACTGGACAATTTGGGAGTTTCCTAAGAGGGGGTGAGGGAGCCCTGTGAGCTGAGCCCCCCTGCAGACATCACAGTTCCTGGCACATGGTCTACACACCAGCAAACTTGCTCTTAGGTGGATGCTGATGATAGGACTTCATTTGATCTTTTCAGTTGAGTCTTTTCCACACACAACTGGAACCACAACAACTTGAAATAACAGGTAGTGAGTAAGCCCATGTGGATGCAGATCTAGACAAATAAGTTTGGAAATAAATGGAGACATTGTTGGAAAAAGTGCTTTCACATAATATAGGCCAATGCATCATTTAAGGATTCTGTCTTCATACATATACCATGGGTTTAAATTGACATGGTCTGAAGAGGATTAAACTTTCTGGCTGAGAGTGAGGAGGCAATGGAAGGAAAGAGAGGGGCAGAGGCACAAAGTGCTCTCAGGAGTCTTTCCTCTATGAGTGTTCTCGTCCTGGCTCTAGGAAAGCTGGTGCTGGAGGGAGATGATCCGTGTGTGGGGGTGGGGGGGTGGGGGGGCTGGGTGGTGAGGGAGTGACAGTGCATTTGAGCAACTCAGCTGGTAGCTCTCAGCAGCTGGTGGGTACCCAGAGAAGTGCAATTAAGCAGCCGAGCCCCTCCCCCAGCTCCTCACTGGCCTAAATAATCCTGAAAACCCTTTCTTCTCCTGAGCAGAGCATCCCCTTGCCAGCTGCCCATTCCTCCAGGTGTTTCCTGTAGCTCTTTGTTTGCTGGCTGGGTGGCTGAGGGCAGCAAGGAGGAGTCTGTTTTGGCTTCCTGTTAGCCAATGGCAGCTAGTGTGGGGGTAGGTCTGGAGCTCCTGTATCTGGGGAGAACCGGCCGCAAGCAGCAGCTGCCTCCTGACACCTGCCTTTCTGAGAGTGTGTAAACAGCACTGGGCCCAAAGAAGAAGGAGGCTGCCTCAGCAGAGCTGGGCAGGGGCTTCAGTTGGGTCAAAACAGAGACATCATTTCAAAAGTGAAATGTCCAAAGCTTCCCAACCCCAATTCCCCTTTCCCCAGGGGAGAGGGTCAGGGTCTAAAGTGTGAGTCACCACAGAGACCTCAGGACAGAGGCCTGGTTGCCCCGGACTCTAACGCCTCCATGACAAGGGCAGGTGGTGCTGGGTCACCCTCCACCGTTCACCTGACATAGAGTGCATTGCTTCTTGAGGCAAAGGCTGAGAGTGGAAGGGGCCATCTCGATAGAGCCTCCTTTTTCTTACCTGAGAGCTGAGGCGACTGTGCATCTTCACCAACCTCCCCAACACCAGACAGTTGGTGCAAAGACAAATGCCGTCCTAGGTTTCTCCCTGGCCACTCTTCCCAGCAAGGTAGGACAGTATTTGTGGTTCAAGTTTCTTCGTTTTAGTTGAAGTGATCCACTCATCTGGACACTTATTTCATTTATGTCTCCCTGGGAGGATGTTGGCTCCGAGAGCTGGGCCGTCTGTCTTGATGCTACACGGTATCTCAAGTGCTTGCATAGAGCCTGGCACATAGTAGGTTCTCAACAATATTGTAAATGAATGAATGGGAAAGTTACCTCCTTAATCCTTTTCTGTCTTTGTGTTTGCAATGGACTAACAGGATAACACAATAATAAATGGCACTAGTGAGCACTCACCATGTACATAATCTCATTAAATTCTCAGAGTAACTCCATGGGTTGATCTTATTACCCTTTAACTGTAGATGAAGAGACTGGCTCAGGGAAGGTGAAGCAAATTACCTACAGGCACACTGCTAGTGACAGAATCGGTCAAATCCAAGACTGGCTGAATAAATAGAGGGGGGAAGAAAGAAAGAAAAACTAAGGCAAAATGGAACCCAGGGTTTCTTCTCTTTTTTTAAATTAATTACTTAGTTTATTTATTTATTTATTTTTGCCTGCGTCGGGCTTAGTTGCATCACATGGGATTTTTTGTTGCAGCATGCAGGCTCTTCATTGCAGCATGCAGGCTTCTCTCCAGTTGTGTCGTGCAGGCTCTCTAGTTGCAGCATGTGGGCTCTCTAGTTGTGGCACACGGGCTTAGTTGCTCCATAGCATGTGGGATCCTAGTTCCCAGGATCCGAACCAGGAATCGAACCTGTGTCCTCTACATTGGAAGGCGGATTCTTAGCCACTGAACCACCAGGGAAGTCCTGGACCCAGGGTTTCTTCTAATTCCCCCTGTCACCCTTAGCCCTCTGGTCTTCTGGATTCCAGGAACTTTTACACCAAGCTACAGTTTATGTTGCAGATAGTCACAAAAGGTAAGACGTCTGGCATCTCAACCTTACATATATTTTATGTCCAAACTCAGATTGCCTGTCCTCTGAAATCCTGCCGTTTATCCTAGCTTTGACTGATTTTATAACAGCTCTCTGAACTCATAGGAAGAAGTTGTAGTTCCCTCCCTTATTCATGAGTATGGTCTTTTGTTTGTGTATGTCTTCCTTGAATTTCTTTTTCGTTTATGTGTGATATTTCAATTTGAAGTTTCTAGAGATCACCTCTGATATTTATCCATAGCCACCATAGCATCTGGGTCTAATGCAGTACCTGGGTATGACTCTGCGAGCAAGAAGGGCTGGGGGACCAAGTAGTCTAGTTTATACACTTCAGTGGACTCCCCCCAACCCCATACCTCTCTCTCTCTCCCCTTTGCCCTTTGCCTCTTTTCAGCTGGAGAAATCCTGATCCAGCAGAGACCAACCAGCCAGATGGATTGCTTCATCCTTAGCTGCTGATTTCCCAACTCTTGTGCAAAACACAGGAACTCCTTGTGTTCATTGTGACCCACTTCCTTTCTTACCAGGACCTGCTCAGGGTGGAGACTTAGGTCTCAGTAGCTTCTTTTGTTTTTGCAAAAGGAAAATAATCTTCCTGTCATAGTCGCCAATAGCCTTTTCCCATGGCACCTCCCAGGTGGGAGAGAAAAAAAAGGAACACTGACTGTGTCCTGGGATGAGATTCAAAGATACCCGAGAGGGCAGAACAGGATGTAAAACCACTTACGATTATAGTGTTATTTGAATGTGAGGGATTGAAGTGGGTCAGTGCAGGTCTTGGAGTCCAGGGTCTGTATCTGGGCTCCAGCACAAGGCAGCTTGAAGGACATTTTTATGGTTTTGAGTTTTCAGTTTTCTGTTTGGCAGGCCGGCAACGAGTGTCCTGGCATAAGGGCTCTCTTATGTCCAGAGATGGATCTTTGTGAGAAGCACAGGGTAAAGGGTGGGCAAAAGTGAGAGTTTTTGTCCTCAGGGTGTTGCCAGTCCAAAGGAGGTGATGGGATAATCATGAATGCAAGTCCATAATACACTGACATGGGATTAAACACAAACCAGTGGAACCACATCGAATGACACACTATTCACAAATAAGTGCTTAGACGGTTGCTAGACAAATGGAAATGATTAGAGACGGCTGAGGTTAGCCTGAGCAAGGACTGGGAAAGGGAGATGTTTTGAGAAATGCCTTTATTATCTTATGCCAGAGAGAAGCAACCCTAAACAGCTCTGAGCACAGGCACATTGGCCAACGCAAACAACAGCAGGGCATGGAGCCACGTAGAAGGACAGCGGTGAGCTCTGCTCCCTGAACTCTGAGCCATTCTGCCCACCCCCGCCCCCCACCCCTCACCCCAGCACCACAGCTCAGTTCTTCTGAAGAAAGAGCAACTGGGGGCATTCAGCCCAGAAGAATGAGGACCTGCGGGCTCAGAATCATAACTTTGCATAGGCTATACCTTTTTACTGTTTCAGCACATAGGGAATGATTCCCTTCTATTCTGAATGTATCAAGATCTCTTAGCGCCTTAACCTAGAGTTCCCATTAATCCTCGCAAATCAGACTGGACTGATGTTGGAGGGTGAAGGGAGAAGGGAGACAAAAATCAGAGATTCAGGAGATTAGGGGGGCAGAGGGAACCTCAGCCCCTACTCTTTAAAGAAGATTTTTGCATTGCCCTAGATCTTTCTGGTCTCAATTGCCTCATGAAATAACAGTTGTGAAGTGCTTTGAAAAATGTTTGAAGTGCCATGCCCCTCCACCTCCTGGGAGTTATGGCTGTGGGAAAATTGAAAGTATATTCTCCATGGGGGACTTCCCTGGCAGTGTTCCAGTGGTTAAGACTCCGAGCTTCCACTGCAGGGGCATGGGTTAGATCCCTGGTCGGGGAACTAAGATCCCTCATGCTGCGTGGCACAGCCAAAAAAAAAAAAAAAAGTAAAGCCTCCTATTTGCACAGCCTCTCCTGTTTATAGAGCACTGGATCACACATCAGCTTATTCTCTACCATGCTGGGAGGGAGAGGTGGTGGGTGACTTTACCCCCATTTATGGAGAGGAAACTGAGGCTCAGACAGGCTACATGACTTGTCCAAAAAGATACAGCTAGCAGATGATAAACTGAGCGTGGAAGTCAGGTCTCTTGATTCCTGGTCCATTTCTTTCCACCTAGCCTCTTCATGTTTGAAAGCACACATGGGTTATTTTGATAGCATCCCATTCTAGAACAACTCAAACTTTATTATTTAATGGCAGAGTGCCCAGATTCCACTGTTCTCCACCTGTTCACAATGTCTTGGATTTTTCCATTTAACTCTATTTTTTAAGAGGCAAAACAATGCCTAATCAAGGGATTTTCTACAGAACGAAAGCCTTCAAAGCACAAAACCCCAAGCTACCACAGTGTAGCACTGCTGCCCCAAACTGAGGTCTCCCTTCCCAGGGGCCTTGGCTCTGCACAGAGCTGGCCAGAAGCTAAGGAGGAGTGTGGGAGCACAAAGAAGAACAGATGGGCAAGCTGGCCCCAGTGCCAGAACTTTGAACAACCCTTTTCTTTTCCAGCCAAACATCTAGCATCAGTTCCCCTCTCACCTCTTGTTCCCTGGCAGCCTCCCCCCCGCCTCATTCTGTCTTTGGGCAGGCTCAGAGGAGCTGATGGACTCTGGAGGGATGGAGGCTGTTCTCCTTTATGACTGGCAGATGGATGAAAGGAGGCTTGAAACTGGTGTGGGGCAACTGTTGCCATCTGTCTGGTGGGACGTCACCAGGAATGGTCTCGCCCATTTACTCCTTCATGCACCACTGGGTTCGGGCCTTTTGTTTGGTTGGCTGGGGGTGGGGGGCTGCTGTAGGGCAGTGGAGGGAGGCAGCGGGTGAGAGAAGCAGCTTTTGTGTCTGAACCAAACTTTCAGTGATTCACTAGGGTAATTTGCATGAGGAAGCTGCCCAAGCCCCAAAACACCCAAGTGATTGACAACCTCCAGCCCTCTCCCCATTTCACACCCCCCCCCACCTCCTCCTTTGGCCAAATAGCTCCCTAGGGTTAGAGGGAGTAGCCCCAACCTCTCTGCAGGGATGAGGAGCAGGAAAAGCTGCTCTGATCCTCTCTGTCCACCCTCTGTCCCCATCCTTTTCCCAGTTGGAGGGTGGGTCCGGTGTCTTCCTCCTTCCCAACATTCATCAGTCCCTTACAGCTTTCCTCTTTTTGTTTGGTTTCTGTGTACTAGGCCTGGCAGGCGGAGGGGCTAGAGCAGGAGGAAAGGCCCATTAGCCACCCAGCAGCTGAGCAGGAAAAAAAAGGAGCTAAATAAAGGCGGTGGGGTTGGCAGCCCTCCAGCCCAGCTCCTGGTTTTTGAATAACACCCCAGGCCAGGACCTGGGATCAGAGTGTGGGAGGCTTTGGGGCATTTAATTATTTAAAGGGCTCAATCAAGAAGCTAAGACTCTGGGGAAGGGGGAGGATAGGCAGATGGTGTGCCCAAGTTGCTGGGAACCTGGGAACTGGGTGCAGGATGGGTGAGGGTGGGGGTGGGGGAGTTAGGGAGGGCTGAGCTAGAGGTCAGGGTTCAGGGAGTAAGAGAATGGGGGAGGGGAAGTGAAACAGAGATTGCCCTCTAGACCCAAACAGGCCCTGCAGATAGCATTTCCCTATAGGAACTGGGGGCAGGGTCTCAGATTCTCCCTTCTGTACTCCTGCTCACTACTCCCCAACTTCAAAACTCATATCTGCCCTAAGAGGGATCCATTTTGGAAACACACGGCAAAACTGTGCCGTGTAGGGGATCACCCCTTCTCTTCTGGCTCTTAGGGATGCTCCAGATTGGTTCAACGGTGACCTGAACGGGGCAGATGGATAGGAGGATTTTCCCTTTCTTTCATCCTTTCTTTTTCCTTCCTTCCATCTTCCCTTCCTTCCTTCCTTTTTTCTCTCTGTGTGGTAAAACTTCTACAATATAAAATTCACCATTTTATCTAGTTTCATTTTATAAAGTGAGACCATACAGTGAGTCTGTGGATATACTGAGAAAGCAAACAATTGGAGGTCCTGCTTTCGGGGCATGTGCTGCTTAAAAAGACAGCATGTGCCCCCAAGAGCATAGGGGCCCTAGGTCCCTAGGTAGAAACATACTAGTTAGAATCGATTTGAAGTCAGCTCTGCCATGGGCTAGCTCTGTGACCACAGGTAAGTTATTTCATGTCTCAGTGCCTCAGTTTTCTTTAAAATGAGGATAAAAAATTGTTCCCACTCAGGATTGTTGAGGGGATTAATAGTGGTGAAACACTTAGAATAGTGTCTGGCTCTTTCTAAGCACACAATAAATGTTATTAAATAGTATTGGCATTACCATTACCAGATCAGGAGGCATTTATGTAGGCTACACAATGGAAACTGAGAGAAATAGGGAATTTGGTGAGGGTGTAGACTTGCCTCCATCTTTTCTCCCATTTGTAACGAGCTATGTTTGGAAATGTGGTCTTTGCTGTTCCTAAAATAGTAGCCCTGTCCGAGTAGCCCCGCTTGCCCACCTTCCACCTTCACCAGGAAGAGCGAACAGCTCCAGGTCCTGGGACTCTGAGGCCCTCTGGTCCAGACCTTTGCTTTGTGGCACTTTGGGTATTATTGCTCGCCCTATTTTACTGAGGGGATGACCAATTCAAAGGGGTTAGGGGACTTGGGATTTGGTTCTTCTGCTTCTTGGGGCTTTCTACACTCTTATTAGCCCCGCCAAGGCCACAAGGTCACGCAGATTGAAGTGGTCACTGGCACACTGTGGGGCACCTGTCTTCACTTCTCAGTATGGTCGGCCTCAAACGTGTGAGGTGGGCTTGTTTTCTGCATCCTCCAGCGAAGCAGTTCTCCCGTCGTCCACACGCCTGGGGGGTAACGCGACGCCTTTCAGCCGGGGACGCCGCCCAGATTACGGCGTGCACAGCAGGGGTGGAGCTGCGGGGAGGCTGCAGGCGTGAGGGCAGGCAGGCGTCTGGCTCCTTCCCTCCCCCCGGATGTGGGCCGAGGGAGGAGTCCCCGGCCACTCATCCACGTCCCTCAATTCCTAAGGAGCAGCTGGCTACGACCTTGAAGACTCGCTAGCTAGTGGGTTTTCCGAATTTGGCAACTGGGCTGGCGCTGCTGCCTCCGCCCCCTCTGGGAAGCCCCCACCTTGGCAACAAGCTGCTGATTGGCTGGCCGGGAGGCAGAGCGGACCAATCAGAGCCCTCCCTGACGCGCGAGGGTTGACCAAGAAGAGTTAAAAAAAGGGGGCGGGGAGACGCTAGGTGGTTTCCGAGCGGAGGTGCTGCTTGGGCCGGGCTCCGAGCTCGGTGCCTTTCACTAGGAAACGGTAGACGGGGAGGGGATGGGGAGGGGCTGAGGAGTGGCGGCAGCTGTGCCGGGACCCGCTCCCTCCCGCCACCTGCTGCCAGAGCGTCTCGGGTCCCTAAAGCCTAGGTCTTTCGCGCATTTCTCAGGCCTCCCTCACAGCCTGACAGCCTGAAGCGCTAGTGCAGCCTTTCTTGAGCATTTACGGAGGTTCTGGGTTTCTGAAACCTCCTCGGTCCTCTGTCCAAAGTCCCTCTGGATTTGGGCATTTATTTTCCCGAGTTTGTTACTGGGGCCCTCTTTGTTTTCTTCTTGTATATCTGTGTATGCTCATGCCCTCCTATGGCCGCGTTGCCAGTCACCCACCCTCTAAAACCAAATTAATCATCCGCTTTATTACACTGTACCTATTGGCACCAGCCTCCTAGACTTAGAGTATACATGTCTGAGGACATACATTGTAAGCTTTGTAAGAGAAAGCATTTTGAATAACTTTGTTCCCCCACCTCCATGCACACATACATACACACACATGCAAAGTCAAAGAACCTAGCACAGTAACATAAAGATTAAGACGAGACACAGTGACAGGGTACGGTTCCAGCTCTTCCACTTACCGGTTGTGTGACCTTGAGCAGATACTTAACCTCTCTGAACCTCAGTTTCTACCGATAAAAAATGCTAATGATAATAGTACCCACCTGTTAGAATTATGACAAAATGCCTGACACATAATGCCCAATGAATGGTATTATTTTAGGTATTAATAATGAAGGAATGAATATTACTTTCCCACATGTAATCTCAGCCCTCCATTCTTGGTTTAGGTGCTAGGGATAACAACTAGATTCTAGGGACTAAGAATAAAACAGCACAGTCTCACAGCCCCCAACCTTCACATGCGTCCTGCTTTTGGCTCATGCATTTTAGGAAGGGAGAAACCTATTGGCAAAATAGGATTCTTTTTTCCTCAAGGATGTTTCTCCAAATTCCTCCCTCTCAAAAATTTTAGAACAGCAGCATCTGAGAATTTACAATAATCCCATTTGAATAGGATTTAACATTCTCCTTTTTTCATGGACTCATGGAGTGCCCTACCTGATCTCTCCATATACTTAAATTAACACCAAGATGTGATTATTAACTTTTTCCCAGACCTCTCCACTGAAGTCTTTTCTTGTCTCTCAGAGACTTATCTCTTCTGCAGTCTTTGCCTCTCCCCCAAATGCTTCACACTGGTCCATAGATTTTCTTCAGTGAACATGGAGATTGGCAATTCAGTGCTCACAGACCCCCTGGTGGTCATCCTGCCATGTTCTATCACCTGTCGTGCCCTGTTGATGTCAGAAGTGGCCTTTGTTGATGTTTTGCATTGTTAAGCATAAAAGCAATATTGTGTCTGGGGCACCTCAGTGGTGCCAGATGCCTGGGACAGGGAGGATGCAAGGTGCACACAGCACTGGGGTGTAGTTCGATGGGAAGCCAGTAGATCTGGGTTTCAGTGCTGAGTCTATGCCATTAGGGGCAAGTCAATAAAAAGTGTTAGGTCTCAATTACCCTATCTGTAAAGTGGGTGAATCAGACCTCTCTCCTTACTTTATAGATATTTTGGGAAAATAAATGTGGTCATATTGTTGAAAGCACTTTATATTTTTTTTGGAGGGGGGAAGGGGTGTATGTGTGTGTGTGTGTGTATAACAGGCTATTAAATCCATTTAATGCCACTATTTTCATTTGCCCTCCCCCCTTCCAAATATGACTGCACAGTTGTTCTTAAAAACTTATGAATCCAGCTTTGTGCTAACCGTTGTAAAGTATATGGAGGGATCATATGACATGATCTCTACCTTTAAAGAATTTACAATCTAACCAGGTTGCTCAATTAACACATGGACTGATGTGTGGTACTGACTGTGGGTCCCCCACCTATCCTCTTTTATCTTACCAGTAAAGGATGATCTGGTGGTGTGACAATGGAGCCAATAGGTGGATATGCCTTACTACAACTAGCGCAACTGCTGGCCTCTTACATCTCCCTTTCTATCCTTGGCAGAGTGTGGGGTCTTACAAACCATCCTCACTGCTGCCTTCACCAGTGCTCACGAGTCATGGCCTGATGGCTTGTGACCTGAGCTTGGGGAGATGCCAGTACATTCACAGGGGCCTCCTCTCCTGCTCACCTCTGATGCTGCCCTTTACTTACATTTCCTGATGATTTCTCACCTGCACCCGCCCACTGCTGCCGCTTACAAATGCCATCACAGCCACTGTAGCTACAGCTGCTGCTCTGGGGTGGGCTTTGAATGGGACACTGGAGGTGCTGTTATTCCTACCCCCCTGTGCTGGGCAAGAGAGGCCACTTCCATTCCCCCTTCAGAAGAGGAAGAAGGGTGCTAGTATACCTCTTCTAATCTCTGTATTTGCTCCCCAGGCCAGGTAGATGAGAAAAGATGCAAGCTGCTCACTTTTCCCCACCACATGGAGGGCTGTGTCCCCTTTGGGGACTCCCCCCAGCCTTCTTGGTGGAGGCAACTAGTCTGGGATGGGGTGGAGGACGAGTTCTGTTGCTGCATGCTCCATAGGCAGATTACAGCTCCAGATTCTCAGTGCTGAGCCAGCAGATTTAGTTCCTTTCCTTTTTGGGAACTGTCAACAAAGGCTCAGCATAGCTTCTAAGAAGTAATAGATCAGCATAACTGCTATCGACTATGAAAATAAAAGATGGGCATGCAAATTAAAATAAATATCAATACCAAGTCTCATCCATCAGACTGTCCAAATTACTGAAGTCTGAAGCACTATTCGGCAGCATGGGGATGTGCGGAAATGGGGGCTCAAATGCAACTGGTGTGAGTGCATGTTTGTACAACCCCTTCGGAGAGAAGTTTGACAGCATCTAGCAGAGGTAAATTGTTCATATTTCACAACTTATCGTTCCCTCCTGGACAAATATACCAGTGGTTCTGTACTGGTGGTACTTTTGTCCCCCAGGGAACATTTGGCAACTCTGGAGGTATTTTTGATTTGGAGCAAGGAGGGGACAGATGCTGCTGGCATCTGGTGGCTAGAGGCCAGGGATGTTGTTAAACCTACAGACAGTCCACTCTGTCCCCCCACCCCTTGCCCAACAAAGAATTATCCAAATCCAAATGCCAATAGTACTCTGTTGAGAAATCCTGATATAAACTCTAGAGAAACTCTCAAATGCAGTCTCAAAGAGACAGGTAAAAGAATGTTCACTGCATTATTTGTTTCTAACAGTACCATATTGAAAATAATCTAAATGTTCCTTGAAAGGAGACTAGAGAAATACATTTATGTGTTTTCATACAATGGTTAGAATGAATGAACTGGAACTACAAGAATTGATATGGATAAATCTTGAACACGCAACGGTCACTGAAAGAAGCAGAGTAACACAGAAGGTGCTACTGTGTAAAGTTTAAAGACACGGCTCTCTACTTCCCACCGGATGCAACGCCAGCTAGTTATTAATGTCTTCATCAGATTCCACAGCAAGTGCCTGGAGACCTTTACATTCATTCTTTCATATACTAAAATGCACCAGCTATTGACATTATCTAGCTCAGGGTTTTGCATACAGAAAAACTTTGTTGAATGATTGAGCTGTGCTCATAGAGAAACAAGACCATGATTTCCCTTCTCTTCTTGCCTTCCCTCTATGATCTGCCTTTCTGCCTGTCTTTTCCTGGCTCAATTTGTTAGGGTCCTGGAACTTGGGTGAGAAAACACTGAATCTTCATTTTTCACACTGCTAACTGAAATTTATTTAGCATTCCCTTCAATTATGAAGGTAACAAATCACTGCAGTATTAGCAACCTGAAGTGTTGTCACCAACTGAAATTACAAATATTTTCATATCACATTACAGTTATTGAAAATACTTAGAAATGCCATGCATGTTCATCAGCACTTCAAAATGACTGTAGTTAATTAGATTTGTTACTGGATTTTATTATTTATTATATTAATAAACATTTATGTATATATGATCTAAAATATTTATATAGTTTACATTCTGATAACTGTATTTCAACGTAATTGGTTTCCTTTGGAATCCAATGGATTTTATTTTATACCCTTAAAAACATTTTGAGAAGAGGTCTATAGGCTTTGGCAGAGTGCCAAAGGGGTCCACAAAGGCTAAGACTCCCTGGTGACATCATATCTTCTGATACTTTTTGATTATTGGTTAAGTGTCCATTGGGGCTTGGTACTGATCAGAGCCGAATGGGAGAACATGGGCATGGATTGCCACCTTGAAAGGTTTCAGAAAATGCTCTGATGGTGCGAAGTGAGGTGCTGCCCACTAGTTGTTGGAGGTCAGATCTGTGAGATTGAGCCAGGACTTTGGAATGCTGGTAGTTTCTTGGTACTTGTGTCTGAAATAAGAGAATAAAGGCACTTGATGGTTTTACCCCTGCCTACAGCTCCAGCCTCATTGCTCCTTGTCATTGTGCCCCCAGCCATTTTTTTGCTGTCTTTCAGTGTCCAGGAAGCTTCCTCCTGCATTAGGAGGTCTATCCATGCTGTTATCTTGCTGGCCTCTCCTCCCATCTCTTCATCTAGGTAAGTACACTCTCTCTCTGTATCTGAATATCTGTCCCTGATTCTCCAGTCTAGGTCAGGCTCCTTGATAATCCTCATGTAGACCTGTCCTCATCTCCTTCACAGCCTTTTCTCAGTTTATAACTATGTGATCCTTGGCATGATTCTTTAGTTCAGTGCTCATCACTGCACTAAATTATAAATCCCCCAAAGGCAGGGAAGTCTTGCTTTTGTTGTCTGCAGTATCCCCAGTGCCTGGCAAAGGGCTCATGGTAAATATTTATTGATGAAGAGTAAATTTTAATTGGAAAATTCGTAAAGAGACTGTGAATGCTAGCGGAATGGATTTCAGTCCACAAAAAATAAAGTCAGATGGCCTCCGCCTACTTGTGATGCCCCACCTACCAACAAGTTTCCTCCACACTCCTAGTAGTTCTGCATGCACCAGTAACACAGAGATCTTCATGCTAGCACACTAGAAACAGTATAGCAAAACTGCCTGGGGAGACAGATGGCCTGGGGTCAACTTCTGGCCTTAAATGCTTCCTTCCTGGGTGACCTCAGCCTCTTTGTGCCTCAGTCTCTCCATCTATAAAATAGTGAAAATAATAGTACCTCTGGCATAGAATGTTTAGGAATGCTAATGAGGCAACATAAGCTACCACATAATATGGTAGCTTAAAGGAAAAGAGAAATTTTATCCATCACAGCCTGATGGATAATCCACTCCTGCTACCCTCTTGAGAAGCAGTGGATTTAGAAATCAGGGAAGCCTTGCAGCATGGCTGAGCCTGACTCTGGATTCTTTCCCCTGCTCTGTCTTCGTTGGAATATTCATGAGAGCTGCTAAGAAGCAAAACTGAGAGGCAAGGGGTTCCTCCTCGTCGCTTGGCTGGATCCCTCCTGTGTGTCTGTCTCCACCTTCTTCATGCAACATCTCCCTGCCGTGGGGCACCAAGGCAGATGTGCTGACCTTGCTGTTCTTGAAGAGAGACCTAAGATTAAAGTTATGATTGATCTTCTTGCACTTTCACTTTCCTGCCTAACTCTTGCTCCAGATAATTATAACCAAATTAACTTCCTCTGGCTTAAGGTGAAGTTGTAACATCTGTAACACGCTTGGCACAGAATTTCACAGAGTATATTAGTGAATATCTTCAGTAAATAATATATTCAGCTCAATAACTACCCGTCGTGGTTATTTCTCTAGTAGAAAATAGTGAATTGTCCTAAAAGCACAAGCCTAGCCCGCCCTGCTAACTTATATAACACTTGCTAAGCATCTTGCTCTTAAAAGCTTTCAAGAAATATGCATTGAGAGATTGAACGAAAGAGCAGATGGGCCACTGAATGCTTATTTTCCTCTTCCAGGTCCAGTTGGGCTTTGCAGTAGTTGACTGACCTCAGTTCTACATAGTTGCCACTAGGGGGCAGGAACAATTAAGACAACAATACTCTGGCCCCACAAGCACCAGACTTTCTGGGTAGACAAGGGAGGATGGCTGAAGGAGAAAAATGTTAGAATGATTGAAAAAATAAAAAAAAGTTTTTCTTTATCTCTTGGGGACCAAATGGAAGGAAATGTGAAGCTAGTGGGGTTGAAGTTAGACTTAAAGAAGAACTTCCAGAGCGCAAAGTTTGCTAACTAGAGATTTTATACAGGTGACTTTTAAAAAACCCCTTAGCTACATCTTCTGAAGCAGAATAGATGAGAACGTGGGTTCCTCCAGTCTGAGGCCTATGTGACCCCACTAGGTCCCCTTAAAGTAAGCCTTCTGTGTCTGCCTTAATTGACTCCATTCTTGCAGATGCAATTGTAAAATAACTTTATTGGTTGGGTTAGTCACCACTCATGCTTTTCCTGTGATAAGGATCCTGTATAGAGGCATGATGGTGTTCACATGCAGATACTTTCTGAAGAGCCCTGGGGCAAGGGGCAGCCTTGCCCCTCACATCAGAACTCCTTTGTTGAAATGAGCTGGTTTGGCTTTTGTGGATTTCAGGATCTGGAGCCAAGAACATAGTCCAAGGATCCCCTCTTCCCTTTTCAGGGAAACTGCTTCAAAGCATACACTGTATCAGGGACACAATGGCATCTGGGCAGGGAGCAGGTTTGGGTTAGCTCTCCTCAAGTAGTACCTGCCCGTGGCTGCCCAGATGGCTCTATCCCAATGGTACCCCAAAGAGGAGAAGGGTCAGGTCCCCAGGCAACACTACATTCAGAAATGGGAAGAATTAATTGCTCTCCAGCCAAGCTATAAAGCAATAGCTGTCTTCAGTAATGAGGGTGTAGCTCAGAAATGTGAAAGCAGAGGGTTTTGTGCTCAGTACAGGCAAGATTTGGCTGCCTGGCCTGGGCTTCATGGACCCAATGAGCATCTCCAGCCAGAGCTATTACTATTAACTGTGGCCTTAAGACAAAACAATTAATACAGATACAAAAACAATGCATACCACAGCCTCCTCCTTTGGCAAGTCCAGGGCTGGTTGGAGTCTGTCTCTCCCATCAGGATATAGACCTTTCTCCTTGCATAAGAGGAGAGGACAAATTAACTCTCTCATGCATTGAGAACCACATGGCCTCTGCCTTTGAAGATAAAGACCCAAATAGGGAGCTGCTGGCAATGCAGGGAGTGCTGGGTAAGAATAAAGCTACTGGGGCTGCTTCCTCAGTTCAGCCAATTCGAGGTGTGTTTGCCTCCATGATGGATACTGATAATAAACAGAATCTGGCCTTTCCTCTTTTGAAGTGTGATCCACCTCCAAAGAACTGCCTGGCTGCTAAAATATAGCCCCATACATTTAGCTAAGCCTGAGGTTGGTTGTCTCCTTCCACATCAAGCCAGGAATGCGGTCATCATCCCGGTGACTGGTGTAGGGGTGACTCTTGGTGTCCTTCCAACCTCAGACACGAGTGTGAGTTCTCCGCACAGGCACTGGGCAGATGCGCATGTGCCTTCGGGTCTCATGCCTCTGCCTAAAGCAGAGGTGTCTGTGGGGCAAGGTTGAGTGGATGGGGTGGACTTAGGAGGAGGCAGTTGGACGAGAGGTATATTCTGAGAAGCAGCGAGTGGGAGCCCAGAGTAACTGCACAAACAGCATGTGGGAGAGCTGTCAAGCACTGCTCAGAGTCAGTGATTGTTTAAAAAGTACGATCATGTACTATTGCTCAAGCAACTTTTAAGGTTCATGACACCAGATTATTGTGAAGAACGGGTAATGCGATTTCTGGGGTTGGGACTTCAGGGCTTACTCCCTCCGCCACCTCTTCTGTCCTGGAAAAGAGAGTTTTGTGTCCCTCAGAAGCAGAAGGCTGCCTGTCCTCTGATTCCACCTAAACCTGCCTACAGGGAAGAAGACTACAGAGGGAGCCCATGGACTTCTGTCACACGGTCTGTCCCAGGCCTTCCAGCAAAAGCCAAACCAAACCATCAAGCCAAATGCAGAGGGGTGTGGGGGCTCTGGCCCTGCGCCCAGTGCGTGGGCCGCTTAGATCTCGATGAGGCTGGCCAGGCGCAGGCAGAGGGGAGCGTCGGCCGGCATGGCGCTGCGCTTGATCTCGTTCCCGTCCAGGCGCAGCACCTGCAGCTTGGAGAAATTCATGACATCCACCACGGTGCAGAAGCTGCTGATGGAGAACTCTGTGGGAACAAGAGGGGCGGGGGTGGGTAGGAGAAGCCTAGATCAGGGACCTGGGTCTGCATTGAGGCCAAATAGCCTCTGTGAAACTTCTAATGGGAGAGGTGGAACTTGGCTGGGTGGGGCAGCCACTTTCCAGGATCAAAGTCATACTTGCACCAACTAAGGGGCAGAACCAGAGACAGAGTGGGGTCTCTGCCTGTGTAGTTCCACCTCCTATCCATCCCCCTCTGTAGATCTTAGAATGTCCTTCTAGCCAGGCCTTGATCTTTTCTCATCTGTGGGCAGCAGGTGGCAGCAGAAGGCAGTCAAAGACGAACCCTAGCAGCTTTGAAGTACACCCTTGATTGCTTTTGGAGAGGAGGGTGTTTCCAAATTGCTTTGAGAAGGCAGACGAGAAATGGAGGGACTTAAATCTGGAATATTTCCTAACACTTTGCAGATATGGAAAGTGGCTGGAAATTAAAGCTAGAAAATCTGGATGGAGACACAAGTGTCTCAGTGCAGAGCCTTGAGGGGGTTGTTGGTGTACATTCTGAGCACAGCCAAAGGAGTGAGCAAGGCCCTGAGGTTTAAGGAGCTGGAAATTGACAGTAAACAGGGCTGCTGTGGAGCTCAAAAGTCAAATAAACCATTCCCTTGCCTCCTGAATTTAATATGATATAGTTTACCGTCCTTTTTTGTAATCTCAAAAGAAGTCCCCTTTTTGAAAATTTCCCCCTGAAACCACGTAATCCTAATAGATACAATAGTTCTGTTTGGTTTAAACACAAATCCTTCTGCTACCATTCAGCCTGTTCTCTCTCTGGTTATCCTCTTGGACAAATCAACCGCCTCTGTCTCTAGCCTACTGGGTCAGGAACGTGAAGGATAAAAACCCAAAACTCAGCTGAAACTGCAGCAGGGACAGCAAAAGTCACCACTGAGACACTGCTGAAGCCCCCAGAGGCTGCCTTCAATGTGCTGCATGAGAGCATCAGGAAGATGGCTTATGTCAAAGGGGCTTTGGGTGAGACCTGTCAGGTCTTGGTAGGCTGCATCTCGAGGGCTGTAACACTTAGGTAGACCCAGAGCTGGGCTTGCTTTTGCTTCCATCGGAGGCATTCCTCTGCCTGCCACAGTGCTCAGGAGCTGTGTGTCAGCTCAGGAGGGCAGGAGGAATAGGAGGAGGGCTTTCCTGACTCTCTTCCTAAAGGTGACTTGTCAAAGGCATTGCAGAGAGGTTATAGATAAGAAAATGAAGGTTGTAAGGAAGACAGTATGGAGAGCTTAGATAAATGAAGAAATTGTTTTTTAAATTAACACCAGCAATTGTTTTCAGTCTCTATTAAGAACTGACTGAGAGGAGATGGGGTGAGGCTGCAGCCAATTAATTTGTACTACAAATGTAAGATAGAAAACCCAGCCCCAAAGAATAATGAGAATGGGAAATACCCTTCTCTGGAGAGCACTCAGAGGAGGGGGACGGAGACGTGGAATGCTTTTAGATGTTTCCTTTCTGGTCCCAGGGAATAGATCAAGCGGCCTCCAAGTGGACAGGTTCGGGTAGAGACAAAGCCAGGGGCCGGGTTTATGGTGTCTGTGTGGAACAGGTAGAGTGTGTTGGGCTGGGGAGAAGTAAAGCAGCCCAGCTTAAATATCACCCGCAACCCTCTCCAGGGACCGGACTTAGAGGTTCCGCAATCGATTCTCTATACCAGCCTGGGGCCTTTGGACTGTCTGCTGAAGTCCTGTATCCCAACTGTGCAAATATAAATATGGGAGATACTTAGGGGCTGCTCAACACACAGCGTATATAGATTCTATCCACACGCTGAGCACTGTAAGCCCCGCTGTCTGTCTTCCCCAAGCTCACAAATAGGACAGGGGCTTCTGCTTGAAGACTCTGGAGGATACTTTCCGTGCCAGATTAAATTCTGACATAAGTCTTTCCAAATTCCTCCTAGTGTACCCGCCCTGCTGCACTGGATCCCAGAGCTACTGAATAACATTCTGAGTTGTGTTTTCTGCTACTGCCAGGCTGGAAAAACTGAGGGAGATGCTAGTGGAAGAAGGAAGGGGGAGGGAGAGGGCCAGGCCTAATTCCCCTGCACACCCTTTAGCTCCTGTCCTTTTAGCTCCCTTCTCAGAGGGTGGCTTCAATATCTTACCTTCACCACCCACCTCTGCTCTGGGTCCCTGACCAGCTGTGCAGGGAGACCTCCTTCACATTTGCACAGGCAAGGCGCTGAGCTTAAAGAGCTGTCTTTCTTGATGGTGGTCTGAATCGGAGAGATACTCCTTCCATTCTCAGTCAGATAAGCCTGGCTGTCAGGCCTTTGATGTTGAAGGCAGAGGCTATGCTATCTGATCTGGGTGACCTGAAGAGATTGCTTTTCCTTCTCTGTGTCTCAGTTTCCCCATCTTTGCGATGCAAAAAATAAAAAACAAAACTGTACCCGGTAACTTCAAAGTGATAATGAGAAGAAAAGCTTATAATATAGTTACTATGTATTGCTTTTTCAATTATGTGCCAGGCCCTGAACCAAGCATTTTACATGTATTAATCCACTAATTAAGAAAAGTAAGGAGTTGGTGTTATTTTGCCTAAAGAAGACTAAGAGGGAGATAACCAGATAAAGGGGCTTTGGCTTAAATTACACAAGAAGGGATTTGGGGTAGGTATTGAACATTTTTAGGTTTGACTTAAGGGAGAACTTTCTTGCAAGACATTGGGACACCTGACGAAAGTGATTTTATCTTTGGCAAAGCTTTTGGAAGGGGTGAACCACCTTGTATTTGAGTGGCAGATGTGGTTCTGCAAGAAGGCAGAGTGACAAGATGCTGCAGTGGAGTCTTTCCCACCCCAAGTTTCACTGATTGTACAGTTAGGCAATAACTAATGGTTTCTCTCCCGTGACAGCTGCTCTTTGTTGTCATATTTTCAAGGTCAAACTCTGATAAAGCACAGCATACAATATGACGTTTCTGTTGTGACGATCGTCCTGGATTTAGAATGGGCGGCAGGTGAGTAGTGGTGACTTCTGGGTGGGATGATGGACAGCTACAGGTAAATGTCAGACTCTTTGCAGCATGCAGCATCTTAGAGACAAGAGAACCCTGCCTTGGGAATAGGAAGACCCTCCCCCCTCCGCACCAAAGAAAAACTTTAAATACAAAAGAGTTTGCACTGTACATGATGGTGTCTTGCACTTCAAACTTGAGAACCAGACACCTCTTCACCTTGTCTGCCCCACAGTCAACCTCTGGGACCACTGCTCTCACTCAGAGGGCCGTCTAGCTCTTGCCAAATGACTAATCTGTTCCCTGAGCACAGGGAGAGAAAGTATTGATGGGAGAGGTTGTGGGCTCAGTCCCCATCCATGCTTTGATGGTGCGGTTTGCTCTCAGCAGGCTCTACTTCAAAGCCTTTTGCCAATGGTCATTAATGAGTCCTTCTTTCCCCAGGGAGAGGGTTACTTTGCTGCAGAGGAAGAGAGGTTAAATGCTGGCTTAGTACCTTCCAGCTGGGATTAAGACATCAGAGGCCCTGGGGTAATATAAGCACATTCTGAACACAAGATCCTGAGAGGGAGCTGAAAATCAACTAGATAATCCAATCTGAAATGAAGATTTTAGTTCTTGGAGACAGACAGGCCCTTTAGGCCTTTTTTGGGAAGTACTTGGAAAATAAGAAGCCCGTGTCCTTGTTCACCACCCCAGGGTTTTGTGGTGGTCAGGCTCATGTTACTCCAGGGGGACCTCTGCCCTGCCACCAGGGGCTCCTTGTACTCCAGGGAGAACCAACCAGAGCAAGTGCCGCATTCAGCTCTGAGAGGCTACACATTCTTGTCCACCAGCTGTGATGTTTAAAAACAAATAAACCTCCAAGCACAAGATCAGGCTGTCGAGGCACGAGTAGATCAGGTGGAAACAGAGCTCATCCTCTTCTGGGTCAGTGAGAAAACTTTCCTCCTAAGACGGACCACAGAAGTTCAACTTAAATCCCCCTTCTATGAGCTGCCCCCTCTCAAACTGATCTAAACTCATCTCTCGCTGCTTAACACATGACCCCTTCCTCTTAGACACAGGGATTTCCTGGCTGTCCCCTCCAGGTGGCCTGTTAAATGACTGGTCCCTTTGTTTGTAGCAGCTGCACATCTCAGAGTGGCTCAGTCCTGTGTTCCTCCAGCCTGTGCCCACTTACCTCTCAAGACCTAGATTGAAACTTACCTCTTCTGGGAAGTCTTCTTCCATACCAACACACCCCCCACTGACTTTTCCTAGCACTGCTGTGTAGTCTAAGAGCATGCCACTGTGCAGCATTTTGTACAGGGGTATGGCAGGATTTTCAGCTTGCTTCGTTCGTACTCTTTGGTTCCCCTACTTCTATTTCTTCTGTATTGCCCCTAGCACTCAGAATCGGGTTTTTCCTGTGCAACAGACAGCCCTCCCCACTCCCCTTTGCCGAAGTCTCACCGTTGATCCTATTGCCTTGGAGGTAGAGGTTCTCCAGGTTGGTGTTCACTGGGGGGATCTTCTGCAGCTGGTTGTAGGACAGGTCGAGTTCAAGGAGGCTGCTGGAATTGAAGGTGTTAGAGGCCAGGCCATTGTTGGTGAGACTATTGTGGGACAGCCGCACGTACAGCAGCTTGGGCGACCCCCGGAAGTAGCTGTCGGGGACCGAGTAGACGTTGTTGTGCTCTAGGTACAGCTGCTCAAGGGCTGAGGGCAGTCCATCAGGCACCTTCCGAAGATGGTTGTGACTCAGGTCCAGCAAGATCAGTGACCGGAGGCCTTTCATCGAACTGCCCACTTCCTGGATCTCGTTGTGATGGAGGTACAAGGCGGTGAGGTTCTCCAGCCCCTCCAGTGCGTTGTTGGGGACCCTCGAGATCTGGTTGTGGTCGAGGTGGAGCTCCCTCAGGGATCGAGGCAGTGGGCCGGGCATCCGGGTCAGGTTGTTGTGGTCCAGGTACAGCCTCTCCAGGTGCCTCAGCTTGGAGAAGACCTTCTTGCCCACCTTATCACTGGTGATCTGGTTGCCATGGAGAGCAATCCAGAGCAGCCCAGTGGCATTGTCAAAAACGCCCTCCTGGATGGAAGAGATCTGGTTGTTTTGGAAGTAGACATACTTCATGCGGGACGGGACAAAAGGCAGGTACTTGAGGTTACGGTTGTCACAGTACATGGCTGTGGGGAAGTTGGGGGGGCAGTCGCATTCCTGGGGGCAGTCGCGGGGCTCTGGTGGGGGTGGAGAACCATAGGCATAGGCTGGACTTTCCTCTCCCCCGTAGGGGTAAGGCTCATAGGGCTCATAAGGGTAGGGGTCGTAGGGATCGTAGTAGGTGGACTGCTGGTTGCGGAGGTAGTGGAACCACCAGTGGGAGTCTTCCTCATATTGGGCCTGGGAGAGGGAGCAGAGCCCTGCCAGCAGCAGGAGGGAAGCCCACTGCATGTTGTCTCTCTGCAAGGAGGGAGAGAGAACAGAGTAAGCAAGCATGAATGAGACTCTAGGGAGGCAGGGAGGCACAGTAGGTGAGCCTTAGGCTTTGAGCTAGGCAGATCTGACTTCAGCAGCAAACAGCTGTGAGCAGGAGCCTTGCTCTCACTTCCTCTGGGCCTCCGCCCAGTGCTGCCTTTGCACACTTGGTCCAGCTGAACCTTGGCTATTTGAGGGGAGCTAGGTGCATTTTCCTCTGGTCATAGCATCAAAGAAACATAGCCTTTGAGATGAGAAGGAGTTTGAATGGAGGTGCAGCATTTTTTGGAGGGAAGATCCTTAGGAGCCTCCAACAACCTGAAGGTACTGTTGGGGCAGCTAGAAAGCCCACAGCAATTCCCATGAGAGTGGTAGTGGTGGTGGATGCTCTTTAGGCCTGAATTCACATCCAGTTTGGACTCCCCAGGACATAATATTTTCCAAGAGTCCAAGGAAAAAGCCCTTTGGCTCTTTCCACATCTCTGGGAAATATCCAGAAGTGGCTTGAGCTCTCAAAGGGGAAGATCTGAACTACTTGGGAAGGCAGAGGGTTTCTGATTTTGAGTCTGTGGGGAAGGGTTTGGTCCCTCTGCAGCCACCGCAGGGCTTGGGCTTGTGGTGCCAGCATCTGTAACAGTGACAGTCTGCTGGTGAGGAAACTCTCTGGTTGGCAGTTTGTGGCTACACACGAAACTTGGCTGGCACAAGGTCTTCATATAACAGTTGTGGATTCCCTCCAGACTGGGCTCCCTGGCACCCAGGTATGGCGTTTGTCTTCTAGAGTGGGTACTGAGTGCAGGTAGTCTTAGTGCACTTGGCTCTCTTCCGTGGTGTCTAGTAAAGTGTTACTACTGCTCATGCTCCACCATGGACATTATGCAAGAGCCAAATGGGGCCAAGAGAAATGAATGAGGAACATCAAACAATGGAATAGGAATTGAAGACTCTTGAGTATGCTCAAGGGAACATAGCTTTAGAATGGGCTTCTGGAATCCATCTCTCCCATCCCAAGCCACCTGTGATGACCTCTGGATGACCAGGCGCCATATCTAGGCCCCCACATTTCCTAGCAGCCCATTGCCTTTGAGCTTGTATGCTAGTGAGATGAGAGCAGGGTAGGTTTGGAGAGAAGTGTGGGTTTGATGTCATCTGAGAAAGGAGCTGAAGGAGTGGAAGATGAGGGGCCATGAGGTGGTGTATCAGGCTGGACGTCTTACTCTGAGTACCTGTAGCCAAGCACTGCTCACCCCTGTGAGCAATGGGCACCTTCCAGAGGGGTGCGTGTCACCCTTGGGCAGAAAAACCTTAGAACATTTCTTGGTCCGGGAATAGTCACATGTGCCATTCACATTGCTGCTGGCCCTTGCTGGGGTTGGCAACTGTGGACGGGAGAAAGAAGGGAGTCTAAAAGCCAACATCAAATCCAACGAACGGATGAGAAGGACTCTGATGGTGACAGTCAATCTAGTCACCTTCTGGCCACTGTCTCTATCCGAACTCTCTGTCTCCTGAAAGCCATTCCCTCAGGCCTGCTTTATTCCAGCAGCCTCTGGGCTGCAGAGGCGAGGCACCTGGCTCATCCTCAGGAGGCCTCAGACAAAGAACCCACAGTGTTTCTGAGGAGCTGACCCAGCCGCCCACTGCCTGGGCATGCTGGCTGGGCCCCGGCACTGGCCAGGAGAGGACGGACGGAGTGGCCCACTGCCAGGAGCACATTTTTCCGTGCTCAGCTCCAGGCCGCTGCAGGACCAGGGTGGCTGTCTGGAGGCTGGCACAGTGAACCTCTGTCTCCATTTCTCCTTCCAGGCTAGGCATCTTGGCAGACAAGAGCCACCTTCCTCTTCAAGACTCAGCCTTTCTGGGTTGTGCGTCCTGCCCCCTTGGCTCTCCTCTGTAGTCATGACTGCTAAAAGCGTTTGCTGGGGATCTTATTCCTCTCTTCACCCCACTCCCACCTCTTAGCAATGTTGTTCCAGGGTTTATACCCTTAAATCCCCACACCCAGCCCCCAATGCTAGAGACCCTCCTATGTTCAGAGTTTTGTGAGGTAGAGAGTCTCTAGCACTGGCACTCTCTGAGTTGAGGGGAGCTTACGCAGGAGTTACTGCTGTTCTTTCATTTCTCCATTCTAGAGAACCATCTCTCCCTCCTGTCAGAGTCCAGGGGGTCAAACCAGAAGCTATTCCCTAACCTGAATTAGATCCCTATTTCACAGCTCCTTGGACCAGGTCAACTGTCAACACTTCTGTGTATTCTTTCCCTTTCACTCCAGCAACACACACACACACACACACACACACACACACACACACACTACACAAAACTCCTGTCCCCTTTCATAACAGAAGTTAATTGCCACAAACCTTCTGAAGAGAGACTGCAGGGGAAAAAGGGGACTAGGATGGTGGGCTTTTTGAGTAATAGTAGGGCAGAGCTGGCTTCCCTAGATACCTGGCCCTTCACTTTTTCATGCCTGAGAATTGGAGATCCCCCCAAAACCAGAGAGGAACTGTAGGACAAAGGTAGCATGTTGGGACCCCTTCCTTCTTCTCCCCTTTCCCCGCTCCAGCATCCTGGGACACAGCCCAGGTGGGGGAAGGAGGAATGACTCCTCCCTGCCTGGCCCTTTCCCCTCTCCCCAGCCTCTTCCCTTTAGTTCCTTTATGGAACTACCAGGGGCAAAACCTGAAGTAAAACGACTGACTTACCTCGAGTTGAACCTTTCAGAGAGTGACCACGTCCTTCTGTCTGGCCTCTTTGGTTGGAGAGCGTATGAGAGGGAGAGGAGTGAGGGTGTCTACTGAGAATGTGCGTGTATGTGCCAGGCCAGGGCCCGCCCCCAAATTCCTAATCAAATATTGTGAAGAGAGAGGTTGAGGAGCCCGGATCCTGGCTTTTTCAGCTCTGCTGCAGGGGCGGAGCTCACACCCAACCCTGCAAAATCCTGCTGTCCTCCTGACACTATAAAAACCACCTTCTTTCCACGCACTTATCTTCCCTGAAGCATTGGCAGCTCGGGGTCTCTTTCTGCTGAATGCGTTAGTGGCGTCCTAGAAGTTATTTGTACAGCCTCTTACGAAGTGCCTGGATTTCTCATCAAACCCACAAGGGCAGATGCAGTGATGGGGAGGGCCAGGATTTGGGAAGAGTCATCTTAACTCTTTCAGCAACCCACAGGTCCCACCAGAGAGAGCTAGTGCTCACCCTTCTGGGCTGCAGCGCCCTCTGCGGGCAGGTGGTTAGGCTAATGGACAAGGGAGAGAACACAGGGCAGCTGGCTCCAGCTCCCGTTCCATCCCTGACCTGTATAGACCTGTCTGGGCTCTAGGGCTTCTCTCTCCCCCCTGGGATAAAAGGGAAGAAAGGGACTCTCATATTTGTTGATCCCTTCCTGTGCCTCATGCACTTTCACCTAAGTCTCGTGACGATCTTAGGGTTAACGGCACGTGCCTTGCTGAGTTGTAGCAAGGACTCTGTGAGGTAATGTGTGCGCGGCCCCAGGTCCAGCACATAGCTGATGCTCACGGTGTGGTAGAGATGATTGCTGTTGTGCCCACTTTACAGATGTAGAGGCCCTGAGCAAGGGGAGGATGCGGTTGGAGAAGCAGGAAGGAGCTAGACCACGAAGGAAGAGGACGTGAGAAGATCCCACCTACACTTGTAAAAGCACAGGGGAGAGACTGCTGTGTGGCAAAAAGGGGGAAAGCGTGGAAGTGGGAGCTCTAGCCCGCCTTGGCTGAGAGAGAACGGCAGATTGGTGTAGTGCAATGGAAGAGGGAACAATGCGTTTTTAGACAAGACACTGACGAGGCTTGGATATGGACCAGATAGGGCGTTAGGGAAAGTCAAGGATGAGTCCTTGATTTTGAGTTTGAAAACTGGGTGGGTGGTAGCACCATTTTCTGCCCTTAATTAGAAAGATGGGGAGGGACAGAGCCTAAGTTAGAGATGCCTCTTAGGCATTCCAGTTGGAGATACATGCAGGCAGTTACATATACGAGTCTGAACTTGATGTTCAGGGACTAGAAGAATTTGGATTACCTAGAATCTCAGTAGCTCAGATGAACCCATGCATCCTAAATGCTCTTTCCTCAACTAATTGCCTCATGCGAACATCCAAGAAACATCCCTTTAAACCATTTTTTTTTAATTGTGGTAAATTACACATAACATAAAATTTGCTATCTTAACACATTTTAAGTGCACAGTTTAGAAGTGTTGTGTTGCTGTACAACCAGTCTCCAGAACTTTTTCATCTTTCAAAACTGAAACTTTATATTCATTAAACAAAAATGCCGCATTTCACCCTCCCTCAGCCCTTAGCAACCACCAGAGTAGAAAGAACTACTTTCTGTCTCTATGAACTTGAGTGCTCTATATGACTCATATAAATGGAATCATACAGTATTTATCTTTTTGTGACTGGCTTATTTCACTTGGAATAATGTTCTCAAGGTTTATGCATGTTGTAGCATGTGTCAGAATTTCCTTCCTTTTAAAGGCTGAATAATATTATGCTGTGTGTGTATACCACATTTTGTTTATCCATTTATCTATTAGCGGACATTTTAGTTGCTTACACTTCTTCGCTATTGTGAATACTGCTGCTGTGAACATGGTATACAAGTAGCTCTTTGAGATCCTGCTTTTAATTATTTTGGTGATACGTTCAGAAGTGGAATTGTTAGATCATATGGTAATCTATTTTTAACTTTTTTGAGGAACTTCCATATTGTTTTTCATATTGGATACACCATTTTACGTTTCCACCAACAATGCACAAGGGTTTGAATTTGAAACACTCCTTATTTTTTAAAAATACCAATTGAGAAAGCCTCAGATTTGAATTTGGAGAATTTAGAATTTGAATTTTAAAGAATGGCACTTTTGGTTGCTCCAATAGGGTTGAGCTGTTGACATAATATGAAAGGTCCTTGTTAGGGACCCAATCTCCTCAGGGATTTCAAAGAGTTTTTTAAAAGATTAAATATAATGAATAGGCTTTTGCTGGCTACCTGCTAGAAACTAGATGATTTACTTATGTTATCTCATTAGTAATCACAGTAGATATTTTGTGTTGGAAATAGCGGATCATAGATATAAAGTGAATGAATAGTGGTAGAACAATGATTTGAATCTTGGCCTGCATGATTCCAAAGACCACACACTTTCTCACAACACAAGGCCAGAGGACTGGTGGAGTGGAGGGTGTAATGACCACCCTGCTGTCAGGGATAAACTCAATTAATATGGAGCCCAACTAACCACAGTGGCCCAGTCTGCTTGAATTTGGGTACACAGGATTCTAAATATGAGAGGGGGCTGGGGTGGGTTTCTCTTCCTGATCCCACACATATTTCATTTCAGTTTGAAACATAGGAGCATCTACTCTGTGCCTGGCATGCTCTTAAGTGTTGGGGACACAAAGAAGGTTTTTTTATAGAATACCTGCTGAAAATAAAGCAGATGTATAAGCAGCAAACTCTGATCTCATGAGTGAGGCAGAGTGGCCTTAATGTGAAGATGGTTATAAATAATGCACAGATAACTTTCGTATCATTTTGAGACCAGAAATCAGCCACCTTTCAATGGAAAACACACTAGTTGTGGCAATTGGGCCTAAGAGACCCTCCTTAGCTGGGTTTAGATAGCCTGGACAAATCTAACCATTAGGCACAGATGTTAATTTTTTCTTTAAATTTCAGCAGACTGAATAATACTTTATTTACTAACAATGAAAGTCAGTAGAGTCTGGGGACCAAACATTGATTGGGATTCTTTCCAACTAAGATCTGCCAAAAAACACAGTATCCCCACATGGGATTTGCACTAAGTCTTTAGTCACCTATTCTGTTTCAAGGTAGGCTTGGGAGAAAGAAAGGAGGGAGGGGATGATTGGGATCAGGTCAGGAGGAAGAGTTTCAGAATTCACTGTTCAAAAATTCTTTTGTCAACAGATTCTAACCTCCATTTTGACTACTGCCTCCCTGTTTGCCTGGTTCCTGGATCTAGGTCCCCAGAGCTTGGTTTCAATATGGGAAACCGAGCAGGGGACCCTGATGTCGCTCAGACAAAGGAATCCGCATGTGAAGGAAATTCATTTGGGACACTGATGCTTTCTGGAGGTGTCAAGCCAGCATTACCCAGTTACCAGACTGCAAGCAAACTAAAGAGAGAGGCTCTGTTATTCATTTCTGTAGCCCCTATCCCAAGCTGGGCATGTAGTGCTTGGTGCTCAGTAGGTAATCAGTAAAGGGTTATAAAGGGAACTGTGTTCTTAGCTCCCTACTGAGTCCACCTGTCTTCAGAACCCAATGTTTGGTGAAACAACCACCACCAATCAGGCCAGGAAAACCATTAGGACTTCAAGCCAGTTAGACTTTCCAGGGGTTCATGTCATTGCTATTTCCTCCCCACCCAGAAAAGTACAGGTTAAACCACAACCACTAGGCAAAGCTGATTGCCTATGATGTTTGGACCCACCCTGTCTGGAAGGGATGAAGTGCCTTCTGCTTCAAATTCCTACCAGCAAAGAGAGTTGGCCGCCAAACCCTTCCTCTTCAACCTTCACAGGACCCAAAAGCCACTGTTTTTATAATACAGTCTCTGATCCCAAACAACCAAGGGATGAGGGGTAAGACTGAAATCCACCCAAACAGAATTATTGAGTTGGTTATAAAGAGGTCAATAGAAAGATGATCATGGTGATACAATCAAGGCCCTGCTGCTCGCCCATCCTGAAAAGTCTTGACGCCAGAGGGATTGTTTACTGGTCTGAGGTTTTGATAGAAAATCCTGGCTATATTGGCACCCAACAGTGGTGTCCCAGAGTCTCCAAGAGAGATGTTTTCCCTTATTCCCTTGGCACTGAGTGGTCATTAGAAGTCCTCACCATGGATGGTCTCCTCTTTCCAGGGGATGAGACAAAGATGTTTGAGTTAGGGGGTGGGGAAGGCTTGTTTTCTTTCAAATGCAATAGGAGAAAGACCTCAAGTTCCCAGTTCTGGGAAATGCATGAATATTAGAATTTCATTCTAATAAGCTCTTTAAAAATGAGACAGAGAACAACCTTTCTTATTTAATGGATAGCATCTCTTATTTTTACTGTATACTTACTGCATGTTTGGTATTATTAACATGATGATGACATACATGATGGATTCCAGAAGATCACCTTCTGGAAAGTATGAGTATATTTGAGTCAGGAAAGGAGGTTGGTTCAGGGAGTGATACCTAAATGAGGAAGGAAGTGGAGGAGACAACCTGAAATTTGAAGCCTGGAGGGTTTGATCATTCAGTATGTGACATCCATCTTTGTTCCATAAGGCTGTGTTTGGGGCTGTTGGAGAGAACAGGTGTAGGATAGACCAGTTCCCAGGATGCTGGTACCTGCCACGGATGTTACCTGGCTATAGGTGAGACCAGGTCTGAATGTCAGCTCTAAAATACCACCTATTGGGACTTCCCTGGAGGTACAGTGGTTGAGAATCTGCCTGCCAGTGCAGGGGACACGGGTTCAATCCCTGGTCTGGGAAGATCACACATGCCATGGAGCAATTAAGATCATGCGCCACAACTACTGAGCCTGTGTGCTGCAACTACTGAAGCCTATGAGCCTAGAGCCTGTGCTCTGCAACAAGAAGAACCACCACACTGAGAAGGCAGCGCACCACAATGAAAACTAGCCCCCGCTCACCACAGCTGGAGAAAGCCCATGTGCAGCAACAAAGACCCAATGCAGCCAAAAAATAAAAATTAAAAAAATAATAATAAAATAAAGTAAAATGCCACCTACCATTTCTGAATTCTCACCACAACCCTATGAGATAGGTATTTTCATATCTTATTTTTACAGACGAGGAAACCAAAGTTCAGAAAGGCTAATTAATTTGTTCAAGATTGTATAGCAATTAAAAGTGGCAAAGCTGGGATTCTAAACTTAAGTCTGTCCACCTCTAGAGTCTGAGTTCCTAACCAGTATGCTGTATAGAATCTCCAGAGTAAAGGAAGAAGCATGGATTGGGAACACAGATATATGTTCAAATTCCAGCTCTACTGCTTATTAAAGTAGTCCCAGTGACTTTGGGCTAATTGCTTAAAGATCAGTGAGGCTCAGAGTTCTCATTTGTAAAATGGGGGCAATAACCCTAACCTCATGAGATGTTGGGAGGACTAAATGACATACAGGACCTAGGCTGCCACATGTGGGCCTTCACCCTCTGGTTATTTTAGTAGATTGCCAGCTCCCTAAGGAAGGAGGCAGTGTCATTGTGCCTCCATTAGCACAATGCTTGGCCAAGTGCCTGGCATATATTAGGCCTTTTCTAGACATTAGGAATAAAAGAAAGTTGAAGAAGCTGGATTTTACTAAAGGGTAGTAAACATACTTTGGTACTTAAACCAATCAGAGAGAAGCTAGCCAAGGGTAGAGGTGGGACTTTCAGGGCTAAAACTATGGAACTGCCCCAAGGAAGGGCAAGAAAGATGACTATAAAGTCAGTGCAGAACCCTCCACCCATACAAATATCTTTGGGGGATATATAGGGAAATATTGTACTTACCTGGGGGGTCATGGAAAGCTCAGGATTCAAGAGCCATGTACAGAGCAGCCCAGAAGAGGAGATGCCTCAGCTCCTTCCCAGACAAGAGTGTAAGAATCAGGTTTGGATTGGGGAGAAAATACCATCTAACTGGTAGCACCACCCTGAATATCTTCTATCTCCTATCTTCTATCTCCTCTATCTCCTACCTGGAGATGGACAAGGCTGAGTCCTCAAAGCAAGAGCTAGGAACAAGTCCCATAAGCCCATTCAAAGGTCTGTGGACTTGGATCTAGTTCTATTAGATCTGCAAAGACCAGGAATAATGACCCCTAGTACCGTGTGAAACATCTAGAACCCTAGTTCATTCTATAGTCCCTGCAATAGAGCAATAATGTAACAATTAAATAAAAAATAAATAAGAAAAATCCCTTAAAAACAAAAAGAGGAAGGGCAATATCCTGTCATTGTCTTGGAAAGGGCAGGGATTTTGAGTCAGACAGAATGGCTTTGAATCCCAGCATCTAGAGCATGACCTTTAATTTTCTTGGTCTTCAGGTTCCTTATCTGTAGCATGAGGATGTTAACACCTAGCTCTTTGGGTGGCTTTAAAACAATTTTAAGTATCTAGCACAGCACCCAGCACGTGGGAGACACTTAGAAAATGTCATTTCCTTTCCTCACCTGGCATGTTTGTCCAGGAACTGTTTAAAAAAGAGGACCTTATATCCTAATCTATGGGAAGGTCAGAGGGGAGATAATTTTAGTAGGATTATAGCTGGTGACAGCCTGGAAAGAAAACAGACTAAATACCTGACACTTGTAAGAAAAAAACAGAACTGGGGGTTAGCAGGCCCAAAGGGTCTAAGATTCTGACAATAGAACCCTCCATTTAAGAGGAGTGGTTCTTAGCCCTGGCTGCACATGGGAGCCACTGGGGTGGCTTTGGAACACACCTAGGCCCAGGCCCCGCTCCAGATGAATGAAACAGAATTTCTGCAGTTAGAACCTGACATCTTTTTGTGGATTGATTGATAATTTTAGTGTGTAACCAAGTTTGAGAGTGCTATCTGGAGACAAGGGCATGATCATGATGTCTTCTAAGGTAGAGGTCATCATAACATCTAGCTTCAAAAAGAAGGGCTTTTCAAATTTTCTTTATGAAGTACCCAGAAAAGGAGAGAATGAATGTGTACCCTCCAGTGATCTAAGAACATAATCCAAAGCAGCTCATTCAAACTGAAATCTCACATTTGATGTTAAAAAATCATCTGAGGCTTCCCTGGTGGTGCAGTGGTTAAGAATCCACCTGCCAATGCAGGGGACACAGATTCCATCCCTGGGCCAGGAAGATCCCACATGCCGCGGAGCAACTGAGCCTGTGTGCCACAACTACTGAGCCTGTGCTCTAGAGCCTGCGAGCCACAACTCTTGAGCCCACATGCCACAACAGCTGAAGTCCACATGCCTAGAGCCTGTGCTCCACAACAAGAGAAGCCACTACAATGAGAAGCCTGCGCACTGCAAAGAAGAGTAGCCCCCGCTCGCTGCAACTAGAGAAAGCCCGTGTGCAGCAACAAAGACCCAGAACAGCCAATGAATAAATAAATATTTTTAAAAATCACCTGAATTTTGAATTTTGTTCCATAAAACATTCATGTTTATTTCAGTAGAAATTACCATCCCCCTAAATCTCCTTTAGTAAAAATGGTTCTCCAGACATGCCATGCTTCTCCAGGGCATCGTGAATCCCAGGAATCCCAAATTGAAAAGCACACTTTTAGGTCATTCACCTTAGCTGGTGAGCTCCTCGGCCACTGCAGGGACAGCTAGTGGGGGCGGGGGGAGGTTGCCCCTGTGCATCTCGGGGATGCATGCTGGCTGTGAGGTCACCCAAAGCACGAATTGACAGGCCCAGCTCCCTATGTCTCTTGCTGTAGCCTGAGGAGGGGCCACTGTTGCTTCTTCCACAACCTTCTTGCTACAGAAACTGCCAAATGGCTCCTAGCCAGGCAGTTTGGTAAAGCTTTGTAAAGAAATAAATTCCTTTCCCAATCCTCATGAGGCTGTATTTCTAAGGGAATTTACAAGAATAGAAATTGTTTTCATCTTCAATCAAGATACAGAAAGATTCCCTCCCTCCCCCTTCCTCTCTCTTCTTAGATCCCCAACTGCTTTAAGAGACACATACTCGTGGGAGAATGTGCTCTCTCCTCTACCTCCCTGCCAGCAGCCAGCCTCACAAAAAGTTCTTGAACTTCACTCCCCCGAGGTACTTCTGTCTGGCCTGATACATTCCTTTGGACCTGCCCCTGTCTCCAAATCCATTGACCCCCTCCTCTTCCAGCCCCCCATTTCAGAAATTTCAACAAAACAACATCTTCCAGGAGCAAACATGTTCTGCTTTGAGGGGATAACTGGGATGTGGGCTGTAGGATTAGAAGGAGCTGTCTTCTTTCCACAGAACTAGAAGAAGGAAGCAGAGGGAATTAGTATTTTTTAAGGCTGTCTTCATACATCATTTCATTTAAACTTCGTAAAACCCTGGAACACAGCTACAATTCTCTCCATTTAACACATAAGATAAACTGAGGCTCAAAGAGGTGAACTAAGATTTAAACACAAGCATATGGTATATGTAGTACGTATGAATGAATGGATGGAGTAAACTAGAAGCCAAAACTAGGATTCTTTTGACTGCACCAGCTGCCTGATGGTTCCCAGAAGTCCCTGTGGTCAGTGATGCCCCTCAGGGAAACACACTAAGGAGGTTATCCTTGGCTTCTCACAGGCAGCGCTGACTCCTTACTGTCCATGTTTCTCTTGCTGGTGAGGCTTCCCCCCACCAGTGGCGGCCCAGGGCAGCAGCAGAGGCACTCAGCATTTGCCCTGGGACCTGTATCAAAACCCAGACTGTCTAAATGAGTCTTCCGTGCCCACCTGGGAATGCTAGCTGGAAAGAAGTTTTCTCAGAAAGCCCCAGCTCCAGAAGATCTGCTCCTGGGTTCTCTCCAGGACTGTGGGAAGCCAGCTGACCTGCTGCAGAACATACACCTTCCACATCTCTCTTTCTTCCAGAACCAGGCTTCAGTGAGAACCAAACCCGAAGGGGACAGAAGTCAAGGTGTTCTTTGATTCTTTGTTTTTTCTTTTTTTTTCTGTGTCCTGGCCTAGTTTTCTTTGACACTGGTCCTGGTTTGTACTGACATTGCTGAAGGGACAGCATCTCCAACTCTGCACCCATGCCTAGGGCATCGTGGGTATTCAGTCTAAGTCTGGTAAAGTGCAGTGAGTTGACTGCTGCCAGATGTACCATCTTGCCTCAACAGGAGGGAAGAGAGCCCGGACAGGACAAGGAAGGGAGGAGGGGATGGAGACGTTGGGGAGGAGAGCAGGAGGAGGCCCTGAGTTAGAAAGGCCTTGGTCTTTAGTTGGCTACTGTGGGTTTGCTGGAAGAGAGAAGCCAGTGTCACCAATTAGTGGGATTTGATGTCAACAGGTGCCGTTATTTGGAAGGGAATGAAGAATCAAAAGGTTAGTAGCTGAGAGATGGTCTTGCCTAGTCATGCTGTTGTTCGTAGAGACCTATGTCTGCAGCCCAGGACTGGGAGCCCTGTGGAGGCTCTGAGCTATATCAGGATATCATCAGGAGGCATTTTAAGTGAGTGGAAAAAGCAACTGGGGTTCAGGCACAAAGTTGGGGCTTTAATTAGCATCCTCTCCTCTGCTGCGTGAAACCCTCTCCTAATGTAACATAGCAGGAGGGATGGGAAGAGAGCACCAGCTGGTTGTAGGTAAAGTCAGATTTTGTTGTTGTTTCTTTTTTCTTTTTCTTTTCTTTTTGACTGGATGCCTCTCCAACTACAGAGGACCACCTTCTGACAAACCTCCTCCCTTCTGCATTATTCATCCTCTTGCTTCTCATGCATATGAATGTCTGTGTGTATACACGAGCCGAGCACTGGGGAGGGCAATAGGTGCACACAGTTTGCGTCGTCGTGCTGGTTCCCTACCTCATGTAGACTGTTGTCTGTGCCCTGGGCTGCCAGCAGCTTCCCCAAAAGCCCAGTACCTCCCAGGCCTGGGGGAAAAGCAAGGAAACAGCAAGAAGCCATTACCTAAGACCTCTGGCTTCCAAAAGTTGAGTGCCCTTGGCCACCAGGTAGAGGGAACGTTGAGTGCTGCTGGCAGGGCCTCTGGCAGCTCATGTAGTAACTGCAGCTCCAACCTGTCAACCAAGGCAAAGAAGCCCAGCGGCATGAACTCACTTCCGCTTTAAGCTCTGGGATTCAGAGAGGTCACCTGGCCCCACTCACCTGGGGTCATTAGGGATGTGGCCTCAGGAGCAGCAAGGCAGCTCCTCTAGAGGTTGGCTAGACCCCTGCATCCTCTGAGGGTTAGAGCAGGGGATGGATGGAGGCTTGGCAGTCTAAGGAAGCAGTCTTCCTGGTGAGCTCACAGCACCCAAGACTGTTCTCTCCCCACCTCATGCACGTTGTCCTGTCCACCTAGCCCTACTGGGATCTTCATGCAAAGTAATAAACCCAGGCCTAACGGCCCTAACAGCAGAAGAAGCCTGGATACCAACCCGGAGTGCCGAGAGCAGCACTCCTTCCCCATGGTGCACATCCAGACCTGCAGATTCAGCGTCCCTTCTGGCCCCTGCCTCTGCAGGGACCCTCCCCAAGGAAAGCAGTATCCTGTAAGTGCTTGGAGATCAGTGGGGAGGTGCCAGGGGAGTGTCGTGTGTTATTCATTAGCTAAAAGCAAATCGAGCCTGCGCGTCGCATTTGGCTGCCCGCAGCCTCCCACCTGCTATGGTCTCTGGAGCCTGTCCTGCCTTTCTGTGAGCCTTGATGGGCACTGCTATGCGTAAAGAGGCTCAGTGAGAACAGGAACTTATTGGATTTGCTGATAATCCCCTAACACCCGAGATGGGTAAAGTAGGACATAGTTGCTCCCTGCAGAGGGGTGGGTGCTCCACATGGGAACTGTGTTCACAGAGCGCCGCCGCCTGTGGGCACATCCGTGTGTGCATGATAACATATGCCCACACAGTCTGGCAACAACACTGACCTGGGAGGCTGAATTGAACCATATGTAGTAGAGCATGTTTGCAATATGCTTTAGAGGAGTTAAGGCAAGCTGCCCTCATCTTTTCTCATTTTAGAGGCATAAGCAAACCAGTGGTCATATACACCAAAGACTTCACACATTGCAGAATTCCATATATATATGTACATACTTTATTGAGACAAAAATACAATTAACCATTTACATGTACAATACAGTGTCATTTAGTGCGTTCACAATGTTATGCGGCTACCACCACTCTGCTTTCAAAAGATTTTTGTCACGCTTGAAGATGAAGAGTGCCCCTCACCCAGTAAGCAATCGCTCCCCATTCTTCCCTCCCCCTCAGTCCCTGGCAACCACTAATTTGGTTTTTATCTCTATGGATTTGCCTCTTCGGGATTTTTCATGTAAAAGAAATCATGCAATGTGTGATTCTTTGGCCTTTTTCGCTTAACGTAATATCTTTATGTTTCATCCAAAGTGCAGCAGGTGTCAGGACTCCATTCCTTTTTATGGCTGAGTACGTATATGCCACAATTTGTTTATCCATCCATCCATTGATAAACAGTTGGGTTGTTACAGTCTTTTGGCTGTTGGGAAGAGGGTTGCTATGAATATTTGTGAATAAGTATTTGTTTGAGTATCTGTTTTCAATTCTTTGCGGAATATACCTAGTAGTGGAATAGCTGGGTCATATGGTTAAACATAATTCTATGTTTAACTTTTTGAGGAAATATATTTTTTATTTGGTTCTCACAGCACCCCTGTGAGGTAGACAGGGCAGATATTAGAGAAAATGTATATTAAGCATCTAGGTCATTCATTACCCAGCACATAATAAGTGCTCAATAAATTTTAAAATATTATTATTATCAGATGCAGAAACTGAGGCTCAGAGAGTTCAAGTGATTACTCAAGCTCCCTATAAATAATAGAATCTGAACTAAATCCAGGGCTTCCAATTTTAGACCATAGAGTCATTCTTCTCTGAACAGATTTCAGGAACTCAGGCCATGGCTTTCCCCAGAAAAACAAACAAACAACCAAACAACAACAAAAACCAATAATGGGAATTTCCCCTTGGGCTCAGGGACCTGCCCTTCCCTGGCTCAAGGAGAAGAGACAGGAGAACTGATCAGGGAGAGACCTCCCACTCTGCTCTCCCAACCCTCTGAGCTGTTCTGCCTTCTCCCAGGGCCTGAGCTCTGCAGCAGCAGCCTGGCAAGGTGGAGAGTGGCGCTGAGTGTAACTGACAGTTGGCTGGGCTGTCACTTCCCCTGAACTCCTGTTGTCCCTCCAGAGCCCCTGGTTTTCCTGCCTTTGGCCCATCTGCAGAAATAATTACAGTGAACCTCCCCGTGGGGCAGCCCAGGGGGTGCGTGACCCAGAGGCTCGCCCTGTGCAGAGGATCCATCTGCTTGTCTCTTCTCTTCTGGGAGCCCACCTGAGCATTTCACATCTGCATCAGTGTTAACTCACCAGCACCCCAGAGGGACTCGACCAGTGCGCTCACTTCAGAGGGCTGGATCTGCAGCCCAGAAGAGATAAGTAACTTTCCAGAAGTCAGGCAAGGGAAGGACAGCACAAATTCCTAGCTGGAGCTTTCTGGTCAGTCCCCATTCTCTTACTCTCTCCGTATCGTGCCCTGCCCCATGATACCAAGAGCAGGAACACAGAATTCTGCAGAAGTGTCAACAAACTTAGGCAGGAAAGATCCAAGAATCCATGTGGTTCACCCCTGCCTCCAGGTAAGATTAGGCTGAAATCCTGTGGATCTAGCTGACACCTGCAAGTACAGCAGGGGCATCTCTGATGGGATGGGGAGGTAGAAGTGGCAGCCAGGGGGTCCTGGGGGACTTTGTGATTTTTGTTTTATTTCTTTAACTCATCCATGATTGCAGCCCTTGGGCCTATCCTACTGCTGTCCCCCCACCCCTCTTCTTATTAAAAGTCTGTGGTTTGATTGCTTCAAAAAAGTGGCAGCCACTCCCAGATTTTATGGTTCTGAAATGTCAAGACCAGTTGGGAGTTTTGTTTTTATTTTTGTTTTTCTCCCAAAGAGTAGGCTGGGGAAGAACCCTAGAGCATCCTAGCTTCAGGGAAACCCTGAGCCTTAGGGGAATAAGTTGAGAGGGCTCATACAGGTTTCTCTCTTTTCCTGTGGTCTCTGTTGATTCTTAATTATGCAAAGGTCAGAATGGAACAGAGAGCACTGGTCTGGCAAAGGGCAGTGACTACCTTGGGCAGAAGGAAGGAGGACTGATTGGCATAGGGGGCCTGGGACCTGGCAATGTTCTATTCCTTGACCTAGTTAGTGGTTATGTGGGTGCTGCTGACCTTTAGCTATACATTTGTGTTTTGTGCATCTTTATGTATGTGTGGTGCTGTTTTTCACAACAAAAGGCTTAAAGAAAAAGAATCCTGGCTTAAAAGTCAGAATATCTGGGTTCTTCCTTGGCCCTTCCACTTATTTGTCATGAGATCATAGTATAATCAATTTAATCTCTCGGATCCTCAGTTTCCACATCTATAAAATGGGGTCAACAAACCTTAAAGCTCTCAGGGTGGCTGTGAGGGTTGAGCAAAAACTTGATGCCCTGTAAACTGTAAAGCCTGATTCACATGTAAAATATTAGTTTATTTTATGGAAAGTCAGATAAGGGTGGAGATCCGCAGGAGAGCAGAAGCTGCTGATGAGAACTGGGCCAGCCAAGGAAAGGTCAGCAGCCATGCTTCAGGTTTGTGGGGAGGATGGAGGTGTTAGTTTCCCAAGGCTGCCAGAACAAATTACCACAATCTGGATGGCTTAAAACAACAGAAATTTATTCTTCCACAGTTCTAGAGGCTAGAAGTCTGAAATCAAGGTATTGGCAGGCCACACTCCCTCTGAAGGCTCCAAGAAAGAGTCTTTCCTTGCCTCGTCCTACCTTCTCATGGTTCCCAGTAGTTCTTGGCATTCCTTGGCTCACAGCTGCATCCCTCCCACCTCTGCCCTCATCTTTACACCATCTTTTTCTCTGTGTGTCTCTGTATTCAAATCTCAGTCTCCTTTATCTTATAAAGATATGAGTCATTGGATTTAGGGCCCATTCCATTCCAACATGACTTCATCTTAACTTGATCACATCTGCAAAGACCCTATTTCCAAATAAGGTCATGTTCTCAGGTACCAGGGATTGGGACTTCAACATATCCTTTTGGGGGATACAATTCAATTCATTGCAATGGAATTCTGGGTGGGGAGATAGAGAAACTGGACTCAGGCCCCAATTCTACCACTTTGTGGACTTGGGTATTGGCTTCTTCAGCCTAAAGGAGAAAGTGAGTAGGAAATTAGAATTTGTTAAATGCCTGTAACGTGGTATAAGGGCATTGTGAGGTTGATAATGTCATCCTTATTTGGCAGATACAAAGACTGAGGCTGGGAAAGGGCGTGGAAGTTACCCGATCCCACTGCTAGTAAGAAGGGTCTTCTGGGATACGAGTGGGGAGGAAGTGCATGGTGACCCCTTCTGGGGCTCTAATTCAACAAGTCAAAGCTTTACGGTCTTATAAAAACACCAGAGTGTTTGTTCCTGGCCCCCTAGTGAGGCAAAGGATAGGAAGTTAAAAAATAAACTGTATTTGAACTCAGAACCTAGGGCTTACACTGCCCTGTGGAAATGATTATGAGTGTAGACCCCTGAGAGATGATGCATGGCTGTGTAATTCCCTCTGCTCAGTGCCCAGCTTGGCTCAGAGCCCTGCATTCGTCATGTGATGTGGGCCATGGAGGACAGGATGGATTCAAATCTCTGCTCTGTCTGCAACTATAAAGGTCCGCAGCGTCCACCCCAAAGTGCCCTGACCCCTGCCTGGGCTATGGCGTAGGTGCCCATCTTGGGATGCTGGATTGTCTGTGGGTGGCTGTGGGATTGTCTGTGGGCGGCTGGCTTGTCCGTGTGTCCGCCTGAGACAGAGAGACCCCCAGAGACCATCTGTTAAGCATTCAGCACAGCCCGCCATTTGGGCACTTTTCAAATGTAAGCACAGTGCTAGCGATACAGACAAGGGTTGGTTTTCCCACTTGAAGGAATTGGCCCAATTTTCCGGCAGACATTCTCTCTTCCTAACCCACTGGCCAGCTCCTTCCCAGGGGTCCAGCTCCCAGCAGGCGAGGATTGATCTTCTTTTGCTCTGACCCTTTTCTGGGGCCACAGATGCAGCTGCCAACACTTCTGGTCACAGCTCCAGGTGCAGAGGAAAGGGAAAAAGTGATGGTGTTTGCTCATTTAACAACTTTGAATAGAGCCTTTCAGAAGGGCCTTTGGCTGGCTGGTGGTCTAACAGCCAGCAGAAACTAGTGCCAGGTATAGCAATAGCTTGGAGAAGTTGTCTCTTCCAGCCTCTCCCTTGAAATATGCTGGTCCCCTAGAGAAGACTAAAGATATTCCAGTGTTTTCTCCCTACCTCTTGGGCTGCACTGGAGGTGCCCAAAGGAACAGCATCTGGATTGAGAATTATGGAAGGCCACTTGGATCAATGGCTCGCAAACTTGAATCTATCTCAGAATCACCTAGGGCAGTGGTTCTTAGATTTTTGTGTGTACCAGAATCACCTGAAGGGCTGTTAAAACACAGATTGCTGGGCCCCATCTCCAGAGTCTGTGGTACAGGGGGAAAATTTGCTTGTATCAGAAGTTCTCAGGTGTTCATGATGCCCCTGGCCTGTGGACTACCCTTTAAGAATACTGGTACAGGACTAGAATCTTGGGCCCCAATCCAGGAGATTCTTAGTGAAAATAAGGTAGGGCCTAGGTATCTGTATTTTTAACAAACTTGTGGTGATTCCGAAGCAAAAGGTTTAGGAAACCAACACCTATATTGTAAGTGAGGGCCTAAGACTCCCAAAAACACTCAGGGAATACTGATGAAGTGAACTTTGAGTCCACTTAGGGCAAGGACAGTGTCATACACATAGACATCTCTGTATGTACTTGGCAGCAAGCAGCATGAAAGAGGTGTGAAATAAGAGTTTATCACTGAGTGAAAGCTAGGACTTCCCCTGAGGTAAATGGAGGTCATGCACTTTGCTTTTTTAATTAGGGAGACTTTAGATAAAGCTAGTGATCCTGGTTACATCCTGGGACTTTCCTCAGCCCGATTAGAGGATATTTCCCACTTTGAATTAAGAACCAGATAAGACTCTTGTAACTTTTTTCTCTCCCGAAGTCTCCTCTTCCTAAAATATGAAAAATAATGTCAATATCCCTCTGAGATTAGGAAGGGATGGGACCCCAATGCCAGGTCTGATGAACTGGTAGTGACTGGAGCTCTGAGTCGAGGAGGGATTTAAGTCTGACATCAGCAGAAAATGTAGGAAAGTGATGTGACTGATTGATTAACAATGTCTACCATGGGTGCCTAGTGAGGATTTGCTGTGCCTGGGCAAGAGCAGGAGGGCTGGGTAGCCAGCAGCCCCCAGAGGCAGGGGTTTACCAGGCTTGAGTCTTTACTATAAGACTGGTGGAGAGGCTGAGGTCTTCAGGATATGAGGAACTGGGCCTCAAGAGCAAGGAAGAAAGCTGGTTGTCAGAAATGGGGCCTGAAGTCAAAGGTGGCTGAATAGGCAGGGGCTTGATGCACAAATCCAGGGTTCCGGCAACTTTAATTCCTCTTGCCCAGGTCCAGGACTGGAACACCAGACTGTGCTGGGGTCCCTGCTGGAGTGGAGGCCAGGCCAGGTTACCTGCTAGGGCAGCCTGGACTGGCTTATTCTGGAAAGAGACAAATCTGGGGCTCCTGAGTCCTGTTGGTAGTGCTGACCGCTCGGCCCTAACCTCATCCATCCAGGCTCTGCTGAAGGACTGGCCAGGCCTGGACAAGTCATTTGGGAAGCATCTGAGATCAGAAGAAAAAGAAAAGAGCCCATATCTGGGAGATGCATTAACTTTCCAGCCTGTGTTCTGACACCTGGTTTTCCATTGGGGAAAGTCATGGGATGGCGCTGCCTCCTTGCTGACCTCTGTGGCCCTGGCTGGGCCTCCAGACCTTGTTGCTTCCTTTCATCCTCCAGAAGATGACCGTGCATCCACGCAGGTAAAGCTTAGCACCCAGGATCTCCCCCCTCCCTCCAGCCTCCTGTACTTGTGCAGTCGCGGTTTCTGCTGTGAGTCTGTGCACATTCCTATCTGAGGACAGAAGGGGTCGTGATGGGCTCACAATTAAGTCCTGGAACCGCAGTGCGGAGCCAATTAGTATGCAAGGCCCAAACAGATGTTGTGTGGCCGCCTGCGGGAGCCAATCTGGCCCCAGGGTTTCTGGGCTCTGAGGAGAGCTGGCTGAGGGAGAGGGAGCGATAGGAAGGTAGCCCCTTCCACCCCACCTAAAATAGCAAGACTGAGCAGAGCAGCCTTGGACTGGCACCTAGACATACAGATCACCCCGAGGAGCGTTGCCTCTGCCCAGGCTGGTTCCCTGAGAAGCCCCTCATTTCTTCACCCGAGGCCCAGGGTCTCTGTCAGTTTCCCTTTCCTCCTCACTGTGTCACTACCTACCCTCCCCCAGTACAGTCGGGAAGTGGCCTTTCCAGCTCCCCTTCTCTGGCTTCCCCCACCCTCCAAACCACAAGTACATGGGTCTTTCTATTTAAAGATGTCCCTACGTGGAAACAGACAGGAGGTAACAGAATTACAGAAAATATTCCCAGAGGTTTTATAAATTTTTTCTACCAGGAAAGAATTTCTACTGGGCAGTGGCTGACTCACAGTGACACAATAGGCCAGTGATGCTTGGGGACACATCTGCTTCTCTTAACAGGATTGTACATCCCATGCAATCAGGGACAATGCACAATTCTCATAGATCTGCAGGGTCTAGTGGTGTCTGCACATAATAGGTCCCTCATTTATTTTTTTTTTTCAACAACATTTATTGAGTGTCCTTAAGGGCACAGTGGGGACTACAATGATAAAGAGGACTGTGGAGTCCCTGCTTTTAAGGAACACATGGCTAGAGAAAAGCAGTGAACATATATCATTGCAAAAGAGGGTGTCATCATAAGCCCTGTCAAGGTGGAGAATTACTAAGAGAGCCTTGAAGGAAGGTCTTATCAGGTGTTGATGCAGAGAAATGACATGATGGACAAAGGGAGCAGACTTGGCCATCCCTCGGATGCGTGGATGGGCCAGCAGGATGTTGTTACCAGAGTGGTCAGACTGAGTGGGGAGGTCTTTCTTTCTCATCACCCCCTCTCTGACCCCTTTGTTGTGCTCTTATTAGTGTGGCAGGGATTGGTGACAGGTGGGGAAGGTGGATGGTCTTTCCTTCTTCCTCTCAGCACTTCTCTAGACTCCTTCTCCCCTTTCAACCCCCACACTTATTAAAAAAAGAGAGGGGGCCAGTTAGGATGGGACAATTGTATGGTATAATGACGCAGAGCAGAGACTTTGGAGTAAGACTTTCTGAGATCAAATGTAGGTTTTGCTGCTTACTAGCTATGTGATCTTAGGAAAACCCTCTCTATGCATCAGTTTCCTAATCTATAAAATGGAGCTAACAGCAGTGCCTACTTTAGAGGGTTACTGTGAGAAGGAAATAACATGTAAAGCATTTAGAAATAGCCTCTGGCACATGGAGAGTAGCTATCAGTGCTAGCAATGATGACCACTCCCTCCTCTGTTATTAGTGTTATAGGATTCTAACCTATGATATCTCAGAGTCTCTTTGGAGCATCTCTCATTCCAGATTCCGTAGAACTCATACCCCTAAACCTGTAATCCCCAAATTTTTTTGTGCATTTGGATTACCCGGAGAGCTATTGGTGCAGCCACAGGGACTCTGTCTCAGGAGATTCTAATTCAGTGGTTCTGCATCGGGACCCAGGAATCTGTAATTTTATCAATCTCTCTGAGTGTTTCCGATGAACACCGAGGACTGTGAACTTTGCAGAGGCTGAGTGTTTCCTCTTCTGAGTTTAGGGACTGGACATTCTTGTTATATCACTCCTGCCCCTCGGGGCTGGATTAACTGGGTTCTGTGTTACCTTAGAGAAGCATACCTGGGGAGGGGATTTGAATGTATTTCCATCTTGTTAGCAATCAGGAAAGGATAAGGACAATCTGAATAAAGGGTTTATTTGTTACAGCACTTAGGAGTGAGGATAGGACTTCCAGGGACCCAAGCCTGAGAGACCTTGATTGAACGCAAAGGAGGAACAGGGCAACACAGTCTAGGTTACAGAAGCAAAGTTCTTTCTTGTCCAGGGGTCCAGGAGAAGAAGAAGAAGAGGACCCAGAAATGCTAGGGCAGGGCAGAGCGGAGATTTAGACCAGCCCTAAGCCAGGGAGGCTGAGATGCAGATCCTCAGAAGGACAAACAGTCCTTCCACTGACTTCTTGGGTCCCCTGGGCAGCTATCTCCTTTTTCCTTTTTGCAGCATCAACATTTTGACCCTCTTTTGCTCCTGTGTTTCTTCCCATTTTCTGTCAAGAGGAGGATCTTGCCTTTTATGGAGGAGGGCCAGAGAAGATCTTCAAGAAATGCCAGGCCCTAGAAAGAAACAGCATACATTGATGCAAATGTTAGCTGAGGATAGGCAGCTGCCTTTCATATTTGCACCAACAAAAGTTAAGCAAATCAATCACCCTTCAGTGCTGCTTCTCAGGGGAGGAAAAGGAAGGGAATTGTGATGTAAGGCCAGGAGTCTTAGCTGACTTTGGTGCGTTTCAACAGGGAGAAAACTTTTAGTTAAAAGCTGTCTTAGTGTTGATCCAAAGGGAAATTGAGCCAAGTGAACTACAAAGTAATTTCTCACCTTGGGAAAATGGAAGACAAAATCCAGCTCCCCCCAACCCACTCCCCCAGCCCCACCCAGGCCTAGAGAGAACACTGAGTTGATTACTGATTGCTATGCCTGCAGGTTCTGTTCACTCCAATAAGATGGTATTTAAAGGTATCGTGTTTATCAAGCTGTGGCTTCAGAGGGAACATGAAAGGTCTGGAAGGGGTTGTGGGGCCTTCATGGTGAGTTCCATGACAGTCCCCCTCTGCTCAGCTCTCGCTCCCTCTCAGCCACAGGCTGCATTAGGGAACAGCAGTGATGCTCTCACTTCTTCGGGGCCTTTAATGAAGGAGAGCTGCTAAGGGTTTAGACCCTGCAACTCCCTCAAATACGTATGCCTGTCATTTCTGCTAATGTCTAGTTCATATTTGTCATTCCACTTCAAAAATTTTTTAAACATTTCATATATCATGACTTCGTATTCTGTTTCTGATCATTTCAATACCTGAAGCCCTTGCTGGGAGGCAGGGAGCTACGTTTGTTGTGATGGTTTATTTCTTGTGTGTTTACGGATCTTTGATGGTGAGCTTGTATTTGATTTTTATTTCTGAGAAACCTAAAGAACTAAAATGAAGATTCTCTCCTGAATGAGAAGTTGCCTTTGCTTTTTTTAAAAAAAATTATTTCTTTCTTTCTTTCTTTCTTTCTTTCTTTATTTATTTATTTTGTTGGCTGTGTTGGGTCTTCGTTGTTGCGCGCAGGCTTTCTCCAGCTGCGGCAAGTGAGGAGAGGGGGCTACTCTTTGTTGCAGTGTATGGGCTTCTCACTGAGGTGGCTTCTCCTTTTTTTTTTTTTTTTTTTTTGCTCCCTGCAGATGTCTGGGTGCAGAGGTTAGAAAAGAGTGACTCCTCTGTGCTTCTAGAGAATTACTGTTAAATTACTAATAAATTAGGTCTGTTCTATCAAGGTAGGTGGACCAACACGTTCCTAACACCAGTCAGTAACTCCTTCTTTGGTGCAGAGGGTGGGGCCTGAGGCCAGAAGGGTTACTTTGTGGAAGCTCCTCAAAGAGGAAAATCTGAAATGAGGAGAAAGGAGTTTCCTTACTGTATGAGTCAGCTCAGGCTACCAGGACAAAATACCGCAGACACCACACACTGGGGGGCTTAAACAGCAGGAATGTACTTCCCACAGCCCTGGTGTCCAAGATCAAGGCACCAGAAGGTTCGGTGAATGGTGGGGACCCACCTCCTGGCTTGTAGATGGCCACCTTCTTGCTGTGCCCTCTCATGGTGTGGAGGGAGAGACAGATAGATAGGCAGAGACAGACAGATAGAGACAGAGCTGGTGGCTTCTCTTGTTGTGGAGCATGGGGTCTAGGTGCACGGGCTTCAGTAATGGTGGCACACAGGCTCAGTAGTTGTGGCTCATGGGCTCTGGAGCACCGGCTCAGTAGTTGAGGCACACAGGCTTAGCTGCTCCACAGCACGTGGGATCTTTCTGGACCAGGGATTGAACCCATGTCCCCTGCATTGGCAGGTGGATTCTTAACCACTCTGCCACCAGGGAAGTCCCTGCATTTGCTTAAGCTGGAAGCTACGAGCACTCCTGACCATGGAAAGCTTTATACTCTTGGAGATCCTTGGTTTAACTTGAGTGTCTTGGGTTCAGCTCCCCCATTCTTCTTATGGCTCAAGGCTTAGTCTCCTAAAGGCAGCTCTGATATCAGCATTTATCCTCTGGGCAGTCCTCACCTTTCACCTATGGTTACCACTCACAGTACTGGTTTTAGTTCATAGGTTTTAAGGCCTTTTTTCATCCTTGTAGAGTTATTTATTACAAGTCTGGCATTGAAATAATATTTACATTTTGTATAGGATCTAGTTGTTTTGTAGCTGAAATCTTCAGAATTTTTAGTCCATCAAACTGCTGCATTATGAAGTCAAGATTTAAATTTGTATCCTGTCTCTGACCTGTTCTAGCTGCATGATCTTGGGTAAGGAACTTGACCTGTTGAGTCTCCATTTGACTCTCCGTGAAAAGGCAAACAAGACTACCCCCCAGTGGTTTCCATCCATCTCCCACTGCCACATACTGCAAATTGTAATGGATGACAGTCACATGAATGACACACAAGATTTTCATAATGCCTAAAACAATTTCGCAGGGTAGTAAAGCACTGCACAATTTGTCACAATTATAAATGCATGCGAGATGTAGTTACTACAAGCACAGATAAGATAAATCTCATGCTATGTGGAATTTGCCTACCTTTAGGAATTTTTTTCCCCACCCAAAATGGCATTTTGGAACAGAAATCAACAAAAGACTTATTATAGGATAACCTTGATTCTGTTTTAATTCTAATGTAATATAAAAATGTAAATAATTTGAAAACTTTACATTCTAAGAGCTCTTTTGATAGCAAGGAGCTCACTCATGCTGCTTTAGGGCATAGGTGGGCTGGTGGTTGTTCTGAAACCAAAAGGCTATTGGGATTCAGCCACCTCTCTCTCTCTCTCTCCCTGTGCATGTCTTCTTTTCCTTATAGCCTCTGTTCACTCCCAGTTTTGCTTCCTTATAACCTCGTCCTGCACACAGTCTTCATGGCCTTTCCCTTCTCTGTATCTTTCCACCTCAACTTCCACTGTTAACTACTTCCTCCTTCCAATAGTTTCAACCCTGGATTTCGGAAAGCAACCATCTGAGTGTCCTGGTTAATCTTCTAGCCAGGGCTGGCCAGTGTGTGAACTGGCTGCCACTGGTCACCTTTGCTCCAGTCAACTGTATCTAAGAAAACAGAATCACAAAGCTACAGGGGCTGTGGGGAGGGCAGTTTTCCTTAGAAGAAGCCTATGGGCGTGGTAAGCTTTCACTGAAGAAACACGTTACAACTCCAGGGGAAACAACAAGGCAAAGGGTTTGTTACACCAGTGTGTCAGGACATGGTGATTATAACAAGCAAGGAGCACAGCTGTTACATACCCAGTGATCAATATGTGAGTTTCCTTCCTGCCAGAAACTCTCCAACCCCAAACCTGTAAGGGCAGGTGACTTCCTGAGGTTCTCTTCCAGCTTTGAGTTTTCATGGAATGAACACATGCATCCGAAAGTACTCCTGGCTGTTGGGCCTTTGATGTTCACCTGTTTTAGCCCTAACGCCCTATGTGTCAGCCATAAGAAGAGGACTGACTTCTCTGAAGGGACACGGAGCCCTAGAGCAGAGTTGGCAGGACTAGGATGGTCTAATGACTAACCGTGTGGACTCTGAAGGCAGACCGCATGGTGTGAATCCTGAATCCATCACTTACTAGCTATATGACCTTGACCTTGTCCAAGTATCTTTACCTCTTTGTGTCTCATTTTCCTTGTGTGTTAAGTAAGGGTAATAATTGTCTTTAAACATTTGTGGTGGAGATTAAATGAGTTGACACATACAAAGCCCTCAGGGTGCCATAACAATGACCAATAAACATAAGTTATTGTATTATTAAAACTTCCAGAGGTTGTCCTGCTGATCATATGGCCCTCCAAGATCCTACTTCTAATTCACCTCGGAGAGCTATGAGTCGCCTCCCCTTAGAATCACCTGGAAGAGAATTCACAGACACTTCAGAAAGTCATTATTATATCCCATGACCCATAAAGAGGTAGAGATGTTTTCCCCTGCTCATCCTGCTGCCACACAATCTCATGTCTTCTCTGTGTCTCCTTGTCCTCAAAAGGAAGAAGGACCTGACTCTTGCCCATGTGCTAAAGGGATCCACAGCCAGAGACCAGCTCTTTCCCTTTGAACAGTGGGAAGAGGGCCACGATGTTGTAGAGGCAGACGGTAGCAGATGGAGAGAAGAGAAAGGAAGCTTGATATGTCCAAACTTGCCCCTTCAGGGGCCGTGGCCTCTCATCCTTTCTCTGACTACCTTCCTCCTAAAGAATTTTTAAACTTGATGAAATCCTGTCCCTGGATGAAATCAACAATGCTTATCATGACAGAAAAATGCAAATATCTGGTATTTTTCCATTACACATAAAGAGAACATAGGGAATCTTAAAAAAGAAATGTGTTTGGGGTTTTTTAAAATTTTTTTCTTCAAAGTGTTTCATTCCTCTGTTTTTAGAAGATGATGACATTCTCCAAGCATTTCAACTAGGTTTGTGAGAGTCTCACTCCTGCTCACATGAATCACATCTGCGTGTGCAAAAACATAGAGGAACACACACCCATGTGATTCTGTACACGTTCAAACACACGGGCATCTACAAAATGGCACTCACATATGCCTGTCAACACACACACACACACTCGTATACCAGCAAGCATTCAGGTTCACAGTAGATGGCTACACTGCAAACTAACACATACATATGAACAAATAGAAACTAGTAAAAAAAAAAAGAAACTAGTAAATAGAGCCACTTCTGCAGTGTTATTGGCATATACAAGCATACTTCATTTTATTTTGCTTTATTGCATTTGTAGATATTGCATTTTTTACAAATTGAAGGTTTGAGGCAACCCTGCATCAAACAAGTCTATCAGCACCATTTTCCCAACAGCATTTGCTCACTTCATGTCTCTATGTCACATTCTGGTAATTCTCTAAAAATTTCAAACTTTTTCATTGTTAATATATTTGTTATGGGGATCTGTGGTCAGTGGTCTTTGATGTGACTATTACCACTCCCTAAAGGCTCAGATGATGCTTAGCATTTTTTTAGCAATAAAGTGGTTTTTAATTGAGGTATGTACTTTTTTTAGACCTAATGCTATGGCACACTTAATAGACTACAGTATAGTGCAAGCATAACTTTTATATGCACCGGGAAACCAAAAAATTTGTGTGACACTTTATTGTGATATTCATTTTATTGCAATGGTCTGGAACCAAGCCTGCAACATCTCCAAGGTCTGCCTGTACTGACACGGAGTGCATATACACGTGCATTTTGGTGTGGCTAATTCACTACCAGGTTTGGGGGTAAGAAAGAAAATTGCATCTTTTCAGGGAGGATCAGAAATCTTGCTGAATTCCTAAACCTGCTGGGTTCCCCATCTTCTCCTTCTGTCCTTGGCTCTCAAGGGAAATGACTGAGCTCGGAATGGAACTGGGGCTGGAGGATTATTCCAACTCAGAACAGTGGATTCTTGAACATGGGCCCTTGAGAGAGTCCTATGGAGTCTAAGCAATGTCCACTATGAAAAGAGAAATAAATGACTCCACCGCTGGAAACAAGTGTCCAGAAAACAGCAAGTTTATCCTGTACTAGAGCCAAGGAACAACCAGGTGCCGACTGTACCCCTGGAGGAAGGGGAGGGCAAGGCAAGCACAGACTGTGCCCTGTTGTAGGAGAGAGCCTGGAGGCAGGAAGGGAGGAAAATCTCAATCTATAAGCTTTCTTTTTATATCAGCCAGACTCATAAGTTTTCTTTATTTCAGCTGGAGCTCACATCACAGCTGCCCTATTTACTTACCTACCGGCTGCATTCCTTAGAACCAGTTTTTTCCCTGTTCAGAAGGAAACCAGGCAGAGTTGGGAAAATATTTCCTCAGCCAGCTCCTCAGCACTGCTGTCTGTGGGAGACCATCTGACCCAGATGCCCTTCAGGTGAGTAAATACAGTATTGCACCCCCCTGAGCAGAGGAGGGGGTATGAAAAAGGCGGAGAAAATGGTAGGCTCCTGAGATGGGCTGATGCTGGGGTTATTCTAACTGACTTCCCTCAGGTCCGTGGAGTCCAGTGGTACGCTGGTAAATGTTTTAACAACCAGTTCTCGGGGGGGGCGGGGGTCTGGTTTATCATGTCTGCTGATTTCCATGGTCTATTTGGAACTACCAAAAGTGAAGTCCCTGAACACGGAGTTGGGAAGAGATGTGCACTGGCACTCCATTTCGTAATATTTCTACCATCTGATGCAATAGATGTACATAACCTCCAGAACGTAAGTAATCATAAAATGCAGTATGATAATTAGTAAGCGAAGAGTCGAGTATTTATTACCTTTGTTTTGTTTTGGTTTTGATTTTTTGGTTTTGGGGGGCTTTTTTTGGCCACTTCGCGTGGTTTGGGGGATCTAAGTTCCCTGACAAGGGGTTGAACTTGGGCCCTGGCAGCGAAAGAGCCATGTCCTAACCACTGGACCACAAGGGAATTCCCACCTTTGTTTTTAATGTGATGTAATTGTCAGTTTTTGTAATTTAATTTCAAATGATGTAGTATGCCTTTAACAACCTGCTCACAAAGTTCTGGAAAATTGAACAGTCAGTTCTTACAGGCCAGTGTGGGTTGCCTTTAGGGCACCGTTGCTGGGATCCCTCGGTTACTCAGAGTCAGGGAATAAATGCATTGGTGTTAAAACCACTCCCACTAGAAGCAAAGGCCACATCGCCCCAGAGAGAAGTTTAGAGTGGGTTCTGTTTCCTTAAGGAGAAGACAACTTCCCGGGGGAGAACAGATGTTGAAAAATACCACACGGGATTTTTGTTGTTGTTCTGCCCACTATGAGTGTTTGACACATGGGTCGGGGGTTCCACCTTATCCAGGCAGCTCCTAATTGTATGTGCTTCCACTTACATAATTGAGATAATTCAACAACTTCTAGTTTTACTCCCTTAAGATCCATGTGCTCTAAGGATAGCTCTCTGGCTGGACTTTCCCAGCATTATCTGGGTCTCAGACCTTTGCCATTTTAGCTGGAGGATCCTGGAGGTGTCCACAGCTATATGTTTTGTCCTGTTACTTCCTGGACCCCACCTTTAGGAGCTGGGATCCTACTTGTCTCCCAAAACTCTCTTGTGGGAAACCTTCATGCATATGAGAGACAATATTTTACTCAGGTGGGGTCAGGGGAGGCTACACATCTGTCCCAGCCTCTGATCTTCTGAAAAATCGCTGAACTTTTTCTGAAGTACTCAGGTCCAGAAGTGGCAATGTAAGGGAAAAGGAGTATAAGGATTGGAATTTGGAGAGAAAAATCCTATTAGTGGTGTTGCAGGGCCAAGAATTGAGGTAGGTTTACAACTCCAGAAGTTTGCTCAAGGATGCACAGAATATGCCAGGGACAGAGGGTCAGACAGCAGACAACTGGAAGCCTTGGAAGGGTTTGAAGGGTGGAGAGGTGGGAGTGAACAGTGGTAATAGCTTTGGGTCTTCCATTTTAGGGTGGTCTGTGGTGGCAGCCTGAAGCACAGTCAGTCTTACAATTCTTCACACTCATCAGGACATTAGCTACGCTGGCCTTGAAATTTAGTGACCCTCATTCCCCTCCTGTCTTCACATCCCTCCTAACCCAGGGGAGATCTTAGGGTCCTTCAGTGTAATCACCCCTTGTATATGTCTTTATCTTTTTCCAACATGCCTGGCGATCGAGCTATACTTCTCTAGTCAATTCACTCCCTACTTCAGTGGATGTACAGCCCCGGCTCCTATTGAGGCAGGTCCCTCCCTAAACACTGTGTTGATCCCATCTCCCCTGTCTACTAAAGACCTTTGTCCTGCAGTTATCCCCCTCTCTCCTGAAACATCAATGATTTCCTCTCCACTTGATCAAAACTCTAAATTTCTTATAAAACTTCTCTCTCTCTCTCTCTCCCTTTCTTCTCCCTCTGCTTCAGGCCAGAAGCTGCAGGGGGCAGAAGGGATGGTGATGAACTTCTCTTCTATGTCTCCACTTTGTGCATCTCCTTATCTTCCCCTCCCTTACTAGGCTGCCTCGTTCTCCAAGGCTGCTGCTCAAGGAGAGGGAGGAGATGTAAGGAGCAGGAAGGTTCTTACTTGACTGGTACTGTTTAGTATTCTGCTGATATTTTCTGGCCTTAGTGGGTGTTTGAAGCTGACTTTCTTCTCTTGGGTCTAACATATGTTTCTTGGTGATGCCCCTGTTGGGGTGTTTTGATGGCAGCTTCCTTGATACAGACCGTACTTTTCCTCTGGCTGCCTGTTTACCATTCCTCCCTTAGCTCATGGGTTCGCGCCACACATACTCTTGTTGGGGCTCCAAGGTCCCTCCAGGCAGTCGTCATGGGCAGGGTCTCTATATAAAGTCACAGGCCACTGTCCCTATTCCAGGTGCCTATCAGCGTTTCAGTCCTATTATCATGAGAGTACAGCTACTTCCCAACACAGCTCTCTCTACTCCCCTATGCCAAGGCACAAGCCAGCCACAGTCTCCTTCCTTTATCACCTTTACAGGCATGAGTCCAGGTGTCTATTACGCCTATTATATCCTCCAAATGATCCCTCAAGCCTAATCACTTGGTTTAATGTGAAGGGCTATCTTTCCCTCCCCACTTCCAAAACATTTCTATGACTTTCTCCAAAAAAACCAAATCACCTCCTCTTCAACTTCAGTCACAACCCTTTAATACCCTTAAGGTGGTTGATGTGCTTAGAATTGCCAAATGGGTTTTAAGATATCTCCTTTGCAAATCCGGTATAGATTAGCACCTCACTCTGGAATGTGGAGTCACTTTGCACCCATGGCTTTGTGCAAAGCCTCAGTCAAAACTGAGGGAGAAAGAACTGTATGTTAGCATCTCGGGACACATATTCGTATCGGTCTATAACTAAATCCACATGATGTAGCATATATGAAGCTTGTTGGTTGAGAAAGAAAACACACATAGAGTAGTGAAAGTAATTGTAAAGTCTCTGTCTTTGTCTGCTCAGGCTGCTATAACAGAACACCACAGAGTGGGTGGCTTATCACAACAGAATTTTGTTTCTCAGTTGTGGAGGCTGGGAATCCGAAGGTCAGGGCGCTGGCAGATGCCGTGTCTGGTGAGAGCCCACTTCCTGGTTCAGAGATAACAACCGTCTCGCTGTGTCCTCACAAGGCAGAAGAGGGGAGAGAGTTCTCTGGGCTCTCTTTTAAAAAGACACCCATCTCGTTCATGAGAGTTCCACTCTCATGACCTGCTCATCTCAGGCCCTACCTCCGAACACCATCGCATTGAGAGTTAGGATTTCAACATACGCATTTGTGGGGATACAAACATTCAGTCTATAGCAGCCATTTTCATAGTGGACCACCAGAGCAAAAAGGTACGGACACCATCCAGTTTCTGTTTCTCCTGAGGTCTGGCCATTCATCTCTTCCTGGCTTCCTGCGTACATTTCTGGAGGCAACGTAAGTGAGCCTCTTTTCCTTGCCTCCGAAAGCCCATCCAGGGAACTTTCCAAAACTAGATTTGCTCCTCGTCAAATACTTCTCTGTAGGACTGCTCCCCCAGCAGACTCTGATTTCATCTCATTCAGTCCTGCCCTCCAAAGCCAGGCCAGAGGACAACCAGGAAGGCATCAAACTCAGGAGCTAAAACCTGAAGCCAACAACAACACAGCAATTTATCAGGGCTCCAACAGCCTGGTTGGAACCAATTGCCTAGTATTTCCTGATTACTTGATAGGGGGTACCAAGAGCAGGGGTAGGAACCTTCTAGAGGACGGTGAAACAAGAGGAGCGTGGCTTCCCCCAGGCTGTCCTCCCAGAAGGCATTCCTAAAACGCATTTTGTTTCCTGAGTTAGAGTAGATACTAAGTTCTTTCTTGGAACAAGCGTTAGTTTCTCCGTGCAGGCCAGGAAGTTGCTGCTTGTTCCTCAGACCCTTTTCTACTTTTTATATTTCCTTCTTTTTCCTCCTCTTTTTGGTGGCATTAACCCCTGACTCTACTCCATGGTCTCTAGCGGTTTTTATCTTTTCTGGCCGCCTTCTTGATGAGAGAGCAGCTTCCCTGTCTGCCTATATCTACCCTTTTTGTTCTTGTTTGTTTACTGTAGACATTTATCCTTTTATTATCTTTTCTTTATTGTGTTTTTGTTTCTTGGAAGATCTTAGCTTTTGTTTGCCTTTGCTCTTCATGTTGTTTACTTTTTGTACATAATATTACTTTGTTTCATTGTAAAATATTTAATTTTTATTTAAAACTCTTAACTATCTAGATTAAAAATTATTATTCTTAAGGGTTTTTTTTTGTTTTGTCTTGTTTTGCTTTTTAGTTTAGTCACATTTAATGTCAGGATTTAGGTTTACATGGTTGGAAGAAATATTTTACTTTTATTTTTTTAATTTTATTTTTATTAGTTATCTATTTTACACATATTAGCGTATATATGTCAACCACAGTCTCCCAGCTCATCCCACCACCACCACCCCCACTTTCCCCCCTTGGTGTCCATATGTTTGTTCTCTACATCTGTGTCTCTATTTCCGCTTTGCAAACCAATTCATCTGTAACGTTTTCCTAGATTCCACATATATGTATTAATATACTATATTTGTTTTTCTCTTTCTGAGTTACTTCACTCTGTATGACACTCTCTAGGTCCATCTGTGTCTCTACAAATGACCCAATTTCATTCCTTTTCATGGCTGAGTAAAATTCCATTGTGTATATGTACCACATCTTCTTTATCCATTCCTCTGTTGATGGACATTTAGGTTGCTTCCATGACCTGGCTATTGTAAATAGTGCTGCAATGAACATTGGGGTGCATGTGTCTTTTTGAATTATTGTTTTCTCTGGGTATATGCCCAGTAGTGGGATTGCTGGGTCATATGGTAATTCTATTTTTAGTTTTTTAAGGAACCTCCATACTGTTCTTCATAGTGGCTGTACCAATTTACATTCCCACCAATAGTGCAAGAGGGTTCCATTGTCTCCACACCCTCTCCAGCATTTATTGTTTCTAGATTTTTTGGTGATGGCCATTCTGACTGGTGTGAGGTGATATCTCATTATAGTTTTGATTTGCATTTCTCTAATAATTAGTGATGTTGAGCATCTGCTCATATGTTTGTTGGCCATCTGTATGTCTTTGGAGAAATGTCTATTGAAGTCTTCTGGCCATTTTTTGATTGGGTCTTTTGTTATTTTGATATTGAGCTGCATGATCTATTTTTATATTTTGGAGATTAATCCTTTGTCTGTTGATTCACTTGGAAATGTTTTCTCCCAATCTGATAGTTGTCTTTTTGTCTTATTTATAGTTTCCTTTGCTGTACAAAAGGTTTTAAGTCTCATTAGGTCCCATTTATTTATTTTTGTTTTTCTTTCTATTACTCTAGGAGGTGGGTCAAAAAAGATCTTGATGTGATTTATGTCAGAGTGTTCTTCCTATGTTTTCCTCTAAGAGTTTTATAGCATCTGGTCTTAAATTTAGGTCTTTTTTTTTTCTTTAAAGATTTATTTTATTATTTATTTATTTATTTTGTGTATGGCTGCATTGGGTCTTTGTTGCTGCCTGCAGGCTTTCTCTAGTTGTGGAGAGCGGGGCTACTCTTTGTTGCAGTGAGTGGGTTGATCATTGCGGTGGCTACTCTTGTTGTGGAGCACGGGCTCTAGGCACATGAGCTTCAGTAGTTGCAGCACATGGGCTCAGTAGTTGTGGCTTGCAAGCTCTAGAGCATAGGCTCAATAGTTGTGGCGCATGGGCTTAGTTGCTCTGAGGTATGTGGTATCTTCCTGGGGCAGGGTTCCAACCTGTGTCCCCTGCACTGGCAGGCAGATTCTTAACCACTGGGCCACCAGGGAAGTCCCATTTAGGTCTTTAATCCATTTTGAGTTTATTTTTGTGTATGGTTTTGGGAAGTGTTCTAACTTCAATCTTTTACATGCAACTGTCCAGTTTTCCCAGCACCACTTATTAAAGAGACTGTAGTTTCTCCTTTGTATATCCTTGCCTCCTTTGTCATAGATTGATTGACCATAGGTGTGTGGGTTTATCTCTGGGTTTTCTATCTTGTTCCATTGATCTGTCTTTCTGTTTTTGTGCCAGTACCGTATTTTCTTGATTACTGTAGCCTTGTAGTATAGTCTGAAGTCAGGAAACCTGATTCCTCCAGCTCCATTTTTTTTTTTTTCTGAAGATTGCTTTGGCTATTTGGGGTCTTTTATATCTCCATACAAATTTTAAGATTTTCTTTGCTCTAGTTCTGTAAAAAATGCCATTGGTAATTTGATAGGGATTGCAATGAATCTGTAGATTGCTTTGGGTAATATAGTCATTTTCATAATTTTGATTCTTCCAATACAAGAACATGGTATATCTTTCCATCTGTTTGTATCATCTTTGATTTCTTTCATCAGTGTCATAGTTTTTTGGGTTTTTTTTTACTATTTATTTATTTGGCTGAGTTGGGTCTTTGTTGCTCTTTGTGGGCTTTCTCTAGTTGCGGCGAGTGGAGTCACTCCTCCTTACAGTGCACAGGCTTCTGATTGCCGTGGCTTCTCTTGTTGCAGAGCATGGGCTCTAGGCACATGGACTTCAATAGTTGTGGCACATGGGTTCAATAGTTGTGGCTCATGGGGTCTAGAGCACAGGCTCAGTAGTTGTGGTGCACAGACTTAGTTGCAGCATGTGGGATCTTCCCGGACCAGGGCTCAAACCATGTACCCTGAATTGGCAGGCAAGTTCTTCCAATTTTAGTATATGTGCTGCTGAAGCGAGCACGGCAGGCAAGTTCTTAACCACTGTGCCACCAGGGAAGCCCATCAGTGTCTTATAGTTTTCTGAATACATATCTTTTACCTCCTTAAGTGGGTTTATTCCTAGGTATTTTATTCTTTTTGTTGCAATGGTGAATGGGATTGTTTCCTTAATTTCTCTTTCTGATATTTCATTTTTAGTGTATAGAAATGCAAGAGATTTCTGTGCATTAATTTTATATCCTGCAAATTTACCAAATTCATTGATTAGCTCTAGTAGTTTTCTGGTGGCATCTTTAGGATTATCTATGTAAAGTATCATGTCATCTGCAAACAGTGACAGTTTTACTTCTTTTCAAATTTGTATTCCTTTTATTTCTTTTTCTTCTCTGATTACCATGGCTAGGACTTCCAAAACTATGTTGAATAATAGTGGCTAGAGTGGACATCCTTGTCTTGTCCCTCATCTTAGAGGAAATGCTTTCAGGTTTTCACCATTGAGAATAATATTTGCTGTGAGTTTTTCATATATGGCCTTTATTATGTTGAGGTAGGTTCCTTCTATGCCCATTTTCTGGAGAGTTTTTATCATAAATGGGTGTTGGATTTTGTCAAAAGTTTTTTCTGCATTTATTGAGGTGATCATATGGTTTTTATTCTTCAACTTGTTAACGTGGTTTATCACATTGATTGATTTGCATATATTGAAGAATACTTGCATCCCTGGGATAAATCCCACTTGATCATGGTGTATGATCCTTTTAATGTGTTGTTGGATTCTGTTGGCTAGTATTTTGTTGAGGACTTTTGCATCCATATTCATCAGTGATATTGGTCTGTAATTTTCTTTTTTTGTAGTATCTTTGTCTGGTTTTGGTATCAGGGTGATGGTGGCCTCATAAAATGACTTTGGGAGTATTCCTTCCTCTGCAATTTTTTGAAAGAGTTTGAGAAGGATGGGTGTTAGCTCTTCTCTAAATGTTTGATAAAATTCACTTGTGAATCCATCTGGTCCTGGACTTCTGTTTGTTGGGAGATTTTTAGTCACAGTTTCAATTTCATTACTTGTGGTTGGTCTGTTCATATTTTCTATGTCTTCCTGATTCAGTCTTGGAAGGTTATACCTTTCTAAGAATCTGTCTGTTTCATCCAGGTTGTCCATTTTATTGGCATATAGTTGCTTGTAGTAGTCTCTTATGGTGCTTTTTATTTCTGCAGTGTCTGTTGTAACTTCTCCTGTTTCATTTCTAATTTTGTTGATTTGAGTCCTCTCCCTCTTTTTTTTTTGATGAGTCTTGCTAGAGGTTTATCGATTTTATTTATCTTCTAAAAGAACCAGCTTTTAGTTTTATCAATCTTTGCTATTGTTTTCTTTGTTTCTATTTCATTTATTTCTGCTCTAATCTTTATGATTTCTCTCCATCTACTAACTTTGGGTTTTGTTTGCTCTTCTTTCTCTAGTTTCTTTAGGTGTAAGGTTAGATTGTTTATTTGGGATTTTTCTTGTTTCTTGAGGTAGGATTGTATTGCTATAAATTTCCCTCTTAGAACTGCCTTTGCTGCATCCCATAGGTTTTGGATCATTGTATTTTCATTGCCATTTGTCTCTAGGTATTTTTTGATTTCCTCTTTGATTTCTTCAGTGATCTCTTGGTTATTTAATAGTGTATTGTTTAGCCTCCATGTGTTTTTGTTTTTTACAGTTTTTTTTCCTGTAATTGATATCTAATCTCATAATGTTGTGGTTGGAAAAGATTCTTGATACAATTTCAATTTTCTTGAATTTACCAATGCTTGATTTATGACCCAAAATGTGATCTATCCTGGAGAATGTTCCATGTGCACTTGAGAAGAATGTGTAATCTGCTGTTTTTGGATGTAATGTCCTAAAGATATTTATTAAATCATGCTGATTTATTGTGTCATTTAAAGCTAGTGTTTCCTTATTAATTTTCTGTGTGGATGATCTCTCCATTGGTGTAAGTGGGGTGTTAAAGTCCCCTGCTGTTATTGTGTTACTGTCGATTTCCCGTTTTATGACTGTTAGTATTTGCCTTATGTATTGAGGTGCTCCTATGTTGGGTGCATAAATGTTTACAATTGTTGTATCTTCTTGGATTGATCCCTTGATCGTTATGCAGTGTCCTTCCTTGTCTCTTGTAATAGTCTTTATTTTAAAGTCTATGTTGTCTGATATAAGTATTGCTACTCCAGCTTTCTTTTGATTTCCATTTGCATGGAATATCTTTTTCCATCCCCTCACTTTTTGTCTGTATGTGTACCTAGGTCTGAAGTGGGTCTCTTGGAGACAGCATATATATGGGTCTTGTTGTTGTATTCATTCAGCCAGTCTGTGTCTTTTGGTTGGTGCATTTAGTCCATTTACATTTAAGGTAATTATCAATATGTATGTATCAATACACCATTTTCTTAATTGTTTTGGGTTTGTTTTTGTACATCCTTTACTTCTCTTGTGTTGCCCACTTAGAGAAGTTCCTTTAGCATTTGTTGTAGGGCTGGTTTGGTGGTGCTGAATTCTCTTAGCTGTTGCTTGTCTGTAAAGCTTTTGATTTCTCCATTGAATCTGAATGAGATCCTTGCTGGGTAGAGTATTCTTGGTTGTAGGTTCTGCCCTTTCATCACTTTAAATATATCATGCCACTCCCTTCTGGCTTGCAGAGTTTCTGCTGAGAAATCAGCTGTAAACCTTATGGGAGTTCCCTTGTATGTTATTTGTCGTTTTTCCCTTGTTGCTTTTAATAACTTTTCTCTGTCTCTAATTTTTGTCAATTTGACTGCTATATGTCTTGGCGTGTTTCTCCATGGGTTTATCCTGCCTGGGACTCTCTGTGCTTCCTGGACTTGGGGAGCTATTTCCTTTCCCATGCTAGGGAAATTTTCAACTATTATCTCTTCCAATATTTTCTCGGGTCCTTTCTCTCTCTCTTCTCCTTCTGGGACCCCTATAATGTGAATGTTGGTGCGTTTAACATTGTCCCAGAGGTCTCTTAGGCTGTCTTCAGTTCTTTTCATTCTTTTTTCTTTATTCTTTTCTGCATCAGTGGTTATCACCATTCTGTCTTCCAGGTCACTTATTCGCCCATCTGCCTCAGTTAATCTGCTATTGGTTCCCTCTAGTATATTGTTCATTTCAGTTATTGTGTTGCATATCTCTGTTTGTTTGCTCCTTAATTCTTCTAGGTCTTTGGTAAACTTTTCAATCTTTGCATCCAGTCTTTTTTCAAAGTCCTGGATCATCTTCACCATCATTATTCTGAATTCTTTTTCTGGAAGGGTGCCTATCTCCTTTTCATTTAATTGTTTTTCTGGGGTTTTATCTTGTCCCTTCATCGGGTACAAAGTCTTTTGCCTTTTCATTTTTTCTCTTTCTGTGGTTGTGGTTTTCAGTTCCATAAGACGAAATACTGCTGATACTGCTTGATACTGCTGTCTGCCCTCTTGTGGAGGAAGCTTTCTAGGGTTTTGTGTGCTTCTTGATGGGAGGGACTGATGGTGGGTAGGGCTGGGTGGGCAGAGCTCAGTAAGACTTTAATCTGCTTGTCTGCCAATGGGTGGGGCTGTGTTCCCACCTTGTTGGTTGTTTGTTTCGCCTGAGGCTACCTAGCACTGGAGCTTACATGCTCTTTGGTGGGGCTAATGGCAGACTCTGGGAGGGCTCACGCCAATGAGCACTTCCCAGAACCCCTCCTGCCAGTGCCCCTGTCCCCTCAGTGAGCCACAGCTGCCCCCCACCTCTGCAGGCAACCCCCCAACACCAGCAGGTAGGTCTTGTTCAGTCTCTATGGGGTCACTGTTCCTTCCCCCTGGGTCCTGGTGAGCACACTTTTTTGTGTGCCCTCCAGGAGTGGAGTTTCTGTTTCCCCTAGTCCTGTGGATGTCCTGCAATCAAATCCCACTGGCTTTCAAAGTCTGATTCTCTGGGGATTCCTCCTCCCATTGCTGGACTCCCAGGTTGGGAAGCCTGATGTGGGGCTCAGAATCCTCACTTTAGTGGGTGGACTTCTGTGATAAGTATTCTCTAGTTTGTGAGTCACCCACCCAACATTTATGGGATTTGATTTTAATGCGATTGCACCCCTCCTATCCACTCATTGCGGCTTCTTCTTTGTCTCTGGATGTGGGGTGTCTTTTTTGGTGAGTTCCAGTGTTTTTCTGTCAATGATTGTTCAGCAGTTAGTTGTAATTCTGGTACTCTTGCAAGAGGGAGTGAGCACATGTCCTCCTATTCTGCCATCTGATCCTCTCTCTCTTCCCCTTGTTCCTTTTAATAATTTTTCTTTGTCTTAAATTTTTGTCAATTTGATTACTATGTGTCTTGGCATGTTTCTTCTTGGGTTTATCCTGCCTGGGACTCTGCACTTGCTGGACTTGGGTGGCTATTTCCTTTCCCATGTTAGGGAAGTTTTCGGCTATAATCTCGTCAAATACTTTCTCAAGTCCTTTCTCTCTCTCTTCTCCTTCTGGGACCCCTATAATGTGAATGTTGGTGTGTTTAACATTGTCCCAGAGGTCTCTTAGGCTGTCTTCATTTCTCTTCATTCTTTTTTCTTTATTCTGTTCTGTGGCAGTGATTTCCACCATTCTGTCTTCCAGATCACTTATTTGTTCTTCTGCCTCAGTTATTCTGCTATTGATTCCTTCTAGTGTATTTTCCATTTCAGTTATTGTATTGTTTATCTCTGTTCATTTATTCTTTAATTCTTCTAGGTCTTCATGAAACATTTCTTGCATCATCTCCATTCTTTTTCTGAGATCCTGGATTATCTTCACTGTCATTATTCTGAATGCTTTTTCTGGAAGGTTGCCTATCTCCACTTTATTTAGTTGTTTTTCTGGGATTTTATTTTGTTCCTTCATCTGGTATGTAGTCCTCCACCTTTTCATTTCATCTATCTTTCTGTGATTGTGGTTTTCGTTCTGCAGGCTGCAGAATTGTAGTTCTTCTTGCTTATACTCTTTGCTTTTGTTTTTTGTGGGTTTTTGTTTGTTTGTTTGTTTTTTCTGTTTTATCCTTTTCCAACTTCTATTCCTGGCTTTAAGTTTTTTAATCTTAATTTTCTACTCTGCCTCTGTTTTTTAAATTTATGTTTAGTTTTATGATTTGTTTCTATTATAGCCAGCAAGAGGGGTGGGTGCAGGGATTATATCAATAGGAAGAGGCCACACAATACAAGGGGATGATGGACCACCTTCCTCCTGTCCTTCTGAGCTATACTGCAGGCACCCCAGAGCCTTCTGAAATGACTCCCCATTGCTCTGTAATTGATATTTATCTCACTTTGGGAAAGCCCAGCATCTTTTGAGCACTCTCTCTGGCATCTTTAGGGTATCATCTTTCTTCTTCACACCTGTCACCACAGTGCTGTAAAATCCAGAATGCTCTACATCTGTGTTCCAGGAAGGAGGAAGGAGGAAGGGGTCAAGTCTATGTGAAGGAAGCACAAGCTTCCCCATGAAATCCCACACTTTTCTGCTTATGTCTCATTGGCTAGAACTGTGCATCCTTGGCTCTGAGGGAGTCTAGGGTAGTAAAAATAACATAGAATTCTCTATATTTTCAAAGCCTTTACTTTTTTTTCAGGGGGGGGTCTTGAAATAATCTCAAACTTAGGGAAAACTTGCATATATGGTACAAAAACCTCTTTTCCCTGAACTGCTGAGAGTAAGTTGCCAACTGATGCCTTAGCACCCATGAAAAATTTAATGTGTGTTTCCTACCAAAAAAAGGGATGGTCTCCTACATACTGTATAACTACAACACAACCATGGAAATCAGAAAATTGACATTGGTGTAGTACCACCTTTTAATCCCTAGATACCATTAATGTTTTGCTATCTGTCTCAAGAATCTCCTTTATAGTAAAAGTGTCCATTTTGGAATCACCTATTGCATTTAGTTACTGTTTCTCTTTAGTCTCTTCCATCCGGACCAATTCCTCAGTTTTTCCTTGACTTTCATGACTTTGACTCTTTTGAAGATTACAAGTCAGTTATTTTGTAGATGTCTCTCATTGTTCATTTCTTCCTGATTATTTTCAGGTTATGCATTTTCAGCAGGAATATCACAGGAGTGATCTGTGTTTTTTTCATTGCACCCTAACAGGTGAGGCTTGATTTCAGTTTGTCCCATTGCTGAAGAGGCTTTTATTACTTATGTTGATGTCCACTGGTCTCCTCCACTCTGACATTTTTCTTTTTTCTTTCTGTTTTAAAAATAAATTTATTTATTTTATTTTGGGCTGTGTCGGGTCTTTGTTACTGTGTGTGGGCTCTCTCTGCTTGTGGTGAGAGGGGGCTACTCTTTGTTGAGGTGCACAGGCTTCTCATTGCTGTGGCTTCTCCTGTTGCAGAGCTTGGGCTCTAGGCACACAGGCTTCAATAGTTGTGACACGTGGGCTGAATAGTTGTGGCTTGTGGCCTTTAGAGCACAGGCTCAGTAGTTATGGCTCACAGGCTTAGTTGCTCCACAGCATGTGGGATCTTCCTGGCCCAGGGCTCGAACCCATGTCCCCTGCATTGGTAGGCAGATTCTTAACCACTACACCACCAGGGAAGCCAAACATTTTTCTTTTTACCTTTGTAACTAAAAAGTATTTTATGAGCAGTGCTTTGAGACTACTTAGATATTCAATTCTTAATCAAACATTTAATTAATTTAGTCCAGGAGTCAATGTCCCTTGCCAGTGTCTAGTACTGTCAGACTAAATTTTTTCTAGTCTGATGGGTGTAAATATTCTTATTAATTTTCTAATTTACATGTCCCTGAATAGTGATGTTGAGAGTATTTTCATAAATATACAGGATTTGGGGTTTTCTCTTTGGTGAGTCATCTGTTCATATCATCATGGGGTTTATAATTTTCTTACTGTTTGAGGAGTTTTTCAAAGTATAATATGGATACAAATTTTTTTTGCTCGGTTTTAATTTCTCCTATTGTGTGGTTTGTTTTTTCATTTAATAGATGGTATTTTTGTTGTGCAGAAGATTATAATTTTCAGACAATCAAAATGATTACTTTTTTATGGTTTATAATCTTTGTGTGTTGTTTAAATATGTCTTTCCTACGCAAAAGGCATAAAGATATATCTATATTTTCTTTTTAAAGTTCTAAAGTTTTGCTCTTGAAACATCTATGTATCTACTCATTTGAAATTTATTTTTGTCAACGTTATAAGGTAAACATCTAATTTTATTTTTTTCCATATGGATACCTAATTGTCTCTGCATCATTTATTTAGAAGTCTATATTTTCCCTGTTGATGTAGGATGCCATGTCTGTTGTTTACCAGGTTACCACATGTGTGGGTCTGTTTCTGGTTTCTTTAATCTGTTCCACTGGACTGTTTGTCTCTCCCTGCATGAATACTACACTATCTTAATTATAGTAGTTTTTAAAAACAAGTCTTCATATCTACTAGAGTAAGACTCTTCTCCTGTCATGGCTGGACTTGGCTCTTTGCTTTTCCATATTAACTCTATAATCAGCTTGTCAAGTCTTTTGTTTGTTAACTTTTTAAAACTTTATTAAGTTACATGTACAAAAAAATGTACAAAAACTGCACATTTTTTAACATGTACACTTTGGTGAGTTTCAACATAGGTGTATACCCATAAAACTATTGGCACAATCCAGTAAATTAATATACCTGTGGCAAACAGACTCTAAGATGCCCCTGATTGTCCCTGTCTCCTGTTATCCATGCCCTCATGTACTCCTGCTATGGTCTGAATGTTTGTGAAATTTATATGCTGAAGTCCTAATGCCCAATGTGATAGTATTAGGGGTGGTGCCTTTGAGATGTGATTAGGTCACAAAAGTGGAGCCCTCATGAATGCGATTAGTGCCCCTATAAAAGAGTCCCCAGAGAGCTAGCTTGCCCCTTCTACCACTTGAGGACACAGAGAGAAGGCACTGGCTATGAACCAAGAAGTGGGTCCTCCCCAGCTACCACATGGAATCTGCAGGCATCATGATCTTGGACTTCCCAGCCTCCAAAACTGAGAAATAAATGCCTGTTGTTTACAAGTCATCCAGTCTATGGTATTTTGTTACAGCAGCCTGAAGGGACTAAAACAATGCCCTATGTGGGCCAGACCTGTGATTATTTCCAACCAACAGAATATAGTAAAGATAACGGGATGTCACTTCTGTGATTTTGTTACAGAAGGTTGTAATCTCTGTCCTGCTAGCAGACTCTCTCCCTTGCTGTCTTTGATGAAGCAAGCTGTCACGCTGTGAGCTGCCCTATGGGATGTCCACATGGCAAGGAACTGAGGGCAGTCTCCAGTCAATAGACAGTAAGAAACTGAGGCCCTCAGTCTGACAACCCACAAGGACCTGAACCGGCCAAAAGCCATGTGATCTTGGAAGCAGAAACTTCTCCAGTCCAGACTTGGAGACTGCAGCCCCAGCCAACACCCTGACTATAGCCTGTGAGAGACCCCAAAACAGAGGACCCAGCTAAGCCATATCTGGATTCCTGATCCATATAAACTGTGAGACAATAACTGTATTGTTTTAAGATGCTAAATTTGTGGTAATCTGTTATGCAACAATAAAAAACTAATACAATATCCATCACTCCCCAAAGTTTTCTTGTGTCTCTTGGCAATCCATCCTGTCCTTCTTCACTAACTCCATTCCCAGGTAACCACTTGTAAGCTTTCTGTCACTATAATTTAAATTTCATTTTCTAGAATTTTATGTACATAGAATCAAACAGTATTTGTTCATTTCCATTTAGTTTCGTTTACTCAAGATAATGCTGAGTTGTTGCATGTATCAGTAATTTGTTTCCTTTTATTGCTAAGTAGTATTCCACTACTAGAATATACCACAATTTGTTTATCTATTCATTAGTTGACAGATATTTGGTTTGTTTCCAGTTTGGGGCTTGTTCTAGTTTTCTTGTTGCTGCCTTAACAAACTGCCATAAATGTAGTGGCCTAAAACAATACAAAGTTACTCTTTTACTGAGAGTCAGGAGTACAAAATGAGTGTTAAAGAGCTAAAAATAAAGTGTCAGCTGGGCTGGTTCCTTCTGAAGGCTCCAGGGGAGGCTCTGTTCCTTGCCTCTTCCAGGTTCTAGAAGCTGCCAGCATTTTTTGGTTTGTGGCTACTTCACTACAGTGTCTTGCTTCTATGGCGGCATCCCCTGTCACTGACTCTTCTTCTCTCCCTCTTGTGAGGATCGCTGTGATTATGTCAGGCTGACCCAGATAATCCAGGATAATATCCCCATCTCAAATGCTTTAATTTAATCACATAGGCAAAGTCCCTTTTGCCATGTATAGTATTCACAGATTCTGAACATTAGGACAGGGACACCTTTGTGGGCATTTTTTTCAGCCTACTGCAGGGCTGTTACAAATAAAGCTGCTGTAAATATTCGTCTTCAAGGCTTTGTGTGGACACATACTTTCATTTCTCTTGGGTAAAGATTGATGAGTGAAACTTTACGGTCCTTGTATGGCAGGTTTATGTTTACTTAAAAAACTGACAAACTGTTTTCCAAAGTAGTTGAATTATTTTATATACCATCAGTTTATGAAAGTTTCAGTTGCTTGAAATGCTCACCAACACTTTAAATCTTTTAAATTTTATTCATTCTAGAGAGTATGTAGCAGTATCTCTTTGTGGTTTTAATTTGTATTTATCTGGTGACTGATGACATTGACTATCCTCTTATGTGCTAGTTAGCATACATATATCATACTTTGCCATACATATCTCATCCATATATACTTTGGTGAAGTACCTTCAAATTTTTGTCCATTTTTAAATTTGATTGTTTATTATTATTACTATATTATTATTATCATCTTATTATTGTCTTATTGAGTTTTAAGAGTTTTTTATGCCTCCTAGATACAAGTCTTTTGTTTGATATATGTTTTACAAATGTTTTCTCCTAGTCTGTGGTTTGTCTTTTTATTTTTGTAAAGTGTCCTTTGAATAGTCACATTTTGTGGTAGGCAGAATAATGGCCATCCAAAAATTTCTACATCCTAATCCCTGGGAACTGTGAATATATTACTTTACATGGCAAAGAGGAATGAAGGTTGCAGATTAAATTAAAGTTGTTAATAAAAAAGAGGCAGAAGAGGAGACTGGAGTTATGCAATGTAAGAAAGACTCACTATTGTTGACTTTAAGGATGGAGGAAAAGGGCCACAGCCAAGGAATGTGTGAAGCCTCTAGAAATCTGAAAAGTCAAGGGAACATGTTCTCCCCTAGAGCCTCCAGAGAGGAACTCAGCCCTGCTGACACCTTGATTTTTAGCCCAGTGAGATCCATGCCAGATTTCTGACCTACAGAACTGTACGTTAATAAATTTGTGTTTTTATTTAATTAATTAATTAAGGCTACATTGGGTCTTCATTGCTGCATGCGGGCTTTCTCTAGTTGCGGTGAGCAGGGGCTACTCTTCATTGTGGTGCGTGGGCTTCTCACTGCAGTGGCTTCTCTTGTTGTGGAGCATGGGCTCTAGGTGCATGGGCTTCAGTAGTTGCAGTATGTGGGCTCAGTAGTTGTGGCTCACAGGCTTAGTTTCTCCGAGAAATGTGGGATTTTCCTGGACCAAGGCTTGAACCCATATCCCCTGAAATAGCAGGCAGATTCTTAAACACTGTACCATCAGGGAAGTCCAGAGTTTCTAAAAAGTTAAACTTGTTGTTTTGTTACAACAGCACTAGGTAGCTAATAGAATTTCATCTCTGCATATAGTGTGAGGTGGGTTTTTTGTGGGGTTTTTTGGTTTTGGTTTTTTTTTTTTTTTAATAAATTTATTTAGTTATTTATTTATTGTCTGCCTTGGGTCTTCATAGGCTTTCTCTAGTTGTGGAGAGCAGGGGCTACTCCTCATTGTGGTACACAGGCTTCTCATTGTGGTGGCTTCTCTTGTTGCAGAGCACGGGCTCTAGGCACGTGGGCTTCAGTAGTTGTGGCACGTGGGCTCAGTAGTTGTGGCACGTGGGCTCAGTAGTTGTGGCACGTGGGCTCTAGCGCACAGGCTCAGTAGTTGTGGCGCACAGGCTTAGTTCCTCCACGGCATGTGGAATCTTCTCAGCCCAGGGATCGAACCCATGTCCCCTGCATTGGCAGGCGGATTCTTAACCACTGTGCCACCAGGGAAGTCCGGCGTTTCTAAAAAGTTAAATTTGTTGTGTTTTGTTACAATAGCAATAGGAGCTAATAGAATTTCAATTCTACATATAGTGTGAGGTGTTTTTTGTTCTTTTTATCTTTGCATATGATTATCCAATTGTTCCAGCACACTTTGTTGGGAACATTATTTTTTCCATTGAATTGCCTAGGTACCTTTTTTTTTTGAATTATTTATTTATTGACTGTTTTGGGTCTTTGTTGCTGCATGTGGGCTTTCTCTAGTTGCAGCGAGCAGGGGCTACTCTTCATTATGGTGAGTGGTCTCCTCATTGCCATGGCTTCTCTTATTGCAGAGCACAGGCTCTAGGTGCATGGGCTTCACTAGTTGCAGCACGAGTGCTCAATAGTTGTGACTCACGGGCTCTAAAGCACAGGCTCAATTGTTCTGGCACACAGGCTTGGCTGCTCCACGGCATGTGAGATCTTCCTGGAGCAGGGATCAAACCTGTGTCCCCTGCATTGGCAGGCGGATTCTTAACCACTGTGCCACCTAGGAAGTCCCTGCCTAGGTACCTTTTTTTGAAAATCAATTGTCCGTGTATGTGTGGATCTGTTTCTGGACTCGATTCTGTTCCATTTATCTATACACCTATCTTTATGCCAATGCTACACTGTCTTGCTTAATGTAGCTTTATAGTATGTTTTGAAATTAGGTAGTGTAAGTCTTCCAACTTTGGGATTTTTTTCCCAAAATTATTTTGCCTATTCTAGATCTTTTCCATTACCATACCAGTGTCCACAAAAAAATCTCCTGGGATTTTCATTGGGATCTTATGACTCTGTAGATCAATTTGGGAAGAATTGACAACAATATTGACTCTTCTAATCCATTGTGATTTTGTGATTGATAATAAGAAATATAATTTGGTCTTTATCCCTGTTTCTAGCACAGAGCTCCTGAAATGCTTTGAATTTCTTAAGTGATGAGAGGGGCAAAGGTGTATTTTGTTATGTTGATACGATGACTTTGGGGGCTAAGGGCTGGTTGCTCTGTGATTAGAAGGTTGGAGCTTTCTGTCCCACTTCTTGGCCTCCCAGAGAAGAGAGGGGCTAAAGACTGAATTCAGTCACCAACGGCCAGTGATTTAATCAATCACTCCTAAGTAATGAAGCCTCCATAACAACACAAATGGACAAGTGCCAAGAGCTTCCCAGTTGGTGAACTCATGAAGATTTGGACACGTGGAGAGTGGTACACTCCTAGAGCATAGAAGCTCTGTGCCCTTTTCTCATACCTTGCCCTATGTATCTCTTCCATCTGGCTTTTTCTAAGTTATAACTGTTTAGAATAAACTAGTAATCTAGGGAGTAAATGCATTTTCTGAGTTCTGTGACCTGCTCTAGCAAATTAATTGGACCCAAGGAGGAGGTGTTGGGCACCTCTGATATATAGCTGATCAGTCAGGAGTAACAACAATCTGGACTTGTGACTGACACACTGAATAGGAGGGGGTCATTGGAACCTCCAGTCTATAGTGGGTTGGTCAGAAGCACAGGTGATAACCTCAGCCTGCAACTGGCATCTGAAGCGGTGGGGGTATGGAGTCTCATGGGACTAAGCCCTTAACCTGTGGAGTCTGATGCTATCTGCAGGTTGACAATGTCAGAATTGAGTTGAATTGCAGGCAGCTGGGGTCTGGGAAGTGTCTGTTGTTGGTATGGAAAACACCTCCTCCCCCAGAGTGGAACTGTGTCCCAGAACCCCAAATATTCATGAATAGGTGTATCTTTCAATTTTTTTTTATCTTCTGTGAGTTCTCTCAGCAATGTTTTGTACTTTTAAGTTTATAGGTCTTGTACATTTTTGTCAAATTTATCCCCCTGGTTTGTATTTTTATGCCATTATAAATGGTATTTTAAAATTTCAATTTCTATTTGTTTGATGCTAATATATAGAAATACACTTGATTTCAACCTTGTATCATGCAACCTTGTTGAGTTCACTAAAAAGTTCTATAGCCTCTTTTTTTTTTGTGGATGCTCTAGGATTTTCTATACAGAATATCATGTCATTTGAAAGTACAGACATTTTCACTTCCTTCTTTCCAATCTATATGCCTCTTACTTCTTTTTATTTCCTTATTGCATTGACTAGGACCAAGTTGTCTTATAAAGTCATTATGACACCAAATTGGCTGCCATAAAGTCATTCATAATATTCTTTTATTAACACTTTAATGTCTATAAGACGTTCCCCCTCCCTCACTCTTGATATTGGTAATTTGTGTCTTCTCTATTTTTTTTCTGTTATTTTTCTGATTAATCTGGCTAGAGATTTATCCATTTTTTAATTGATCTTCCCCAGGATTCAGCTTTTAGTTCCATTGATTCTTCTTTGTTATATTTTGGTTTGCAATTTGTTTTCTGCTGTCATTGCCTTTCTTCTGCTTTGGGACTAATTTTTCTTTTTTTCCTAATTCCTTAAGGTAGAAGTTGAGGTTATTGATTGTAAATCTGTATACCTTTCTAACGTTAGTGTCTAGTGCTATAAATTTTCCTCTAAATGTTGCTTTAGCTACACCCCACATATTTTTTTGTCTTGTTTTCATTTTCCTTCAGATGAAAGTGTTTTCTAATGTCCCTTGTGAATATTTGTTTGAAACATGAGATGTTTTTAGAAGTATTGCTTAATTTACAAATACTTGGGAATTTTTCAGGTATCTTTCTATTCTTAAAGTCTACTGTATTTCCTTTTGGCCAGATAACATATTTTGTATGGTTTGAATCATTTGAAATTTTTTGTGACTTGCTTTATGGCCTAAGTTATCTATTTTGTTAAATGTTTCGTGGACACTGGAAAGCAATATGTATTCTGCTGTTGTATTGCAGAGTGGTCTCAAAATATCAGTTAGGTCCAATTGATTAATAGGGTTGTTCAGGTCTACTATATCCTTGCTATGTTTTGTCTACTTGTTCTATCAATTATTGAAATGGGAATTTTGAAAACTCCAGTTGTAATTATGAATTTGTCCATTTCTCATTGTGTTTCTATTAGTTTTTCTTTCATGTATTTTGAAGCTCTAATATTAGGTACATAAATATTTTAGGATTATTGCTTCCTCTTGAGGAATCGACCCCTGTATCACTACGAAATGACTCTCTTTATTCCTGGTGATATTTCTTGTTCTGAAACTTACTTTGCCTGATATTAGTATAGTCACTATAGCTTTCTTTTGAAATAGTGACATGATATATCTTTTTCATCCTTTTACTTTTAATGTCTTTTCCTTTATATTTAACATGGGCATAGTAGAAAATAGGTGTCTTTTTAAAAAAATCCAGTCTGACAATTTGCCTTTTGATTAGATTAAGACTAACTTCAGGGGCTTCCCTGGTGGTGCAATGCTTAAGAATCCACCTGCCAATGCAGGGGACATGGGTTCCAGCCCTGGGCCGGGAAGATCCCACATTCCGTGGAGCTACTAAGCCCATGCACCACAACCATAGAGCCTGTGCTCTAGAGCACACAAGCCATGACTGTTGAGCCCATGTGCCACAACTACTGAAGCCCACATGCCTAGAGCCCATGTTCCACAACAAGAGAAGCCACCACAATGAGAAGCCCACACACCACAATGAAGAGTAGCCCCTGCTCTCCACAGCTAGAGAAAGTTGGAGTGAAGCAACAAAGACCCAACACAGCCAAAAAATAAAGAATAAATCAATAAATTTATTAAAAAAAAAAAGACTAACTGCATTTAATATGATTATTGACATGGTTGGGTTTAAATCTATCTTCCTAATCATTTTCAATTTGTCTCTCCTTGATTTCCTTTATCCTTTTTTTCCCCTGTCATCTTTTTTAAAAATAAATTTATTTATTTATTTATTTATTTATTTATTTATTTATTTGCTTATTTATTGGCTGTGTTGGGTCTTCGTTGCTGCACACAGGCTTTCTCTAGTTGTGACGAGCGGGGGCTTCTCTTCACTATGGTGCACGGGCTCCTCATTGTGGTGACTTCTCTTGTTGTGCAGCACATGGGCTCCAGTAGTTGTGGCACATGGGTTCAGTAGTTGTGGCTTGAGGGCTCTAGAGCACAGGCTCAATAGTTGTGGCACATGGGCTTAGTTGCTCCTGGTATCTTCATGGGGCAGGGCTCAAACCACCTAGGAAGTCTCCCCTGTCATCTTGTTGGTTGATAATTTTAATGATTCTACTTTATCTCCTTTATCAGCTTATTAGCTATACTTCTTTGTATTATCTTTTTGATTGTTACTTTAGGGTTTATAGTATTCATCTGTAACTTATACAGTCTATCCTCAAGTAATATTTACCACTTCATTTAAAATACAACATCCAGGACTTCTTAGGTTGCGTAGTGGTTAAGAATCTGCCTGCCAATGCAAGGGACATGGGTTCGAGCCCTGCTCTGATTAATTATCTATTTCGGCCCCACCTTCCACCCCTGCTAGAATGTACCATGACAGCATGACTGAGAATTACTACCATTGGCTATATAATAAATTATTTTAAAAAAATCAGTAGCAGAGGAGTGTTCAACAGGATCCAATGCATTAGCGAAGTTCAAACTGGTAAGTACTGGAAAATGTCTACTGGATTGGGCAGCTGGAAGGACTAGCAACACTGAGAGCAGTTTGTGCAGGTTGTTGTTGGCTGCAGGCACCAGACTGCAATGGGTTGAGAATGTCCTTTCCTTCACAGTCTCCTAGTTCTTCCCTCTAAAAACTCTTTCTCGCCCTTCACAGCTCTCAGTCCTAATAGTCACATGGTCATACCTGTGTATGAAACACTGCCTGTGAGGCATTGTCAGTCCCTTCTCTGCAGCAGGGCACAGTCTGGTGGAAGAGGGCCCTGGGAGCTCCCAGTCAGATGGCGTGTGTGTGTAGGAATAATAATCATTAAAAGACAACAAATGTAAAAAAGCAAATCAAGGGCTTCCCTGGTGGTGCAGTGGTTAAAACTCCACCTGCCAATGCAGGGGACACGGGTTCAAGCCCTGGTCCAGGAAGATCTCACATGCCGCGGAGCAAGTAAACCCGTGCACAGCTACTGAGCCTGCACTCTAGAGCTTGCGAGCCACAACTACTGAGCCCATGCACAGCACCTGCTGAAGCCTGTGAGCCTAAAGCTCGTGCTCCACAACTAGAGAAGCCACCGCAATGAGAAACCGGCGCACCACAACAAAGAGTAGCCCCCACTCGCCACAACTTAGAGAAAGCCCGCGCACAGCAACGAAGACCCAACGCAGCCAAAAATAAATAAATAAATAATAAAATAAATCTTTAAGATAAAAAAAAGCAAATCAGGAATGCATCTAAAGTCAAATGGACGCATGCTAAAGGGATGCCAGAGAGAAAAGGCTGACTCCAGAAGGAAGGCAGGGACACCCTTGCTGGCTCTGCAGCACCAGGACCGACTGGGATGTGACGTCCATAATTCATAGCCGATCAATCCTGGAGAGCCCAGTGCTCTGACCCCTTTGGAAAGTGCTCTCTTCTCTGACAGCTGAGCCCTTCTCCTCAGAGGCCTAGGGCAGAAAGGTTTCTCTGTGAGATGTACTCGGGCGCCCTGCAGCCAGGATGATGGACGAGGAGGCAAGAGCTGCTCAGGGCAGCTAAGACAAACATGGGGCTAAGCAGGGAAAGAAATATGGCAGCGACACAGCTCTGTCTATAGAGAATGATGAAGGCCCAAAGTCAGAATCCTGGGGAGCACCAGGGTTAACGAGGGGAGTGCATGAAGAAAGCAAGGAAGGGCACTCAGAAAAAGATGGAAAAAAGAAGAAATGTGAAGACAGTTTCACCATGAGAGAGGGGACACCAACAGTGACTGCTGAATGCTCCAGAGAGGTGCCTGCTGTAAGGCCTGGAAACACCTCCTTTGGATTTGATCATTAGGAGATCCCTGGGGAAACTGGGGAGAGCAGTATCAGTGGAGAGGAGGAGGCAGAAAGCAGGTTTCAGTGAGCTAAGCAGCAAATGGAAAATGAGGAAGAGGGTACAAGGTCAGTGTGGTGCCAGATGTAGCAAATAAAAATAGAGGATGCCCAGTTAAATTTGAATTTATCTGAAATTTGAATTTCAGATAAACAATGAATAATATTTTTTTAATCTTTATTTTTTATTTATTTGTTTGTCTGCATCAGGCACGCGGGATCTTTGTTGGCATGCAGGATCTTTGGTTGCTGCACGGGGGCTCTTTGTCATGGCACGTGGGCTTCTCTCCAGTTGTGACTCATGAGCTCTAGAGCTCAGTAGTTGCTATGCATGGACTCTCTAGTTGTGGCAAGCAGGCTTAGTTGCCTCACAGCATGTGGGATCTTAGTTCTCAGACCAGGGATCGAACCTGCATCTCCTGCATTGGAAGGCAGATTCTGGACCACCAGGGAAGTCCCAAATAAACAATGAATAATATTTTTAGTATTAGTAGAATACACCAATTATTTGTGGTTTATCCGAAATTCAAATTTAACTGGGCATCCTGTATTTTGTGTAGTAATCCTCACAGGGTAGCATGTGGACTTCTCTCTCAAGCAACGTGGCTGGGAAGAAAAGATGAGTGCCAGGGCCAGAGCTGGAAGGCGACCCAGGTCAATGGAAAGTTGTGTCTAGGTGGGATTGTCTGAGCTTGTAGAGTAGACAACAACATTTCTTGTGGTCCGTTTGTAGGCTGAAGGAAAAGAGCCCATAGTGGGAAAGGCTAAAGACACAATTGGGGGAATAATTGATTATGTAAACCATAGACCTCTAAGCCAGGATGAGAAATCACTTCCCAGCCATGAGAAGCAGACAGTCCCTCCCCAGCCCTGCATCCCACAAATAGCTCAGAAAATACAAACTTCCAATTTTAATTTGTAGGTCATTTGCTGCTACTTTGAAACTATTGGATTATAGGTTTAACATGGGATCTTGCCAATAAAATTTTTTCTTTTGTTCTATCTTTTTCTTGGTGTTTTAATGGACCACCACAGCTGCAAACATGTCTCTAAATAGATCAATCCACGTTGTCAACTTTATTTCTCAAAATCTCACCACCAGAGCAAACCATTTTTAATGGCTAGATTCCATTACCAATTCAGGCCACAAGACTGAGTTTTTGAAGCAAGTGAATCAGATTAGTGCTGTTATCCAGCGCCTCCTTCCTCCTTCTCTATTTTTAATCTTACTGTGAATGGTGACTTTGTCAAAGCCCCTTTTGATGATGAAAGAATATCATTGGAGTCATCACATGATATACTCAACAACTGTTTTCTTCCTCGTTACACCCTATTCCAGGGTCACATCTGGTTTGAAAAACTGGAAAACCGATGTCTTTTTGTTTATTTTTGTTCATTCCTCTAATTCCTTAGATTTCTGCCAGATTGGTAGCCGTCGTGACTCTTGTTTCTATGCTTGTGAGACAGAAAAAAAAATCCTACCCCTAAGTCTGTCTGGTCTTAGCCCAGCCCACAGAGGCTAATTCTTTGCTGGGTTTTAGGTGTGTGAGCCTCACCGCAGAAGCAGCACTGTGGCTTCCACTGCCTTTCTTAAGAATGTGTCCAGCTGCTGCTGGGACGTTAGCAATGTGCCTCCTTCATAAGGGTCTCTGAGACTTTTAGTGAGAAAAAAAAATAACAACATAGGGATACACAAATTCCTTTCTTCCCAAATTCCTTGTTCTATGTTAGCTTCAAAACAAGAGATCACCAGCTTTGTGTCAAAGAAAGCACCAGTGGACTGCCCACAATACCGTTTGTTCTGTTTCTGAGCAGCTCCAGGCATCAGCAGAATCCGTGTAAGTGGAGAACAAATGCTTTGAACAGATATCCTCAAGATAACCCATAACTTTGCCTTTTGCTTCCTCTCTCTTAGTACTCTGGTTAGAGGCTGGTCGTCTTTGACACCTGGAATTCAAGACTGGGTGGGGGAAGGTTATGTTTGGGACCTGATCTCATTTGAAACCTCTCTACCCAGTAATTTAAGATTTTTTCTATGGTGATTGTCCCAAAAGGTAGACAAGTGCAGAGGGGGCTGGAGCTAAAGCTGGGGCCAGGGTAGGACATGAAAGGAAAATTTCCTTATGGATCAAAATGTTTGCAGAGTTTCAAGCAGGTGTGGAACCAACAGCTGCCTCTGTTGACTGCTGTCCTTCCTCTAAGCTCACCAGGGCACCAGGGTGGCGTGGCTCAGTATCAGGAAAGATGTCTCCTGGAACACGTGGCCTAAATCACCTCATCTGAAGGTTGAAGACCTCAGACTGTTCAAGCCAGAAAGAACTTTGATGTTCCCACAGGAACCTCCCAGGAGCTGCTAGACTTTTAATTTCATGGTCTGTTAATACTTGGGGGAGGAGATAAGCTTAAAAAATATAGGCTGTCCATTTTTATTTTGCCAGTTGAGCCAGTAAAATACCCTACTTCTGTCATCATTTCAGAAAAAAGACACTTTAACACAAAAATATGAAAGACTTATTCTTACTGTTAACATAAAGAATATATCCCAGTTCTTTCCCAGAAAGTCTGTGTCAAGCTTACACCAACGTGACACAAATAGATTAGAACACGTGTGTGGACTTGCATGCATCCAAATGCACACCTGCTTGTCATCATCTGCCTTAGTTGTTCTTATCACACAGGCAGCTGCAGTGAGCACACAGACTCTGGGGCCAGAATACGGGAATCCAAACACAGGCTCTACTACTCACAGCCTGAAGAATCTTAGATGAGTAACTGACTCCTCTAAGCCTTGGTTTTATCATCTGTTAAGAGATGATGATTACCCACTTTTCCAGAGTTATTATCAGGATCAAATGAGTTAATATGTGAAAAGCACTTGGCACAAAGGAAACATCTAGTAAATAACAGTCATTATTATTATATTTCCACAGACCAGGAAGTCTTCCTAAACTGGCCTCTGGGAACTGCTGTAGAGCAACCCTTTCCTCTTCCAGATGAGGAAAAACTGGGCCAGAGTAGACGTGACATGTCCAGCTAAGGTCCATGGTCAGTTACAGAACATACTGGGTAACTGGAGTAGAACTCAAGTCTCTTGACCAAGTATGCTGTATCTCTGAAGTTTCCTAGAAAAAACTGAATTTGGCAAGTGGCTGGAATCACTGGGCAGCTGTCCAGCATCTAGAGGGCCAGGCAGGGAGCGGGCACTTTAGTAGGGCACAATGAGGTCAGTCAAGAGCCACCAGGAAGTCTGGCCACTGCTGCCGTTCTTTCTTTTTCCTCCAACCCCAGAGAAAGAAAACAGGAGTAGGTTATAGCCTGGGGGTGGGGGGTGAAGGGGTCCCCACATGAGGCGAGAGTAGGTGAGTAGCTGCGTACTTTGCAACTCTTCCTCCTTCTTCCTTCAGTCCCACCACGGAACACCTGCTGAGCCTCTCAGGTCCCTCTTCTCACAACACTGCTGGGGGTCCCCCAACTCTGCTGCATGAGGTCCTGCCCCTCCCAGTCACCAGTCACAGGGAGAGGTCCCGACACTCTGACTTGTTTTTGCTGTTGTGATTGGAGGGCTCTTCCCCATTTCCTAAGCCTTGGTGAGGGCCATTGGGTCAGGTAGGACTGCATTCAGTGGCTGGTAACAGACCTGTGTCAGTGAGGTTGCTTTTCAATTTCACGTAGCAGGAAGTCAGGCTGCCTGAGGCAAGCTCCTTCAGCCTCTCTGCTCCATCGTCCTTTGCTTATGACTTTCATCCTCAGAATTGCATCCTGATCACATGTTCCAGGCAGGAATAAGGAAAAAGACAATGATAAAAAGGAAGGGGTGAGCCTGTATCAGGAAATCCAAACTTTCTCATAAAAGCTCCAGCAGCTTCTGCAGATGCCTCATTGGTCAGAGCTATGTCAGAGCTCCTAGGTGCAGGGGAGGCTAGGAAATATGTTGTGTCTGGGTGACAAATTGTGATTTATTAGTAAGGAAAGAATGCATAGTTGGTAAGAAACAGTGTCTGCCAGGAAGGTGAAACTAGAATAAAATTCAGCCGTTTTTTTTTCCCTTTACCTCTGCTTCACCAGGTCACATTTGAAGGAACCGTTAGTCCAGCTCCAGAAACCTTGACATCTATACGGGTCTTTACTGAAACCTCCATGCACGTGTGCAGTAGGTCAAACTGCACACCTAGCCAACCTTCTTTATAAGCCTCTTTATACTTTTATCTGCCCCCTCCCAGTACTTCTCCAACCTCCGTCTCCTGCTAAATAAAGTAGAACAGACCTCTCTTCTCTCATGTCTCTGACCTCCTCTCCTATGTTTCCAAGTTTTCCTCCATTGGTCTCTGTGCCCTTTCTTGTGGAAATTGATCTGATTTCTGGGCTTTGACAAGTCTAGGCCTCTACCCATCACCCCATAAGCACAATCAGGGCTGAAAACAAATAATCTGGGAGATTACATTGAGACCTGTAAAACATCCTTTTATATTTCCCCTGCTACCCAGGTAATAAGTGAACCAGTGTAAACTCCAGCCCTGCTTACACATATAGCACACCTGTAGACACCCTCTCTGCCACCATGGAGACCGGCCCCAGCCCTCCCCCTCAGCCTCCTGCTCTCCTTGCTCTCAGTTTTAGTCCAAATTTTCCCTCTCCACATTTATACCTATCCTATTGGTTTCAGCCCAATAATTTTCATCTACTCCTTCAATGACCCACTTCAGATTAATTCTGAGGCGACTCTCTCAGTTAACCTCATCTGCCTGCAAGCCAGCCAGTCCACTGTGCTAATCTGAAAGTAAGCCCCTGTTCATATTATATTTATTCGACTTGGTATTCAGCTTTTGGATCCTACATCTGTTTTCTTTATAGCTGTCCTCTCTCCACCATTAGGCTGTGAGCAACCTTAGGGCAAGGGTAGGGCCTGGGTCTCTCATCAACCGCTCAGAACAAGAGTTACTCTTTTTTTTCTAGCTAGTGTGTTTTGGGCATCTTCCACGTGTCAGATGCTGAGGTAAGTGCTGAGGATATAAGGCAGATGCCGTCCCTGTCCTCCCTCTTCTGGTCTTTTGCTGCCCCCAGGATGGTGCTCTGTCTGATCCATCTGACTGACCACTGCATGATGGAGATGAGGAAGGACATCGGGATTCAGCCCCCAGAGATGAGCCCCATCACTGTCTTCCTGGACTCCAAGTTCATACCACTCCGGCAGCTCCTCTGAAAAGTCCCCAGGTCTCCTCCCAGTATCTGGGCATCCAGTGTTGCTGTTGGCTCTGCCTGCCTGCCTGCAGTGCAGCCAGGGACTGAAGGAGCTTTTATTCCAAATGAGACCAGTCAGCTGAATTTCCAAATCACAGATTTTTTCCACTTCAATTTTTCTCCTTTTCTTTTTTGCCCAAATAACACGTTCATTTTGTGGAAAAAGGATGGGGCAGTTCTTCTAAGGGTTAAAGATTTTATACGGAATACCTGGGGGATGGGCGGGGCTCAGCCAAAGCCCTTCTCCTGTTGGGAGGGAAGGCAGGAGGAAGCAATGGAGAGGGCTCTTCAGCTCCCAAGGGAAACAGAGGGGATGCGGTCAAGTCAGGGGGCCAAGCCTTTTCCCCTCCTACCCCATCCTCCACCCACCATTCCTCCATCTCTTTCCCTTTCTTTTATCTTCTTCTCTTTCTGTCTTCTTTCTTGTTTTCTTCTCTCCTTCTCCTTCTTCTTTGTTCAGGCATTCATTCATTCATGCATTCTCTCAGCAGGCATTGGTTTAGCGGCTGCTATATGTCACACGCTGTTCTGTAAGCTCGAATACAGAGTCCAAGAGCCAAGGCTCAAGGCTTTTATGGTCTAGGGCCTGTGGAGGGTGGGGCACCGAGATGACAGGCTCGGGTGAGGAGTGACAATTGGCAAAGAGAGTTAACTGGTAAGTCTCCAAATACATTCAGAGTCTTAGGCATTACGTTTAAAACAGGGAAAACTGGGATGGAGGAGACAAGACTCAGAGAACCTCTAGTGGGTATCTGTGCAGCCTGGTTCATTAATCTCTCCTATCCCACCCTAGGCAGTGGCATCTCAGTGGGAAAGAACATGGACTATGTGAGCTGGCTGCCTCATATTCAAATCCCAGGGCCACCACTTTCTGTGATCATAACAAGCCCCTTCATCTTTTTATTCTTTATTTATTTATAAATAAATTTCTTTTTTTAGGGCGATTTTAGGTTCACAGCAAAATTCAGTAGAAAGTACAAAGAGGTCCCCATGTACACCTGTCCCCTGACAGGCACAGCCTCCCCCGCTATCAACACCCTGCCCCAGAGCAGGATGCCTGTTACAGGCAAGGAACCTACACAGACACGTCACTCCCACCCCAAATCCATGGTTTACCTTCAGGTTCACTCTCGGCGTCGTGCATTCTATGGGTTTTGACAAGTGTGTTACGCCATGTATCCAGCAGTACACTGTCACACAGAAATAGTTTCACTGCCCAAAAACCCTCTGCACTCTTCCTTCACTTGATCTTTTTATCCTCAGTTTCTTCTTGTTTGGGCGATCATGTGGATAAAACACAGTAATATATTGTAATGAGTGCCTTGCTTTAAGTGTGCGTTATTGGCATAATATGAGGGTGAGTCAAAATTATCCGCACTCTGGCTGTACAATTTACTTTAATTAACTTTTAGAAAAGAGAAATACATAATTTTTTGACATAATCTCCTTGCCTTTCAATACACTTTGTCCATCTGTTAGCAAGCTTTCATATTCCCTCATTAAAAAATGTTTTGGGCTGAGCTTCAAGCCACAAATGCACCGCTGTCTTCACTTCTTCATCAGAAGTGAATCTTTGTCCTTGTAGGGCTGCTTTCAGGGGACCAAACAGGTAAAAGTCCGATGGATCAAGATCAGGACTATAGGGGGGATGCTTTAACACCTCAAAACGAAGTTTTTGCAGAGTGTCAACAGTGTGGGCAGAAGTGTGTGGATGTGCACACCCTCAGACCACAAAAAACGAATCACTGCACCCTGCTCTTCTTTTGTGCAAATTACAAGTGGGGCATCCATTTTTGCTCTCACCACAGTTACAGATGAACTGATGCAGCATATTCACACCTGCACAGCAGTGACTGGGGAGACAGTAGCCTTGAACGGAAAGTGCTGAGAAGACAGTGCGGCCAGCAGAAGTTTTTATATAACCAGAGGGCGGATAATTTTTGACTCACCCTCATATTTCCGTGAAAAGCCCTGGTGGGCCCTGATCTTATTGGGTGGTATTGGAGAAAGGAATGAACCAGGTGGCCGGGGGTGAACTCTCTCTGGAGCAGCGAGATGCCATGCTGCCTCAGCTGGTGAGCTGGTAGGCTGCTCGGGGAGCATTAGTGGAGGAAGGATACAGAGACGCACGGGATTCCAAAGGGACTCTGGACTGCTCTCTGCTCCCGAAGCAACCTATCCAGCTTCATCCAGGCAGTCCTCTGACTGCTCTTGGCAGAGGTTTAGAGAGCCTGTGTGAGTCAGGTCCACGTGGCTGATGCAGGGAGGGAGGGAGGGAGGGAGGGACAGGGAGGGCTCATGCCCAGGCTGGGCCACGCTGGCTTGGAGAAATTGTTCCTGAAAGTCCCTGGCAGGAGGGGGCTACTGTGGGCTGTTAACTTGCCATGCAAATCGACAAGTAAACAGTCTCCAATGAGAATCCCAGATGCCTGGTTCATTGCAGAGACCCAGACACTCATCCCGGGCTCCAGGTGGGGGCCAGCTCAAGGGAGCCTGTGCACAAGCTGAGGCAGAGCTGCCAGCCTCTCACCCCTCCCATATCCAGACAGGGATGTTGCCCAGGAGACCTCAGTCTCCTCCTGCACCCAGACAGGCACAGGGAGAAGGAGACCTGGCAGTACAGATGGCATAAATATATCACCCTTTGCTCAGATGGGAAAAATCATTCTGGGGTCTGCTTGGGCTATCTAGACAGAGCAAATGAACTGGACCCTGGTGGTAGAGACATGGGTGGGCTGTGTGGTGGGCTTGAGAGTGCACCCTCCATCTCCATCTCAGTTGGGTCTGTCACCAGGCAGGGGCACAGCTGGGTTTGGGGGGATGCCAGGTGCTTGCTGTATATACACTTAGAATTCATTGGCCTGTGGTAAGGAGGGGTGGGGAGGGAGAGGATGGAATGGAACACATCTGGTGACCTGATTTTTTTGTTTTCCTACTCTTGGTTAAGGGCTTTGGCTGCACTTGGGGCTAGAGGAAGAAGTCAGGAAAACGGGATGAGGCCCTAGAAGGGAAGGTGAGAGCAGGGAGTGCATGTTACTTGGCTGGGCTCAGATAGGGAGAGCTGATTTGACCCTGGAAAGTCCTCTACACCTTATGGAGTGGGAGGGGGCTCAGTTTCCTTGTGTGAAGATTCAAAGAGGAAGAAAAGTATGATCACATGAACATTTAGCAGCATTTCCAACAAAGATATAACATGCAAACATATCCACACACAAACCCAAAAGAAGCACATAGGCACACACACCTCCAAGTAGACTTGCAAACACAGCCATCAACTATACACATGAGGGCGAGTCAAAAATTATCCGCGCTCTGGTTACACAAAAACTTCTGTTGGCTGCATTGTCTTTTCAGCACTTTCCATTCAAGGCTACTGTCTCCCCAGTCACTGCTGTGCAGGTGTGAACGTGTTACATCAGTTCATTTGTAACTGCGATGTGAGCAAAAATGGATGCCCCACTTGTGATTTGCACAAAAGAAGAGCAGGGTGCAGTGATTCGTTTTTTGTGGTCTGAGGGTGTGCACATCCACACACTTCTGCCCACGCTGTTGACACTCTGCAAAATCTTCATTTTGAGGTGTTAAAGCATCCTCCCTATAGTCCTGATCTTGATCCATCAGACTTTTACCTGTTTGGTCCCCTGAAAGCAGCCCTACAAGGACAAAGACTCATTTCTGATGAAAAAGTGAAGACAGCAGTGCATTCGTGGCTCTCAGCTCAGCCTAAAACATTTTTTAATGAGGGAATATGAAAGCTTGTCGACGGATGGGCAAAGTGTATTGAAAAGCAAGGAGGTTGGGACTCCCCTGGTAGCACAGTGGTTAAGAATCTGCCTGCCAATACAGGGGACACAGGTTCGAGTTCTGGGCCGGGAAGATCCCATATGCCTCAGAGCAACTAAGCCTGTGCACCACAACTACTGAGCCTGTGCTCTAGAGCACATGAGCCACAACTACTGAGCCCATGTGCCACAACTACTGAAGTCTGCGTGCCTAGAGCCCATGCTCCGCAGCAACAGAAGCCACTGCAATGAGAAGCCCGTGCACTGCAATGAAGAGTAGCCCCCACTCACTGCAACTGAGAAAGCCCGCTCGCAGCAACGAAGACCCAACACAACCGATAAATAAAATAAATAAATTTATTAAAAAAGAAAAAAGAAAAGCAAGGAGATTATATCCAAAAATGACGTATTTGTCTTTTCTAAAAGTTAATTAAAATAAATTCTACAGCCAGAGTGTGGGTAATTTTTGACTCACCCATGTACAATAAAAGCTCACATAGCTTACATACACATATACGACCACTGAAACACATGCAGCTGTGTTCAAGACCAGAGGGAGTCACACTGACCCTAAAGATCAAGACCAATGTGTCTTGAACCATCATCAGCCCTTTGGATGTTGCAAAGTCCAATGCCTACCTCAAGCTTTCTGCGTACTTCCAGAGGGCAGCCCTGCTTTTGATGAATCATAGAGGTCATGGTCCCCCCCGCCATTCCTTACAACCATCTCTTTTCCACACCACCTCCATGCAGATGGAAAACATGGCAGAAATACTCACAAGGCTTCCTTGATGTGGCAAAAAGGAAAATTTGAAGAAATGAAGAGATTTACATTATAGCAATGCAAACAACTTAAATAATAGACATTTCTGTTCTTAGTTTTAAAAACTTGTTGGTCATTCTCACAATTGCAGATTCAGACTCTTTCCACCTTATTCAGCAAATCTTCTGTCCTCTCTTCTCTGTTGTCTTCTTCTCAGGGGCAAAATCCAAATTCCTCTCATTTTCTCCCATGGAGCAATTCAGCTGTCTCTAACCTCTGTCCCCAACCTTGGCTCCTGAACTTCCTTAGCATAGCCAAAAACTCACTGGAGATTCTGAAAATAGCCCCTGTGGCTTGCTGATTAAGGCCATCTGCCTCTCCCATCGTCCTCTATCAGGGGTAGTTTATATTTTTCTAGTTGAACATAAATATGCAAATACACAGCCACAGAAACATAGAACTCTCTATCCACGTCCCCAGATAGGTCAGGCAGATGATGAAGTCATCTGTGCTACACTCAGGCCAGTAAGCTAGGTCTAACCCTCTGCCTCCACCCACACCCCCTCCCCACTTCCCATTTCAAGGGTTCTATGGGCTCTTCTCACCGTGGACCTATTAATGTATAAAGTCAACATCACTGAAGCTTGTGTATGCCAACCAGTCTTCTTGGAATACAAAGATGAATAAAACGAAGCCATAGAACATAAGGAGCTCAAGTCATAGGTGGAGGGGCAGATAAGTACAAAGCTAATCATGACTTCATGAGAGTAAGCCTGTGATAAGGAAGTAAAATGTGCTACTGGAGTACAGACAAAAGGCAATTTAATCAGTTTGGCAGTGGAAGTATGGAGAAGGTGTGCAGGATGAGTAACAGTTCATCACTTAAAGAAGAGGGGATGTCACTGGGGACCAAACCAAAACATCTTTCATTCATTCATCCATTCATTCTTTCCCTCACTAATTTTTAGGACTGTGCTAAACAATAAACAAGACAGACAGACTTTACTTGCAATGGAAACTATAGACTTTGACATGCGAGTGTTCCGCAAGGGGAAGCTGAGTCAGATGAACCTCTCTAAGGAAGTGACACTTAGGCTGAGACCTAAGGGAAGAATAATCATTAGCTCAGTGGAAGAGAGTGGAAACATGTTTGGGCAGAGGAAGGGGCATGTTTGAATCTAAAAGCAAGAAAGTTTCATGTTTATGAGAAACAGCAAGATGTCTGGCATCATTGATGCTAAGACACACAAAGGAGAGTGGCATGAAATGAGGCTAAGGAAGTAGGAAGGGTCCAGACATATTTAGGGATTCCCCCAACATGATACTTCCTCCTGATATGGTTGTGTGCAGATTTAGGGCGAATTATAAGAAGGCAAATCCTGGAGTTTAACTCTCTGAGTTGAGTTCAATTCTATGAGATTAAAGAGCTTTGGGCTCGGAGCCCCTCTGTATCTAGTTACCCTGGTGTGGGAGATGTGGTCTAGGAAGAGGACTACTGTAAGCCAACAGAGCTGCAACCTTGGGTATACTGTAGCCAAGTGTCACAGGAAGGCATGGGATCCTCCTCCTTAAAGACTCACCGTCATGGCTGGTGCAGGCGCTTGGATCAACAAGGATGTCATGCAGCATCAGATAGGAATGCATCAGTCAAATGTGACCAGCCTACAAATAAGACACCATATAGCACTCAATGGTGGCCAAAAGAAAGGACCTGGTGGTGGCCTGGCATATTCTCAAGTTCCGCCTGTTGACTTAAAAAAATGCACCATGTGAGAGTTACAAGTTAAGTTTTATTTGGGGCAAAATGAGGACTGAAGCCTGGGACACAGCATCCCAGATAGCTCTGAGCAACTGTTCCAAAGAGGCAGGGGGAAAGTTCAGTATATATGTGGTTTTGGTGAAAGGGAAAAACATGTAATCAACACATATTGTTTACAGAAGGTGACTGCTAGTCACAGGGAGCAGTCGTCACCATGAAGGATTTTAGTGTTTTTCTAGATATGAGGAGATACAAGAATTGGGCCCATAAAGTTGGCTCCTGAAAATATCTAACTATCTGAAGACCTGTTCTGCCAGTTTTCACAGAACACAGAGTGCCTCATTTCACCTCTCCACCTTGAACAGCTTTCAGGGGGGCATTGGCAGTCAGCAACTGCAGCAGCACATGACAATCTTTGTAGAGGTAGATGGCAAGTGCCAATTATAGTTGACGCCCCTTTCTTTTGGCATTTGCATGCAGATTGACCCTTTTGGACTAAGAAACCACTATGGACCTTAGGCCCAAAAGGGGCACAGATTGGAGCTCAAGTGGTTAATGTGAGTAATAAAAAGAGGCAAGGCCTTATTTTTATCCCAAACTGGTAATGTTAGTCATACAAGTTACACTAAATGTTGTTGGTGGGACACCAACAAAAGCATTTAGGCTAGGAAATGTGAAGATCAGAATTATGTTTGTAAAAGATTACTTTGAATACTGTGTGAGGAATGCATTAAAGGAGAGAAAGAGAATAAAGCCAGAGAGACTAATTAGGAGGTTTTATTAGTTAGAAATGCTTTCAACTTCAGGTAAGACAGTACCCAACATAGCTTAAACCATGGTTTACCAGGAAGAAGTCAGGAAATCAGGCATCCCCAAGGGATGGTTGGGCAGCTCAATAATATCATTAAAGACCTAGACTTGCTCTATCCTCCACACTCTCCATGTGTTGGCTTTTTATTCTCTTGCTTGTCCCCTCATGGTTGCAAGATGATTGTCTTCCCTCTAGACACAATAATCTTATGGAAGGCAGAGAAAAGAAGGAAGGAACAGTGTTAGCCACCATCTGTTCCTTTTCTCAGAAAAGCAAAACTTTCCCAGAAGCTCAGCACAGGTGTCTCTTTACATCTCATTTGTCAGAATTGGATCACAATTCCCCTCTAACCACAAGCAAGACTGCAAAAATGAATATCTGGATTACACATTACAATTCAGTACCTGAAGATAGACACATTGCTGCCTGGAGCAAAACTGGGGTTCTGATAGCCAGGTAAAAAGAGACATGACTGCTGAGTAGGAAATAAACAGCAATGGTCACAGAGCCAAGAGAAGAGGGCACCAGTAAGATGGTGACATTGAAGATAGAGATATTTAAGAGGTGGAAGTTATAGAACTTGGTGATGGGATGTGGAGAATAAAGGAGGGGAAGAGGAAAAGGATGATTTCCAGATTATCAGTTTGGGCAGCTAATGGATTATAATGTCATCTTCCAAGACAGAAAATATGTGGAAGAAACACAGATGCGGGGAAGACAGTCTATTTTTAGACATTTTGAGTTTGAGATGTTTGCATATATCCAAGTATTAATATCATGTATGTAGGTGGATATATCAATCTGGAGCACAGGAGTAAGGTATGGGATTTGAGAATCTTTGGAAGCCATGGAAGTAAAGGGGTTTATTAAAGAGGATGCTTTGGGTTACACAGAAAGAAATATAACTCAAACAAGGTTAAGGAGAGAAAAAGAACATTTTTGGCTCACACAGCAGGAAATACATAGGATAGGGCTAAATTTTGGTCCAAAAGTATCTGATACTCAAGTTTGGAAGTTGATTTTTTTCTGTTCCCTCCAGCTCCCACTTTATTTTTTTTTATCTTTTTATAAGATAACAAACCATTTCTGTGTATATTATTTCATTATATCCTCATAACTATCCTTTGAAGAAGCTGTATTATTGTCCTCACTTTAAACATGAAAAGTCAAAGCCTAAAATATGAAGTGGCCTGTCCTCATTCAAGAAGGAAATGAAATTTAGATTTGCAGTATACAAGGGACATGAATATCTGACTCTCAGAGCTCATAGACGTTCAGCTATGAGCAGAAAGGGCCTTTCACTGAAGCTGTAAATTATTTCCTTCTTATTGTCTTATAGACAAGCATGAGTGATGATTGCCTCTCTCTTGCAGCAACTCACTGAAAGTCAGCAAGAACTGACCAACACAAGTCAACATCCCAACATTTTTCTATTAACATTTTTCCTTCCATATATTTAGCCCTAAATCACCACTCCTGGATTTAAGCATGCATAAAAAATGAATAAAAGGGGCTTCCTAGGTGGTGCAGTGGTTAAGAATCTGCCTGCCAATGCAGGGGACACCGGTTCGAGCCCTGCTCCAGGAAGATCCCACGTGCGGTGGAGCAACTAAGCCGATGTGCCTCAACAATTGAGCCTGCACTTTAGAGCCCATGAGCCACAACTATTGAGCCCATGTGCCACAGCTACTGAAGCCCACTTGCCTAGAGCCCTTGCTCTGCAACTAAAGAAGCCACAGCAATGAGGAGCTGGCGCACCACAAAGAAGAGTAGCCCCCACTTGCTGCAACTAGAGAAAGCCCGTGCACAGCAATGAAGACTCAACACAGCCAATAAATACATAAGTAAATAAATTTTTTAAAAAATGAATAAGATCCAGGAGCACAGAAAATATTGAAGATACAGAAAATAGAGGTATGGTAGAGCATGGGATCCATAGCACCCATGGAAAGACTGGCCTCACAAGTGGCCTTCCATTGCAACAGGAAGCCCAGAAGAGAGATTGGGAAAGGATGCAAGGAGGATTGTATTTATCTATGTTGGCTTGCTCTACCCCATTTCAATCCCTTTTTATGTTACCTTCCTCTGTTATAGAGGATGAAAAGGGCAATGCTAAAATTTCTGGTGTCCCTTGCAGCTAGGAGTGTCCATGGAATGAGTTCTAGTCAATGGGAGTAGATGAAATCCCAGAGGAGGACTTCCCTTCCTGAATAAAATGGTAACAAAGCATCTCTAGCAATGGGCTTTTCCCTTTTCACCTTTTTATTTCCTCTCTTTTTCTTGCCTGGACATTGGCTTTGATGCCTGGCTATCCATTAGTTATCTTGCAACCTTGAGGAGAAAGGCCACACACTAAGGATGATGGAACAGGAAGATAGAGCCTGGTACCTTAATGACCTCTTTGTGCAGCTTCACTTGCTCTGTACTGTCTATCTCCACACTTTTTGTTGCATTGAGAAAGGAAGGAAGGTAGGAAGGAAGGAAACAAATTTCTTAGTTAAGCCCCTGTCTGTTGGGGTTTCTGTTACTGATAACTAAACAAAAACCTGGCTTATGTATACCCCTGGGGCCACTGGGATGCCTGCTTTTATTCGTGGATGCACTCCCCTCACAGCTGTGGACACAGCTGGGGCTCAGTGGGCCATGCCAGAGAACACGTGGGTATTAAGACTCCCGTGTAAGTACAACAGGAAAGCAGAAGGAATTGGATTAGCAGGCCCAGAGGAACCTCTCTTTGGGAAGGTGTAGGGAAGACAAGAGACACACTGTGTAGCAGAAAGAACCGTTGACTGGGATTAGTTGTCCTGGTCCTCGCCCTCAGCCTGCCACTAACCAGCTGTGTGACCTCTCTGGGCCTCAGCCTATAGACTGAAGGATTTGAGCTGGATCAGTGGTTCTCAACTTTATCAAAAAGAAGACAAACCCTATATTTTTTGAAGATTTTCAAACTACCTAACTGCATGTGTCAAGCTATTCATATTCCTATGAGAATACTCTGTTGATATAATTCCAGCCAAAAGCAAAGAAAAACAACTTTTAAATTTAGCCCGTTTAATCTTACCATAAGATAACATTTCCATTAGTTCTTTGGAAAGTTGGAAATGTTACTCAGGTCCACATGATTATCTTTGAGGACCTGTCATGATCTAGGGATCTGCCTAGGAGATCGCTGAGGTCCAATTCTGTCTCCCATGATGCCGGAGCTGTGTGCCCCTTAGCAGCCAGTGGAGGTACATTTCCCATCCTGCTCATAGGCCCAGTTCTAATTTCCAGTGCCAAGAGCTATCTCATTTCCTTTAGGAAAAACAAGGCTGTCCTAATGGCACATTCCTGCTGGCCTGAGGGGACCTCATTTGCCCTGAGTGTCTGTCAGCCCCCCTCAAAGGCTATCTTCTCCTACCCCATCCTGCCTCCCTCCTCATGCCAGGAGGGAGCTATCTCACTTAAACCTTCATCTTCATTACCCTGTTGTGCAACCTTCTGACCTGAGAGACCTGGAGACCCTCTCAGCCAGTCTGGGGAATGAGCCCTGATTCATCCCCTTGAGTAGCTCCAGCTGCTGCTGAAGAGAGAGGGGCAGAGGCTCTCAGTCCAGCTGAGTGAAAGCTGTGGTGGAGAGCCCAGTACACTGCTGAAGCACTGAATAGTCGATTCCGCGTGGACATGGGAAGGCCAGAGAGAGATGGGAGAGGAGGTTATAGCTGAGTAGGGCCTAAAGGATGACGGGAGAGCCAGGATGACATTTGAAGACCAGTGCCACGAAGGAAGGTTGGGTTGGGCTGGGGAAGGGCAGGGCTTGCATGCTGGTTCGTAACTCATTTGCCTGAAAACTTTATTTAAGGCCCCCCTCCCTCCCTCCCTTCCTTCCATAAATACTTATTGAGCATCTTTTTTGTGCAAGGGATCCTGTTAGGTGTTAGAAACAAATATGAATAAGACATGTCTTATCTTGAAGGAGCTCACAGATTAGTGGGGAGACAAACATATACAACTTCTAGCCCCTCATCCTGCGGTAGGGAAGTACTTTTGAGGAAATATACCCTAGACCCCAGACTGGCAGCTGACTTGTCCCCCTAGTGACATCAGGTGGCATGCCACCAAGCCTCAGAACAATCTCAACAAGGCTTCACCCCAGGTGCTTCCTACAGTTTGGTGTTTTCCCAATCTTGGTTGAAGAGATACCCTGAATCTTCCTTGTCTGCTCTGGAAGCTGAAGAATTTTCCTGCCTGAGGGCTGGAGACTGCCCAGATACCTCTTCTGCTCCATGAGAATCTGTAGTGGGGAGAGGGGCTTTTCTGAACCTGCCCTTGCCCTCATGCAGCAGTCTTAGGGATGGCAGAGGGAGCAGACCCTCAGGAGGCCAGGGTATATCCATTCTAATCCTACTCCTTAGAAGGGCTGATAAGGACATTTCCTCCCCACCCTCCCTGACCAGACACCTCACTGCTCTGGAGGAGTCCAGGCCTGGACAGAGGATGAGGGGCACACTCAGGAGGCATGGGCAGTTAGTGCAGAGCCTGTGGTGGGATTATCATAAAATAATCCTCAGTGATGCTATAATTCTAGTAGATCCTGGAGGAGAGAGGCCAGTGCCAATTAAGTCTGTTCAACAATCTTTACCGAGGATCTCCTAAGGCCAGTGCTATTGTGGGAATTCCTGGGGAGAGCACGTATTCCTTTCCCCTCAAAGCATGCACAGCAAAGTTGCTGAGACAAATACAGAATGCGAATGTTAGAGAGAGTAAGATAACTTTCCTGGAAGAGGTACAAAGAACCAGGGGAGCTCAGAGGCAAGGAAGAGCCTACCCAGTCAGAATGGTTAAAAATGGAGAGAGCAGCTGTTGAGATGAGAATTCGTATGAGTTAGGGCGGCCTTTGGCTACATGTAACAGATACCTGACTACTGAGGTTTAACACATAGGGGTTTGTTTTTTTCTTGTAACAAAAAGTGTGGAGGGAGGCCAGTGCAGGTCTCAAGGATGTCAGCAAAGACCCAGGCCCCTCTGTCTTCCAGGCTAGCATCCTTAATATGTAGCCCTCTTGGGTTGGAAGTTGGCTTCTCCACCCCCAGGCATCACATCATAGACTTTCCAGGGAGCAAGAAAGGGAAAAGCAAAAGACACATGCCAGGTACATGACAGCTCTGCCTCCTCCTTTTTGTTAAATAAATATATATATATATATATATATATATATATATATATATATGTGTGTGTGTGTGTGTGTGTGTGTGTGTATATCTCATTGGCCAGAACTGTGTTATATTATCACCTCCAGCAGCAAAGAAGACTGGGAAATCATTATTTTTATGAGAGCACATTGATCTCCCTTCTCCAAACAAAACCAATGTACTGTAAACGAGGCAGAAGGGGAGCACAGATATGGGCTGGGCAGCAAGTAGTGCCTGCCAGGACCCTAAAGAATCAGTAGAACTGCTAGAATGAAGTGTGGAAAAGACTTCCAGGCAGAGGAAGCATCAGGACCAAAGGCTCAGGGTGGGAATGTGCTAGGCATGTTTGCGGAACCAAGAATAGTCCAGTTCAGCTGGAGCTTAGGATGTGACTAATGGGAAGAATGGACAGGAGCAGTTTGTGTTACCCTCCCACCCAGTCGGGCCTGGAGGAGAAATAGCAGACAACAAGAAACATCTGGAAAAGTCACGTTCAGCTGCAACAGGAGACAGTGATGGAAGTTCAGAGAAAGGTAAATGATGGCAAATCTCTTGACAGCCCGGCAATGACAGTCTAGGACAGAGGGCTGCTGGGCTGGACACATGGACACTCTCCAGCCAAATCAGACCCTCTGAGATACCCTAGGGCCCCTCATTGCTCCCTGAATAAGCCTTTGAATTAGATCCATGCATTGGCTTCTAGCCTGAGGTCTGTTTATTATTGTCATTCTTCCTCTCCCATCTCTTCTCCTAGCCTCAGCCCTTCCAGGTTACGGTGAGAGCAGGGAGATCAGGCAGTGCAGAAGGATTAGTGTGGAGTCTGGGGATTCCAGCTCTAGGGTGTGCTGCAAACCTTCATTGGACTCTTCCCAGAGATTCCTGAACTGGTATCTAGAGTGCAGAGGGATGCAGCCACCCTTTGCTGTACCTGGGTCATAGACTCCTGGCTTTCTTGACCAGGAGGCACTTCAGAGTCTCAGGCTCTCCTTGTTTCCAGCGATGCTCTTTCCCCATGCTGGCCTCTGAGGAGGCAGAGAACAGCAGGCCAAAGTTCCACGCAACACCTCACTGTCACAGGATTTCCCATGCTCCCCTCAGTCTCCCAAGCAGAGTGCCCCAACTTTCCCTTTCTTCCTGGGTCCTTTATGCGGTACATGCTTTACACTACTTTACATTACTTTTGGAGACCCTCTTCAGTTTCTGCCTTTTATTAAAGGACAGAACCCAGGTGGTGGGATATGATGGGGTAGGGCCATTGTTTAAGGTGCAGGGAGTGAGGTTCTGGTACCAGTTTCATCAGGACTCATTCATCAGTTCTTTGGTTTCCAAAAGAGTACCCTTCCTCCGATCCATAGAGGTGCTGGGCTCAATGCAGATGTCAGGATCTGCCTGCAAAGAAATGCCAGAATAGGAGGACCAAGTGACTAGCACTTCATGGAGCCTAATTTCCCATCTATTCCAGAAAACCCTCCACAAGATCCCTGCGAGAGGTTGAGTATTCCCAAAGATAGACCGACATTACAACTCATGACCTCTCTAGGCCTCTGAACCATTGTTGGGCAGTCTTGCTGATGAAAAGGAAACAAATCTTCTTTATGCTATAGTAACAGGCACGACTGGGACACATTCTCTACAGCAGTCACTTTCCTGACACTACACAAAAAGATCCCATTGAACGGCACTCTTGACCCTGAAAATTGGACTTTATCCCCATTTCACAGATGGGGACACTGACAACAAGAGCACTGAGGGCCTTGCCCATGGTCTAAGGCTGGTAAGTGGCACAGCTGGTATTTGAGATTAGAACCACACGCCTGTGCTCCTCCCACTACACGCACTACACTGACCACGGCATTCCTGACATTCGGGCTTGGAGAATTCTTCGTTGAGAGGCTTCCTGCGCACTGTAAGCTGTGTAGCAGCAACCCTGGCCTCTATTAGCCACTAGACGACAGTAACATTTAGTGTCACAACCTCCAGTTGCGGCAACCAAAACCATCTCCAGACATTACCAAATGTTCTCTCGGGGGGAGGGGGCGTCACCCCTGGTTGATCTGTCTGCGTTACATCACATGTTTTCTTTCTCTACTGAGCTCACTTATTTCCCTTCCAGTTACTGGCCCAGGTTCTGCCCACTGGAGTCACATGGAGCGTCTACTTTGTCTTTCTATCATCCATAGTCCTTCAGATGATGATGAGGTTGTTCCTTGCCTCCACATCTGTCCTCCAGATTAAACACCAAAGTACCTTTTCCTGATACACTCTGGTTTCTATGTCCTTCACTGTGCTGGCTGCTCTCTGCTGATGGGTATCCGTTGTAAGGAGAGTTAGGCGAGACAAAAGGCAGAACTTTCTTCCTTCCATCTCCTCCTTTACTCCTCCATCAGGAGCAACCCAGATCAGCTCTCACTTCCTTTGTGGAGCCCTTGATATCTCTCTCATAGGGCGGGTTTTTTTCTTCTTTGGTCCCCATGACTCCTTTTTCCACCTTAAGTCCTCATCACTTGTTTATTCTGCCTCCCCTGCCCCACCCCCACGGATGTTTTTATCTCCTCCAATTCTAATTGGCCATTACATCCATCCTAGCACCTAACAGGTGGCCTGGCACACAATAGGCTCTCACTAAGTCTGATAGATGAATGGATGTATAATAACAGCACACATCGAATGTTGAGCCTATAGAGGAGAAAGGGCTTTGAAAAGACATTAAGCGTTATCCATATTTTTGTTTTTCTTCTTCTCTGTCTTACCTCAGCCCCTCTCTCTGAGCCTTGGACGTCTCCAAGCCAGACCAGCAGATAGGCAGAGAAAAGTAACCAAGGTTTATTTGAGGCATGGGAAACTTGGGAAGGAGGGTGCCTTCTAGAACTTTTTTTCTTTCTCTAGTCTCAGTGGATTGCTCCAGCAAAGGTTAAGGTATGGGTTGCCAGCATTAGAATCTAACAGGAGCTGTCTTCCCCTCTCTCCCCACCCTCCTAGTTATTTGCAAGCCTGCTTGTTACGGAAATTCAATTCTCCCTAGAATCTGCCACCTGGAAAAATACCTCTCAGCACACATGGTGAACAAGGAGTGCATTAACAGGAGAAGGAGACCAGTGTCAGGCACTGGGGGAAGGTGCCCATCAGTTCTGGAATGTGGCTAAGTCTTCCAGTTGTACCAAAGGCATGTTGTGCCCGGCCCAGAGGGCAGCCACGTTTGCCTGGCGTCGGAATGTGTCCCTCCATTCCACACCCTCCCAGAGTCTGAGAGGACTGTAGAATCAATGGGTCATTGCTTCACTGGGCTTCTTGGTTTGGCTCTCTTCACAAGCCTTTGCTAAGTGCCAGGGTCGCCTTTAAGTTCAGCTCCCTCCATGAACAGAGCCCAGTAGGTACTAGGAGAGCAGGTGGAGAAGGAGGAGAACTCTTGGGATACATAGCCCTGCCGTGGGCGCTCTCAGCCTGATGGGAGAACCACCTGCCCTCAGAAAGTTAGGAAAGAGACTCCCACAGGAAGAAGGCTCAGCAATGCATGCCCACCTTAGCTATGAGGAGATCAACTCCAAGATGGGGTGGGACTTGGAAAGGTTCAGAAGAGAGTTGTGAGTGGAGCAGAGCACAAATTTCCCCAACCAGTATGGACAAGGTGTTCCGACTGGTGAAGAAACAGTCTGTGTTGGGGGGTGGAGGGATTGCCTGAACTCAGAGGCACCTGAGCACATCCCCACTCCATGGAAGGATGTAAGAGAGGAAAGAGGGTTCCAAGGAGCTAGATATCTCTTTCCCTCTGGACTACATTCTTCTCTGGTCTGGGGTCAGGAAATGTGACAGAGTGGTTTGAAAAGAGGTGAGAACATAAAGTGGAGGGGCCTTTGGAGAGAGAACTGAATGGTGGCCTGAGCCCTAGACCTGTGTCACTGGCCAACCCACTAAATGACCTTGAACAGGTACCTCTGGCCCTACATTTCAAAACTCAAAGCCAGTACTTGACTTGGGAGAAGGGCTCCAGGACGGTTGTGCTGGATCAGCCTCAGGCCAAGACAGAGTCCTGCTGTATCCCCAGCTCCGTCTCAGCCATGACCTGCCCCTGCCATACCACCTGAGGCCAGGGCCACTAACCAGGAGGCAAGAAGATGAAAAAGCACCATCTGTGGATGCCTCTGTAGCCACCAAAATGAACTTAACATGCATTATGTGAACTCTCTCTCATTAAAATAAAAAGGAAACTGATAGGATGGTACCAAGGGCTGCATCTGACAAAATAAGTTTTAAATAAGAATCAATGTCAGACCCTGAACTTGAGTTTAAAAATCCAAGTGCACAAGTGCAAAATGATGAAGGCAAGATTTGGAAATGGTATGCATAGGAAAGCTTTTAGAGTTTTAGGGGATGATAAGCTTGGTGTAGCTTTAAGACCTGGGAAAATGACCATTCACCCTATGAATGGTAATGTTCACCGTGTGCTCAGCACAATCTCAGGCTTTCCTCAGAATAACCTGTGGGGTAGGTACCTCCCTATTGTTTCCATTTTGCAGAAGAAGAAATGGAGGCACAGAGAGATTTAAATAATTTACCCAAGATCTCATAGCCAGTAAGTGGTAGAGCCAGGGTTAATCAGACCCAGATCCTAAGTGCTTTGGGATGGAAGCATGGAATTTAGAACAGAGAGGCAAAAGTCATTCCCTGCTCTGTGCTGAAAAGAACCCATTTTCAGGAGTCTTTTATTTTTTTCTAAGACCAGCACTCCAAGTCATCATTAGAGGTAAAATGGAGCACATTCAAAAGAGGGTGTTTAGTAGTGTTGAGGAAAGGAATGCGTGCAAGTGTTACATTCTCCATCTTCATCCACCTGGGTGCTCCAGCCACAATATGTGGAGGAACCTTGATACCACCCTCCAATCTATTCCTGCACATCCACCCATTACCAGGCCCTTGAGTCACGCCCAGCTTGACACCCCCTAAAACCTTAAAAGCTTTCTCACACACACCACTTCCAAATCCTGCCTTCTACTTCCAAAACATGTTGCGACTTGACCCACTTCTCTCCATCCACAGCCACTTCTCCAACCTAAGTCACCATCATCTCCCACATGGACCACTGTAGACCCCCCTAACCACTCCCTTCTTTACCCCTTCACCACCAAGCAGCTCTCCACACCACAGCCAGAGTAAGCTCTGAAAACCAAAACAGGACCAGACTACTTCACCAAAAGCCTTCCATATTTCACACTCTACATGAACTTCAATCTCAGATCCTAGCTCTGGTTCTACCTACCTCTCCAGCATCCTCTCTCATAGCCCCCGCTCACTGGGTTCTTGCCATGTTGTTTTTCTTCCATTTCTGCTACATGTCCCAGTCCTTCTTGCACAAGGCACGTGCTCTTCCCCCTGCCCAGAATGCTCTTCCCCATCACCCAGCTCCTGTAGTCGCTCTTTCTCACCCTTCCCTTTATGGGCTTATACCCTCCTGCCCCCCGGTGGATTTACCTGGTTAATCTCTTGTACAGCATCCTGCTCTTTGCTTCCTTCAGGGTACACCACACAGTTTGAAATTATGTGTTTATTTGTGCATTTACTGTAACTCCACCAGCACAGGGACCATTGTATTCTGTGCACACAGCAAACCCAAGGCCAAGCACAGAGGCACATGATAAGTGTTCAATAAATATTTCTTGAGCAAATGAAGAGCTTGGAGAAGAACAGATTCAGGGATCCAGGAGCACTGTCCGTGCCTGAGGGCAGGGCTGAGATCCCGGTGACACTGTATTTCAGAATTGGGACTGATTTATTGAGCAAACGTGGCACTTACTACGTACCTGACACTGTGCTAAGCACTTTCTAAATAGTCATCCATTAGTCCTCATAGCAGCCCTATGAGTTAGGTACAATATCACCGCTGCATTACAGAGAAGGAAACTGAGGTCCAGAGAGGCTAAGCAACTTGTCCAAGGCTCCACAGTCACTCAGAGCAGAGTCAGATTTTGAACCAGAGTCCATGCTCTCAAGGACCTCAGTCTGAGGCCAGTGTGTGGAAGTTTCGGGAAGCTCTTCTCTGAATTCATAGAAGACATGCTCTCTAAGGGGATGGCCAAAGATGCCAAGGGCTAGGAGGGAATTAAATATGGACACAGCTGACCTCTGTGACCTCCAAGGACTGTCTCCCACCTTACGCCCTATCCAGGGCTGCTAGGGGACTAAAATGGATTAATGGAAATGAAGATGCTTTCATAAAGCTGGACCATGCTCCCTGAATACAAGGTCATGCCATTCCCCGGGTTGGCCAGCACTGGAATATCAATGAGGTCTTCTAGTGAGACTGAAGGTCAAGGACACTGCCAGGAAGGGAAATCACTTCCCTTCTGGCCCTGCCTGCCTGTGCTCCATCCCTGACCTTCCCCAACTCCAGGAGAGGGAGAGGAGAAAGTGAGGCAAAAGGAGTAAGGAGGCAGTCAACCCAAGAAAAGACAGGCTGCCCTTTAAAACAACAACCAAAAGTCCCCTCCTGACTTAGAGGCTTGGTCTGTGCTCTGAGATTTTGGATTAAAATGAAACCCTTTGGCCCATCCTGCCCTGCTGGGCACAGGGTTTGTTTTCCCAGCAGATTGCTTCAGCCTGTCCTGAAATTTTCCTAGCAAAGGATCAGTTGCAGCCCAGGAAGAGGGCCTGGGGCAAAAAGAGCTAGTATCACCCATCTTGTGGAATGGGCGGAGGCCCTGGGGGTCTCTGGCATTTTGTCAGAGGAGCCAAGAAGGCAGCCTCGACTCCTACTTCTCCCCGAGCAGACAGCTGGGTGAGACAGCTGCCAGGGCCCAGCCTGCAGACTCACTTCAGTTGTTCTCTTTCCATTTGTCCCGGACTGGCTGCCTCAGGAGCTGCGGTGCGGTGGGCAGAGATAGGCTGTCTGCCAGAGGCAGTACTGAGCTGGGAAGATGTCTGGGTCCAGGTGGGGCTGTGTACAAGGAGACATCATGTACCTTCCGTCTAAAGACAAATCACAGGAATGGGGGTGGAGGAGGGGGCGGTGAGGAGCAGTGGAGGTGGCTCCTGAAGCCTTGGGGAAGGAGAAAGGGAACTAAATTAAGACAGCAAAGAAAAAAATAAACACACAGAATAGAAAAAGGAAGGAAGAACATTCTCCTGGAGGGCTAAACTTCAGCAAGAAGCATTGGGTTAGATCTTATATTTCAGGAAGGAGGTGCACCTACCTTTATCCACTGGCATGGTTGCACAGTGAGACGTCTTCCTTAGAAGCTGGAAGGAGGGATGGGCTCTGAATACATGCAGGGAAATGGGCCTAGGGACCTCCGGAAGCCCTTCGAAGTAGACTTTACAATTTCCTCAGAGCCAGGGAAGGACAAAGAAGCAAGAACTGGGAGGAAGAAGGGCAGAACAGACATTAATTGAGGGCCACAGTGTAGGCTCTCTGCTGACATTCTATCCCTGGATGCACATGCTGGCCCCCATGCAGGGGCTAGATCTCTCTTTTACAAGGGAATAATCTGAGTGCTATACAAGATCAAATGGCAATTAAGTAGCAGAATCAGGATCTGGACTCAAGTCTGGCACAAATGCCCATGATCTTTCCACCAGGCTACTTCTTGGGAAAAGACAGTAAGAGGAGGCTTAGTGCTGGTCGAGGAAGGGAGCCTGCTATAGTGGAAAGAACGCTGAACCTAAAAGAACAAAGTCAACCATCTGGATCTGACATGCAAGAGTTGTCTTGTGACCTTGAACAAATAATTCCCATATCTTAGTCTCAGTTTCCCATCTTTTTAAGTGAGAGCTTGGGCTAGATGCTCTCTAAAGCCTTTACTGTCTCTAAGCATATAACGTTGAGTTGGGAACCTGCTTCCATTTACTGCAGTAGCCTTCCTGTTCCTACTTCTGGTATTATGTTCTATTCTGAGCATATATACTAGGGGTGGGTACTCCTTCCTTCAGCCCATTCAAAATTGAGGGCAGAGACTAGAAATTATGATGACACCTTCTCTAAGTGCGTGTGCTCAGTTAATTAACCAAATAAATAAACAATTATGTATTAAACGTACTGTGTGCCTGGTGTGGTGCTTTGTTGGTGATACAAAGGAGAATGAGACTTCATCTCCAGGTCCAAGGAGCTTACAGGCTAATGGGAAATCCACATCCACCAAGCATGTTTGCCAAGTGTGATCAGAAATCGCTAGCGCATTATGGAAAAGTTTGGTAAGCCATGCCCAGTTCAGCCCCGCCTCTCCCACTTAGAGATGTATGTGAGCCAAGGTCAAGGGTGTTTGGGACCATACCTTCTCTATTTTGTCAGCTGCATCTTTAGCTTCTTGGATGTTGGCCGCCTCTGACATTGGCACCCATGTTGCTGAAGTCATAGTCAATTATCTCTGACTGTGGTTGACATTCTCTGGGGAAATCTGGGGCAACTTGTTCATGGCCAGTGGACGGTGATAAGTGTGGGCATGGTGTGGCCACACTCAGGAGGGCTTGAGACACACTGGGACCTGGGACCCTTTGCTGCAATGCTGCAATGCTTGTACCTAGACAAACATCTCCTCGAGCACCAAAATACAAAGAAACTCTAAGGGGCTAAAAATAACTGCTTGCATGTACGATTGGGGCAAATTCTGGACAACGAAACACAGAGAGACCAAAAAGCCCACTGCCACTTCTGAAGAGCCAGGAGCAAAAGCAGGGGGTTGGGAGCAAAAGCTGGGTACTGTGTGTGCCCCCTGCATATGACACCACATAAGGGATGGGCAAACCACCTAAGCCACCCCTCCGGCCTGACCCCTGGACACATTCCTACCCTCACCCCGTATAAGGAACCATCCTGGGTCCCCAACCCCAGCCAGCAAGCAAGCAAGGGAACCTGCTGTTTGTTCTTGTTACCTCCTGCTGCAGCGGGGGCCCCAATAAAGCCTTGCCTGAATTTCTTGTCTGGCCTGTGGTCAATGTCTATTGATTAAGGAGGCCAAGAACCCTGGTCAGTAACAGGCTGGCCAACCTGACTGTGGATGGGAAGACCTTGGGAGGAAGAGACCACTGATATAGAGGTAGAGGCAGAGGGCCTTCCTGTCAGAGGGGATGAGAATGTTTACAGGCGTGCAGGAGGGAAAGCAAGAGTCTTGTTCCAAAGATTGCAAATAAATACTTGAGTTGGCTGGAAGGTAGAGATAGTACTGAAGCAGAAGGCAAAGCCAGTATCAGAGGGGCTCAGAAGTGATGCTGGGAGCCTGCGTTTTATCCTGAGAGTAACAGGGGAGCTGTTCCTCCTGCCCTTTTCCAGAGCAGCCCTTCTGTGTCCATTTCCCTTTCCTGGCTTTCTTTACAAGGCTCCCAGCTGCCTAGGATAAACTCCCTTCAAGCTTGGCTTGGTCAAATCCTACCCATCCTCCAAGGCCCTGTTCAGATTCCCTTTCCTCCAGGAAGCCTTCTTGGACTACCTCATTTCATTTATTCATTCATTCAACAAATGTGCATTAAGCTCCTCCAGTGGGCCAGGTGCTGTGCTTAGGAACTGGCTGTGAACAAGCAGATATTTTCCCCATCCTTGTGCAGCCTGTGGAGTACAATGGCTTGGAAACCTCAGTGTATCTCCTCTTTTTATCTCCTCTAGGTGCCCAGCCAATGAAGCTGTCAAGGACCCTTCCATGAGCAGTCCCCTCCCTCCTAAACAGACAGCAACTCGGGGCAGAGTCGAGGCCTCCTCACCTCTGTATTCTGGGGGTGCTTGGCACAGTGCTGAGCACTTGGGTTGCTCAGCCCACATTTTAGAGATATGTGGCTTTCCAACAACCTTAAGCAAAGTGGAAAGTTCCCCTGGCTGACACCCACCCCTTTCCCTATCCTCCCCAATTCCAGCACAGCCCCTCTGCAGAGAAGAGAGATGGAAGCTCCAGCTGAACCTTTGGCCCCTGGATGCAGAAAGAGAACAGAGAAAGGAGGAAACGCCTGGGCTGGATGCCAGCCTGGATGCCTTGGGCCAAGCTGGGGGTTCTTGGTCCTCTGTGCTCTGGAATGTGACAAGGGCTTGCCAGGCTGGCTTGGAGCAGTTCCTCCCCGAGCCTCTGGCTCCTCATCCTGGACAGAGCCACGCTGGCAGCTCCTCCTGGGCCCTCCTCATGGTGCACTGGTGCCCCATGGTGGACGGAAAGCAGGCCCTGATCTTACTCCCTCCTGAGGGTTTGTGTATCACTGATGGAGATGGCTCAGAAGCCTTTACACGGGGGTGAGCCTTGGGCATGGCCCCTGAGCTTTCTTCACTCTGACCTCTGACCACTCACCTGAGCTCTCTGGGGTTTTTCCTGACAGTGTGGCAAACTCATTGTCAGGATAAGCTGACCCCACCCTGGTATTGTCTTCCTCCAAACCAGGCACAGACTTACCACCTGCCAGTGGGCATATCCCAGTGCAATCTTAAATTAAAAATAGGCTCCTTCAAGGAAGTAACCTAAATGCCCATCAACAGATGAATGGATAAAGAAGATGTGGCACACATATACAATGGACTATTACTCAGCATAAGAAGGGATGACATTGAGTTATTTGTGGTGAGGTGGATGGACCTAGAGCCTGACATACAGAGCAAAGGAAGCCAGAAAGAGAAAAACAAATACGGTATGCTAACGCATATATATGGAATCTAAAAAAATGGTACAGATGAACCCAGTGACAGGGCTAGAATAAAGATGCAGATGCAGAGAACGGACTTGAGAACAAGGGACAGGGAAGGCGGGAGGCGAAGGGGAAGGTGGGATGAAGTGAGCGAGTAGCATTGACATATATACACTACCAAATGTAAAACAGATAGCTAGTGGGAAGCTGCTGCATAGCACAGGGAGATCAACTCGATAATGGGTGATGACTTATAGGGATGGGATAGGGAAGGTGGGACAGAGTTGCAGGAGGGAGAGGCTATGGGGATATATGTATAAATACAGCTGATTCACTTTGTTGTACAGCAAAAACTGGCACAACAGTGTAAAGCAATTATATTCGAATAAAGAGCTTAAAAAACAAGATGAAACAAACAAAAAAACCAATGTAAATAATCAATATCAAATTGGGTAAAAGAAAGTAAACATTTAATGAAAGATAAAAAAAAAGAAAGGCTCCTTGGAGGTCAGTCTAAATGCCCACAGCAGGGCTGGGGCACCCTGCGTAAACCTTCCACCTTCAGGGGTGGGGAAGATGAGCGTGATCAGGCCAACAAGAAACCAAGGCCAGCCTGCAGCTTGCCGTCTCCATCTAGGCGGAGGATGGAGCGCAGAGTCAGAGGGGATGGCCACTGGGGTGAGGCAGAAGCCTGGAGGAGCACGGGGTTCTCCTGGGGCTGAGACAGAGCCCTGGAATGCCGTGGAATGTAGGAGCACCCATTTTTAATTTTTAATTTAATCTTTATAACAGGCTGCATGCAGCTGCTGGAAGGAGAAAGGCATTCACCTTCCAGACGCCATGGAAGTGGACAGTCCTATCTCTATGGCTCTGTGCTGGCCCCGCATCTCCCAGGGCAAGAGCCTCCTGGAGCGACACCGCCACAGTCCTACCAAAGAGACCGAGCAGAGCTGGTGAGAGAAATGCTGCAGGGAAACAGGGTCAGGGAGCAGTGACCGAGACTGGGAGACGCCAGGGAGAAGCAAGGCCAGAGATGAGAAAGAAAGTGCAGGAGGGCAGCTTAAAGAGATAAAGTATAAGGAACGGTCAGATCAGTCAGTGAGCAGGACTGAGTTTACCCACCAGAGAAAGGGAGAGCGGAGTGTCCTGAGACCCATGTGCTAGGGGTTGTGTCGGGGCCTTTTAGACACATGTCATTTAACCCTCATTTCAGCCAGATCCCGGTCTCTTTTACAACAGACTGAAACTTTTGTTAAGAAATTTTAGCAACTTGCTTGCGGATCCATGGCTGAAGTGGTGAACTGGGGATTGAATGCAAGTCTATCAGATTGTAGATGGCTTCCCCATCACTGTGACAGCAGGTGCGGCTGGATCAGAGTAGATAAAAGGAACTCCAGAACTCTGGAAACTTAGCACTGACCTCAGGGTCTTCTACATCAATTCTGCCTCCAGAAGAAATTAGATTTCAGTGAGAACATGTCATGTCTTAATTAGGTAGCCATTTAATTTTGAAGGGAGGTCACAGAACAAACCAACCTTCCTTCCTTCCCTTCCTCCCGCTAATATTATTTATGGAGCAATTACAACCTGTTGGGCATGGTATTAAATCTGAGGAACAAGCGCAAATAAGAACCAGCCCTTGCCCTTGGGGAACTCACAGTCCCTTGAGAAATTCCAGGAAATTGAGGCAGCTCTTTACACACACACACACACGCACCCCATTACTCTCAGGACAATTTTTCCCTGTCCTTACTTCTGAGTTCCTAGTTGGGTGCCCAGCAAATCTCCTGCTTCTCCGCCAACTCCCCTAGCTCCCACTGTTTTGAGAGACAGACAGTCAAGCTCTGACCAAGCCCCTCCTTCCCCCTGCTCTCCCGGAGCTGCTCCACAGGCTACAGCCAGAGTAGTCAGTGATGCCACAAACAGATGGGTTTCCGAAAGCCCTGAGTCTTTGAGCTCCGTTCACATATCTGGTCACGGCTGGGCCTGGGGCAGCCTAAATTCTTCAGGCCATAAGTCACACAGAGTTCCAAGCCTGGAACAAATGAACATTTCTTTGGCTTCCAGCCTCTTCCCCTCACAGTCACTGACCCAACGGAAGCACTCACCACACCCCACTCCCCCTCTGCTGTGAAATCACAGTGCAGCCCCCAGAGAGCCGTCACCCACGTGGTCCGTTCTCAAAGTGGTTGCCATCAAATAAACTCAGTCTGGCAACCCAAAAATGTTTCAAAATAACTCGAGTTATTTGTATGTATTTTCAAATGCTATGGAAAGGATCAGAATAATACTTCTCAAAATCCTGTTTTCCCTCTCCCATTTATTTCTCTGCATACCAAATCTGATCCTGTATCTTTCCTATCCAAAATTCTTACCTCCCAAACTCCCTTTGCAGCTCTAGCCACACACCCTCTTCTTCCTCTCTTCACTTTCCTCCTGATTCTGCAACACAAAAGCCCAAAACACACAGACCCTGCCTGGAGAGAGGAGAGGGGCAGAAGAGGCCTGGATAAAGCCCTCTCTCCCGGGCAGGGGAGAGGTCGAAGGCTGGAAATATTCATGCAGTCAGCGCTCTTTCCCCATCACAGTGGCTGTCACCACAGATAGCCCTTTACAGATCACACCAAGCCCCAGCTGGGCCGGACAATTTCTGGACAAAGTGCCCATACCAACCTGACTATTTTGGTCAGCTCTGATCTAAATAGTCTGTTCCAGTTCTAAGCTACAATGGCCTACCATTAGTCAATCGTCCCAATTTTGAGTTGGAAAAATATGAGCACCATATCTCTGACCCACCCTTCCTCTTGGCAACCCTAATATATCCTGACTGTATTAAATACTTTCTATATTGCTATGGACTGAAAGTTTGTGCCCCCCACCCCAAGTCATATGTTGAAATCCTAATCACCAGTGTGATGGTATTTGGAGGAGGGGCATTTGGGAGGTGATTAGGTCACAAGGGTAGAGCCCTCATGAGTAGATTAGTGCCTCTACAAAAGAGACCCCAGAGGGTTCCCCTGCCCCTTCTGCCATGTGAGGACACAACCGGGTTCCAAAGGTGAACATCTTGAGCCAGAGTGAGCCATCCAGAAGCTGAAGCTTTTTGAGACCTAATCTTTGGAAGTCACATGGCATCACTTCTGCTGTGCTCTATTGTTCAGGGCAATCTCAAGATCCTGCTGATTCAAGGGGGGAGGGAACATAAAACCTGCCTCTCACTGGGAGGAGTTCCAGTCACCTGGTAAGGAGAGCTCATGGGATGGGATAAACATACAGGTGCTGCCACTTTGGGAGAGTGGAATGCTGCCACATCTCTGGCCCCAGCGAGCCCATAACAAATGCTCATGGGTGGACTTTGTATTCGCTGGCACCTGGAACTAAAACAACTGTGTCATGGGGGAGGGAAATTAATTCAGATTCCAAATTCTTCACCTCTCTCTCTATCCACATCTTTTGCCATGAAAACTCAGGTGTCCTCCCTACCCAGACCCTGGCCCCAACCATACGGCTTGTCTTGACCAACAGGTTGTCAGCAGACGTGAGTCCAGCAGAAGCTTTATAAGGCACTTGCATGTTTCTCCTGGGTCTCCTGCACTTCTGCCCCTGCCATGAAAGTAAGCCTGAGTTAGCCCACAGAGGATATGAGACACACAGAAAGGAACCGATTTGTCTCAGCTGTCCCAGCCAAGGAGGGCTGACCTACAAATATGTGAGTGGGGCCAGGGAAGACGAGAACCACTCAGCACCCCATTGGCTTGTGAGCTAAATGAACACTTCTAGTTTGAAGGCCTGAGTTTGCAGGTTGGTCAGTCATGCTACACTTTTGAGTCAATAAGTAACTGATATAGCCCTCTCCTACTATCACAGAAAGCACCTCACGAGCTGGGAGCCTATGTTTTAGGTCAGGCTCAGTATTCATTGTAGACACAATCATGGCCCCCTAGTGTCTACACCCTAATCTTCAGAGCCTGTGAATATGTTACCTTACATGGCAAACAGGACCTTGCAGATGGGATTAAGTTAAGGATCTTGAGATGAGGAGATCATCTTTCATTGTCTGGGTGGGCCCAATTTAATCACAAAGGTGCTTATGAGAGGAGGCAAGATGGTCAAAGTCAGAGAGGAGGTGTGATGACAGCAGAGGTTGAGTGTGTGTTCCTGCTGTGGAGGGCCGGGCCACAGCCAAGGCATGCAGGCAGCCTCTACAGGCTGCAAAAGGCAAGGAAATAATTCTCTGCTAGAGCCTCCAGAAGCAACACGGTTCTGTTGAAACTTTGATTTTCACCTACAAGACACATTTCAGACTCTGGCCTCTAGAAATGTAAGAGAATAAACTGGTTGTTTTAAGCCACTATGCTTATGGTAATTTGTTACAGCAGCAAAGAGAAACTAATACAGTGTCTAACAACACCCTAGAAGCAGTCAGGTGCCACATTAGGAGCCTCATTCTTCTGGCAAATGGGCATGGGTGGTAGATTAAAGATGGACACAAACCTTGACTACTCCTCTTTTTGAGACCTGGGTTGCCTTAGTGGCTCTCTTCACCAATAGAATGTGGTAGAAGTGACATTCTGGAAATTTTGAGGCTTGTAACAAGAAAACTTGCTTCCTCTCAGGTCTCTCAAAACATTCTTTAGGAGCCTAGCCACCAGCCCCTGTTTTAAGCCAGGCCTGTCTCCTAGGCAGCTGGTTACCCTTGCTCAATTTTTACCGAAATGTCTACTGACCCAATGCCCTTCAGACTCTTCAAGGGGATCTTAGAATCAAATCTCTGGACAAGTGCCCACTGATTAACTGGATAGAGAGTCCAGCTTTCCACCTGAATAACAGCTTGGCTCTCCTCCTCTGTGTATCATTCCTTCCATTGGCTTCTGGAGACAGGGCAGCATTGACAGCTTCCCTTGGAGCTGTCATCCCAGGCTCTGCCCCAGCCTACCATTTCCGTGGAAGCCAGTGGGTTAGGTCTGGAGTTTGCTGGAGTTGAACAGGGTGGGGAGTATAGTTCAACAGAAGGTCTGGGAATTAGACAGCCTAGAATGGGAGCTGGACTGGGACAGGGAGAAGGGAACACGCTCCCGCCTTTAATTAGAGGAAGTGTTGGTGCATTCCAAACCTTCCAACTCATTTATTCCAACTTCCCTTTTCCATAAGCTTTTTGCAACCATGACCTCCACATCTGTTTTTGCCAAATGTAGGAATAGTATCACCATTTTCAACAATGAAATTTTCAACCTTTCCCAGAACATGCTATCTGTAATTTAAAAATAGATTCTCCACCTCCCCTCTTTCCATGCACTTGTCTAGCTATTTCCCAGGTTTATGTATGTTATGCATTTCTCTGCATTCTCTCTAGGAAATGGTAGAGTGCAGGAGTTAAAACTGTGGGCTCTAGAGTCAGATAGACCAGGGTTTAAATACCACCTTGCCTCTAAATAGCTATACAGTTGATTTTACTTAGCCTCTGTAAGCTTCGGCTTTCTTTTTTGAAGAATGGAGTGAATTATTGTCCTTACCTCATAGGGCTATTTGAGGAATCAAATAAGACAGACCACAGCAAGGGCCTAGCATATAATAAGTGCCGTAGAAATTGTTATTTAGACTCTCATTGCTTGGTTAGCTCTGAAAAAGTCACACAACAGACTTCTTCCCTGGTTCTTTACCTAGAAGCCAAGAATCTGGGGAGATGGGGAGCTAGGCAAGTCAGACCTTGACCCAAGCCATTTCTGTTCTCCATTCCCACAGTGGGTGAGGTCAGAGGGGGTGGGCTAATGAGTTCAGAAGCATACCTAAATTTGACGAGGGGCCCTGGCGGCTTGGTTGTAGGCTGTCATCCTCTCTGTTCTATTCATTTCTTTGCTCTAGTGACAGGCCTTCCAGCCTCAGTCTCATATCCCACAGGGTAGGAGAAGATTCTTCCAGGGAAGGCTTAGAGATAGCTGGCTTTGGAGGACTGAGCACCGTTTAGAGAATTGGAAGAATAAAAATATACAACCCTGTCCACGTCTGTGGGTGTATTTGAAAGTGGAAGACACTTGAAAAAGTGCAGAACTGAGTGATGGTATTAATTGAGTCACTCTCGGCTTGCAGGCACTCTGACCTAACTCCCGACGAATAGGTAAATCCCCAATTTCCCTTGGGGACATAAGCCAGTGTCTTTTGGTCCAGATGATGTGGAAATGCTCCCTGATGTTTAATGTAAGTCCCTCCCCCTGCAGCCAGCCTAAACCCCGTTCTCCCTTCCAAGAGGTGAGACAGTGAACAGGCAGTCAGGGGCCCCCCTCCTCCTCGGCAAGAACATTTTCCAAGTCCATGGTTGCAGCTCATCCCAGTGGGAAGCCACTGAAGGCAGGAGGTTCCCTGGCTCCACCTCACAGTTTGGAGGAGGGGTGGGTACAGGACTCACCAGGAGGCCCTTCAGAGGAGCGGGCGGGGCAGCCGTTCCAGACATCAAGGCTGCTGGAGCGTTAAATACATAAAGGTCAACAGAGCCCATGTCTGGCGCCCCTTAGCAGCAAGCACCAAAACACACTGTGTTCATGACCTGTCATACCAACCGAGGTGGCAACGGCTATGAAATTGCAAAATATTTTCCATCCTCAGCCGCTGTTCTGGTAACTTCACTCCTCATTGTTAATTTCCATATTTGCCTGAGATGAATGAATGACTAGATTCAGGAGTTTTGTTGCTTTTTGTGGTGGGGGGGGGGGTGAAATGTTTGGAAAAGTACTGCTAACACTACAAAGATCCTCTTTCTCCCTTTTTTGTTTATTTATTTTTTTCGGGAGTGGGTTTGGAATAATTTTTTCTTCTTCTTAAAGGTACCTAAAGATTTAGATATCTAGTAAGGTGACCACCTGTCTTGTATTTTCTCAGAAAGCCCTAGTTTTTTAAATGCAATTTGTGTAATCTATACATTGCTATGATTTACATTTTATGAATAATTATTCACAAACTCTTGTGTACGAGAAGTGGGGCTCTTATTTTCCTTCATTTCTATTTTGACCTTTTATTCAGTTGGGCTGGCAGAAACAAGAACCAACACCCTTCCCCAGGGTGATGTCTAATGTGCCTGGATCTGATTTTCAGCATGGCCTGCTTGTAGAAGAAACACCCTCCGAGACCTCAGCCACCCTATCTGGTCTCGGTGGGTGGGACTCTCAGGTAGTGAGTAGATGCCTTTTGTTCCACCTCATGGTGGCTTCAGGCTGATGGCTCTCTCCGTTATTCTCTGCCACTCTGCGATGATTCTGGAGCTGCAACCATGTGCTGGAACAAACAGGAGCTCCTATAAGGCCTTTACCTGTCTGGGCAGTCGAGGCAGCACTTCTCTACACTTTGTTGCTGCCTGGGGCTGTCCCAGTCGATGAGGCCCAGACCCCCCTGTTCTTGGATCCCTCTTATCTCCCTGGTGTTTTCCCCTCTCTGGGGCTCAACCTGTCATTGAGCGAAGAAATGGGTGCAGGGCCAGCTTTTCCAAAACTCATCAATGTCTGTGCTCTCTTTCCCGCTCCCCCAACCCCGTACATCTGCATTTTAGGAGGTGTCCCTCTGGTCAGGGTGAGGAGAGTCTTACATTTCTCTCCCAAGTCTTGTATCTAATGCATATTCTAATCAAGGGGACAAAACTGGGCAGAGGGTGATTTTGGCTCTGCTGATACAACACTGCCCAAGGTAATGAACTTAGAAAGCCCTAGCTTTGGAGAGGAAGGGCAAAGAGGGGAAGGAGGGCGTGGGGTGGGGGGGACGGGCATAAGTCGAGAGTTCTGAAGTTTTCCTGCTCATTCTAAAGGCGCACAGCCCTTTAACGTGTTGACCGTATGTCCAATATTTTCTATGACAGTCCCCAGTTCGAGTAATTTTATTCTTTAAAAGGAGACTCTTTGTTAAATCTGTAGCTAAATTTGTTTTAAACTGCATCCTTTGGGAGGGCTTTCCATATACATACATTAAAGATGGGCGAGGGTGGGAGGACCCTGAGGTCTGCCTTGATTTCCTCTGCAGGTGGGATGCATCACAGCCAAGCGGGGGGTGTCCACAGTCGCCTTGTGCTGCCTAGATTGGAATAGGACGTTGCTCAGAAAGTCTTCCAGAGAATGGGGGCATGTCCCTGAGCACCTCCAGCTCCCACAGGACAATGCATGTGCTTCTCCAAGCCTGGCAGGGCCGCTCAACCCTCATCCAGAGAACTGTGGAATCCTATCTGCTTCAAGGACTCTTTCCAAAATGACCTCCCAAGCAGCTCATGCCTGAACTTGGAGTAATGACAACTACATCTCTCACACCCCACTCATTTTGTTCTCTTCTTATCCCTTTCCCCCAAGGATAGCATCCTGTAATAGCATTTCCTCCTACGTACATAGTTTATAATCAGGGCTTGATTTACCTAGTGTGTTCTTAAAGCAATAAAGGTAAGTGTCATGTGTATAAGTCACAACCAAGCCCCTCTGCTTTTCTCTCCCCCTACGCTGCCCCGGGGTCACCCCAATCACTCCCATGACTTCAGCTACCACCAATGTGCATATGACCCAATCTCTGTGTCCAGCCCACACTTCTCACTAAACCCCATACCCATGCACCCATCTGCCTGCTAGACTTCCACTTGGAGGTCAAATTTGAAACATCTCAAAACCAAATTGTCCAAAAGTGGACTTCTTAATTTCTTCCATAAACCTGAGGATCCTTTGTGTTCCATATTCTGGTGTGTCATATTTGACAATGGTTTTCAGTCCATGCATGTCAGTGGATGGAAGGAGTGGGAGAATGTCTATGAATCTCTTGAAACTTTATGCAAGATTTTGTGCTTACATGTGTTCTCTTCCTGCAGAAAGAGATAGTAGAGTTTTCAGATCCTGACTGTGACCCCTGAGCTAGAGAGTCGAACTCCAGTCTGTTTCTCTGGCTTCATCTCTTGGCAGTCCCACTCTGATCCCCAAGCCCCACATCTCCTGAACACGTGCTCGCAGGCAGTGACTGACTCTAGGAGCTCCTGGAAAATGCCATCAATTTAATGTATTCTGGCTCTTCTACTGAAGGGTGTTGCCTATCCTCTTTGTCTGCAACCTTCAGGCAGCACCTCCTCTGGGAAGCCTCCTTTGCCTGACCCAGGCAGAGCTGATCAGCCCTTCCCTAGTGCCCCACCTCCATATGGCATCCATCATGCTGTAGGGCAGCCTCTTGCCCTCCGGGTGTGCCTCAGAATCTCCTGTGCATCTGTTAATAAAATGCAGATGCTCTAGCCCTGCCTCCTCCCCAGTGAATCAAAATTGTGAAGGAGAGAGGCCCCCAGGGGACTTTGAGGCACACACTGCATGCTAAACCACAGTCGTAGGGCCTTTTGGGGGTCCATATTACTTGGATGCACCAGACCAAGAACTCCTTGAGAGCAGGGATCTTAGTCACTTTCCCTATCCCTGTGGCACTTAGTGCCGATGCAGGGTAAAATGAGCCAGTCTCCACACTGGCCAATAGGGTGCCAGGTACCATTCTAGGGATTTCCACATACTGCCATTCAGCACCTACAATTTCCCCAGGAGGAACGTCATTGATCCCCTTTAGAGATGAAGAAATATTTGTGAATGAATGAATGAGTGAGTCATACTTTCTGGAAAGCTGATTGGTTCAGAGAAATCTGAATATGATTTATTTCATAAACATGACTTTTTACAGGGGCAAGAAATGGCTCACTCTGCTCTGACCACGTCCAGGGAGGGGAGAAAGAGAGAATCCGGGAACAGATGTGATGATTTTCTGGAGAAGAGACCTACTCGAGTGGTGGCAGAACCAGACCAAGGCTGCCAGAAACTCATTCAAGAAGCCCCAGCGCAGCCCAGGCTGAGCCTGTCTGTTCCCAAACACGAGGGGGCTGGCACAGGGCAGACTAAGAGGGCCACCAGTGGAGGGAGGGTGGCATTCCTGTCTCCTGCCTCCTCCATCTCATGGCCTTTAGCCCCAAGGCCCAGCCTCTAGATGCCATTTGCTCTCTTGGGAGCAAAGTGATCAGGAACGTAGTTTAAATCATGAAATTAGTATAAAGCCCCTGCCTACATAGGAAGCAGGCCACTGTGCCCATTCACAGCCACCCACAAGCTGAACAAGGCCTTTGAGATCACAGAATCCAGCTTCTTACCACGGAAATAATAGGGGGACCACTCCCAGACAGAGGTTCAGTTGAAAAAGCAAGTAGGATTCAGAAAACAATGCAGAAGAGTGGTGAGCAGGACCTCAATCACACCACAACCATGGCACCGGGATGACCCATCCTTGTTCTCTTCCTGTTTTCCAAGGTCCTGCTCTTCAGGGACCACCTTAACCCTAACCCTCCAGGAACCTTCCCAGAAATTGCATACTGTCTCCTCTCTCAGGCATCCATACCCAACTCAACCCCAGGGCTTTCCTTCATGCTAATCCTTCTCTCTTCCCAGGCTGCTAGTCCCAGCTTCCCCAGGGAGCTGTAAACCTCCTCCGACATCTCAAACCTCCCATAGGAGCTGGCACCCCACTAGGAGCTCAAGAATAAATGGCCTGGGGACTTCCTAGGTGGCGCAGTGGTTAAGAATCCACCTGCCAATGCAGGGGACACGTGTTCAATCCCTGCTCCAGGAAAAAGATCCCACATGCCATGGAGCAACTAAGTCTGTGCACCACAACTATTGAGCCTGTGCTCCAGAGCCCGCGAGCCACAACTATTGAGCCCACGTGCCACAACTACTGAAGCCTGTGCACCTAGAGCCTGTGCTCTGCAACAAGAGAAGCCACCAAAATGAGGAGCCCACACACCACAATGAAGAGTAGCCCCACTCGCCACAGTTAGAGAAAGCCCGTGTGCAGCAACGAAGATGCAGCCAATAAATTAATTAATTAATTATTTTTAAAAAGCTTTAAAAAAAAAAGGCCTGACTATTCCACTTATCAATGAGTATTTAAAAACCAAAACCCTCCCAGTAAAATAATGTCCAGTTATCTGAGTGAACAATTTGCGCTCACATTTTAACATAGATTTTAGGGTTGTCCCAGCATAGTTTTCTAGAGACGTAACACAGCAAGAGTCTAAATGGTCCTGAACTCTAGACCTAGACCTCTTGGGTTCAGAATCCAGCTCTGCCACTTATTAACTCTAATACATTAAGGTAAGTTCCTTAAACTTGCTGTACCTCAGTTTCCTCATCCATAAAATGGGTATAATAATAGCCCTAGTCATAGGGCTGGTGTGAGGAGTGGATAAGTTAGTGTAGAGCACTTAGGACAGTGTCTGCTACACAAGCAAGAGCTCATAATGTTATCCTCTCATTAATTAAATTGATGTGATTCTCATATGACCTCATGTGATTCTCACAACACTGGAAAGTAGGTAAAGATCTCTTCACAGAAGGGAAAACCAGGCTCAGAGAAGTTACGTGACTTGCCTCGGAGAACACAGCTAGTACATGAGCACGTGATTACTCAAAGCCAGGATTCTGAGCTCCACACACGTGGCACAAAAAAGCCTTGAACTCTGCCATCCCTACCATCCCCCCATCTGCCCCTCTCCTGGCATTCCTGTGGCCTCCCCACATATTCTTGAAGCTTCCCAATAACAGTCGGCTTTCCCACCCCAAACCCACTATGAACTGGGGGCATGGTGTCCCCTTGCCACACTCCTACTTTTCTGGTCTTGGGCAGAGAGCCATGCACGAACCACTCTGGGCTCAGTTGACAGGGCTGGTGGGTGCTGTGGGCAGGCAGGAACCATGGCCCTCATGTGGCTCTCCCAGGACCCAGCTTATACAGGATCCTATAGATTATTTCCTGGTGTCAACCTGCCAGGCTTTGCTGACGCAGCCGCCCAGGGCCCAATGCAGTGGAGCCTGTCAGAGGGGGATGTCCTGGACCACAGGACTCTGCCCCTGAGGTGGCTTGGTAGAGCAGATGTGCCAGGAAGGCAGCTGAGTAGGTATCCTTGGATAGGCTGAGGACAGAAAGTGGGTTGAAGAGCTTGCCCTGCATGGGAGCCAGATGTTATCTGAGAGGCAGAGCGATGTTGCATAGAAGATTTGCGTGGGCTCCTCAGACAGGAGTGACCCAGACAGAGACATACCAGCTGTAGCATGAATCCTGATCCTTTCAGGGTGTCTTGGGCTTTGCAACTCACCCAGTCCTTTCAACATAGATGTTGCGTTGCTAAATCTCATAACTGCCCTCTCAAGTAGGTATTGTTATTATCTCCATTTACAGATAAGGAACTGAAACTCAGAGCTCCTGTCTCCAATTTAGGGGTCTTGTTACTAACCTCACCATTGAACAGACACAAACCTAAGCCAGGAGACCTGGCAGGTCCCGGACACATACGTGAGTGGGTGACGCTGGTGCGGAGCCGGGTGGGGACTGGAGAGCAGGCTCTGCCCAGTGCCTTCTGAGTGTTGCCAGGTGGGAATGCAGCCTCAGGATTATAGGATCTTTGGATTTTTTCAGAGAAGCTGGAAATTTGGATTTTTAAAATGTGAAATTTCCCATTTTTTAATATTGGCAGCTAATTTAATTTAGTTTGAAATGTCTAATAGGCTAAACAAAACACATTCTTGAGCTGGATTTGACTCAGGCTGCCAGTTTGCACACTTGGGCCAGCACACTGCCTCTAAGATACCAATAAGGCTGGGATAAGCCCCCATCCTCCTCAATTGAATTAAAATGTTCAAATGCCCTGGGTAGCCATACACATGTGAGTCAACACAAACCGGTGAGTAAGGAATTATTTACTGAATGCCTATATGTCAGACTTAGTTTTAGGGATACAGGATGTATCTCGACAAAAACAGAAAAAATACCAAACTCATGGAGTTTATATTCTAACTGGGAGACATATGACAAAGATAAATTCACAAAATTTATAATGTGTTAAAAAACAACTGCTAAGGAGAAAAAGAAGGCAGGAAAGGTACTTAAGAATTTTGTGCAGGTATTTCAATTTCAGAGAGGTTGGCCAGAGATGGTCACTGAGAAGGTGAAATATGATGAAGACTTGAAGTCAAGGGGGGAGGGAGTTATGCAGATATCTGTAGAGAGAACAGGCAGAAAGAGGGACTAGGAAGTACAAAGGCCCTGAGGCCCAAGGAGAGTGTCTGAGTTGTTGAGAAACAGGAAGGAAGAAAGAGTGCTTGGGAGAGGGGTAGATAGCAGTATTAGCGGTGAGAGAGGCAGGAGGAGTGAGGAGGAGAAAGCCGAAGTACCTATGGCTTTGGGTCTCGCTTGGAGTGAGACTAGAAGCCATTGGAGTGACAGGGTCATTCTTTTTTTTTTTTTAATAAATGTATTTATTTGTTTATTTTATTGGCTGTGTTGGGTCTTCCTTGCTGCACACGGGTTTTCTCTAGTTGTGGCGAGCAGGGGCTACTCTTTGTTGTGGTGCGTGGGCTCCTCATTGTGGTGGCCTCTCTTGTTGCAGAGCACGGGCTCTAGGCACGTGGGCTTCAGTCGTTGTGGCACACGGGTTTAGTTGCTCCGAGACATGTGGTATCTTCCTGGGGCAGGGATCATACCTGTGTCCCCTGCATTGGCAGACAGATTCTTAACCACTGCACCACCTAGAAAGTCCTGGCAGGGTCATTCTTGCTGCTGTGTTGAGGATCTGCCAAAGAGAATCAGGAATGAAGCAGAAAGAGCTTTTAAAAGGCTAGTGCAATAATCTGGGTTGGGAGATGGTGGTGGCTGGGGCCACAGGGCTGGCTGTGAGGGTAGTGGGAAGTGATCAGATTCTGGACACGCTTTGCGGGTAAGCCCAGTGGTGTGCTAGTAAAGGCTGACAAATCAGCTCTTGCAGGGTGGTAACTGATTTCCATTCCTAACACGTGCAGAGCAGTGTGTGAAAGCCCCAGGGTTGGAGCCCTCCAAGGGCCAGGAAAGGTGCCAACCCCACTCTTGCTCCATCCAGCAGGGGCCTGGAGGCACAGTTATGCTTCCAGGTGAGTTCTTCCCCACCAGCTTGGGTCCCCAACTCCTTTTGTGGGATCTTAGGTACCCCTGCCCATGGGGCAATGAAGAAGTGTAAGACACAGATCTTCTATGGCTGCTAGCTGGGTGGCTTTTGACAGGTTATTTAACCTGAGTCTCAGTTTCTTTATATTTAAAGTGAGGATAAAAATGAAAATGAGGCAATACATTAAGGTTCTTAACATATTGCCTGGCATATAGTAGCCTTTTAATGTGTGAAAATTACTATTATTATTATTATTATTATTATTATTATTATTATTAGGACAAGACTAAAAGGGAACAAGTGAAAGAGTAATTTAGAGTAGGATATAATTAAGGATATTTTTAGGTGGTATAGACCAGATCAGCCTTCAATCTTGGAAGCAAACAGGGGCAAGAAAAGGAAAAAAAAAATGGAGTTAATGCATCATTCGTGCATTACATTGACATGTATTAGGGCCCTACTCTGTATCTTCCCCCTCCTTCATAGTACAACCACTATTTGCGATATACTTAGATTTATTTATGTGTTTGTTTGTTTGTTTTCCCAGCTCTATTGAGGTATGATTGACAAATAAAAATTATATATATTTGGGTTACAGAATGTGATTCTTTTAAAGCTGTTTATTTTCTGTATCTCCTGCTGGACTGAGCTCTCCAGGAGGGCAGGGACGGTGTCTGTTTTGTTCACAGCTGAGAACACATCTCAGAGCCTAGCACAGGGCCAGACACAGAGCGGGTGCTCAATAAGCATTTGTGGGATGAATGCCAGGCCTGGGTAGAGTGCCGGGATACACTGTAAGCCTTCACAGAGCTTTTCCTCTCAAGGGGAAGCTGGAGCAACTTAAATAATTCTCCAAGGACAGTTTTGAGATCTTTGTGAGAGCAGAAGGTATCAGGCAAGGGGCCTGAGGTGAGGAGAGAGGGACAAGGCAGTGCAGGAAGATGACGGGGGTGGCACAGCAGCCCTGACAGGAAGGCAGCAGGGCCACCAGAGATGGACTGGAGTGGGGGGAGCAGGAGAAAGGGCCCAACACTGGGCTGAGAACCCAGGAACAGGGCCAGGTGGGTGGGGGTGAAGCGCGCAAGAGGGAGGCTGAAAAGTGAGCCGCCTGGAGCCACCTCCGCCCCAACCCACCTCGGGCTTGGGCTTGGGGTGGGGGAGGGGCCCAGCTCTGGGTCCCAGGGACTGGGTGGTGTTGAGGCGGCTGGGAGCTGCACTGGAGGGTTGGGAGGGTCCTGGCAGAGCCGCAGGGCGAGGAGGCGCCCTGGGCTGTGTGAGGGCCTGGTGGAGAGAGAGTGCTGCTGGAGGGGAGCGGCCAGGATGATTTAATCCCACAGCAATGTGGCAGCTAATGAATTTCATATCCCCTCCCTGAGCTCGGCCACAAGAGGAGCCCAAGGCTGGAGGAGAGAGGATGAAGCTGGGAGCAGGATGGGAGAATAAAGTGAGCGGCATGAAGAAAGGAAAAGGAGAGGAAATGGAGGGACGGGTGAAAGGGAGGGAGGACCGGAGGAGAAGGGAGGGGGAGGGGAGGGTGGCAGGGGGAAGCCGGGTCTCCTGACAACAAGAATCACTGTGACAGCCCCAAGGACCAAATGACCCATATCGCACGCCTGTGCCTCCGAGGGTGGTGACCGCCATACGTCAGGTTCATAAATGCCAGTCTGATGGGGTGACACAGTCTCTTCATGGGGAAACATGCAACTATAGTCTAAGGACAGAGCCACGGCACAGGGAGAGCATAGCTGGCTCCCCTCTGAGCCCGTCCTCCTTCTGCCCACTCCCAGCCACACCTCTTCATCTCCCCTCTTTGTTCCTCTCCCAGAACAAACAGGAGGGAGGGTGGCCACCTGCCCAGAGAGCTACTGCATCCAGAAGGAACAGACGGACGCGTAGGTTTCATGATATAGTAGCACTAATGACACCCCCACCCAGGACCTGTCTCCAGAACCCAAGGCTCTCTTCAAATTCAAGTGCTGCTTAAGGCGGCAGGGGGCTTCTCCGGACTCCAATAAGGATCTGAATATAAAAAAGGAGCCCGAATTCCAGCATGAGAGGGGCAAGGTAGACGGAGGAAGAACTTCCTCCCAAGGACATTTAAGCTTAAGTGCTAGGCGAAAGAAGACTTGGGAATGAAGGCAAGGTGAGGTGGACAGCCTTCATGTCTGGGGGTGTCTGGTAAAAGCAGAGCCACCACTATCCCAGACTGCCTCCCCCCAACTCCCCACACCACTTTGCTAACTCCATCGCCTCTCATGGAGCCCTGGCCCATGGAGCAGACAGTTGGGGCTGCCAGCCACCTTCCAAAACATGTTTTGCCTTTTTGCCTTCATTCTGTGGCTTGGCTCAACTGGGCCTGAAAATTCCCCACACCTGGGGTGGGCCAAGATGGGCTGCTTCACCGTGAACATCACTGTTTCCAGCCTGAAAGCCCTGCTCTGTCCTCAGAACAGCCTCATGGGACAGGACAGCAGGTCCTGAAGCCCCAAGATCAGCGAGGGACAGCTTCCCGGGCTGCACGGTGGGGAGGGGCACCAAGAGGCCATGGTTTGTAGTCTCTGGGATCTTGCCACACAGCCCCTAGCCCCACCCCCAGAGAGCCTCCCAAGAAAGAGCATCCATGGTGGTCTTCAAAGACCTGGCTGGAGTGGTCCTATCAGCTCACTGCCAAGAGGTGACTGGCTTGAAGGGGCATCATTTGTGCCCAGTAAATTTCTCCCCAGCTTGCAGCCCTCGGCCCAGAGTTCCCTTGGCTAAATGCCCTGTCTGCGGCCGCCAAGGCCAGTGTAAACACTACAAAGGAAACACAGTGTCTCTTGGCAAGGACACTTCATAACAAAGCTCTGGATTCTTCCACAATGCTGTTTCATGAGCTTCGGCCATAAGAAACTATTTATCCTTTACTGTGAATCTTTGGGTTCTGTCAGCCGTTACGGGTCTTGGTGTGTCAATTGTCCTATCTGTGTGTATTGTCTGTTTTAGGTCGAGTCCACGGAACACTTCAAATAGGCCCTAAGGTCCCCTGCTACCCTCCCTGGGCACTGACTGGGGAGGGAGAACAAAGATGAAGCCAGTCACGGCTCCTCTTTCCCACACCATCAACTGGGAGAACCCCTTCTCCCGCTGCCCTTGGGAAATGCCGGTCTGATGGGGAGACACAGACTCTGTCTGTCAGAACATCCAACCTGATAGTCTAAGGGCAGAACCACGCCACAGGAAGAAAAGACAAAGGAGATCCAAGAACAAACCACAGGCACACAAGTGTGAACAGAAGGCAGGATGGATGTAAGAGCAGAGGGGCTCCAGGGATCTGCTCGGTTGGGCCGCCCTCCCTGCAAGAAGGGTTCTTTAACACAATTTCCAGAGCAGGATGGTGGCTCCACTCTGGAGAACCCAGCCAGAGCCCACGACAGTCTCTCTCTTTCTCTGCTTCAGCCTACGGCCCTGTGGCAGCAGCCCCTGGAGGCAGCAGAAGCCTCAGGCAGTGGGCGGGAGCCCATGCACTCAGTGCTGGGACATCCTACCGTAGCACTTCTGAACATTGCAGGCTGAGAAAGGAGAAAACTGGAGCTGAGAACACTGGCTTCCGTCTTTGCCTCTGGCTGAGTCCTTTCTCTCTGGTGGGGCCAGAGTCAGGAGGGAGGTAGGGGTGGGCAGTCACGTGGCTCAGCCCCTGAGCCCTGCGATTTGGCTCTGGGTAAAGCCAGGGCTGTGCACAGGAGGTAGGTGGAGGAGGCCCAGGAAGCAAGAGGGAGATGGGGTGTCATTCCCTGAGCTGCAGGCCAACCAGTCATTTTTCCAGACTGGGCAAGCAGAGCAGAATACAAGAAAAATAAAAAGAAAGGAGGCTGAGGCTTGTGGGTGTAATGAGAGGAGTGGGCGAGCATTGTGTCACCTGGTGGCAAAGAGATAACAGCTCTGTTATCTCAGTAAAAGCCACAGACCACGTCTCGGGAGACCAGGTTTCCAACCTAGCCTGACACCAGGATCCGCGTGGGTAGGAGTCAAGTCATATCATGTTTTATTAACTAACGCCACCCTCCCCCCCAACCCCACACACATAACTCACTGTGGATTACTATTCGCTCAGCAAACATTATCAGTATTGTGTAGACAGCATGGACCCTGGAGCCAGGCTGCTTGGGTTCAAATCCCAACTTTGACACTTAGAGACTGTATAATACTCTGTAAAATGGGGATAATAATAATAGCACCGCGTCCTGTGGTTGTTATGAGAATTAAGTGAGCTAATGCACTGTAAAGTACATGCATGGCACACAGTAAGCTCTTGGAAGTGTTAGCTATTCTGACCATTATTACTCCTCTGCCGGCTTTGCCAGGAGCTGGGTTTCTGTCTTGGAGACCCTCCGATCACACAAAAGATGTAGACGGGGAAACAAGCAGTGACTGCACTAACAGAGCTGTGGCCCAGGGAAACACAGGCAAGAGCAAGCTCACTGTGCCTGTGGAAACCAGGGAGAGCTTCATACAGGAGAAAACATTTGATTTGGGCCCTGCAGGGTGAATAGGAGTTCCCCAAATAGTGAACAAGGAAAGAAGGCCATCTGAACCTAGATTGGGCAAAAGCTTAGAGACATGAAAACCTGGGAATACACGACCTCATGAATCTGGCTCTCAAGTTCTGTAGGAGTTATGGAAGAAAATGAGAATGGCAGGAAAGCCAGGTCAAACTGCAGGGCCTTAAGTGTCATGCTAAGGCGTTTGAACTTTGTTCTGTAAACAATTGAGAGACACTACAGAATTTTAAGCAAGGGGATTACGTGATCAAGTTTGTGTTTTGGGAAATAACACACTTTGGGTCATGGAAAATAGATTGGAAAGTGAGAAGTCTGCAGAAAAACACACACAGGAGGATTTTGCAATGGCTCAGGCAAACACAAAAGAGAAGAAAGTATTCTAGTGCTTCTGGACTGGCTGCCAGATTGCACTGAGGCCAGGGTGCAGGGTACTGACACCTACTGTGTGTCAGGACTGTGCCAGGTCCCAGGGCTCAAAGTAAGAATCAGATTTGACACAGGCCCCTGAGGAGCTGGTAGAGCAGACAGAGAGGAGAAGAGAGGAGGGCAGGGAAGTGGCACAGGTCCTGGGCTGGACACACATTAGGGAACCACTGGAATACATGGACAGAGTGCTCATGGCTACCCATGGGGTTAGAGAGGAAAGTGCTGTCAGGAGAACATCCTAGAGGATGCAACAGCTTGGGGACAGAAGGGGCAGAAAGCAAAGATGTGGAGATGTGAGATAGCCTGGAGGATTCTGGTTGCTGTGCGACAGTCACATGTTTGGGGTCCAGAGTTTGAGAAACAGGACTTGAGAAGTAAGGAGGAGTCAGAGCTCAGCCAAGGGTGTGGATCCAAATCTCTCATGGTGGCAGCCTTTAAAAATACAGATCTACTTGAATCAGCATCTCTAAGAGTGGGGCCTCAGGCATTTTTAAGAGCTCTCCAGTGAATCTGACCTGCACCGTGGGCCAAGAACCATGGTTACGGGGACAGGGAGCCACTGAAAGGTGATCTGATCAGATTTGTGCCTTAGGAAGATCCAGGTGGAGGGTGGAGCGCAGAGAAAGGGGCAGGGCAGGGAGGCTGGTCCAGGAGCTCCAGCAGTGATGCTGTGCCATGGCAGGTGAGGGGGGAAGCCGTAAAAGCCATTAAGGAAACAGAACTGACAGAACTTGGGGAGTCCATGCAGTTATTGGGTGGGGGGTGTAAGAAGGAGAAGGAGTTGAGAGTAACTCTGTATTTTAGGAATGAGAAACTGAGGCCTAGGTCAGTGGTTCTCGACAGTTTCAAGTGTGAGGATTTCTTTTCAACTTTAAAAAAATGTAAAAAGTGTTGATAGTTAAACTTGCATTAATAGAAAATACCTAAGGACACCAGCTACATGGATTTCTAAAGTGATCTCTAGATTATTTTAAATAATATGCATTTTAATCACAACATCATAGATATATACATGAACAAGGACACGGGAAGCAGAACAACCTGGATTCCTATCTTATCTCTACCATTACTAGATGTGTGACCTTGTGCCTCTGTCCCTCCCCTGTCAGATGGGTATTTCAGCGGTACCACATCACGGAGCTGTACGAGGACTAAAGAGTTGTTTATGTAGAGGCCTGAGAAGAAGGCTGGACATATAGTAAACCTCAACACGCTTTAGCTATTACTATTATTCAGGTTAAAGACGATGCTTGGTGCACATGTGGATGTGAGGATGCCCGAGGTCATGTGTCCCAGGTCAGCCTGAGTTGCTCCTGCCCTCCTGAACTTTGCAACATGGGGCATAATGAACCACATAGGTCCACATATCATCATCACATGGCTGCAGTGTGACTGTGCCAATGTAAGGCAGTGTCATAACCCAATATTCCATTGCATGGAGCAGGATACCATCAGTGACTTATCAGAATTATACCTGGAACCTGGACATTAGATCTAGATGTTGTGACTTGCAAAAGGCAATTTTTACAATGTAAATATTAAGTTAGACTGGAGTTCTAGGATGATGCAATTGGAGGGCAGAAGAGACACCCCAGAACCTTGGAGGACCTCACCTTGGAAGGTAGAATGCCATTACCACTCCCCTGAGCCTGGCTTCTCGAGGACCTGAGGAACTCTGGAAGTGATGCTGACTGAGCTGCCACCTGGCCAGTGTTGTCTGGTCACGCCAGCTGATGGTGTCGCAGGACTGCTCAGCTGGCCCACAAATTGACAACCTCTACACAGGATCATGGGCAATGAGTTGAAAGGGATCTCATGGTCCTCCAGTGCAACTGCGCTCCCTGTGTGGCTGCAGACACAGTTCATTTCTCCCCTCTGTGTCTTTGCCCCTCCCTTTGGTTGATATATGCAGATCAGTTCCATGCTCTCCACCTCAGGGGAGGCAAGAAATGGAAAGAGCCTAGAGTTCTTTGGCTTCATTTTCCACAAGCCAGAGCCCTTCGGGGTTTTGGGGTGTACATTCAGGGTCTTGGCCAGAAGTAGGAAGGACTAGGAAGCTTCTTCCCTGAGAAGAAATGGCCTCTGGGTGGGGCCAGGCCAGGGGAGAATGTGGGGTCTGGGGGGGCCTGAGCCCCTGGCAGTGCCAGAAGCCAGCATGTCTCCAGAAAGGAAATGACTGCTCTGCAGAAGGTTTCTGTCTTCTGCACACAGCCTTAGACAGTGTCCGAGGGCTGCTAAGCCAGAGAGGCCTCCCAGGACGAAGGGCGTGTCCTGCAGCACTGTAGGTGAAACCCTTAACTGCCTCAGCTGCAGGAGAGCCCCGAGGGGAGGGACACCCAGGACTGAGATGGAGTTTTCCACTGTCCCAGTGACATGAATGCTCAGATTCAGAAATTAAGTTAAATTATAGAAGAAAGTCTAATTATAAAATAATTTAACTACTCAGTCCGTAGACTGCAATTGATACCTGCCACACACAGATGAGAAGTAGCCCAAGGCCACCTAGTTAGCATGGAAAGGAGGCAGAGCCAGAACTGCACCCAAGTTTGTGAGACACCAAGCCTAGCACTGCTTACCTTAAAAATGGGTCAGCAGGGGGCAATAAGCCCAAATGTCCATCAGGAGGGGCCACTCAAACAAATACGGGGCAGAGAGTGAGAGAGAGCCTCATGCACCAATATGGAGTGATTATAAAGATATCCTACTACATAAAAATAAAAGTGCTGGCACCTATGGCTTATATGTGCATTAAATAAATCTGGCAGGACACAAGAAACTGGTATGTTGATTATGTCCTAAAGGAAACTGGGTGATGGGGAGACAGGCAGGGGGAGAAGACCTTTCTGTGGTGCAATCTTTTTTACCTTGTAGATTTTGAATCAAGAGAAGGTATTAGCTTTTCATATTTTTAAAATAATAACGTTCTTAAAACAGAGATCGACAGAGGATCTCCTTGTTGAACCCTCTTCAGTGTGATGAGACGGACTCCTACTGAGCACTCAGGGTGCGCCAAGCCCCGGGGGGTGCTGTGGGTTATACCGCGATGGGCAGGGTGCTGCCTCTACCCACCAGGAGCTACCCACCCCAGGCGACCTAGACCCCCCGGGCTGGCCGGTGGGATAAGTTCCCACAGCTCCTCCCTGTTGCACTTTTGCCCAGAACCCCAGCCACGCTAGGCTGTGAGCCTTGGTGAGGGCTAAGGGTCCGCCCCAGGTCCAGTCCTTGTGGGCCTGATAACCACGGGGCGGTCTGAGCCAAAACTGCTCAGGGCCACCCGGCTCCTTCCCGGCAGAGTCTCCAGACAGGGCAGGGGAGAGGTGGGGATCCTGAGCTGCCTCCCTAGGGAAAGAATCACACACAATCGTGCCCTTTCTTCTCTTGCTTCAAGCACTCACTGCTTGTGATCAAGCAGCAGCTACCGTGCAGATCAAATAAGCAGTGAGCACCCAAGATGGGATTTCAGCCTGGGTGGGAAGTGTGAGCAGGTCCTGACTCTGGAAATGTAGCTGTGATCCATCACATTGGAGAGACCCCTCCCCACTGCCTCACCTTCCCTGCACGTTTCTGTGCACACGTTCTGCCCCAACCACGATGCTCCTGGCCCCATCCTAGGAGTGGACAACGGCAGCAGCAGCTCAGGTATCTTCACTTCCCACCACTTTTCCCAGCACTCACTTCATATTGTCCTTGACACACCAAAAAGAGATAAATACCTCCCTTAAGGTGAAGCTTCACCAATTGGTGTCCCCGAGACTCCAGGAAGGGAAGCTCCTCCTGGAGGAGCCACATATTTATGGAGGAGGCTAAGGGTCTGACGATCTGAAGCCAGTGATTCTCAAAATGCTCTCCCAGCCAGTGCTTCCAATGAAGCAGCTCTCCATGGACCTGATGGTAGAAAAAGTAAACATCAAGTTTTCTAAGCAGTCAACTGAGGTGGCAGGAAGTTTTGATGGGCTGCTAGGTAACACTTAGCTACAAGTGTGTTGCAGTTTTTTAACTGAGGAGAATTGTTAGAGGTAATGGTCTTACTTGAATGGGTCTTCTGGGATGACATGGACACGGGACATTTGGGTTTCCCCATGTACTTTGTGTGATGACCGTACAGCCCCCAAATTTCATCTGAGTGTGATATACATACAAAAGCTGAAAGAAGACACTGACATTGTCCACACGGACAGTAACTTTAGGTCTTACAAAAAATCTTTATTGTGCCTTACCTTTACAGTGCGATCCCGGGCCAGACTTTTCCCTCTCTGGTCCTCAGAGCATCCCAGCAGTCAAACCAAGGCTATCTCCCGTGCTAGCTCACACATAGCAAGACTCCGTTCCCTTAGCAATCTCCTGGGGAAGGTAACCTAGGGAAGGATGGCCACTGCTCAGAGGACACTTCCCACACCCCTCACATTTGGGAATTTAACGCCAGGGGAGTGGGGGGCGTCAAGAAGCCAGGCGACCATTAGGAGGAGGAGTGAGAGAGTCTGGTGCTGGACCCAGCCATCCAGCTCTGGCCCGCACAGAGGTTGCTTTTCATTCCTTTTCCTCTGTTAATTTGGCCTGTTTTTCCAAACATGGGTCAAACAATCCCCCTCCCAGAAGCAGCAGCAGCAGAAGGAAATGTTATTAAAAACGGATCCGTTAGTGGGCATGGTGTGTGGATGAAGTCTTTGGGAGTTTTGGCTGCTAAATAAAGACTTTATTGTTGTCATTCCTCCTTTCCCAAGCTCCCTCCCTCTCCTCTCCTCCCTCCCTTCTCCCCTCCCTCCCTCCCTCCTCTCCTCCCTCCTTACAATCTGCCTGGCCCTCCCCCAGCCTAACCTCCCCACCCCAATAGGATCCAGTGGAAGAAAAGCCAGGCAAACACAAGCACGCACACACCACTGGGAGATCAGAACTTCTAGCTGGCTCTCGGCTGCCACAGCTCCACCGAAGGGTGGGGGGAATCGGAGGGAGCCTTGCCGGAGACCCAGAGCTGAGAGGAGAGGCAGGTGGTGCAGGTAAGCCCAGTCCGGAGACGGGGAGGAAGGCTCCTGCCTCCAGCTAGTTTCTTCCTGCTCCATCCAAGCTAGGTTATTAATCTAGGATCTACTCTCTCCTCGCCTCTCCTTCCTTCCTGCCTTCCACCAAATTTTTCTCCTTTCAAAGGAGTTCAAATTAGTCTTCCTCATTTCTTCTCCACCCTCTTTCTTCTCTTCACCATTCTGTACCCATGTATTTGCTTGTTGCAAAAGTTAAACTTTCTTGGTACAGATGTTTATTGAAGCACAGAGTTATGCTGTGCACAGTATTTCTACAGATCAGTTCCCATAGAAACCCTACTCTACATCCCACTTCTCTGCACCTTTCACGTTTTGTCACACACTGTCACAGGCACACACACGTGTCACTTTCACTCCACACGCGCACACACGAATACACACAAAATACGAAGGCATCCTGTCCATTCACCTCGACTGCGACTGCATTTGACATGCAGAGCTAGAGCACATAGGGACAAGACGCAGGTAGGGACACACACAGGCATGCACACACACACTGCATCTTGTCTCTTGCCCTCTCACATGCCTCCCCAACTGCAAGAGAAAAGAGAAAGTGTATCTTCCCGCTGAGATGGCAGAGCCAAGAGAAATCATGTGTCCTGAGTCCAGGCGGAGCAGGAAAGGGATCAACAACAGCAGGAGCTGGAAGGATTTCTTCTTTCTTTAGAACCTAATTGGGTGGGAGAGAGAAAAGCAGGTTCCCAAGCTGCACAGTGTCTTCCCAGTAGCTCCGACTTTCCCTGCCTCACTGGCCCAAACCACTTATCTTTTGGAAAGAAAGAGAAGAAAGCAACCCTGCTTCGAAATCTTAGAGGTATTACATCCCAGCTCTGGGGGCAATTCATTTCTTTTTTATGCAGGCAGCTAGAAAAGATTTTTGTTTAAAGTCATTTCAGAATTATCGCACACTGGCAAGGGGTCCCTGTGGGAGAGGAAAAAAGACAGTAGTTCCTTAATCAGCTAGGGAGGGGAAAACTGAAGCGGGCAACTGAATGGGGCTTGTTTCCAAGTAGGGTGAACGCTCTCCAACTCCCCAACTCATTCCTCTTCGACGACACAGAGTGCTGTCCCAGAGCAGGCAGGGCATGGGCTAGAGCAGGGTCTCCAGGTACAGCTCATCTTCCACATCACCTGGGCGCAGGGGAGGGCGAGAGGGGTGCTTACGAAAAGTATGGATGTCTAGACCCCTTGCTCCAGACCCACTGGATCGAGACCCAGTAATCTACTGTTGTTTTGGGACTTAAGGGTCAGCTAGGGCTTGAGAACCTGAACGAGCGGCCTGAGGGAGGCCTGTGTGGGCTTGAAGAGCCCAGGACTCTGGCCGTGTTAGCTGGGCAGAGGGGCTGTGTGGCTTCCCGGACAAGGACCATCTGACAGAGGCGGTCCAGAGGGTCCCGAGTGGGCCACCCTTTTTTGCGGAGTAGAAGCAAGCACCTGAGGGACCAGGGAAGAGCTCCTGTGAGCTCTTCCCCTCCCTTCTCCTTGCAACCATGGGCAGCTATGTCGTGGGGGAACATTCCAAAAAGAAAGTTCCCCCGAGATAGCTCCACAGAGCTTATGTTTCCTCTTACCTGCTCCTCTGCCTGCCGTGGGCCCCCGGGGGCACTGCATGGCGCTTCTCTCCATCCCTTCTAGATCCCCTCTCCTCCTGCCCAACAGCTGTCTGTTCTGACAGGCTCACACAGAGGATGGGCTGAACAATGAGGTCTGCACTCCCCCTTTACCTCCCTGGGTGGAGTGGGCAGCCCCATTTATTGGGCCTGTGGGGGAAGCTGGAAGGGGCAGAAAAGCCAGGTGCAAAAGATTGGGAGGGGAGGTCATGGGTCACAGTGGGACTCCACAGGCAGCTGAGGACAGGAGACTGCACCATCCCAGGTCAGCATCCCCTCACCTGCTGCAGAGAGGCTTGGGGTGCAGGTTAGTGAGTTGGAGGGACAGAGTAAACGTTCCCCAAATGGCCAGGGGCACCTATGGTCTCTCTAATTAGTTAGTTCTAAGACCCAAGTGTGATCTCACAGGGCCCAAAGGGAAGGAAATTGCTCTGTGTGGAAGAGCTGGGGGAAATCCATGTACCCACCTGCAAGGATCAGCCTTTCGGTGGAGGTTAGGGCTGTCCTCTGGCCAAGCTGAAGGGAAAGAGACCCTATTACTTTGAAATAATGTCAATAATAGCTTAACATTCACTAAGCACTCACTTTTTGCACATTTACTCACTTAACCTTCAAAATAATCTGATAAGAAGATGTTAATATGCCTATTTTACAGATGAGGAAACTGAAGCTTAGTAGAGGTAAGAGATTTCCCAAGAGTACCCACCTAAACAGCTGAAGAGTTGCAGGATTGAGACCCACATCTACAAGCACCCAACGCATCAGACAGCTTCTTGTATGCCTTCTTCATACAGAGAGGCTATGGTGAGGTGACAGGTTGTCAGAGGATGAGAACCATCTCACCCTTGTTTCTTCCCTAGGCCCTTGGAATAGAAAACTTGCTCTTCTGGACTAGTGGCCTGAGGCCAAAAAAACAGTGTTTACACTTTGCCTTGTGGTAGACACTGGGGAGACAGATGGTCTCTCCATAATAGTGTTATATTTATTTTTAGCACTTTTTGATCTGCAGTACATTTTTTTTTTCTTTTTTTCTTTTTCTTTTTTTTTTTGCAGTACATTTTAAAGTTGCTTGTCACACTTACTTCTGAAAACAACTGTATGAGGAAGATAGGGATGGGGAAGATTTCATTATCTCCCCTTTACAGATAAGGAAACTGAAGCTGAGAACAGGGTCACGTCACTAGGTTGAGGTAGACGGGCCCCCACGTACCCTGTCTAGTATGTACATGACGTTCTCCCTGCCTCGGCCCCAGTCAGGCTCACCCTTATTCTGATTTCACTCCCCAGGGAAGGGACAGTGCATCAGTGACGTGTTGAGTTCATCACGCCTCCGTGTCAGCCCTTTCCTTACCTCAGGACCCCACAAGCCCTACTTGGAGGACTTGGAAGAGTCTCAGGCAGCCTGGGTGGACCTGCCTCACTCCCCTGCCAACAATTGGGCAGAGACCACCTGATTTTCCCAGTTTCCAACTCCCTTCTGGGCTTCAGGAAGAGATAAAGGGAACAGGATGGCTTTCCGAAGTCTGAGTTTAGGACAGAAGGAAGGGAACAAAGAAAGAGGGTCACCCACTATCCACAGGCATGGCTCTGTGGCGGGGCAGTCCCGTCCTCCACGGGAGGATCACTGGCTGGGTCAAGCCATGTAGGCTCAGGGATCTCGAGCTAGATAGGAAATCTGACAAGGAAGAAGAACACCAGGAAGTAGCATGGAGTCATCCTTCTTTAACTGGGGAGACACACCCAACCTTACTCCCAGCCCAACCCCAATCCCAGACTCTCTCCGTACAAAGCCAAGTACCCGTAAACTTGCCCTAATGACTTGGCAGACCCCTGCGGGCCTCAACCCAGCCCTGCCCTGAGGCTAAACATTGCAAGGGTCCTGGGAGTCTGAACCTTAAGTGAATGAATGTATGCGCTAAACAGAGACAGGGCTATCTCACTTTAAAAATCAGAGATCTCTAGAGAACACACTCTTCTATATGCAAATAAATGAATAAATGCAATCCATTCCATTTGTAGAGATCTCATGCTCTACGACATGCCTTCATGTATGTGATCTCTTTTGATGTTAACACAGTTGAGGAGCCTGGGGCCTGAAGAGGAGGGTCAGAGCCAGGATTCAAGCCCAAATCTCTAATACTTGAAATTAAAACTTGAATTTAAAACTCTCTTAGAAAATTTTCTTAAATGATAGAGTGAATTTGGGGTCAATCAAAGCGCTTTCCCCCCACAAACAAGCAGCTTTTTGAGAACCAGCGCTGGTGAACAGCGCTGCAGGATGTCAGTGGTTGTAGGTGGTCCACATGCGTTCACTGACCAAGCAGCGAGCACAGCCCAGCAGAAAGTTGGGCGTGAGCTTGCAAAGGCATAGGAAATTTTAAAATCACACACAATTATGACCCAGCCTAAGAGAGCTTATGACTGGACAGAAGGTTCTGGAAGACAGGAACATAAGAAAGTGTGACTTTGGGCTTTGCTGGGGGGAGCCTATGGCTCCCCTTGGAGTTCAGGGCCCTCCGGTCTGTCACAAATGCTGGTTTGGAGACTTAGACTCTGGGGGCTGCCCCAGCTCCAGCAGGAAGGGGCATTGCCTGATAAGAAAAGCCTTAGAAATGAGTGCTATTTCCTCAAGAAAGAAGCGTACACACATACACACACACACACACACAGAATGGTTCAGCCACAGGGCTAAGATAGGGGAATTGAACAGATCCAGTTTCTCCACGGAACAGGCCCAGCAGCTCCTCCTCAGGAACCTCCTCTCGGCTCTGAGAAGAGCTTGGCCAGCCCCCAGAGGAGTGTAGAAGGGTCAGAGGACCTGTGGGAAGATAGGAAATTCCCGAAAGGTCTGGCACAGGAGTTGGGGATGAGGAAGACCTGTGTTCACGTGGATGGAAGGAGCGGGAGGCAGGCCTGCCAGGTGGAGCTGTAACTAACCTGTGACTCTGTCACCCCTGACAACGGGGCCAAGTGCTGCCCAGGCCCTGAACCGCGCCCCTGAGCAAGGGCCAGCTGCCTGAGTCACAGTGCCTCGCAGAGCAGGCTTCCTCTCTGGACCAGCTTTGCTTGCTTCCCTCAGGGCCCAGTACCGGGTAGATGCTCTTGGTGACGAAGGCAATGAAGGGAAAGAAGGCCGAGCCAGGCTGGGAGGCGTCCCCAGGGCAGGGCTTCTCACACCATGAGACATCTCTTGCTTATTGTCAGGCTCCTGGGCGATCAGGAAATAAAAAATGCCAAAGCAAAAAAATTCAAGATCACAAAAACTGTGGCTTTTAAAAATGTTTGTTTTTAGTACACGAATGCTTTAACCACCTGTTTAAAATCTATGTGCAATATGGTTGTGCTATTTTCAAGAAAATCACAGGACTTGTAACATTAATTCATGGTTCATCAATTATAAGTGGCACGGGGTCCGGCAATAAGACTCAAGTTTAGTTTTATGAAGAATGTCTTTTCTTCTCAGTCCTTTCGGTGTATCCCCAAGACTGTTACATCCTCAACTGGAGATAAAGCCAAGAATCTAACTGCAAGGTCCTTTGTGATGGGAGGCCTAGGGGAAAAGGCACTCTGGGACCCCTTGGAGAGGTCTGCCTGGGAAGAAACCAGGTGGAGAAGAGGGAGGGAGGGAGGAAGTGGAGAAGCAACAGAAGCTGCAAGGCAGTCTCCTCCCTCCTCCCCTGTCTTCCTTCCTTCTTCCTCTCCTTCCTTCCCACACTCAGTATGCTCTATAAGGACTCACTCATGCATACAGCATGCGTTTGCTTATGTGTGTGGTGTGTGTGTGAGAGTGCAGGCTGGGTGTCCAGAGGGTGTGTGTAAAAGGTGTGGGGAGACGCCCTCTGCCCCTCCAGAGGGAGGTCTGCCCTCTTTTCTGTTCCTTGTCACATTCAGCTCCTCCCGAGCATTGGATTCAGGACTAAGCAGCTGGTGAGGGGCTTCTCCCGTCTTCCTTTGAGCAAAGCCAGCAGGAAGCTGGCGCTGGGTCACACAAGGAAAGATGTGGTCTCCAAGGAAAGAGAAGTGAAGCCTGGAACAGAGGCAGTGATCACAGGGTCCAGATGCTGCTGGGGATCCACTCCAGCCCACTCCCTCTCAGGGGGCCCCAAGAAACCTGCGTCTCCCATGTGTCCCAGGCCCCAGGAAAGGGAGAGAGAGACCACTGCAATTGTGAAGAAGCAGCAAGGAGGGCCACTGGAAGCAATGTGGAAACAGAGACCCTGGAGGGAGACCAGAGGGGCTGTCACAGGGATGATGGCCCTGGGAGGGGAAAGTACAGGTAACCCAGCCAGGCCAGGGGAGGAAGTCTATGGTAGATGCTAATTTCTGTCTGCATTCTTGGGTCTAATGCAATTTCCCCAGCTTAATTCAACTCAAACCACAGGGCCCTACCTGAGGCATTGTCAGGGCCAATGGGAAGGGCAACCCCGAAACATCCTTCAGCAACCTATTCCACCTTGTCTCTGAAGAGGGCAGGAAGTTCTTTATACCCCACCTCAATACCACCAGCTCCAATGGGTATGGGAAGCAATACCAGGCCAGAAGAACTGATCCCCAGAGCTTTTTTCTTAATGGACATATAGGTGATATACAATATTACATAAGCTACAGTTGTGCAATATAGTGATTCACAATTTTTAAAGTTTATAATCCACTTATAGTTATTATAAAATATTGGCTCTATTCCCCGTGTTGTACAATACAGCCTAGCTTATTTTATGCATAATAGTTTATTCCTTTTAATCCCCTACCCCTATATTGCCCCTCCCTGCTTCCCTCTCCCCACTAGAAACCACTGGTTTGTTCTATATAACTACGAGTCTGCTTTTTTTGTTGTTGTATTCACTAGTTTGCTGTATTCCCCGCAGCTTTCCGTTCCTTCCTTGTTTATTTCCCCAGGAGCCTCCACATCTGGGGAGAGACTCTTGATGTGTGTCCTGCTGGCAAAGACTAGCATTCTCTGAGCTGAGCACGGGGAGTGAGGCGTGAGCAGGGGCACACACAAGGGTATCTGCAGCACTTCCTTCCTAAGAGCTCTATGAGCCCATGGAGACCCAGGGTTTTGTCCTGGGTCTGCTGTTACATAGCTTCCTGGCCTTAACAAGCTACTGCTTTCCTCCAGTACTCAATTTTTGTAAATAGTTGAGTCTAGGCTTGATTGGAGGATTTCAAAACATTTTTAGCAATGCAACTTTTTTTTCAAATGAATGCTTTGGCTAAACCTCAATGTATTTAACAGACTGAAAAACTACAGAGCTGCTCAGGTTGGCACAGAAGTGGGCTGGGGGTACCCCAGGGCCATCCCCTCGGTCTCCCTCTCTCAGGAGGACTCCACAGAAATGGGGGCACAGTCTGAAAACCACTGAGTTATGGGATCTGTAAGGACCCTTGCAGATATAATACCCCAGGACTCTATGGCTCACATATTCTAATATCCTTCCTATGGGGGGGAGGGGATGATTTTCTCATGCTGCAGATGGGGAGACTGAGGGCTGGCGAAGTTAAGGGTCTTCTCCAGGAAACCCCAGGTCTCCTGATTCACAGCCCAATGTGCCTGCTGCAAGGATGGCTCACATCCTCCAGAGCAGGCTTAACACACTCAGTGGCTAAGCCTGGGAAAGGGACCCAGACCCTCCCGCCCTTGTTACTTTCTCACCTGCTGGATACCGGCAAACAAGGAGAGGCTTCCACAGGCCCTCCCACAGCTCCCCCTGGAGCCCATCCTGACCACCTCGAGCTGCAAAGGCATGTCCTCTTGCTGCTGAGACCCAGCAGGCTGATGACGTCCTGTGTTCCTCCCCACAGGTGCGTCACCTGGATCATGAGGTCATCCCTCTGCTGGCTCCTCCCACTTCTCCTCATCTTGGCCTCAGAGGCCCAAGGCCAGCCAACAAGACGACCAAGACCCAGACCAAGGCCCCGGCCCAGACCCAGACTCAGGCCTACACCCAGCTTTCCTCAGCCCGATGAGCCAGCGGAGCCTACAGACCTGCCTCCTCCCCTCCCACCAGGCCCTCCGTCTATCTTTCCCGACTGTCCCCGGGAGTGCTATTGCCCCCCTGATTTCCCCTCTGCGCTCTATTGTGACAGCCGCAACCTTCGAAAGGTCCCTGTCATCCCACCCCGCATCCATTACCTCTATCTCCAGAACAACTTCATAACTGAGCTCCCAGTGGAGTCCTTCAAAAATGCCACCGGCCTGAGGTGGATCAACCTGGACAACAACCGGATTCGCAAGGTGGACCAGAAGGTGCTAGAGAAACTACCCAGCCTGGTGTTCCTCTACATGGAAAAGAACCAACTTGAAGAGGTACCCTCGGCCCTGCCCCGGAACCTGGAGCAGCTGAGGCTAAGCCAGAACCACATCTCCAAGATCCCGCCCGGCGTCTTCAGCAAGCTGGAGAACCTGCTGCTGCTGGATCTGCAACACAACAGGCTCAGCGACAACGTCTTCAAGCCCGACACTTTCCAGGGCCTTAAGAACCTCATGCAGCTCAATCTGGCCCACAACATCTTGAGAAAGATGCCACCCAAGGTCCCCACGGCCATTCACCAGCTCTACCTGGACAGCAACAAAATCGAGACCATCCCTAATGGCTACTTCAGGGGCTTTCCCAACCTGGCCTTCATTCGCCTCAACTACAACAAGCTCTCAGACAAGGGCCTCCCCAAGAATTCCTTTAACATCTCCAACCTGCTCGTGCTCCACCTGTCGCACAACAAGATCAGCAACGTGCCTGCCATCAACAACAGGCTGGAGCACCTGTATCTTAACAACAACAGCATCGAGAGTGAGTGGGGGCAGGGCAGGGGGGCAGCCACGGGGAGGGAGGCTGGAGTCTCTTCTGCCTCAACACTGTCTCACTAGCCTTATGGTGGGGGGTGCAAAAAGTACCCAATCTGGCGCTGGTCTTCACATCTTGGTCTTTCCACTTACGGTCTATGTGAACTTGAAAGGATATCTGATGTCTCTGGGAAGTTTCCTCATTTGTAAAATGAGAATGGCACACAGTTGACACGAGGAATTAATAGTTTAATATAGATAAAGTGCCCAGAATACCATGCTTGGAGGGTAATAGCTTTTCTCCCTCCACCCCTTCTCATCAGCCCCAGCTCCTTTGCCCTCCAGATCTATAGGTAAGGGAGACACGGAATACAGTCCTGGATGTTCTCCTAAGAGCAGAATGGTGACATTTAAACATCAACTCTGAAATGTCCTGGGCCTGTCCACTGCAGAAACTGGCAGCTGTGAGAAAAGAGGCTTCTTACCCAGCCTAAGCCAAGGTTTTAAAGAGTCTGTAAAAAGCATACACAGAGAGGCAGCTATATACTCAGAGTATACGACTGGTGAAAGTGTGGCAGCCAGCAGAAGATGTCCACATGCAGGTGCTTTCTGAATCTATCCGGAAGGCTGGCAGATTTAGTCACATAAGACAGTACACTTAAGGCAGAATTTGCCTAAGCTACATTTACAAGGTCCCAGGCTTGGGGTAAAATTTGCAGGCCAGAAAAGAGGCTGGAAGTCACAGTTTTGCTTCAATCAAAAATGTCAGGTCTGAGTAAAGCATCAGCAAAACAGTTTAAAAACAAAAGAGAGAATATTATCTGGTTACATTCACACAAGGAATGCAGCAGCTGTGCAGATAAAGGAGACCAGGGGGAAAGAGAAGCACGCCTAAAATAATATTAGGGATCCTTAGCTTTCAAGCCAAAGGATGAGAGGGAGATTTTTTTAATTTCTATAATCTTGAAACAAGTGGATGGGAGAACAGGCTTATTCACTCATCTGAGATAATTACACAAAGGTAGGGGAAGGTGTCTTAAAATCCTGCAAGAAACAAATTCGGGAAAAGGGAAAATTGTCTCATTTTACCCTGCAGGTAGCAAACGGATGGGACACATACCCCCAGGAGGCTGTATAGGCCAAAAATCTAGACAGAAAGGATACCTTGATTAATACATGGCGGGCAAGTTTCTACCAGATTGTGGAAGAAGAGGCTGCGGGGTGTGGTGGGGGGGTGGGGGTTATCCAGCCTTCTGAGGTTGAAGACAGAAAGATCACACCCACTATCACCATTTCACAAATTTGAGAACTGAGCATCAGGGTGGCAAAGTCCAAAGTCACAAAGGTCATAGGAAGAAAATCCATCTATGTCAGGACCCTTTCTGCTACTCCAATGCTGAAGAGCAAAGAAAGGAGAGAGAAGGAGGAAGAGGAAGAAGAAGGAGATTAAGAGTGACCACAACAACCACCCACAGAAGATAAAAGCAGCAAGGCTTAGGGAGAATAAAAAGCTTCATCTAGAAGATGACATGCCTCATGTCATCTAATAAGAGGTGAAGGAGAAAATGGAGACTCATCTCCCATTTGAAAGCCTACCACAATTTGGCCGTAACTTACCTTTCCAGCTTTCTTTCCCCAGAATCAGTAATCACTTCAGAATCAATAGATTCATCACGTCCTAGGACCCCATGCCCTTCCCAGGCCCCCCGTTCCTCATCCGCATTTCAGTTACTGTAACCATCTTCTGCCCATCTTCCTGCCTCACCTCCCATTCACAGGAAAACCTCCAGAGTCATCCATCCACCTGCTGGCTTCAGATCTCGCTTCCCCCCATTCTTTCTCCACACTGTAGCCAGATTCACCTTTCTATACTGTAAACCTGATCACAGGACCCTTCGAGATTTAACACTCCAGAACACTGTGCTTCACATATCGCACCATCCCTCTCATAACAACAGTCCTGCTCAGTGCCGTTCCTCAGACTGGAAATCAAAGACCCCATCCTTACTGAAATATTTGAAAGCCTACCATAATTGGAGGCCACAACTCACCTCTCCAGCTTACTCTCCCTAGTATATCACATTGTACTATTTACTGGTCCCAAACTCTGCCATGAGCTTTTTGGCCTCCACACATCATTCAAATAGGTCACAGCCTCAGAACAGCATCCCCAGGTTGGTTACCTGTTGTAATCCTATCTTTGAAAGTTCAGCTCAAAGTTGACTTCCTCCATGACTCTTCAGAGTGAGTTTTCAATAACAGTTGTTGATCAGTTCCAACTTAATTTGTTTTACAAATGGGTAAACGGAGCCTGGAGGTTAGGGTCGACTCATTCACGGTCACACATTCCCAAGAACTGGTCAGCCAGTTCCAGAGAGGAAAACGCTAGAGTCCTCGTCCTTGTGCACCCTCTTCTCCCTCCTTGTCTTTGCCTCCAGCCCTGTCTGGCCCGACCCCCTGCCCACCGCTCCCGCTGACTTCTCCCCTTTCTCTCCATAGAAATCAACGGGACCCAGATTTGCCCCAACAATATAGTTGCCTTCCACGACTTCTCCTCAGACCTGGAGGATGTGCCACACCTCCGCTACCTGCGGCTGGATGGAAACTACCTGAAGCCACCCATCCCACTGGACCTCATGATGTGCTTCCGCCTGCTGCAGTCCGTGGTCATCTAGGCCTTACTCTGCCCCTGGAGCTCCTCTGGCCGCACCTGAATGCAGTGGCCCAGGCGCTCGTGCCCACCATTTGTTTTCTCTGTCTCCTTTCCTTGCTCCCAGCTTTGCCTTTCTTATCCCACCTTCCTGAGGCAGGGAAAAGCCACATACTCTGCTGCCCCTGCAGCTTCTAGAGCAAGACTTCCAGAGCCTTGATATGGTCCACCCAGCTCAAAGACACCCACTGCACACCAAAACTTCTGGTCCCAGAAGACTTCATATTCTCCTCTCTCTCCTCCTCCCCTCATCACTCCTGGGTAAGTCTGGGCCATGGACTGACATCTGGATCTCGTCCTGGCCAAAGCAAGCAGAAGATGGTCAGGGGCAGCCTAGAGGTGAGGTTTGGGAAGTCCTGCTGGAAAGTCCTCCATTGTGGGCAGCTCTGGCCCAAAGAGGCTGAGAAACCCAGGTCTCCTTGGCCAAGTATCCTATCTTCTAAAACTGCTGCTCCACCACCCCATTCACTGGCACCAGACATTGCACCAGTTCTCTGCCAGCCTGTGTTCTCTGGAAAGGAGGTGCGAGGGAGCGCTGAGGGAGGGAAGAGGGTCAAAGATTCACACAAGGGCCTGCATCCGGCTGTCTCCTCATCGGGATGAGATGGGGCCCTCCTTCTCAGCACACAGCCTCTTGGCCGGGCCTCTCTGTTCTAAGAGTAAGAGCAGGGAGGAACATTCCGGAAGAAGAATGGCTCAATAAAAACTAGGAATCAGCCAGTGGGAGAGGGGTAGGAGTCAGAGCTCCAGGATGGGCCCGTGTGGGTGCAGATGGGTCCTTCTGCCCCCTTGGCCGCTCTGGACAAGAGGCCGGATGTCCTGGGGAGCACAGCATCCACAGGTGAGGGTACAGAGCCACCAACCCCGCCTCACCATCTATTCTATCAGTGAGGATGGCCCAATCCTTTCCATCCCAGGGAGCAGTTCCTAAGAAACTGCTCAAGAAGGGGCGGAGCACCTGGAAATCTCCCAGAAGCCTCTTCCACGCGTGTGGTGTCTTCCCCTTCTAAGACAGACACAGCAGTGACACCTAGTGGCTGATGCTGGCCACAGCTGGCTCCCGTGCTCCTCTTCATCTCTCCGGTGTGATGTTCCAAGGTCAAGGAGTTGGCCTCAGGTTCCAACTTGGAAAGCCATGCACAATGTGCATGGTCTCTCCTCTGAGATCTAAAGGGCACAGAGGTACGGAAGCCCCAGGGTGAGGACCTGACTCCCATCGTGAGAGAACACAAGCGGGAACCTTCAGGAACCCAGGTTAGGATATGGTTTCTTCCCATCTGCTCTCTTACCTTGTGGGTCCCTTCTGTTCTCAGCTTTCATGTGGTAAACCAAGGAGGTAGATAAGATACCCCTCCAAAGACCCTCTGGCGCTCATGTTTGTGTATGCAGCTCCACTCTTCACACCATATTCTAATGCAGGACGAGTCCTAAATCTTATCCCTTTCCCTTGCAATAATTTATTCCCCGTATGGACTATCCTTCCCCCAAAGTTCCCACTCCCCCTGCCTGGCCCAGATGAGCAGTGTGTCAGGCCTCTAAGGGAAGCTTGGGTCACAGGGCTGACTCACCTTCATCTTCCCCTTAACTCCCTCTAGGGGATGCTGCCCCTCTCCAGCCCCCAAAGTGCATGTTGGTGGGGGTGGGGGTGTACGTCTTTGAAATGAGTAGGATACAGTGCCCACTCTCAAGTTAGGTTGAGAAAAGTTCCAGAGATGTTTAAGAAATTGAATTAAGCTAGGTTCCTAACTTCAAGAAATTCCCATTATACTCTTGTTTTTCTCTTTTGCTAATTTACAGAAAATAGACCTATTTCATCATAGCGTCCTTCCCCCATGTTCCCATACAACTGCTTCATTCTTTGTAGCTGCAGCTGGTTTCTCCAAGGCTCTAGCTTAAAGTCGAGATATTACTGTGGCTGTAAGCAACCTGGTGCTATGGCCTGGATAAGCCCTCCTTCTGCACCTTACTCCCATGTTGCACCCTCATCCCCGCTGATGAGGCCCCTCAGGGGAGCATAGCTCCTGGGGCTCCCCGGGGAGGAGGGGTCATTCCCCTGCTCCTGCAAACCTGAACTGTTTTGTTTCAGCAGCAACAAAATCAGCATCATCCCATTGCCCCATCTAGACTATGTCTGCTTCCTCCATTGCTCCCTGCAGCTGTAAACCAGAGGAAACTACAGTGGCTTTAACAGCAAACCCCCACACACATACCACATACACAATGTGCTGGTTTCTCTTGGGTTTAAGGAAGCCCTCTCCTCCATATACAAGTTCATTCTCTCAGTGCTGTTGGCATAGCATATACAGGTGTGTAAGCAGGTGTACATGTGCAGTCTGTACACATAACTATTTTTTCTTGAAGACCATGTTAACTTTGCGAAACAACTTGCACATTCCAACACGCTTCACAGCAGAGAAAATAAAGTGATATGAAAAATATCCTGCTTGAACTTGACAATGTAAACAGATGAGAACAGTACCTTAAAGTCATCTTGCCACCCCTCTCCCCCTGCCTCCCACCTCGCTTGCTCGGAGAAGACTGGTGGAGAAAGACACAAAACAGACACCATTCATAATCAGGTAAAGCTTGCAGAGTAGTTGAGGACAGGTAGTGTAAGATACACAAAACGATGACAAAGGTGTATCAAGGGCAGTGAGCAAAGGGCCAGCCACATCATCTGGAATGGTCTACAGGCTATGCAGGTGTAAAAAGAAGGGCAAGAACAGGGTGCCCTGGAATCTCTCTTCAGATGGAAGGTTTGTTCCAGAACCAACCCTGTGATCCTCCCAGACTACACCTTCTTCTTTGGGGACTGCCAGATGATGTCCCACCCCTCCCGCCCTGCCTCCTAAATTCCTCCTTCAGTTCAATTCAGCAAGTTTTCAGCATATATCAACCATGTGCAAGGTTCCCAGGTGAGAATTCTAGGATAGGTAATATATACCCCATGCCCCTGAGGAACTCATACAGGGAAAAATCCATGAATTAGTAATTGCATGTTTTAAGTGTTCGCAATAATGCTGGGTACATTGAGCTGGATCTTAAGGTTTGAATCAGATTTTACCAGGTGGGAGAAGGAGGGAAAAGCACCTAAGCAGGAAAAAAGGGAAGCAGCGTGGGAAAAAGATCAGAAGACATGGAGTCTACCCTGTATGGGTGTGTGTGTGTGTGTGTGTGTGTGTGTGTGTGTCTGAGAGAGTAAGAGGAACGAGTTCCAGTCATGGAGTTATGTAGCTACAAGCCCTCAGCAGGGAATATACCCTTGCTGTCCAAAAAGCAGGAGGGTTCCTGAAACTTCCACCCCTGCCTCTCTCTCTGGCCACGAACAGGAAAGCAACAGGGTCAGCTGGCCAGACTTCTGTCCCCAGGGTCTGCCACCTCTGTTCCATCATCATGCCTCCTGCTTCTCCTAATGAGATTCGGATTAGACCCGCTCCGGCACCTGCCGCCCCCTTTTCCGGGCTCCCTGGGAGCTGACCTGCCTGGAACAACGCCATGACCGTTAGACGGGTCCCACGCAGGTCACACATACACAGCGCATGGACCCTCCCTAAAATCCATGGTAACCAGAGCGTGTGCCGGTGTGTTCGTGAAACCGAGAGTAGAAGCCGGGAGAGGGACGTGCAGCCTGAAGGAGAAGCGGCTCCACTGGGGGCCGGGGAGCGGGGGAGCCAGCGCATGCGCGTCGTGACCGTGACCGCAAAGCTGGCTGAGTGCGTGGGAGGGTACCGATTGCACCCGGCCCCAGCGATGCAGCCCCGAGAGCAGGCGGGCTGGCGGGCGTGCGTCACCGAGAAAGTGGGGAGGAACAGTGGGAACAGGCTGCAGGGGGAATGAATGAACAGTCACAATTGCATTGTTCGCAGGGAATAAATGGTGTGCGGTGGGAGGGCGTGGCACCCAGACTGACGGGGTGGGGGGTGGGGGGTGGGGTAGGTGTTCTGGCTGCGAAGCCTGGGCTGTAAAGAGAGAGTAGAGGACAGCCCGCCACATATGCAGGCTGCTTCCTGGGCATCTTCCTGACTCCGGGGCTCTCTCCCTCCACCAGCAGAGAGACACGTGGGGGGGCTGTCAGGGGCACAGGAACAAGTGTTGCTCTGGTGACAAGATTCTTGGGCTGCGGAAGCCCAGGAATACTGCAGGCCAAGCATTGCCCCTGGGGCCCGGCTATTAGCTCTGCCCCTTCACCTATTGTGCCAGGGCAGAGATGATTTCTGCCAAGGCCATCTGTTCTGAGGGCACGGAGACACATGGCCTCAGGACTCCGGGAGTGAGGCAAAGAAGGGAAGGGTCATATGAATAAAGGAGGACTCTCTGGCCTGAGAGTCAGGAGATCTAGGACCTGGCCCTGGCCCTGTGTGACCTTGGGCAAGTCACTTCACCTTGCTGGGCCTGGGTTTCCCCACCTGCACTATGAAAGGTTTGGATTCAATGATCCTAAGGAGAGCCATGCAGCTGGTATTCAGAATCTGGTTAGTGGGAGGAAGTAGGGAGAAGGAGCCTCATCTCAGAACCTGGGAAAACATGTATGCAGGCTGGCAGAATCCTGGGGACAATGTCTTAGCCCCTTTCCCCTACCTTCTGCAAGGGCTTGCCCTGCAGCAGCCTACGTCTCCAGGGAAATGAGAGTCTCTCCTGATAAATACATCTGTGGTAGGGACCACGGAGTTAGGGGGGACTCTTCTCGGCCCCCTGAGGATCCCACACAATGCCTTCTGGTGTTTACGATCAGGAAGTTTTTTTCTAGGGCCCAGCCTAGTAGATTTGGAGAACTTCTTGTATCTTCCTCCCCATCAGAGAGCTTGAAGTTGGCTTTCAAATCCTACCCCATCCCCCCTTCACCTTCTCTTTGAATTTCCCTCCTTGTGGTGATTTTTGTTCAGTTATGGTCCTATATTAGAGGTCCAGGTGGTGGGTAGTGGTGCTGGTTGGAGTACCTCAGCTGAGCCTCTTTTAATCTTGGATTCCATCTATGAAAGCAAAGCCTCATCACTCTCTGGCTGGAGAAAAAAGCTGGAAAGGCAAGCTCCATCCCTCCACATACCTCCACTGCTGCCTTCTCTTCTTGGAGAGTACAGAATCTGAGGGGTGGATCTCCCCTTAGGGGATGGGAACCACTTGCCCCCTCAAAGAGGGTGGGCCAGAAAAAGAGAGAGGTAGCAGACAGAGAAAGAGAGGAAAAGATGAGGATGGGAGGTGGGGATGGGTACAGATAGGGGGCTGGGAGTGGAGGGGGTGGAGGGAGAGGAAAAATATTCTTTCCAACCAAGGAAAGGAGTGGGATGAGGGACCCGCTGAGGAAGGAGGAGAGGAAACAGCGGGAGGTCAAGAAAAAGAGAAGTCTGATTGGCTACATGCCTGCCTTGGCTGGCTGCCCCGCCCTCACCAGGCCCCTCCATGGGTCGTGACTTTTCCCTCAGAGTCCCCACCTCTCTGGAGCTGTGAGGCTCCATTTGGAACCAAAAGCATCTACAACTGCAACGGTAAGTTCAAGGCTTTGAGGTGTTAGGCCCATTGGTATGCAAATGAGGGAGAGTACTAGGGGGTAGGAGGGCACTGGGTGCAGTGGGGTAGGGTGTTGGAGTTGAGACAGGGGACTGAGGTTGGAGGGAGGCAGTAAACTGTCTTAGGACTTTTTCTTTAAGATTTTTTGATTATATAATTTGGTTGGGAGTAAGGTATGGGAGGTAAGATGAAGAGACACCTCTTGCTGCAGATGGGGGCTTACCCCCTTGCCCAGCTAAAGTTAAGAAAGAGGGAGAGTGCTCGCTTTGGCAGCACATATACTATGTGCATGGAGCGATACAGAGAAGGTTAGCATGGCCCCGGCGCAAGAATGACACGCAAATTCGTGAAGCGTTCCATATTTTTTATAACTGAGTTACTTTGCCATACAGCAGAGACTGGCACAACACTGTAAATCAACTACACTTCAATTTTTAAAAAATGAAGGAAAAAAAGAGGGAGAGTGTACTAGAGGCTCGTGCAGCTGACTTTGGGGAAAGCTGCATTATCAGAAAAGCACTGGGTACCTCACACCCACACTGCACACATTCCTTGACCCATCTGTACATGTGTGGATGAACTTGCATGAACGTTTGAACTCACCTGTACACAAATACCTAAGGAATTTTCCGGGGGTGTACAACCACACTCAAAGAGCTCTTTTGTTTCCATGATCATTTGTTTCTAAAAAGCTGCATTATAAATATATTTTAAAACTAACATTCTTTTTTGCACTGTAATCAGTTCTTAAGCCTGTGTTCTCTAAATGGATTAGTCATTCCTGGAACTAGGCATGCCTTATTTATTTCTGTGCCCCCAGAGACAAATCCAGTGCCTGGCACTATTAGGATATTTCATAAATGTTTGTCAAGCAAAGGTGTGAATGAATGAATGATCTTTTTAAAAACCACAGGACTCAATGGTGAAGTTTCTCTACATCTAATTTAGTGGCTAATGGTTGTACTCTGAGTGGGTAGTCGTGTAAGAGAGAACATCTGTGTAAATTCACAGGTGTGTGCCTAGTTAGCAGGGAGGTATTCAGACAAGGGGACTTGTGTGAGTGTGTCTGTGTTGAGATGAGTGAATGAGCCTTTGCCAGGTGCCTGTACATTCCTCCCCGAGTGAATATCCGCGTGTGGATGAGCACGTGAAGAGGCTGAAGTGGAGAGCACGTGAAGAGGCTGAAGTGGAGAGCAGTGAAGAGGGCTGGCAGGAGATATCCCCCTAGACATAGCCCCGGCCTTGAAGGAGCCTGCACATGCGAGGAAGGCGCTAAGTGTGAGACAAATGGCTTAAGACTCTGCAAGTGTAGGGGTGAGTTTGCGAGCTGTTCCCCCAGGACTGGATACCTAAGTGATTTGGCCCCATTCTCATCCCATCCCATCCCACCCCACCCCACCCACCCCACACCAGGACCCCCATGAAGCTCCTGGCCTTACTGAGCCTGCTGGCCCTGATGCTGCAGGAAGCAGGGACAGCATCTCTCCCAAAGAAGGAGAGGGAAGGGGGAGAAGACCAGCTGCACGGGGAAGGCGATTCTCACACCGTTCTGCATCTGCGGGACTTTGACCTGAGCCTGGACAACTATGATGAGGTCATTGACCCGAGCAACAATGATGAACTCACAGACTACAGGGACCAGCTCCCCAAGGTAAGGGACATGCAGCAGACCCATTGCATTCCCTGCAAGAAACTGAGAACCTGAGGCCTGGTCCCTCTCTACCTGTTCCATAACGCAGATGTCTCAAGCCTCCATCTTTCTCTAGGAGGTGGAAATTCTTGTCCTTCCACAAGAACTTGTCACTTAGATAATACTAAGAAAGAGGACACAAAACTTCAAATTCTTTGTTTGTTTGTAGCAAACTTTGTGGGACTTCCCATAGAAGTCATACATCCCTCCTTCCCTCTGCCTTCAAGTAAGACCATAAGGCATATCTCAATGGGACATCACCAGTGTCCTCACATTCTCCCTAGAAAAAAGGAGTGCTAAAACCCATCTTTTCTTAGACTATCTATCTTCAGTTCTGAAGTTCATTTCTCGGCCCTTTCTGGCCTTTGCAGGGAGTGATCAGAAGTCTGCACTTATCTGCTGTGTAAGCTTGGTCCATGCGGGAAAGGAAAGAGCCCTGGCCTGGAGGGTCTGGAGATGTGGTTCTACCTCGGCCACCAGCTTGGCCACCAGCTGGCCCCTTGATCTCTGTCCCTCCCCTATCTGGACCTCAGTTTCCTCATTCATGTCATGATGAGGGATCAGATGCTCAGAAGGTCCTCGCTTTGCTCACTCTTTCTGCCATCCCTCCCTCCTTGTCCACAGTGACTCTTTGTAAGCTTGAAATGGTTGCTGAAGTTCCCAGAACCCATAGTAAAGTCCCTCTCAGGCAAAAGCAGGCTTACTGTGTGCTATGTCTCCAGGCTTCTCCAACCAGGACAAGTTTCACTCAGAGCACAAAGGCTCCAAGGACACCCCCTTCAAACCCCGTGATGGCCAGGCCTATGACGCTGGGCCTGCCAGTTTCCCCCACCAGCCATGGTAAGTTCACAGGCACAGGTCTCAATAGCCACAGGTCATGGGCTGCGCAGCCATGACCCAGCACCAGGAGTGCTAAAGAGGGGTGTAGTCAGAGCTAGGGAGTGGAGGGTCAGGGAGAAAAGGGGAAACAGCCGCAGGGGAGAAGAAAAAAAACAACAACAAAGGGAGAGGCTGGCTATTCCTACTACTTCTGCCTGAATGCACAAACTGGATAGGAAGCAAAAAAATGCAAGAATTCCGCTGTGCCTAGCAAAGCCACCTATCTTAATTAATAGCATCGCTGGGGGAGCAGGTTGAGTGGTAATTAGATTAGAGACAATTAAAAGCCTGTAGAGAAGAATAAATAACTTTGTGGCTGTCATTTGGCATGGGGGCAAATGAAGCAGACACACTGCTTTTCAGCTTGAATTCCTTCCTTAGCAGCTTTTCGCTCTCTCTGAGGCCCTCCTGGAGACTCGGATGCTGGCATATCTGTCGGTAGGGGGTTGGCATTCTGCTGGAGATCGGAACTCAGGCAGAGGAGGATGACGTTAATCCTTGACTTGCTTGCTCTCAGTTCCCGTTTCTTGAGCTGTTTGCCTTGGGTGGGTGTAGGGTAATGGGGCATCAGTAGAGAAAATACTTCGGTCAGGAATCCATGACCTCCCGGGCTTAAAGAGACCATAAAGGGCCTCAGCTGGACCTGCCATTCAAGGCCTGGGGATAAGTACACTGTCTGGTCACGACTGGTGAAGAACTGTCTCTTAATCTTGGGTCTGTGTCACTACCAACAGAGTCCCCCTTGAGTTGGACGAACAGTGGTCTCCAGTAATCTCTGTCCTTTCTAATAGCAAGGGACGGAAACCCCCTGTAGTATTCAGTAAAACCTTCCCAACTTTTTAAAGCCAGTCTGAGTTCAATGGCCTGGCCTAAGTCTCATGACCACTGGTCATGGACCGAGAACAGGGGAGGGATGTTTTCCAATAGAAAACTGAGATGCCGATACCATCAGAAGGGGAAATGAATCCTGGGCAGGCAGTGTACATGCCACCTTGGCTCTGTTATGCTTTTTGGAGGCACAGAGAGCATGTGTAACTCCTCACCCACAAGGCAGAGGGCAGAGCCAGCAGCCATTGGCCATCCCACTGAATTCCGGCTTTATTTCATCTTCAGTGCACCTTCTGGGACCAGAGAGGAGCCCTATGGAAAAGAGACTGATAGATGTCCTAGAAACACCCATATAGGCCCAGGAAAACCTACACAGGACCAGTGTCTGATGAAGGCACTAACGGGCTTGGATTGTAACGGGTAATAACTGAGGGTAGATCTGCTTCTCTCAGGTCAAGGGCTGAGTGCCAGGCTGGCAGCAGCCAACAGCACTCCTGGGTGCGTTATGACAGTTGGTCTGGGCAGCAAACCAAGAAGACAAAGATGACCGTGGCTCAGACACTCCCTGGGGCCAGGGCCATTGGTCCCAAAGGCTGAAGGGAGTCTGACTGGGGCTGGGGGCCGGGGGGTCTCCCTTTGTTCTGTCTTCCCCTTGGGCCAGGCCTGCCAACCTGTCTGATCTGCGTGTGCCTTGGTTCCTCTGTGTACTGCGACGATACTGACCTAGAGGACATCCCTCCTCTTCCCCGGACAACTGCCTACCTGTACGCCCGCTTCAACCGCATCAGCCATATTCGGGCTGGAGACTTTAAAGGGCTGAGTATGTAATGTCCTGGCAAAAGAAAAGAGTGGGTGGGCAGAGGGAACCCCCAGGATTCTTTCCGTCGCCACCCAGCCACATTGAACAGTCACCAGACTGAGTGCCCCACTTGTGTTGGCCTTTCCCTGTCAGCTTTCAGTCTCTCCAGCAATCAAATGGAAATAGCCCTGTCTCTCTAATTCCTTTCCTTGAAGATTTTTAGATGGCAGAAGTGACCTGTTCTTGTCTGTTCTTCCCAAAGCTATGGGAAGCTGGGGAGAGGATGGTATGATCAAACCTGTTTTCAGGCTGTCCCAGCAACTGTAGCCCTCTGCCCTCCTGGCCCCTGGACAAAACCGCTCTAACTCTGGTCTCTACTCCCAATTCTACCACTAAGTACTGACAACCTTCCTGGGCCTCAGTGTTCTTTTGTGTAAACTAACAGGTAGAAGTGGGACAGAAGCAGCCGATCCTGGGCCTGCTGGGTCTTACCCTCAAAAGGCTTCTTCCAAGCCAATCCATACAGGACAGAACTCCAGCAAAGATATTACAGACTCTGAGGGCTTTTCCAGATTTATAAAGCTATTCCTTCTGGTTTGGACCTGGTGCAGGTGGAGAGCTGGCACAGGAGGCAGGGCCAGGCAGCTCCAGCAGAAGCAAGGGAAGACGGTGTGTCCCTTGTCTCTCTGTGTTCTGCCATTCACCTCTTAGCAAAGCTGAAGAGGATTGACCTCTCTAGCAATTTCATCTCCTCCATTGATGACGATGCCCTCCGCCTGCTGCCTGCTCTGCAGGATCTGATCCTCCCTGAGAACAAGCTGGCAGCACTGCCTGTGCTGCCCACCGGCATTGAGGTCCTGGACGTCCGCCTGAACCGACTGCAGAGCGCAGGGATACAGCCTGAAGCCTTCAGGGTGAGCCAGGGCCTTGAGGCCCCCATCTACCACCTGCCACATGTGCCCACAGCCACACACACACACCTGGCCCTCATGGGATAGCTCTGCCCCAACCCTGTTCTGGGGAGTGAAAAATCAAACCCCATTTCTTCCTCTAAACCATTAGCAGCTCCCCCCTCCCTCTTTGGGGCACCTGGTCCCTTGGCTTCTTTCTGCGCATCTGCTCATTCGCCTCCCTGTGCACCGACATCCTCTGCACACGCAGCTTCTGCTCCCCTAAAATTCTGACTCACACGCGACTTGACTTCCAGTAGCCCTGGCTCCAGCTTGCACTCTGCATATCCTTTTATTTGCAAAACCCACCACTAACTGACTAATCATTGACTTTCTAGGAGCAAATTCTCAAGAGAGACAATCTGATTGGTCACTGGCCGGCCAATTTTGATGGGAAGGGCTAAACACATGGCACAAATATGGCCCCGGGCTGCCCACTCGGCAGGGCCAGGAAGAGTCCCAGGGGCAGTTCCAGTGAGGAAACGAAGAGGGGCGTGGACGAGACTGACACCCCCAGCTCTGTCACATTCACATACACAATTGGCTTCCATTGTGCCTGCGGCTCTCGTTCTGCTGGTCCAAGTATTTCCCGACCGTGCTCTCCAGAGCTCCTCCAGGTTTAGCACCTGGAGACTTTCCATTTGGGAAAGTCCCTTCTGATAGCAGAGATGTTGAGGCTGGGCTGAAATGTCCTGCTGTCCTGCCTCCCACCTGTCCCTCTTCTTGCCTGCTCCTCCCACAGTCCTCACTGACACGGCCAGGTTCCTTCACGCTCCCCCAGCTGAGATGCCCCCCCTCCCCACAGCATCCAGCTTGGAACCTGGCACCTACCTGAGGCCCAGGAGACCCCAATGAACAAATGAGGTCATGTCAGTCACCCCTCACTGCCAGGCTCCCACAGCACCCACCAGCCTTTGCCTCCTCCTCAGGCGCTGGAGAAGCTGCAGTTCCTCTACCTGGCCAATAACCTGCTGGACTCCATCCCCAGGTCCCTGCCCCTGAGCCTCCGCTCACTACACCTGCAGGTGGGTGGCCTCCCTAAGAGCAAGGGCATTGAACAGCACAGAAGGTGGTCAGATTGCAGGGAGCCCCCTTAGGCAGCGATGGGTCTATGTCACTGAGAGCTCATTGGAAACAAGAATTGGTAGGTCTTGTTCAGACCACTGTCCATAGCCTCAATTTGATTTCTTCCCCTTCCTGCTCTGTAAAACACTTCCCCTCCATGTCCTTATCTCATCTCACACAATTGCTTGTTCCTTCTCCGCCTTCCCTTCCCCTCCGTCTCCGCTCTTCCCTTCATCCCTCTCAGTCTCCCCTCTCTCTCCATCCATCCTCATTGGGTCTCCTCTCCTCTTTCTTCGTATGCGGGCTTGGCCTTCTGTGCCTTTGTTTCTCCGGTTGTCAAAGGGAGGCGAGCTGGTAGGGAAAGAGAACTGAGCTTGCCTTCAGTGCTGCCTGAGGATAGACTTTGCAGGCAGAGGAGGCTCACAGCTGTCAGTGTGTTCTCCCCAGAATAACATGATAGAGAGCATGCAGACGGACACCTTCTGTGACGCTGAGGAGCACAAACACACCCGGAGGCGGCTGGAGGACATCCGCCTGGACGGCAACCCCATCAACCTGAGCCTCTTCCCCAGCGCCTACTTCTGCCTGCCTCGGCTCCCCACAGGCCGCTTCGTCTAGCTCACCCCTTCCACTCCTCCCAGGTAAGGACCCTCGGAGGACCGCCAAGGGCACGGGCCTCCTGGACAATAGGGCCCGGGCCCTGTCTCTAAACAGTGGTCTTTGATCCAGGCGTTAATCAGCCTCAAGATCCAGTTGCAAAAATATGTCCCCTGCCCCCCAACACACACACTGAGATGTCCTCCAGGCGCCAGATTTACATTTCTCCATGCTCTTTCCTTAACACCTTATGGCTCCTGGCTCAGGGAATAGCGACGTCTGCAGCAAAACTCTTTCCCTTATTCCCCATCCCTCCCACCCATACAGAAGGCCAAGAAAATCATGTGAGAGGAAGAGGCGGACCAGAAAGAGAAGGAGGAAGTGGGGAGAAGCAGTGGTGTGCTAGAGCCAGCTCTTACTACTAGGCTTGTAAGAACTGATTATTAAATTTTCCAGAATTTTGCAAGCCAGTTATTGAATACAGCCATTATTACAAACTGAATTATATAAACTCACAACTAAATATATTATGTTGAAAACAAATGTAATAAATACTCAAACTCCTCACTTCCCAATTATTTTACTATGTTTTACTATTAACCATGTTCTTGAACTTATTTACATCCATGGTATCTGTGTGGTGGAAGTACTCTACAATGACAGGCTGCTACTGCCCACCTCTTCCCAACTCCACTTTCGGTGACATCACATTGGAGATTTGAAATTGGCCATAGTGGCATTATTTATACCATGGATGTCGGTAAACACTACACATTAGCACTTTTTTTTTTGAGAGAGAGAGAGAGCCTGTTGTTAAGCATTTGCCAGCACACCACTGAGGAAAAAGAGCAGTTATTTAAATTAGCCCTCCCCCTATCTCCAGGCCACCCCACTGGGGGTAGGGTGGGGTTGCTGTGGGGCTTTTAAAAATGTCTTGCTTCTCCTATGCCAGGGCTTCCTGTTAGATTTGTTTTTTTTTTTTTTTTTATTAATATACATATCTAAATAGACATGTATTTTATTTATTTATTTATTTTTGGCACATGGGCTTAGTTGCTCTACGGCATGTGGGATCTTCCTGGAGCTGGGATCGAACCCGTGACCTCTGTATTGGCATGCGGATTCTTAACCACTGCGCCACCTAGGAAGCCTTCCTGTTAGATTTGGAGAGAGCCGTTCATAAGGATGGAGAACTGGCGTGAATCTTCACCTGGATGCCTCCTTGTAGTGTTTACCTATTCCTGGCTCAATGAGCAGCCTCTGAGCACGGATGGCTCAACCAGCTGGTTCCTGGCCTTGCTCTCTTCCATGTTTAGCCACCAGAGGGCAGCCTTGTGCAAAGATAAATAAATAAATACAGCAATTACTCACCTGCAACCTCTTGGCTCCTGGGCCGGGCCTGCTGTGCTGGGAGAATGCGAAGAAGGACAACTATGATCTAGCCAACTTGCTCCTTGAATTATAATGGGAGGAGAGATGTCATCTTTCTCCTTCTAATAAGGACATGTTGGACAAGGGGTATATAAGAGATGGGTGCTTGATATCAGGTGTTGACTGGGGCATAGAAGAGGGGTGAGGCAGGCAATTCACGTATTCATTCAGCAAGGATTTTATTAAGCACCTACCTGCTCTGTGCCGATGGTATGCAATAGACATACTCCTTTTCTTCATGGAGCTTAGAGTTGAGTATGGAAGACGTGTTAAACAAATAATCATACAAATAACCACACTATTCAACTCATGAGAAATACTATAAAAGGAATATAGAAAATGCTATGAGACCTTACAGGAAAGGGACACAGTTTAAGCATCCAGGAGACCTTGAAAAATCAATGTCTAAGCTGAAAGCCGAAGGAATAAGAGCTAGCCAAGGCGACCACTGTAAGGTCCCTGGTGGCCCCCAGTCTGGATGGACAGGTGTGTGGATGCCCACATGGAAGGGAGCCCATTCTCCTGCTTCCCCCGCCTCTGTCTAGCACCGCTCCAAGCACTGTGGATGCTCAGGGTAGTCAGTCCTGCAAGCAGACCAGTCAGGGATTATCATTCACATTCTTGAGATGAAGAATTTGAGAACTAGACTCAACACCCAGGCTGCACACTGGGCGTGGGAAGTCTTGAAGGTTGTGAGAGAGACCTGGTGCAGTTGCTGCTGTGTCTGCCCTCCCTCTCCCCAAGGGTCCAAGGATTCCAGGACTCAACAGGCACGTGCACGCTCTCTTGCTCTCTCATTTCCCAGCCCCATCCTCTTGTATATCCCACTCTATTTGATTGTGACAAGGCCTAGGCATGCAACAGCTAGAAACCTCAAGATTCACAAGTGCAAGAAACCCTGATTTGAAATAATCCAATGAAAAAAACAGAAAAAATGTTCCAGAGCTGGGGCTCCCGGATGCTAGAAGCCACATCATACCCACCTGCCCTGAGGTTAATATGTGCTAAGTACAGAAAGTCATCTGACCCCTGTTCTATTGTGGGAGAAGGGGAATGACAATTTCTGGACTCCTGGGTTTGCTAGATACCATGTGAGAAGCTTTTATGCACATCACCTCCTTAATCCCAACCACCACTCTAGATGGTCAAGATGTTTATCTCCACACCGTGAATGAGGAAACAAGCTTACGAAAGGGAGGTGCCCAAATTCACACAGCTACTGAGCGGCAGAGCCAGGATTCAAACCCAGGCCCCTCTAAACATAGGGTGCGGAGTCCCACTCTCACGACACACTTCAACGTGCACACTACTTTCAAGACCGAAGTAGGCAGGTTCCTTCCCTGAGGCCATGTGGCTGCTACATATGGTAGGATTTCCCCAAGGCCTGCTGCCCTTGCAGCAGCCTCCTAACTAATCCCCCATCGTTGGCTAGGGAGACCCAAGGAAGAGAAAGACTGCCCTGTCGGCCACCTGCCTGAAGAAATTCTACACAGTGCATTTGTCCCTTAGCCCCTCCCAGGATCCAGGGAATGGGGCAGGGAGAGAAATCCACGCTGCGCCCAGCAGCTCTTACATCTTAACTGAAGGAGCTGGGGCTCTTCTCAGGGACCTAAAGAAGTTAGGGTTGAACACCTGGCAGGGGAAAGAGAGAGTGCCTCTTCATCCAGACTGAGGGTCTTCTGTCCTGCAGAATCATAAAGACGGGTATGAGACAGTCCTGAGGAAGAAAGGGAGAGCAGAGAAGAGCGGGCTGTGGGGGTCCAGTCGGGGCAGGGCCTCACTGCAATGCCAGTGGGCAGTGCTAGGTTGGCTTTATTTTATTTTATTTATTTATTTATTTATTTATTTATTTATTTATTTTAGTGCTAGATTGGCTTTAAATCCACCTCTTCAAAGAGCCATTTTCTTCTAGCCTCACTCATCCAGGACCCTAGTGGCAGTCAGCACCTGTGCTCAACCTTGGCAAACTTGGTGAGGACTCTTGCTCTAGGGTGGCTCCCTGGTGGCCCTCCTGCCAGCCCTGAGAAAAGGGGAGCACCTCCCCCCTCTGTAGCATCCCATGGCCTTCAGGATGGTTCTAGCTCCAGGCAGGAACCCTGACCAGTTCTGTGGCTATGGTGGGAGGTGGCAAAGAGAAAGAGGCCAGGGTGAGTTTGCAGTGACTGCATGTCCACCTGCCCATCCTCAACTCCACAGCCAGGCCCACGGCAGGAAGAGGCTGGTGGGGAGAGGAGGGAGAGAGGGGCTGCTGGAGGGGCTGGAGCTAAATCCACTCAGGAGCCAGGGAGTGTTTCCTCACCCTGACCTTGCCTTGCTGCTTCCTTTTTCCTTTAATTTCCTCCCTAAATGATAATCTCTTATGCTTATGTTGTAAATTTGCACTTTACAGATCTCTTTGACATATGGGATTGAATTTATAGTTCCAATAACTCTGCAGATGGTATTATTATCTCTACTTTACAGATAGAAAATGGGAAGCTCCGTGATTTGTTCAAGAGAAAGTTGACTTAACATATAGACACACAAGGGGGAGAGGGGAAGACAGCCATCATTTCTTGGGAGTTCCTGCAGGAGAAATGGAAATCCCATCACCAGCTGCTGGAGCAATGGATTAGTATCCCCTCCCCATTCCCCAAGAGCTCTCTGAAAAAGCAGGGAGCAGGGAGAGCCTCTCTCAGACTGGCAAAATGTGTGCCACCCACAGGGCTGCAGGCCTGCATCCCAATGATGCACAGGAGGTAATGAGGAGAAGTCAGCTTCTGTGACTCTCAGCCCAGGAAAACCCCGGGACTCAAGGACACACTGCCCCCCATCTCTGCCCCCACCCCAGCAGGTGCCTGGACAGCCCAGCACCCACACACCCCCATCTGTGTCCTTCTTGCTTCCAGCCAGAAGGAGGGAGGCAGACAGACAGGAGGTGGACATGGCTCTGCCCCGCCCCCTCCACTGTCTGGATCTCTCAGCTTTCTCCTTCCTCCTGCCTGCCCCTCCCCTCTCCCCCACGCTAGACACCAGATCAATTTGGCCTCTCCTCTCATTCAAGGTCATCTCTCTCAGCTGGGCCAGCTTCACATCCCCTAGCAGCCAACATCTCACCATCTCGCAGACCTCCCTCCTGTGGTTGCTGGCAGCTTAAAGGAGGGTCTCCACAAGGAGAGGGGATGCTGCCTTCTTTTCCCACAGCTACCATGTCTCCCTTCTCCTCTCAGGGACCACTTCCTTCATGTCTCACTGCACAACCCCTCAAACTCAGACCTCCTTCTTATTTTCAGACCAGTCTGTTCATCCCTCCTGGCATGGCCAAACCTGTGGCCAGGACATGCATGTGCACACCACCCAGTACATGCACACAGAACACGCTATATCTGCTTTTTTCTTTCCTCCCCTCTGCAGTTTGGCTTCTGTCCCATAGATCCTGCAGTGCCCCAGGCACCAGAGCGAACAGTTCTCAGCCTTTTCCTGACACCGCTGGTCCCAGCTCCATTGCCCGGAATCCTCATCTCTGGTGTGTGTCTAACACGCAGCTCACACACAGGAGGAAATGCAACGTGTTCTGTGCTGCAGCCGCCTGCAAAGGAACCGTGGTTCAGGGAGCGAGTAACTGGAATGAGAGTCCAGAGCCCTGAGTCTGACCCCAGGCCTTGACTTGCTGTGTGACACGCGGCAAGTCATGCCAGCACCGTACTCTGTCTGCCTTCCGCTTGGGGCCCCGCAGTGTGATTCTGTGACTCAAAGTATAAACAAGCCCAGTGGACGTGGTGCCTCTCCCCACCCCCATCACTTTTCTAGTCTAAAAACAAAGACCAAACCCTCCCCAACTATTCCCAGTAGCACCGGCCAATGTGGACAGAAACACCTAATGGTAAAGGAGAACAAAGGAAAACAAAGGGGAACAAGGACAGAAAATACAGACCACACAGAACGTGTCTAGCCCTCAACTCAAGGTTTCTGATCCCAGATTAACCGCACCTTGACCCAAAAACTGGCTTAGCTGCAGGCCTTCCTGAGTCCCTCTCTGGTCCTGCAGAAGAGGGAACAATCCAAGCTCTCCACCCACTTGGGCCCAGGAACCTGGGACGGGGACATCCATCCTGACATTCCTGGTAAATCATGGGTCACCTCAAGCTTCCCATAGGAGCCTCGCATGTGGAACACACCAAATAAACACTATGCGGCCAGCCCCACAGCATAGGGGTGGAGAGGCAGACTTCTGCAGAAACCTGACCTTAAATAGCTCCTTTTCGGCCCCCTCCCTACCTCAGGGATGGTACCAGCACACCTGAATTTCTCCTTCAAGCCTTTCCAGTCTAGATCTCCCTTCCCACACCCCCTCCCTTCCTACCCATTGTCTCTGAGCACAATTTCTTGGCTCCTGACCCTCTATTCACCGATATCTTTCCACTCTTTCACCCTGAAGACAATAGGCTCCTTCCCATGTGTTGGTAAACAGAATCACAACACTCCAGGGCGGTGTGTTCCAGACCAGGTTGCAGCCCCGCATGGAGCCCCTCATGCCACAGTCTTTTCCTCATGGGGACAGGACCTCCTGGAGAGGTGGCCTGGCCTGGCCCATGCCCTGTCTGTCTGCTCCCACCATTCCTGCACACTGTAGCTTGGGGGACAAGTGGTACAGTGCCAAAGATACTGCCTCTTTTCTTCTATCAGAGCCCAGGAACTGCTCTCGCACCTCCTGCCTGGAATACTGAAGAGGAATGGGAGGGGAAAATGTTTGTTTGTTTGTAGCCATCACCAAGCGAGTTCCCACCACCCCACACCCAGGCTGAGTTCTGGTGGGTGGGGGAATGGTGTTTTCCAAGTAACCTCCATGACAGCTGGCGAAGAAGCAGCAATAAACAAGGCAGAGACGTCAACACCCGAGACGGGAGACACACCCACCTGAACAGAGCAGGCAGCCACAGCTCCTCCATGACAGGGAATGATGGGGATCCCCTAATTCTTGACCCACACGGATCCTGAGCCTCAGTTTTCTGAGCAGGGTGGAGAAGGAGCCCCTGAGTCTGCAAGGGCCCATCAACCAAGAGATTCACATAGAACCAGGCCCTGCCTCAACCTTAAGCATCTCCAGTGTCCTTCACTGATTCTCTGAACAACTCTTTATTAAGTACCAAGCATCAGGGACATTATAATGAATAGACAGACAAGGTCCCTGTTCTCCGTGGGGGAGGCAGGCAGTAATGGAATAAGCAAACAATCAGATCAAGGATATAATTCAGACATACACCACAAGATGAGGGTGATGTGACAGAGACTGGTGATGGTGCCCGCAACATTAGAAAGGGTAATTAAGGAAAGCCTCTTGGGGGTGGTGATGGTTGAGCTTGGGCTTTCATGACAAGAAGGCAACAGCCATCCCCAATATGAGGGGAATGCTCTCCAGGTAGAAGGGAAAGAAGGAGCGAAGGCCCTCAGCAGAAACAAGCAAATTTAAAGAGGAGAGAGGAGACCGGTGCAAGCAGCCGGAGTTGGGTGTGGTAAGGGGGGAGGCGGCACACCCTGAACATGAAGATCTTGTAGGATTTTACTGTAATTGCGATGGGTCCTTTCCAAGGAACTCAAACACCTTACCCGCTTGTCTCTCTGTTGTGATGCTAAAAACACAAGGAAGGAGGGGGAGGAAGTGTGATTCACTGGAGATGACTGTGACCAGAGCCAGTATAACCTTTGAGGGAGGAAGGATCTGTTGCTTGGCTACCAGGCCTGGGAAGGGTTACGGGTGGAAATGGGGAACAGAAGCGGAGCAAGAAGAGAGACACACGAGCTGAGGGAGGGTTGAGAGCAGGAAATCCTACTGGGCTGGAGCTTAAGGAGCCAGTGGGCAGGAGCAGCTCCCAGGAGCTGTGGCACTTTGAAGAGAGGGGGACAGGGTATTTTAAGGAAGTTTGGTTGGCTTTCACGCAGTGTAATCTCTCCTTGGTCATCCTCTCAGGAAGACCTTGTGTTAAGAGCTTCACTATGTCTCAAAGCTTTCAGAGTCTGATGTCAGCTTCTTTTGGACAAGTCTAGAGACTTGAGGTGGACCTCAGGAGAGGCCAAGTGCTGAGTGCACCGCTGAGACTGGAACACAGGTGAAAAGGGCCCCTGCTGGGACACTCATCTGCTGTGTGGCCTCCGGCACGTCACTTCTCTGTTCCCTTCCTCTGGCCAGGAGAGGACTGAGTTAGATGATCTCCAAGCTGCAAACAGTCTGGGGCTCCAAGACGCCACATGTCCTTTCATTTTCTTAACAGAGACTTGAGAAGATGGGGCTTAGATCCTCCTGAGCTCCAGCTGTTGCCTCGCCCTGCAGCAGGCCATCCTGCTGCCTTTAGCACCAGGGAGGACAGCTTTAGGGGCACATCCACCCCCCAACAGCCACACACTGCTCAGGCCCAGCCTCCTCCAAGGAACCGACCTCCCTCAGGGACAGGGACTCCTAGAAGCTTTCATCCGCGTCTGTCTGTCGATGCCAAGACTGGGCTGGGTGCAGCCCCCAGGAAGGGAGACCAGGTAAATAAATCCCCAAGGAAGGTGGCTATGACCTCAGTGGGTGAGATACCCCCCTGGGGAGCAGAAGAGCCCCTCCCCTGCTGGAGAGGACGCGCGGTGACCTGTGACCCTGGCAGAGCCAAGAGTTTCTCATCTTGCTCTTTCAGGGCCAAGCAGAGTCCCCAAACCCTGGTCAGCCCTCTCCTTCCTGGCTCCTTCCCCCTAGCTCAGCTGCAGGAGGCTGGGCATAGCTGCTTTAACAGGCTGCCTGCTTTCCTCAGCATAGCAAATCCTTCCTGCAGAACTTGTGGAGCTTTCCCCGCCCTCCGTAATCAGCACACGGAACCAGAGCTCTGCCTCTGCTCCCTGCCCCACCCCACCGCCTCCTGCCTCTTTCCTCCTTTCTCTCCCCCACCCCCCCCCCCCCGCCCTTCCTTTACCTTCTCCTGCTTCCTCCCCACCCCTCAGAGCCACGGCCACCTCCTGGGAAACTGAGAGCGTTTATCATCAAATCAGGCTTTGTCATAAGGAAAACCGGTTTATTTTCCTCACTTTGAGAAGGTGCTGACAGGAGCGGCTAGGTAAAGGGTGTTTTGAATATTCAAAGCATCCATCTGTCCACTCCCCACAGTCCCCCACCCCCACTCCCAGGGCGGAATCCGGCACTGTTGTCTCATCGTCCTCAAAGGCTGCTCCTCTGACCTGCCTCTTGGATCCCCCCATCCTCTTAATCCTCACCTGGCAGCCTTTGCCCACAGGACCCATCCAGTCCTAACCATTCCTTCATTCAGGTCATTCCACTCATTCAGCAATTTACAGTCATTGCTTTTATGTGCTAGGGCCTCCCGGTGCCGGGGATGTGAGACGCCGGGGTGGGGGTGGGGGCGCGGGGGGTGCGCTGACACACGAATAAACCATTAAAGGACAAAGCAGTAACCGTGGCAGCAGTGGTGGCACTCAACACCAACGTGGGGCAGAGACCACCGAAGGCAGAAGGTGTGCTGAAGAAGAAGTCAGTGATGCCAGAGCAGGAAGCCTGAGTGGGATCACGGGATCAAGGGCTGGCGGGGTGGGGGCGGGGCGGGGGCGCGCTGCACTCCTGGCTTACAGCCAAGTACCGAGGGCTCGCAGGGGCGCTGAGCAGGGTGATGCTGGAGCAGGGGGTTCCGAACAAAGAGAGCAGGGGCACCTGCTGGGTCGCACAGGGAGGATCAGCAGGGTCAGGCTGGTATTTCAGAAGTTCTGTGAAAGGCAGTTTTGAGGGGGACAAGCCTGGAGTCCGGGGGAGGGAGACTGGTTAGGAGGCCAATGCCATGAGAATTGGAAGTGAGTGCTGAGTTGAGAACAGTGGTGGGACAGGAGACGTCCCAGGAGCCATGAAAGGAAGAGCCTGCAGTAGTTTCGGGGAGTGGGACTCCCCAGCAGAGGGGCAGCTGAACACAGGAGAGGGTGTGAGAGGGATTACTAAGCACACGAGCCGTGAGAAAGGCCGCGGGGGGGGGGGGGGGGGGGCAGAAAGCACTGCCCAAAGGGAAGAGCCCCAGGCCAGGTGGGTGTGCAGGCAAAAGAGAAGCCAGAGAGGTGAGAGCAGCAGGAGAGACTGGCGACCCAGAAGGGAAGAAAAGGGCTGGAGGGTAAAGCAGGAAGGAGGCAAGCCAGAGGGGAGCATCACCAACAGCCTGTCCAGTGTGGGAGTGACACTGGCCCTGGGACCGCTGTGTGAGCAGTCTGGGCTCACTGCTGCCTCTCCCCGCACCTCTGGGTCTTCCTGGAAACAACCGCTCTTCCTTCATCAATCACAGTGACCGCTGGTATTGAGCACCAGTTGGCAGTCCGGCCTTCTGCGGGCTATGCAGTGGATGGGAGACGCACAGCCCTCATGCTCAGAGAGCCCCCACTCTAGAGGGGGCACGTGTGCACAAAATCCCCATCCGTTAAAAAAGCAGCCAACAAGTGCTATCAATCAGGAATGCATCTAAAGTCAATGAACACACGCTAAGGGGATGCCCAAGAGAAAAGGCTGACTCCAGAAGGAAGGCAGGGACACCCCCGCTGGCTCTGCAGCACCAGGACCAACTGGGCTGTGACGTCCATAATTCATAGCCGATCAATCCTGGAGGGCCCAGTGCTCTGACCCTTTGGAAAGTGCTCTCTTCTCTGACAGCTGAGCCCTTCTCCTCAGAGGCCTAGGGCAGAAAGGTTTCTCTGTGAGATGTACTCGGGCGCCCTGCAGCCAGGATGATGGACGAGGAGGCAAGAGCTGCTCAGGGCAGCTGAGACCAATGGGGGCTGAGCAGGGAGAGAAACATTATGGTAGAACAACTAAGAAACAAGAGAGGTACTCAGGGGCTGGAGGGGAGTGCCTAGGAGCTAGGTCCTTCTCTCAGCCATCTCTATTCGCCTACCTGCCTCTCCAACCAGGTCCTAAGCGCTATGATACAAATGGCACAGAGGGACAGCTGAGAGGGGAAGGTGAAAGATCAAGGGTCCAAAGATCATCTATTCCCTTCTCTCGGGAATACTCAGAAGTGGCTCACCCGGCAGCCGAGTCTCGGTCCTTGTCCCAGTGCCCCAGTGCCCCAGAAATGGGCCCAGCCCGACTCTCCTGGCAGATATTCAAGCTCCCATTCAACCTCGCTCCTTCAGGCATAGGAGATGCTGGGGCCAGCAGCTAGCAGAGGGAAAGACACATCTACCAGGATTCAATCCAATCAGGACTCCATCCCAGGGTCCAAAGTGCAGTAGAACTACAGCCAATCTCTCTGGGAGCTGAACCTGCCATTTATGCTGACTGGCAGGCTCCACAGTCCATAGATATGATGAGTAAGGCCTCAGCCTGCTCTTCTCCAACACTTGCATTTCATTTGTCCAGGTGTCTGGGCTGTACTGCATCCCTCCAATGCACACACAGGGTAATAGGGATGCCGGCACGTTAACACTGTCCTCTTACTCCCCAGCAGCTGCTGGATAAGGAGGAAATCAAAGAAACAGAAAGTCATGGGAGCCACCCTTGCAAGAAAGGATGCTGGGCACAGGGGGAGGGTGCCTGGGGCTGAGGCAGCTGGCATCATTGGTCTTGCCTGACCAACAGACAAAAAATGACTGCGTTATTGGTTGGGTAATTGAACTGTCTCTCTTTTCTAGAGGTGAGCACAGAGCAGTGGGAATTACAGAGCAGAGGTCCCCAACCCCTGGTCTGAGGACCTATACCACCCTGTCAGGAACAGGGCCACATAGCAGGAGGTGAACGGCAGGGGAGCAAGTGAAGCTTCACCTGCTGCTCCCCATCGCTCCCCATCGTTGTATTACCTCCTGAGCCATCCCTTCCTCCACGTCCATGGAAAAGTTGTCTTCTACGAAACCGGTCCCTGGTGCCAAAAATATTGTTTGGCACCTTTTGTTTGGCACAGGTGAGAGATGCGCTGTTACAGGGCATCTCTAACCTGAGCACTCCATGCCTGTGCTTCCCTTACTGCGAGGCATAGGGTGATGCTGACAAATCAAACATGAGCCCATGCTGGAGAGCTTACTCTGGAGGTCATAGCTAAGGTAGCAATTCTAGCAGTGCAAGATGTAGAAGCTCAGGGGAGGAGGGCGCTGTGGGCTGAGGTCAGCTGGACGCCTGCATGGAGGAGGCAGCGTGTGAACTGACATGGCCCCCCTCCTCACTCCTGCAGAGACAGCTGTTTAGTACAACTCCTGCATGGCAGGGACAGGCCTCACATACAGCACAGTACATAATTATAGAAAGAATAAAAGGCTGCTGGCAGTGAAAGTGTGTTTCTGAAGGTAAGACATGCTCCCCCACCCCCAAATAGCTGGCCTTCACCACTCCCTCTCCTCCACCCCTTCCTTCAGAGGTGCCATCTTCTCCTTGACTCCTCCCCATCTCTACCTGGCTCCCTCTCGATCTCCAGGGGGGCCCCTGTGCAAATCCAGAGCATCCCCTGCGTCTCTGAGGGGAAGAATGGGAGCCCCCACTATGGCTCTCACACCCAGGACACCATGTAGAAGCTGCTGTGCTGGACGTAGGCAAGATAGCACTGTGTGCTTCCCAGCCTGAACTTACCAGGCTCTTGGAGCATCAAGGCAGTGCCAGTTTCTCGGAAAGTTCCAGAGGCACCCTGTATTGAATAGCTTCCATTTGCCCCTCCGCCCCACCTCCAACCCTCCACCCTGCTCTGCCCTGCTCTGAGCCTTATACCTGGAAGACTGATTTCCAAGCCTGCACCAGCCAGGCTCCCTAGACCTCCAGCCTCCAGTGGGATCAGCTCTTGGAGACCTGGCGCAAGAGAAGACGATGCAGTCCTCATCCCCTCGTTCACTTCGGCTCCCTGCAGCCCTCCTCTGTCTGGCAGCCTCCTCCTGCAGCTGCAGCTGTCTCTCCAGGTCCCAGGGACGACTCTCCCCCATCCCTTCAGGGTGTTTCACCCTCCCTTGCTGGTTTCCTGCAGCCCTGTTGGAGTGTATATGCCACCTCTTTCCTGCTGGAGCCCCTCTAATAAGTATTTCACCCCTGCCCTCCTCACCAGTGGAAAATAGGGAGAAAAGATGCCTTAGACCGCAGCCTCGGAACAAGGCCCGGTCTGGTTAACTTAGAGATGAATCTGGGTTTGAAACTTAGTTCTACCATGACGTAAGTTATTTTCCTTGTGTTTCAATTATTTTCATCTGTGAAATGGGAATAGCACTCCCTCTCAGGTTCTTATGAGGGTTAAGTGAAGTAAGGTACAGACACATCGTGCTTGCCATCATTTGGCACATGGAGCTTGACAGACAGAAGGGATTGTCATTGTGCTTTAAGAGAAGTGTGGCGTGCCCTAAATCCTCCCTCTCTGAGCTCTGTTTGGGGCCCATCAGGCAGTCATGGTGACCAAGACACGGGACTGCTTTGGGGCCTCTGAGAGACTGCAGGACAGTTCCTAGAGTGGGGGTCCCAGACTCCGCTTTCTTGAAAGCTTGCCTTCCCAGGAGACCTCCACCCTCACTCTGATGCCACAGGAACATCCCAAGAGCAGCAGGTCAGTTGGGGGTGGGGAAGGTGGATGATAGAGACTCTTTGTATTGGAATCCCAACTGATGAGGGCAAGGATCGGAGCAGCCTGCCTCTCTGACTCGTTTCCAAGCTTCATGATGCTTGTTACCATACTGAGATCACGTCCATGCTGTCAGCTGCTGTGACTCATTCTCCAAGTCTCAGGGTGCATCAGGAGCCACTAAGGCTGTGTGGATCTGGATATATCACATCTTGGGAGTGGGAAGTGGGAACTGAGGCCTGAAGCCTCAGGTGACATAGATGAGGCCAAGGTGACAGCAGCTCCAGCCAGCCTCAACCTTCCAGGTACTGACTGACCCCCAGGCCTATCACATCCCTGCCCCAACCAGATGCTAGAAGGACACAAATTAGCTAAAAAGAGAAAAGGGAAATGGGGAACTAAGACCGATGAACGCCCCCTGTGTGCCAGATGTTGGGTTAGGCACTGTATACCCACTGTCTAATCTGATCCATACCTTCAATCAGCTGTATCTTCATTTTACAGATAAGAAAAATCTAAGACTCAGAAGGGTGATGCGTTTGCTACGTGACACACAGCTAACCAGCGGGGTTCCAGCCCTGCTCCTCCACTTGCCCAAGCTGCATCCTCCTAGGGAGGAGTACTTCCTCACCAAGAGCATGTTGGGCGGCTGGACAGCTGCATCTGGGGCTTCAAGCAGGAAGTGATGGAGGTCCATGGGCAAGAGCAGGGTGAAGCTTGCTGAGCTGGTGGGGCTGGTGGTGGTGGGGCCTAAATGCCAGAGGCCCTGAGCAGCACACAGGTTGGGGGCTGTTGGTTACGGAGCTGGGCCCAGGGTACCTGCGTAGTTCTCTGAAAGGTGGGGGTGCGGGTTGTGGCAGAGAAAAAGGCGCAACCAATTAAAAAAACAAAAAATTGGGTTGGCTCCAATGCCAAAAGAGACCCAGCTTGGGGTCTGGGTCTGGGAAGGCTGGCTGTGGCTGGGGCCGCCCCTGCTGGAGTGGGAGCCACGGCAGCAGGGATGTGGGCAGTCCTGTTGGGAGCCCTGCCTGCCGCTCTCCCAGGGTGACCTCGGAGAGGACAGCATCTCCAGCCTTCCCACTAGGCCCTGAGGCAACTTAGAGGAGACAGGGAAGGAAGGGGGGCGGGAGGGAAGCCAGGGAGACAGGGAGACCCCCTCCTGGGTCAGTGGCGGTGGGGGTGGGGGGCATTGATTGCCCCTGGAGGCACTTACGTTGCCTCCCCTATCCTGTCCTCTCTGAAAGTAGCGGAGCCTGGGTGTCAGAAGATCACTAGAGCACAGCTCTGCACGGGGACAAATCCCTGCTGCAGGATTTCTATGACATTTCTAGTACAGACACTCAGCAGCAGTGTGTCTGGGACACTGTCCTCCTGGCCCCTCTGCCACAAGCAGGCCAATGGGTGGGCTCCCAGAAGGACCCAGAACTCACTGGCATCAACCACAAAGGCCTGCAATCATTTTTAACTGCTAACACCTAACCCACTTAACATTTTCAGTAGAGCTGAAAAATGTGCATGTTACACATCCATTTGTTTGTGGGTGTAGGAAATCCATTTTCATAATGTTTAATATTTTTTGATTTATTGGATTTTCACTTGACTTTTATTAGCCACTCTCCCCCTCTGCGCTTGCTGCAAGAGCTTCACAGAGCAGGGTTTGTACAAATTCAGCCAGGAGAGAGGATGGCATCCTAGGTGGTGGGAGAGCACCAGCCTGCAGCACCAGCCTGCAGCAGAACCCTGGGACCACTAGGTCTCCCAAAGCAGCAACGGACAAGGGCTTCAGCCAAACAGCACGGCCCTCCCCTCAGCACACACGTGGAGGAGGGGGCCTGGGCTGCATGCCAGGAGCCGGAGCTGAAGCCCAGGGCAGGGGCCACAGGGGCTCTTCCCAGCAGCTCAGGACTGTTGCCCAAGCCCTGAGCCCCGGCAGGCGGCTCTCACGTGGGACAGGCTTCACTTTCCTGGGCTCAAGTGCATGATGGGCCTAAAGCTCACTGAGCATCCTCGGCGCCTGCACAGAACAGGGTCGGGCCGTCCAGGACTGACATCAGCAACGATCTAGAGGATTCTGCCACCACCTGTCTCTGAAGTGGCGTTTTCCTCACCTAAAAAGTACAAGACCTGAGTCTCATCCCAGCTCTGCCCCTTCCTAGCTGAGTGACCTTTGGCAAGTCACTGTGATTCCCTGAGCTTCCGTTTCCTCTATAAAACGGTGTTAATAATGTGCCATTGGAAAGGCTGATGTGAGGTTTAAAGGGAACACATGAGCAAAGCTCCTAATACCAAGCCTGACACGTGGTGGGGGAACAACACACGTTCATTTTACTCTCATCCTCATCCCTCACCCTGGGAAATGGCTAGGCCGTCATGGCCACACCCACCTCACCCCCATCACTGTTCTTACTGGCTCTGCAGACACCCAAGGACTATTCAGTTCACCCCCCGCACCATCTGGAAGGTGTGTGGGTGAGGAAGTTGGGTGGCCAAGGGGGGAGACAGGGAAGAGAAAGCACTCTGATTAGGGGAGGGGGTTGGTGGCGTATCCCGCTGAGCCAGGCACAGCCAGGACCCAGCTGGAAAGAACTGCCTACCAGCGTCTATGCTGGGAGCCCAGGGTGGCACCATCCCCCTTTCTGTCCCCAACTTCCCTGCCACCAGACTGAGGCAGGATGTTTCTGGGTTAAGTGCTCTATATGACTCTGGAACCCTGGGGACCCCACCTGCCTGGCTGAAAAGGTCCCAGTGCCCAGCTCTGCGTCTGTCCTGGGGTCCTCAGAGGCTTGTGTTACCAACAATAGCTGCAAATCCCTGATTAAAATGCTGCAGCAGGGAGAATCAATAACCATTGGCAGCTGAGCCTCTAATAAGTATAATAATCACCATTAAGGGAAAGAGTGGGGGAGTGAGTGGGACTGGTAATACAGTGATTATATTCATCTGACTCCATCCCAATCTTCATCTGCCTGCTGTTGGCGTGCCCTTGCCTGGAGCCCGCCAGGAGGGGCAAGGGGCTGCCAGCCAAAGCAGGCAGCCTGGCTTCACCCTGTTCCCAGCCTCTGTGGGATCCACAGCCCCCAACACCCACTTTATTTACTAATCTGGAGAAAAGCTCCTTGCCTGGATGGGAGGAGGCAAAGTGAATCTCAGCAGGGAGGGGAGGGAAAGAAAAGACTCAGAGAACTCCTCACATGCCAGGACTGCTAACAGGTATAAGTCTGTTCAGGCGTCAAGAATTTCTTGCTCCATGAGCTCTACGGGGCTGATGATTTATTGAATCTCATTTAATAGAAACTTGCATAGTGCTTACCATGCACCGCACAGTCCTTTAAGCATTTTGCAAACATAAACTCATTTAATCCTCGTAACAACCCACAAATTCGAAGTTCTGATTTCCTCACTTTGCAGATGAGGAAACTGAGTCACGGAGCTGGTTAAGTAATGCGCCCAGGGTGACTGAGCCTGACGTGGCAGATCCAGGACTTGCACTAGATGCCAAGCTTGACTCTCTGTGCCCCGCACCCTTTTTCTGTGTGGCCTCTGTCACCCCTGCGCCTGACACGTAGTGGACACTAACCAAAGTCACTGGCTGTCTGCCACTCTAAGCTGCCCTCAGTTATGATATTCAGCACTATTTGCACCCCCGCTTTTATTGTATCTAACTCCATCCCAGAGCGTCTGGGCATGTCCTAAAACGTTTTCTAGCAGCACTGGTGAGCATGAACAAGTCCTGTGGGCGAGCACTCCACTGTCCCTTCTCCCCAACTCTGGCTAAGTCATGAACACTGACCGTGCCCTCCTCGTGGCTGTGGGCCACGACACCAACCCGGAAGCCCCCTAGAGTTACTTGCCCGGCCACTCATGTGTCTCACCTGCTCTCAAAAGCCTAAAGCTAAGTGAGCCGGAAGCTGCCATCTTCCAGAGGCAGAGTTTTCTTGGAGATGGGACAATGCAGAGGTGTTTGTTAGAAATGGCTGTGCCCTCCTCATGCACCTGGGACCGAGCCGCCTCTCCAGCCCCCACGGGAAACATCAGGGCACACGAGACATCATAGTTTGTATGATCTCTGACAGTTTAACTTGCTCCCCTAGAACCGCAGTTCCCCTAGTTCTGATCAATATTGAGAAGAAAATAGGTCGGCGTCCAGGTCAGTCATGTTTGTCCCACTGTGTGTCCTGTTCAGAGCACAGTGCCTGGAGCACAGGTGTGTGTTTCATGATACAAAAGAACAAAGGAATGAACAAGTGTTCACCTTGTTCTCATTCACTATCTCATATTCCAAACTCCACACAAGTTCTATTTAAATGAATTGGGTTTTAGAAAAGAGAATTTTTAATGTCTTTTAATGTCTTTAGTTTTCTTCAATGCACATTTTTTTAATTGTGTAAGGTATACATAACATAAAATTGACGGTTTAACCATTTTTAAGTGTATAGTTCAATAGCATTGAGCACATTCACGCTGTTGTACAGTTATCAACACCATTCGTCTCCAGATTTGTTTCATCTTCCCAAACTAAAACTCCATACCTATTTCACAGTAACTCCCTATTCCCTCCCCTGCACAATGCTAGGAACCACCATTCTACTTCAGTCTTTGTGAATCTGACTGCTCCAGGGCCCTCTTTTTTTTTTTTTCTCCTGGAAATGAAATGATATATATATATATATATATATATTTTAAGCTCTTTATTGGAATATAATTGCTTTACATTGTTCTGCCAGTTTTTTTCTGTACACCAAAGTGAATCCGCTGTATTTATACATATATCCCCATATGCCCTCCCTCCCGCGATTCCCTGCCACCCTCCCTATCCCACCCCTCTAAGTCATCACCCATCATCGAGTTCATCTCCCTATGTTATGCGGAAACTTCCCACTAGCTATCTATTTTACATTTGGTAGTCTGTATATGTCAATGCTACTCACTCACTTCATCCCAGCTTCCCCTTTGCACCCCCCCATCCCGTGTCTTCAAGTCTGTTCTCTGCATCTGCATCTTTATTCTTGCCCTGTCACTGGGTTCATTAGCACCATTTTTTAGATTTCATGTATATGAGTTAGCATACGGTATTTGTTTTGCTCTTTCTGACTTACTTCACTTTGTATGACAAACTCTAGGTCCATCCACCTCACTGCAAATAACTCGATCTCATTCCTTTTTATAATATTCCATTGTATATATGTGCCACATCTTCTTTATCCATTCATTTGTTGATGGGCATTTAGGTTGCTTCCATGTCCTGGCTATTGTAAATAGTGCTGCAATGAACATTATGGTACATGTTTCTTTTTGCATGATGGTTTTCTCTGGGTATATGCCCAGGAGTGGGATTGCTGAATCGTATGGTAGTTCCATTTTTAGTTTTTTAAGGAACCTCCATACTGTTTTCCATAGTGGCTATACCAGCTTACATTCCCACCAACAGTGCAGGAGAGTTCCCTTTTCTCCGCAGCCTCTCCAGCATTTATTGTTTCTAGATTTTTTGATGATGGCCATTCTGACCAGTGTGAGGTGATACCTCACTGTGGATTTGACTTGCATTTCTCTAATGATTAGTGATGTTGAACATCTTTTCATGTGTTTGTTGGCCATCTGCATGTCTTCTTTGGAGAAATGTCTATTTAGGTCTTCTGCCCATTTGTGGATGGGGTTATTTGCTTTCTTGGTATTAAGCTTCATGAGCTGCTTGTATATTTTGTAGATTAATCCTTTGTCCATTGCTTCATTGGCAAATATTTTCTCCCATTCTGAGGGCTGTCTTCTTGTCTTGTTTATGGTTTCTTTCGGTGTACAAAAGCTTTTAAGTTTCATTAGGTCCCATTTGTTTATTCTTGATTTTATTTCCATGATTCTAGGAGGTGGGTCAAAAAGGATCTTGCTTTGATTTATGTCATAGAGTGTTCTGCCTATGTTTTCCTCTAAGAGTTTTATAGTGTCTGGCCTTCCATTTAGGTCTTTAATCCATTTTGAGTTTATTTTTGTGTATGGTGTTAGGAAGTGTTCTAATTTCTTTCTTTTACATGTAGCTGTCCAATTTTCCCAGCACCACTTATTGAAGAGGCTGTCTTTTTTCCATTATATATTCTTGGCTCCTTTGTCACAGATAAGGTGCAGGGCCCTCTTAATTGCACAAGTTTCGGTAGATGGTTCTATCATAATTTAGTCAACCGTTCTCTTAGAATTGATCATACAGATTGTTTCCAGTCTTTCCCTAACAGTAATGCAGCAACATGTATATTGAATATGTGTGCAACTAGCTTTTGTGTGTGTGTGTTTAGGATTATTACCTTGGGTTTTATTGTCAAAATCGAGAATTACCGAGAAAAAAATAATTTAAACATATTTATGTTTTTGATATATATTGTCAGTTGTCCTAAAGGATTTTAGAGTTTATACATTACATCTTAAACATGTATAAATGTGCCCATTTCTCTGTATTCCTACCTCCACTGGATTTTTTTAAAATGCATTGCTAATTTGTTAGGCAAAAATCTATACGTCATTGTTAGACTAAAAATATGTCATGGCAACTGGAGTTTAGTGGAAAGAGGGCTGAACTTAGAATCAGATCTATTTTTGGAAGGTGAGTATAAAGCAAAATGTACTCTGAACTGAAAGGAAAACAAATAGCTGCCACCGTTTTCAGGTGTTTAGGCTCTAAGTGGGGCTGGCAGAAGGAAAAGCAAGGGAAGGAAGAGAAACTGGCATCAGGAAGAGAAACCAGCATCTGTATACCAGGCACTGCTTTGGCAGCTGGGAGGTCCAAGTCAAGAAGACAGTCCCTCGATCTGCTCACAATTAAAGAGACTTTTTAAAATTCCATTTTACAGATGTGAAAACTAGAGATGAGAGTTAGCTGTTCAATAACTTTTGCAGTCATACAACTCATCAGCAATAATAGCAACTAAAACGTATAGATGGCTACCTACATGCTAGACACTGTTAAGCACTTTCTATAGATCATCTCATTTATTCATTACCTCCCCAAATCCCCATAAAGCTGGTCCCCCTTGGTCCCGTTTAATAGACTTCCCAAGATCACAGAACCTGAATGCCTGGTCTTACAGTCTGGGCCCCCAGGCCTACCTGCATGTCCCATATCTGTCAGTACCAGCACCCCATTCCAGACAATGCATAGCTCCCTAAAATCTCCCCTCTTCCACTCCATGCCATTTTCTCTTCTCAGAACCTTGGAACACCCATCCACATCTTCCAACTTTTTCTGTTTGGCGGACACATTCGTAAGAATCAGCTCAGAATCAGCCCTGACCCCCAGTCCCTCCCCCCACCTGACCCCATGCAGCGTTTAGGTATCCCTCTTAGGAGCCTTAGTGGATATACTTCTCACAACCCTTACCATGCTGTGTTGTAACCGCATGTGTGTCTGTCTCCCTAGCCAGGTGTCTTTAAGATCACAGGTTGCTGTTTTGTTTTGTTTTGTTTTTTATCTCCATATTCTTTTACCTGAGTCCTGGTACACAGTAGGTCTCAATAAGTGTTTAGTGAATGAATGCATTCTCTACATTTCAAACCCAGATTTGGCCCATTCCAAAGTCTGAGGAATTTCCAGCAAAGGTGCACGAAGCAGGGTGGGAGGAAACACACAGGCTGGATTCTCCTCCTGGGGGAACTCTGAAATCCCCTGCGCCGGCACCATCTTTCCATTCTCCACACCTGCACCTTGACACTCACAGACCTGCTAGTAACCAGCACTGGAGTGCTCAAGAGGGAGGCACCGTGGAAACACAGAACCTTCGGCCTGATGAGAGGGCAGTAATTAAATTTCTCTGCTAACATGCTCATCCCGGAACAGCCTCCCCTCCAGACTGCTCCTCTGGGAATAGAGACCTGACTGTTTTCTTTTTCTGCCACCAGAGCCAGTGGCTGACTGGAAGAGCTGGAGGCCCAGGAAGTTGCTGGCACACAGGGGAAGAGAGAGGGGGTCTGGGGATGGGGGAGCTCTCTCTGTTGCCTAGAACCTGGGACTGACATCTGCTCCAGGGAGGCTGGAGAAGACCCAGCATTGCAGGCCACCAAGCAAGAGTGTGCAGGGATTCCAGCTTGTGCAGGGATTTCTTGCTCAGAAACAAGCCTGCCCTCTCACCATACCCAGTGCTCCAACACTTACGGGACACCCAGCAAAGCAGGTGTCTTCCTAAATATTTTCCTGCAGCTGTGTCAGGCGCATATCTAAGGATGAAAGCCCTGGATTTTAGGAGGGGCAGATCAAGGAAGACTTCCTGAAGGAGAGTGTAAAGAGATCACTCTAGGTGGATCCCACTGAAGTTAAGCCCCTTTGAGGCTTAGTCTGCATCTCTTATTTGGCTTTGGGGATGATGCCTTGCTCTTATTTGTGCAACAAGTTTCTGTGCATATATATTTAGGATACTTACCATGGGTTTGCTTGTCAAAATCAAGAATTACTGCAGAAAAAAATAGCTTACACATATTTATGTTTTTGATATATATTGTCAGTTATCTAAAGGATTTTACAGTTTATATATTACATCTTAAAAATCATGGGGATGTTGCCTTGCTCTTCCTTCTGGGACTAGGTGTCCACACCAGAGGCCCCTGGGGGCAGAGGTGGCTGTCCTTTGCCCAGCACAGCCTTGTGGGCTGATGTGCACAGTCCTACATAATAAGCCACATCTCCCACTTCCCCACATTCCATTTTTTGGAGAGGAAAGTTACCAAAGGGGAAGGGAGGAGGGTTGGGAGGAGGGTGGGGAGTAGGGAGGACTGCTCTGCCCTACAGGATTATTAGTCTTTCAGCGCTAGAGTGTTTAAAGATCAGGATGAAAATGTAAAAGTAAAAAACAAAACCAGCAAGGCAATTACTCTAAAGAAGCTTCCCTGAACAAAAAAGGAAAACAAAACAGGGAAAATCAATATTTAATTCAGAATTCATTGATTTGCAATTTGGGTACCACATTCAGCACTTCATTTCGTTCAGGTTTCTCGGTGAGAGATTATTATGGAGTCACTGGCAGTGGTACCTAGTGCCTCAGGGAAAGGCTGTGATGGGAAACAGAGAAACAGGGGAATTTCCCTTGAGTCAGCTTTCCCTGTCTGCTCCCTCCTGCAGCTCCAGGTGCCTCCGCTCCCTGAGAGCTTGGGGTCACCCAGGCTGGGCATGAGACGGCAGCTGCTGAAATCCAGGAGGGATATGAGGAGAATGTATGTGGACCATTCTCCTGACTCTGAGTACAGCAGTGTCCAAATCCTCTCAAAAAGAGCTGCCTGTAGTTACACACACACACACACACACACACACACACGCCATCTTCATCATCAAAAATGCCTTACACTTTTAGAGATGCAACCTGAAGTAATTAGGGTTGAAAAATCATAATATCTGTAATCTGTAAAATGCTTCAGAAAAAATAAAAGAAGATCAAAAAAATCTTAGAATTCTCAAAACTTCACACAGTCTCTCCCTTTTCTTTCCTTGGGCCTTCCAGCTAACCTAATCTATCTAAAGTCTAACCTAAATCCGTGTTGTTGCAAATGAAGCATGTACCAGTCTTTTCTAACTTTGGCTGCCATGGAAACTGGCTGCTCACCTGTACCCAACCCCCACCCCAGGCCCCCAAACAAAGAGGCAGTGACTATGAATCCAGAGAAAACTTGGATATTACCACATACATGCTGCCAAGCTATCAATCAGCCAGCCACTCGGCAGATGCTGTGGCATAGCTGCCCTGCTAAGCACCTGGAGGTGGGGGATGGGGGAATGTGGGGGAGGGACAAGAGCGGGAGAAAAACGGAAAAGTAAGATTCTCAGTCTTCTCAGCCACCATAGAGTCTAGATGGGGACATACACCTGGAGCATCCAGGATCAGAGAGCTCCAAGTCAGCAATAAATGACATGTTGCCACACTAGTGAGTTAGATAGTGTTTCAAAACTTAATTAATGAAAAATAAAAACACAAAATTCTCTCCTAGTCCTTCAGAATTTGTTACAATTTTCAGTGTTCTTTTATGTCTGTTAACTTCAGCTGGTTCTTGCTCAGAATGCTGTGAAATGGTTAGGGCTGGAATGATTTGTCCCCATTTTACAAGTGAAGACATTGTGGCCCAGAAAGTTGAGTGAATGAACAGCATAGATTAATGAGTGACAGCACTGGGGCCAGGACCCAGGCCACTCACCACACTGCGGCTTTCCAAGTCTTGCTGCCTGAGAGGGTTTTTGCACGTGCCTCAGGGAGCCCTGGAGCTGGACAACCTCTAGGCCATCTTCCCCGGCTTTCCTCCTCTCTCAGTCCAACAGCAGATCCAGCCAATGTCCACCAATTTCAACCCTTCTCAGAACTTCCCTGAAAGCTCCCAGCAGTCTTCTGCCACTGAGCCCCTCATAGAGGTGCAGCATTTGTGTGGAGCACACCGTGCGGTGACAAGACCTAGCTCCCCACTCTGGCTCCATGTGGACATGTGCAGGTGGCTGTTCCACTGTGAAGCCCCAGATTCCTTTTAGGTCCCACCCCCATTTGGAGCTCTTGTGTTCTTCTTACTTTTCCCCGGCCTCTGGAATGTACCAGAGACTTAGTCTTTTCCCCTGAAAAACTGCCACTACCCACACATCCCTTGGGGTTCTCCTTTTTCCATGCAGTTCCTTTTTTCTTGCTGCCCCCAAAATATGCAGAGAGATGATTTTCCTTATTACGATTTTATGGTTTATGGCTCAGGGGAAGGGGTGGGAGTTAAAACTGTCAAGCAAGGGAAAGTGACAAAGATTCCAAAGTCTGTGGGCATTTATACAGTCTTGGCCTCTCCTGTCTAAAGCTTTTTTCTGAGATTGTAAGAAAAGGTAGGGGACCCACTTGCTCCCACTCTCTGACTGTATCACCCTGGGTGGGCTATGTGACCTCCATCACCTTCCAACAAGCCCTCCATTAGCAAAGGCCACACTGATTCCTTCCTTCTAGTGGTCCCTCTTCTTAGCACTTGGGCTTGAAAAGGTCATTAGCTCTCTGTCTTAACCAAAAATGATTTGCTCTCAGCATTTCTGCACGAATTATGGACCTTGGCCAAGGCACCTCACCTCTCTAAGCCCCAGGTTCCTCACTGGTGAAATGCAGCCAAAAATACCTCCTTCCCAGTGTTGAGATAATGGATAATTTGAAAGTGCCTTATATATTACAGAGGGCAATTCTATCGTGAGTTATTTTTTGTGGCTAAATATAAATAAGTAAATAAACAAATAAATAAGAAAGAATGTTTTTATATTTGAATATATATTAGTATTCCATTTTTTAAAAGCTCTTTATTGGAGTATAATTGCTTTACACTGTTGTGCCAGTTTCTGCTGTACAACAAAGTGAATCAGCTGTGTTTATACATATATCCCCTTAGCCTCTCCCTCCCGAGACTCCTTCCCACCCTCCCTATCCCACCCCTCTAAGTCATCACCCATCCTCGAGTTGATCTTCCTGTGTTATTCAGCAGCTTCCTACTAGCTATCTATTTTACATTTGGTAGTGTATATATGTCAGTGCTACTCTCTCACTTTGTCCTAGCTTCCCCTTTGCTCCCCACCCCCGTCCTCAAGTCTGTTCTCTACATCTGCATCTTTGTTCTTGCTCTGTCACTGGGTTCATCAGCACCATTTTTTTAGTTTCCATATATATGAGTTGGCATATGGTATTTGTTTTTAACAGATTGTAGGTCCATCCACCTCACTACAAATAATTCAATTTCATTCCTTTTTATGGCTGAGTAATATTCCATTGTATATATGTGCCACATCTTCTTTATCCATTCATCTGTTGATGGGCATTTAGGTTGCTTCCGTGTCCTGGCTATTGTAAATAGTGCTGCAGTGAACATTGTGGTTCGTGTTTCTTTTTGGATATGGTTTTCTCTGGGTATATGCCCAGTAGTGGGATTACTGGATCATATAGTAGTTCTATTTTTAGTTTTTTAAGGAACCTCCATACTGTTTTCCATAGTGGCTGTACCAACTTACATTCCCACCAACAGTGCAGGAGGGTTCCCTTAAGAAAGAAAAAATTTTTTAAATGCCTCTTATTAATAGTTATAATTTATTGGGTGCCAGCTAGGTGCTACTTACTACATTTAGTGTTTTAAATACATTATTTCCAAAACTCATAAAACCAGTAAGGAGGGCATTGACCACATTTTATAAATAAGTTGTCCAAGACCTTCAACTAGATGATGGAGTGGAAATTGGAACCTAGGTCTATCTTCTTGCACATTCTGTATTTTTTCTCTACCGCAACAAAAGCCTACACCACACACACGCTTCCATTGCCATGTTTACCACATTGCATTTGTAATTTGTCTATACATTTTTCTACTAGAAGACCATGAGCTTGTGAAGGACTGAGACTATACATTTTGGTTATTTTCGTTTATACATCTTGGTCCTATCTCTGTGATTGTCAAATAGTAGGCATTCACTGAGTGTTTATTGATACGGCTATTCACCCAATGTCATTTCCTCCTAAACATCTTCAGAAGCCCAGTATAGGGGTGGGAGGTGGGGGGTAAAGAATAGGGACACAGGTCCTCTGCAATTCTCCACCCAGGGGGCTCTAAATCCAGGTGTTATGCTCAGAAGCCTGCCTCATCCCAAAGTTCTAAGAGCTCATTCATGTTCCTAATGGGAGAAAACACTAAGAAGAGGTATTTATTTTGTTTACTAAACTGGCATCTTGGCAAATTTATAGCAGAAAATGAATAAGTCTGTTTCCTCCTGTGCTTTCGTAGTCTGAGAGTTGAACTGATGGTGCCTCCTAGCCTGGCAGTCAGGCAGAGCAAGGAGAGCTGGGCCATCACCCAACCAGAGTTAGCCTGGAGTAGCTCGTAGGGCAAAGATGGGATTCACCAAAGGGAGAGGATGCCCGTTGGAGTTTGGGAGGCTCGATAAATAACACCTCTCTTTTCTCTACCCGTGTGAAAAAACAAAACAAAAACAAAGGAGAGGAGACTTCCTTGGTGGTCCAGTGGTTAAGACAGCACTCCCAATGCAAGGAACCCGGGTTCGATCCCTGGTCAGGGAACTTGATCCCTCATGCGTGCTGCAATTAAAGGTCCTGCATGCCACAACGAAGATCCCATGTGCCGCAACGAAGACCCAGCACAGCCCAAATAAATAAATACTAAATTAAAAAAAAAAGCGGGGGGACTGTGGGGGGGACTTCCCAAGTGGCAGCAGTGGTTAAGAATCTGCCAGCCAATGCAGTGGACACAGGTTCGATCCCTGGTCTGGGAAGATCCCACATGCTGCAGAGCAGCTAAGCCTGTGTGCCACAACTACTGAGCCTGCGCTCTAGAGCCCTCAAGCCACAAGTATTGAGCCCACATGCCACAACTACTGAAGCCCACACACCTAGAGCCCGTGCTCCACAACAAGAGAAGTCACTGCAATGAAAAGCCCGTGCACAAGTAGCCCCCACTCACCGCAACTAGAGAAAGCCCACGCACAGCAATGAAGACCACACACAGCCAATAAAATAAATTAATTAATTAATTTTAAAAAATTACACGTTAATATGTAGATTTTTGTCTGATAGAGATCCAAGCGATACCTGTTTGATAGAGAAGATAACTACAGAGGATATTTTTTTATTGCATGGGAGGATAGTTAGCTGGTTTTGCATCTAATTTAATAAACTTATTTCAGCATTCCTTTCCTGACTAACTATATAAATTTCTTTATCAAATGCTTTTAAGACCCAGCTTTGACATTTTCTTATTAATGAGTTAAAAAGAGCTTTGACATATATTCTTCCATATTTATATGGAAGTAATGTTTTTAACTTTTTTGAAAATTATACTTTGACCCACTCTCCATCCCCCGCACCCCACCCTCCCAGACCCCACCCCTCACCAGCAGTAAGCCTGTTCTGAAGAGCCAGATCATTCTTTCTAAGCTCACACTGAATGGACAGAGCAGCTCAGAGTGCAGATCTCAAGACAGAATCCAGGAGGACTCCCTACTTATATTCAGTTCCTTCCGCAAAATCACTAATCGAGTAGGTTGATCCCTTGCTCCTGGGGTAGAACGAGAGAGACCAGGAGTGATACTCCAGAGGAGCCCTTGCTCATGGAAACGGGAAGAGTGGAGACTGTGTCCCCACCAAACTGGGCCCACAGGAGGAACAGCCACAGCCTGATGGGAAACTGGCCACTTGGCTGGCCAGTTGGAGGAGGGCAGGAAGTGGACCTCTCCCAGGGAGGCCAGGAGGACCACAGCCCTGAAGTCTTGGCCAGTGGCTATTAGGAATCCATTTGCCTAGAGGGTTAGCCTTCTGGGCCTGGGGCTGGGTGAGACCAAGGTACCAGGAGTAGCTGGAGGTTCAGGAAGGGAGACAGATTCTCTAAGTATCCTTGCTGCCTGCACAACTCTAACTGTATCTTTGGCCATGCTGTTATCTGGGTTACCCTTAGGTCCTGGAAACTCTCAACAAGGTCCCACATCCTGGAGAATCAACCCAACCACATCTCATGACTGTGGTCTTTCATTCAGACTCAGGAAAAGGCTGCATTTCAGCATTAATGAGGGGAGGGGAAGCAAATAAGATTAATTTATGACTTTTCCTGTACCAAGTACTGGGTAGATGCTTCTGTATATTTTATATGTCGTAATCCTCATGACAACTCTGAAAACTAGACACAATAAAACTGAGAAGCTAAGTGACTTATTCAAGGCCACAGAGCTAATTTATATGGTGATAGAATCAGAATTTAGGTGTGTGACCCCAAAGCCTATGTTCTTAACACCACACTGCCTCATTCAAGCAAGTAATGCAACACCTCTGGGGCCAGAAGTCTGCAGATCCAGGCCACAGCGCCTCTCCACTGTGAGACCCCAGACAAGCTCTGACCTTGCTTCTCTTCCATGAGGTTCACTGCCTCTGATCTCTCCTACCACTTCCATGGAGAATGTAAAGTTAAATACGGTCCCAGAAGTTCAATTTGCGTTGCAGTTTCTCTTGGAGCTAACTTTGTTTCTTGGCCTGAGAGGTTCTCATAAGAGCCAGCTGCAGTCACAAGATCATTAGTGACTGGAGCTGATTGAAGTTAAGATTTGAGAAACCCCTTTGGCAGCCGAGAGGTCTTGGGTGATAACTCCCTATTCTCCCTGCTCTTGGCTGACCAGTCCACACCTGGCAAAAACCCTCCCCAGCCAAGCAAATCCTGTTCTAGCCATGGAGAAGATGTGTGTACAGGAATAGTCTCCTCCCTCCCTCAACCCCAGTCCAGGAGGGGCCAGAAACAGAGGCAGAGAGATGGAGGGTGAATAGAGGGAAAAGGTGCCCCAGACAGCCCACCTGTAGCAAATGGCCCAGCCAGACAAGAGGCTGCAACTTAAGTTGGAAGCTTTGATTTAATCAGTTTAAATAATTTGATTATTTAAATTATCAATTTCTAAACTGGGACAGAGTTTCACAACTTAACATGACCCAAAAGGCTTATTACCTATGAGTGATCAGAAAGTCATAAGACTGTGTGAGCTTTTGTGCAGGAGCAGAGGAAGAAATTCCCCAACTGAATAAATTTTAAAGGGAAGTAGGAGACAAAATAAAATCACTTTGTGATTATAGCCTTTGAGTCCTGTGTGCACAACACCCAAGAATCACTTCACAAAGGTCAGGTGTGATCTGTGCTGTGCTTCCCGGCCTCTGCCCTAATTGTTCCCTGCCCACCCCACCCTCTTGCCCTGTCAGAGCTCTATCCTTCCATTAAAGCCAGCCTTTTTCTTGTCTATAGATGTTTGGCAACCAGTGGCTGTGTCTTTTTCATATCAGTCCCCCAAATCCACGGTGTAGTCTCAGATAGAGGATAACGATCATGTCCCCCCAATATTCATATGTTGAAGTCCTAGTTCACCATATCTTAGAATGTGACTCTGTGGAGATAGTGTTACCAAGTCCAAGCTCACTCTGCTCGCCACACGACAGGCCAATGAATGGAAGACGAGGTGTTAAGGCAAGGAATACCACTTTATTTGGAAATTTGGAGAGCTGGCAAACCGTGAAGATGGCAGACTAATGTCTCCTAAAAAAACCATCTTATTGGGGTCTGAATGCCAGTTTGTTTTATAGAATCAGAGAGGGAGGGGCTGGGAAGTAAAGTAAAAAAGGGTTATCAGTCTTGCAAAACATCTCCTGGAATGACTAGCCTCAGGGGAAGGGATGTGTTAATTTCACAGGTGAGTAGGGTTCCCTGAGGCAGGCCATTGTGTATGATTAAAGCAACAAAAAGCAAAGGTTAGCATCAAAGAAACAGATCCAACTTGGATCTGTTTAGCTCTACATGGTAACAATAGGATCTTTAAAAAGGTAATTAATTAAGTTAAAATGATGTCATTAGGGTGGGCCCGAATCCAATAGCACTGGTGTCCTTATAAGAGGAAATTAGGACACAGACACACACAGAGAGAAGACTATGTGTAGACAAGGGGAGAAGACACATGTACAAGCCAAGGAGGGAGGCCTCAGAAGAAACCAATTCTGCTGAAACTTTGATCTCAGACTTCCAGCCTCCAGAATTGTGGGAAAATAAATTTCTGTTGTTTAAGCTACCCAGTCTGTGGTACTTTGTTACAGGAGCCCTGGCAAACTAATACAGCACCTTCCAACCATATCTGCTGAATTTTTAATTCAGACTTGAATAGTACAAACTTTCATCATCAGTTTTAATATTTTCCTAACACTTCCTTATTTAGACATTTCATATTTTATGTGGAGTCCTACACCAAAGTCACAGGACAAGATTTCAGAGTTAACCCAACCCTCATAGCAACCAAATTTCAGAGTTATATTGACCCCTATAGCAATCTTTGATTCATGACTTTGGCCAGCTGACCCCATTAGGGAAGGTATTCGCCATATAGGCCCCTAGCCTAACACCTAATGGTACCTGTCACCTTTGGCACCCTGACCAATCAATTAGCGCCATTTTCTTAGCAGGAATTTTCCTGGTTTGGGGGTTATAAAAGTTGGCTGCCAGCCCACCAGAGGGTTGGTTCTCCCTGGTCTGCCAGGGAGTCGTCCCGCTGTCTTTACAGCATCCCTTCTCTCTAATAAACTCCATCTTCCTTACATTCTGCCTTGTGTCTGGAAATTCTTTTCCAACCCGCGCTCAGGCCTCGACATTCTAGTTAACCAGATCCTATTCTTGAACTTTTGATTGCTTCCAGATGTTCTCTACTATATAGAATGCCTTTATGAACACTATTGTTCAAAAGAGCATTTGGTGTTCCATTGAATTATTTCCTTAAATCATAAATTTTCATGAGCAGGATTATTTGTCAAAGACACGAACATATTTATGGCTCTCAGGAACTACACCAATTTGGGGTAATATCAGCACTGAATGAGCGCACCCCTTATCAACCTGGAATAACCAAGTGAAGTCACTGCATTCTGAGCTCATCAGAAAAAAGAGGTATAACAGGGAAGAGCTAAATCAGACACCATGTTGATTCTGTTTCTTTGACTTTAACCTTTGCTTTTTGCTGTTTTTGTTATTATCACACATGATGGCCTGCCTCAGGGAACACTGCCCCTCTGCCTGAATGTTAAACTAAAGTGCCTCTGTTCAGCTCACAGGCAGACAATCTGCCCGGCCCACCTGCGTGAATGGCTGCAGAAAAGAAGAAATTAACATATCCCCTCACCAAGGCCGGTCATTCCCAGAGATGTTTTGCAAGACTGATGGCACTTTCACTTTACTTCTTCATAGCCTCTCCCTCCCTATTCTACCCTTTTAGTTTACTTCCCCATCCCTCCCTCTCTGATATTATAGAAGAAACTGGCAACCAGACCCCACAAGATGGTTTTTTAGAGACAGTAGTCTGCCATCTTCTTGGTCAGCAGGCTTTCTGAATAAAGTCGTATTCCTTGCCTCAACACCTCATCTCTGATTCATTGGCCTGTCGTGCAGTGAGCAGAGTGAGCTTGGACTCCGTAACAGAAGTGCTGCTTTTTCCCACTCCTTAGCTATTGATAGCATACTTCAGGGGTCCTCCTTTCCCTGTTGCCAACACATCTCCCTGAATTTCTCATACATTCTAAATCCTGATGAAAGTTCTGCTTCCAGGAAACCTGTCCTGGTTTATCTTGCATGACTCTGATCTTCCCTATACTTTGACTTTTCTCACACTCTAATCTCTGGACTGAGTATGCCCCCAGATTGCGAGGCAATTGTGTGCAGTGGAGCAGGAGGGAATGAGGGAGGAGAGGAAGATTCTGGAATTCCTGGTGATAAGGGCACTTCAGGCTGAAATATTTAGAGGAAATAAGTAAGTGAAATGTGATTGGGTTATACCTATGCTGGTCAGGCAAATCGTGGGGGGCTGCAGAGGCTTTCAAGCACACTGGAAAACGGGGCTAGGGATGGGAATGAGAGCTGGAGGTTCCAAATGACCAGCCTCTGGCTGCCCATGAGCAGTGATCACAACCAGAGCCCTCAGGGCAGTCTGGGCTCAGAGAGAAAAGGGTTTGGTGCCGTGCTAATGAGTTCAGATTTTCACCAGAAAGAGAAGGAGCATTGAAGGATTCAAAGCCCATAAGTGATCTGATCAGATCAGGCCTTTGTACATCTGGCAGCTGCATGGGGGATGAATTAGCAAGGGGAGATATTAGATGTGAGGAAGTCTGTTAGGGGGCTGTTTGGATTCCTCCAAGGGAGAGGCGCCCAGGGCCTGAACTAAGGATTCTCTGTGTTTTCACATGTGCTGGTGCCATCTCAATGAGTCCAGAGGGTGGAACTCTTGGTGGGTAGGGGTCCTAGGGTGTAGGAATGCTTTCTCTTCCTTGTGTCTCCCCAGAGATGGTAGCATCACTCTCAGCACACAATGCTGTGCACCTACACATTTGTGAATGTGCAGCGCCCTCTCCCAGGCACTGGGCTAGGGGTAGGTGGTATCCAGGGCAAACGGGGCCACAGCTCCTCTGTCTTCAGGGAGCTTCCAGTCTGTGTGAGGAAAATCATAGTATATCATCATTCAGAAAGACCGTAGAGATCATCTAGTTAAACCCCTTCAGTTTACAAATGGGGAAATTGATGCTCAGAGGAAGAAAGTGGCACAAGACTAGAATTCAGGTCTCCTGGCTTCTGGTCAAAGGCAGGAGCCACCTCAAAGCATTTTTCATGAAGGGAACATGGTCCCTGCTCTTGAGAAATTCCCAGCCAGGCTGGAAGGCCCTACATGTAGCCCGTTGTGAGGGTGGAATGAAAGGCACAGGTGCAAAGCACAAACATCAACACTCAGGTACAGACAATGGGTGGGGAGCAAAGCCCTACTGTGAGCCAAAGGCTGTGATCATGGCTTTCACCAAATGCACACATGATCCTCACCACTCCTGTGCGAGTTGATATGGTTACTCTTTCCCACGTAAAAGATGAGAGAACTGCAGCTCAGGCTGGTAAGAGTCAGAGCCCTGATTCAAACCAGGGCTGCTTGCCTCCAAAGGTGTCCTCACACTGGGGCACCAGGCTGCTCCACTGAAGAGGCACCGGATTTTGAGGCGACAGGGTTTGGCATGGCAGCAGGGAAAGGTCACGTGGTATGGCAAAAAGACCACAGAGCTGCAAGCACACACCTGGGTTTATAGCTCAGCTCTATCCCTGCCACACAGTAGCCATGGGACTTAGGGAAATTACTTAACCTCTCTCAGCTCAATTTTCTGTAAAGTAAGGTAAAATCTGTCTCACTGACCTTAAAGGTGGTTGAGAGGCTCAACAAGGATAACACATCAAGCAGAGTTCCCTTTGTAGCCTAGTGGTTAGGATTCTGGGCTTTCACTGCTGTAGGCCTAGGTTCAATCCCTGGTCTTGGAACTGAACTGAGATCCTGCAAGCCACACCCAAAAAAAAAAGGAAAAAGAAAAAGTAACATGTCAGAAGTCTTTTTGTAAACTGTAAAGAAAGTTCTGTGTCAGTGAGAGAGAGCCTGAGACTTGGAGCATTTCCCAAGTTCTGGTAGCCGCAGGCCTACAGGTGTGGGACACTAATTACACTGAGAGGGAGCCTCTGTTAAGGGCTTTGGGAAGGACTGACAAGGAACCAGGGCTGTGCTGCTTGGCTCCATTTTTCATGCCATTAAATACCCCCATAAACTAAAGCATTTGCCAAATGAGCAACTTCCATAGGAGCATTTGCTACTCATTGTTTGTAATAAGCCTCTGAGAGCCAGAACTAAATTCTCCATCAGATACAGCGATGGTGGCCTGTGTCTGGCTCAGCAGTGTCAGAGTTCCCAAGAGAGAGGAGAGCCACCTCATGGAGTAACAGTGGAGAGTTTGGGAATCTGGAGGTGGATTCTAGCTCTGCCACTTGCTTTGCGTATTTGTGAAGTCACCTTACCTCCTTGAGCCTCAGTTTTCTCATTTGTAAAATGGTTGAACACTGGAAGCCCTCTCATTTAGTGGGATTGGGGCCAGTGGAAAGTAGGGTATCTTAAAAATTCAGTTAAAGCAAGAAATCATTAAAAGATAGTTCATATTTACATTAAACATTTAGTTTCAACTTAAAATAGCTAAAAGTACATGCATAGGTCAAACTTTTCAGGTAAGGCCAGGCTTTCTGGGTTTGCTGGTTGGATTCCAAGATGATTTTCTTGCATGAACCATGCTAGCAACGCATAGTTAATGATTTCTTCAAAACAGAGTAGGAGCTTAAAAGACTCAAAAAGAAATATGACTATAAAATTATTTTAGATGTTAATGATTTCATTCCCAATATTATACCTTTTTCTGCCCTATACCTAACATAATGGCAAATTTTGAGGGACTCACTTTTACAAGTACAGGCATACCTTGTTTTATTATTCGTTGCTTTATTGCACTTTTTTTACAAATTGAAAGTCTGTGGCAACCCCATGTCAAGCAAGTCTGGCAGCACTTTGTGTCTCTGTGTCACTTTTAGGTAATTCTCACAATATTTCATATTTTTCTACTATTATTATATTTGTTATAGTGATCTGTGATCATTGATCTTTGATGTTACTGCTACAACTTGCTGAAGGCTCAGATGATGGTTAGCATTTTTTAGCATAAGTTATTTTTAAATTAAGGCATATACAGTGTTTTTAGACATAACGTTATCACACCTAACAGGCCACAGTATAGTGTAAACGTAACTTTTATATGCACTGGGAAACCAAAAAAATTCACGTGACTCATTTTATTGGGGTGGTTTGGAGCTGAACCCTCAGTATCTCCAAGGCATGCCTGTATTTCCAGAGTAGTTAACCCACTTATATTAGTTAAGGAAACACAATGTGCTCTAACAACAAGCCCAAAAATGTATAATGGTTCAAGAACAATAGAATTTTTTTCCTTATTCACACAAAGGCCAAAACAGTTGCTCCTAGTTGGTGAGTGACTCTCCTCCAAGCATAATTCAGGGGTGCCTGGTCCTTCAGTTTTGGCTCTGCAATGTTCAGTACATGACTTCCAAAGTTACTGTTTGGGATACATCAGGTGAGAAGCAGGGGAAAGAGGAGAGAGGATAATGAAGGCTTATCCACCCTTTAACTACCTCAGCCTAGAAGAGATGCATATCACCTCTGTTCACATTCCATTGGTAAGAAGTAGAACTATGGTCCCAATCAAAGTAAAGGGGGCTGAGAAATGTGGTCCAGCTGTGTGTCCAGGAATTAGAGGTGACAGGTTAGTGAGGTCTAGCCAGTCTCTGCCATGTCAGTTATCATGGAAACAACTCTTATATTTGCACGCATGTAATGATATCATTGATTTATGTCAGTGTCAAGACAGAAATTCTGACTCATGTGATATGTTATTAAATTACATAATTACAATAATAAGAAAATTAGAAAGTCCAGCAACAAAAGTGACTTGGTCAGCACAGAGGTACTGATGAAGCAGAAGTGCACAAGCATTCTAGCCAGTGGGCAGCCTTGAGCACTTTGTGTACCATGGTCATTGCTCATTGTGTTTTATGGAGGAAAGGGAGAATGTCAATTAATTGGGTCAGCAAGTTGATTTAGTACAAGTCTACTAAGAGACTTTCTACTGTTGCAAATTCATAGGGTTGTTGGGAATATTAATGAGATATCCATGTAAGATGCTTTCTATTGCCTTATATCAATAGTATCGACTGACATTCTGGGCTGAATAATCCTTTTCTGTGGGGGCTTGTCCTGTGCATTATAGGTTGTTTAGCAGCATCCTTGGCCTCTGCCCACTAGATGCCATAAAAGCCTCCTCATTGTGACAACCAAAAATATTGGCAGATATGGCCAAATGTCTCCTGCAGAGTAAAATCACTCAAGGTTGTGACCCACTGCTTTTTATGGTGCCAGGCACTTACTAACAAGGTATTATGTTTTGGTTCCTTTCTCCTCTGCATCCCCCACCTCCATACCTTCCACCCAGGGTTCCTCTGCCTCAGCAGCATGATAAAGAGTCCATAAGAGCAACAGCCCTCCTGACTCAAAAGTGGGAAAGGAAAATTAATAATATATTGAATTCATGTGGCATTTTACCAGTCTTCTAGTTGCTCATACTTGCGTCCTAGAAAATAAGATTGCCATCTGAGTTAATTTAACAAAACTCATACACAGTGAATGAAGTGTTGTCTGGAAAGTGTGACTAAAGAGTTTAGAAACACCCTCCAATCAAAGTAAATTGGGTATAATTTCAGAAAGATAAAATTGTAATTTTTTGAAGGTAAACTTAATTGTACTCTGTTCAAAGAAAGACTATGTAACAGAATTAGGGAATGAACTAGTTTTGTCTTGGTTTTGTTTTGTTTTTTTTTTTTCCTCTCTCTCACCCCCACTATCCTGGCCCTCTAAGTCATCACCCATCATAGAGTTGATCTCCCTATGTTATACAGCAACTTCCCACTAGCTATCTATTTTACATTTGATGGTGTACATATGCCAATGCTACTCTCTCACTTCGTCCCAGTGTCTTAGTTTTTTATTCTTGTCAACTGCTCAATAAAACATTTTTTTACCCATATATTACTTATGATTGTATTTGAATAAGTATTCCTATAGGATGAATTCCTGGAAATAGAATTGAAATGGAATAAATATTACACATCGCATTCCAGCAATGGTATAAATTTAGATTTCTACTCATACCAATGATGTATGTGATTGCTTACTTCCCCAAACCATGAATTATATATTATTTTGCTTTTTAACTTTAGCCAATGTGAGGGGTAAGAAATAGCAAATCAGTCATTTTAATTTGCTGGTGAGATGAGTTTCTAAGTTGTTTGTATTCTTTTATAAGTTATCTTTTTAAACAATTGGATTGTTTTTCTTATTAATTTGTAGAAACTTTTTATATATGATGGATAGTAATCTATTCTCTGCTCTACATGTTGCAAATATTTTTTTCCTCTGTGCTGCTTGTCTTTTGATTTTATTTATGATGTCTTTTTTGAAAAAGAAATTTTCATACTATCAAATCTGACATATTTTCTTTTATGGCTTCTGGTATTTATGGCTTACTTTAAGAAAAAAACTTTCCCTGTTACAATGTTATTTTCTTGTACTATTTTTTATAATTTGGTGGTCATTTTTTCTTATATTTAGATCTTTAATTCACCTGGAATCTTATCTTTGGATATGGTGTCTGTTCTAAGTCTAATTTTATCTCCAAATTAATATCTATTAATTGCAACACTTTATCCCCAATGATTTGAAATGCCTTTATGATCATTTACTAAATTCCCAGTTATATAGCATGGTTGGATTATTTATTCTATTGCACTGATTTATTTATTCCTATGTTAATACATACTGTTTTAATTACTGAAGCTTTGTGGTATGTTTTGAGATCCTCTGTCATTATCCCAGTTAACTATTTCTTGGCTATTGCACATTTTCCCCCAGATAAGCATTAAAGTGTGGCATTATATTTCCCATTGTAAATATATTGATGCTCTGCTTCAACAGTGCAGGAATTCACTTCTGTCTGGTGCTTGGCAAGTGTGGGCAAAGTAAGACTCTCTGCCTCTTTGTTTGAATCAAGCACAGAAGTGAGCTCTTTCCATTGAAACCCAGTGGGCTGTCTGTCTCTTCTAAGGAATTCTGTTGGTTACAAGCCAGTGACAGAAATTTATTGGGTCAGACTGCTTCTTCAGTGCTCGGCCTGCTGGGTTGTTTAGAAACAGCACTCTGAGTGGTCTGGGGTGACCACTTCTGCAGGGGCTCTGTTGCTTAGCAACAACCTGGGCTTCACCCAACTCTACCTTTGTTTCTTACTTACTCTTCCTCAGAGGGAAAAATGGACTGGATCTCCTTTCTCATGTTTACTCTCAAGCTTGACACCCAGACCTCACTATATACTTGGCCTGGTCAAAGAATGCATTTTACAGTGGAACGCAACATGACATTGGTTTATAGGGCAGGAAGTGGGAAGCTCTCTGGAGGGGCCCAGGTTCCCCTTCTCAGTTATGCATATTTCCAGTTATCAGGAAATATGTGAAGGGGGTGGGGGTGGGGGGTGGGGGTACCTCTGCCAGCATAGCAGCAGAGCCTTCCTTTTCTAATCAAGGCATTAACTTGAGTCATAAAAAGGGTATGGCAGAGAATTCAACTGTTATAATTTGGCTAGATGAATTAATAATTTCTTGATAGGGCCTCCATCAGCTCAGAAGGGTATCCCACAAAGAGATTAACAACATAATGGCCCTATGTGTTTTCAACTGGGCACCCTAGGCTAGAGTTTGTCCCTTTCTTGTCATCCTCCATGCAAGGTTTTAAGGAAGAACTAGCACAGTCAGTCAGTCTCGTGTTTTACAGCTGTACAGTCCCCAAAGCCTTGACCTCAGTAAGCCAGATCATATCTAGGTTCCAAGAGGCTGAGGGTACTAAAGGCACCTGGTCACTTGTCCTGAAAAGAAGAGATCTTTACACCCCATTCCGCTTCAGCACAAACCCATATCCCATCTCACTCCACAGCCCATTCAATATTTTCTCTGACAGTCTACTGTTTACAAACCCTCTTCTTTACACCATTTTATGTCTTAGTAAAGCAAAGCGCCCCAGATGTGGTGCCACAAGTGGTCCGGGATTGTGCTATGCAAGTACTAGTGTTTTCTGTCTGCGTGGAAATGTTTTGGAAAGCATGCTAGTAAAGAATCATTTGATTGGAAGAAGTAAAATTCACTCAAACTTACTTTAGCAAAAAAAGAAGGATTTATTGAAAGACCATGGAGTGTCTCATAAAACCAAAAACAGGAAACACAACTGGAGCTCAGAAAAGATTGGAACTGGAAACTTCCCTCCCTCTCTTCAATAGACCTTTTCTGTTCCATTTGCTTATTAAACCAAACATAGCTGCCGCAACCAAAATTCACATAACTAACCATTTCCAGAAAGTTTAGGGTTTCTGAGCTCCCCCCCCTCCCCATTTCAAAATCCTGAGACAATTTAATTGACCCAGAGTGATGCAGGCGGCCACTCTAGCCACGCCTGCTGCAAAATGCAACAACAAGGGTCATGCAGTTTCAAACCCTGCTAGTCTCCTGTTGGGGTGATGAAAGGAGGCCAAAGGGGTTAGACAGGCCTGGGCAGAGCAGACAAACTGACCCACCAGTCTGCCATGAAGATTTAGGAATATACAAGGTAAGGCCCCCTCCTGGGCCTCAGCGAACTCACCAGGGCAAAGTCTCCTACATGAAGAATCTAAGTAGAGAACCACTGGCTTTCTGGAGGAACTACTCCATGATTGCCCAACGGCTGCATTCAGTTTTTAAGACTCCAGCCACCCTAGTTGTGTCAATGAAGCGTGGAGAGGACAATGACAATTGTCTTAGAAACCCTCTGCTGGAGGTAGGGTAAGGATTAATATTGGTATCTTGATGGCATAAGTACTGGAGTAGCCAACAATGTGAGTGTTGCCACTTGGGAGAATTTGTTGACATTCCTTTTGATTTGTCCTGATTCTCTGGATCTCATCTTTCTATGGAGCACAACCCTGACATTCACGGACAGGGTCAAGCATTTTTTTGTGGGAGGAGTGGAAAATGTCTGGAGTCTTTTCAAAGGGGTTGCTACAATAATGTCACAAGGGTAACTACAGGATCTGAGGTCACCAGGAAATGAGTGGGAACTACAGAAGAACTTAAAGAAAATAATTGATTCTCCTAGTGAGGTGTGTATCCCAGATATCTGGCATCACAGTCTACTGAGGTACTAGTTAAAATGTAATTTCCTCTAACAACAACATTGTAAATCAACTATATACTCCAATATAAAATAAAAAATTAAATTAAAAAAAAAGTAGATTCCTGATCTGACCCCAGATCTACCAAATCAGGCTCCCTCTGAAGCTGAACAGGACCCTGTGGGGCTCCTGGGCACCCAAAACTCTGTCTCTGAGATTTCATTTGGCACCAGTGCACAGAGGCCAAGTTTTGGCATCACCTGGAGTAGGTCAGGGCAGCTGCATTTTAACAAGTTCCCTGTGTGAGACTGGTGCTCACTAATGTTTGGGAACCTCTATCCTAGAACTTGACACTAGAGCTCATTGGAATGAGCCAACTCTCACCAAAAATCAGGGTCTCATAACCACTCAAGAATGTGATAAAAGCAATGGCATCTCTTCCCAGAAACATGTACATGAGCATCTACACATAAAAGGTGCATCCCTTTCAAGGCTTCACTGATTCCCGGAAGCTCCTCTGAAAACCCAGATTAAGACTCCCTGCACTGGAGAATATAAAGACCCTGAAATGTCTTAAGGGACAAGGAAGAAGGTGACATGCAATTTAAGGAAGTGGATCAGGGAAGGGAGCCATTTACACAAATTCATTAAGATTCTCAAGTCAGGAAGGTTTGGGTCCCAATCCCGGCTTGGTTATTTACCAGCTGTGTGACATCAAATTAATCTCACTCGGACTTAGTTTCTTCATCTGTCAAATGGAAAGATAGTATCTTTTAACAAGATTGAGAAGAATTTTAAATGAGATGATATATCTGAAGCACTTATAATAAGGATAAGTAGTTGATGATAAAGAAGAGACATTGATAGATAGGTAGGTCAATAGGTCAGTAAATGATCAGGTTCTCTGCTGGAAATTCCCAGCAGGAATACACTTATGGAGATAAGATAGTTGTGAGGACACCTCCACAAATCACAACTCTTCTGTACGCCCATTGTGCTGGCAACATTTTCAGTGGAGAGAGTCCTTCCTCACCATCATACAAAAATCAGCATGCAAATATGATAAGCACAGAAGAAACAAAGACTGTGGATAAGGAAATGTGATCAGAGCACAGAATCAGGGAGAACAGAACAAACAAAGGAAAGAATCTAAGTCTTTATAACTTTAGAGCTGAAGGGGGCCTCGGGGATCAGCCAACAAGCCTACTATTAACAAAGCCTTCTGATCAACCTTTTTTCTACATTTCTGTGCATTTTGCCAAAGATAATATTCACTTCGATGTTGCAAAAGCCTTAGTTTGCTTTTTGTGCTTTCTCTCTCCATAAGTGAATGTTAGGGCATCCTTTTGTATAGGCAAATTGGTCTGACAAAAAAGAGCATTATAAATTGTGAAAATATAAACAAATTCTCCCAGCTCTAAAATTCTCTTTCCACTCAAATTGTTGACACAAATAATTTAAGGATGATGGAATTCCTCAAGTGCAGAGAGGAACAGAGTTCATTCTTCCACTGGCAGAAAGAAAGAACTGTCTTCCTGCACAGCTTGGGAGACAGGGCCACCGCTCTCTAGGGAGGGCAAGGCACTCACTGCTCCCTATTTCCAGATAGCTTGGCACTGGAGCTGAAAGCTGACTCCTCTTTCCTGAAAGTCTTGTTAGGGGATGTGGGGGCTCTGCTTGCAGGTGCCCTGCCTCTTTTGTAGCCTGAGACCTTTGAACCTTTGGCAACTAAATTCCAGGCTTTCAAGGGGACTGAGCCAGGATAACGGGGCCTGAAGGGTCAGAGCACAGGTAGGACATTCTGTAATAATTAGGATGTCTACAGGCTCATATTTCACACGACTGTTCCTGACAGCAGCCCCTGGGCATACCTTGCAGGTGTTACCCAAAAACTGGGTTTACTTCTTGGTGGGTGTCAAGTTGAAAGACACAACCAAGCCAAAGATCAGGAGAAGAAAGGATTTATTATTTGTAGCAAGTAAGGAGAACACCAGGCTCTTTCCCAAAGCAGTGTCTCCCTAACAGCAAAACTGGGGAAGTTTTCAGCTAAGAGTACATTGCATATTCATTCATATACATGATGAGTGTTGTATCCATATTCATGAAGGGGCTTGAATAGGAGAATTCAGTATAGAATTGGGGCAAAAGTGTACAAGTGTCCAAGGTTTAGTTGATTGAAGTCACGAGGGTCAGAAAAGTCAACATCATCATCTTTTAGGTTACAGTTGATCTGGTGGCTGAGCACTCAAGGTGGGTTTAAATTCTGTAAATCAGCCCAAGAAAATGCTTCAGGCTAACTTTCACCATTGAAACAGAACTGGGAGTCTTTACAACTGATTTATGACCTTTGCTAGTGTTACTTCTCTTTCCTGATAACAGTCGTTTGTTCTTTTGTGCCCTTAAAATCATTATTATTGAGACCTATCCAAGGGCAAGCATTGTGGCCAGGCTTAGATCCCAAAATGGCTTAGGCCTAAAATGGCTCATCTTATGTCAAGAAAGCCAGGCTTGGTTCTCTTTCTCCAGGGACCCCTACCCTATTCGCTTACACAGGGCCACTTCCCTACACTTCCCGGCCTGGACCAGGAGCACCAGGGCCATCTTCCCACAGCCTCCTTAGGAGGGCCTAACAGGACTTGCTCCTATTCCACTCTCATCTGTCTAGAAAGGAATTGAAACCACTGCAAAATGCAAGGAGGTTAGCCTTTGAACCCAGGTTGTTTCAATATCACAATTCTTGCCATAAAGTTTCATTACTCTCCACCCTCTATAAAAACACATGACACAACATAGTCTTGCTTCCAAACAGGCCAGCTGTGGGTGGCAGATGCTCTAAGTAAGTTTCAGGGCTTTTCAGCGAACTGCTGAGAAAGTTCCTTGTATCAGTATCTTTCAAGAAATAAAGTCTGTCAAATATACTATGCTGCTGACCTGCAAGCCCATGGAATCATTTATTAATTTATCTGAAACATAATGGAGCTCCTAGTCTATGCCAGGTGCTAGATTAGATGCTGCAGTGGCCAAGATGAGTAAGATACAGCTCCTACTCACATCTTGGGAAGATGGAAACTTAAGAGCTTTACTCCAATACAGTGAAATGGGGTTGCAACTTGTATTAATTTGGTCTGAATTCTTGGGCAACAAAGAACTTAATAGTTCATAAAATCTAAGAAAGATTAAAAATTAAAACATGGCCCAGGAGGTCTCGAGAACAGCTGGAACCCGAAATTCGAACACTGTCAGAATTGTCTCCCTCTCTCCTCTCTGCTTTTGCCTGCACATCCAACTTATTCTTTCAGTAAAGACCAGTTCTGTTCATGCATGAGAAATTGAGGCTGCCATTAGTCCCTGAGCTTAGCATTTTCCAAACTCTTATACCTGAGAGTATTTAATTCTTTCCTACTTCCTGTTTGAAAAATTCTGGGGAGGCACCTTGGTCCATTTTGTATCAGGTACCTACCCTTAAGCCAACCATCTGGTAAATTATATGGCCACTCCTAAAGAAGCACTTTGCACATTGGGGTAAGGGGCAGGAGAAAAGGGTAAAAAGTGCCTTTAAATCAACCCCAAAAGATGAGACATTATTTTCTTCCCTGGGTAGGGTTGTCGGATACAATAAGGGTGCCCAAATATTGCATGAGACATACTTATACTAAAAAATTATGTCTATCTGAAATCAAATTTAACTGGGTACCCTGTATTTTTGTTTATTCATTTACTTATTTATATTTCAAATCTGATAATCCTATTCCTGGAGCACTTTGAGGAAAAGGGAAGCAGGTCTGGTTACTAAATTGTTGAAGAGCAGTGGGTGGTGGGAGAATGGCTAAAGATTCCAACTTAGCTTCTTTGGTTGTAACCCTCAAGAACTGACTTGGGTTAACTTAAGCAACAATGAGGAATATATTGGAAGGCTATGGGGCAATGCCACCTCTTGCACAACACCAGAGATGGCATGTGAATGGTACCTCCTGAAGTTGTGTGGTGTGGTTTCTTTGATTACAGGGAAGCTCCCAGTACAAGAGGGGAATTTGGGCAACCATGCCTGGGAAGGACAGGACCCGGGGTCCCATCCAACATTCAGCTTTCCTACCTGTTAACTCTAGTGTGATTTTTCTCTCTCCTCTTCAAGAAAGTATATTGAAATGCAAGAGTGACTGCATTTAAGGATAACCTTGAATTTGCCCTAATTAATTAATTATGTAAATTAATACTCGGTATCCAGAGCAGTGAGAATTCATGAGTCAAGACAATTCAGTCCCAACTGCTATACATTTTGTTGCCTGGGACACAACATTGGGTTCCAGAGAGAGAGAGAGAGAGAGACACTAGTCAGGCTTGGGTCATGTGCCTAAACTTTGGAAAGATCACATGGAACAGGCAGTAGTCTGTCCACACTGAAGAGCTGGCACCCCACTGTCCTTGCCCTGGGATGCTGCAGAACCTGGGAGGAAAAGCTACAGACATGACCAATCCCTGAAGCAGTCCCTCAGGCTGTTGTTCCCCCACAACAGTGTCATGTCAACCGACCCACCACAGTCACACGTGAGGGTGAAGCGAGATTTATTACTAATAGGGCTTAACACACTTTTGGAGGAACCCACCTTTTAAAAGATAAATTAGAACAAATTCAAGACTACATCCTCAATAAAGTCAGTCTGACTCCCCTGAATTGCAATAGGCATTCCTGAGTGGGAAGGAAGGGTGGCGGTAGGATGGTATACAGACTACTGCAAACAACCACAGCCATCAAGAAGTGACTGCCTCTCCTACTCCATGTGAGTGATCATTAAATCGGGTTGGGTGGGACTGCGTCTTAGTCTGAATTGATTCCTAGACGTGGGTCCTTCACGTGTGCGTCATCCATTGCGTGGTATGTGGCAGAGGGCTGTGAGGCAGATACCCCAACAACCTGGCTTTGCCTGGATGGGATATGGAGGGGAGTGGAGATATCACTGGGGTGTTGAGAGTCAGGACAGCTGCTCACCAACTCGTTGGCTTATGGGGGCATCAAATTAAACGCTACATGTGAAACACGCAGAACAAGGATAGATACATAGAAAGATCTCAGTAACTGCTGGCTGTGTTATTTATATAGGTAAGATACAAATTTAGCTGCTGTAACAAAGTTCATGATAAGAATGGCTTTACCAAGAGATTAGTATAAGCAGTCCAGGACTGAATTTGGCAGTTTCATAGTGCAGGGCAGACACGTCCTACCTTGTCACTCTGCCATCCTCAACATGCGGCCTCCATCTCAAGATCTAAGATAATTGCTCCAGCTCCTGCAATCACATCCACATCTGGTCAGAGAGAGGGGAAAGGGGGAAGTGGAGTGTGTGCATTTCCCTTTAGGGTACTACGCAGAAGTGGCACACCTCCCTTCCACTCACATTCCGTTGGCTAAACCTTCACCCTAAAGCCACAGCTCTCTTCCACAGTTATTGAAACATGAAAATTGGAATCCCCAGTGGCTGGCCCCAGAGATCCCCTCAGAGATACCAGGCACTCCTCCTCATCGTCACACACACTTCCTTCCTCTTCCCAGGGAAGCAGGAAAGACAGAAAGAGGGAGCATCAGGCTTGGCCCCAGCAATTTTGGAGAGACAACTGGCCTGACATAGAACAATCACTTCCTTTTGGCCTTCCCTCCTGGCCTGGGACAGCGACTGCTTTCCCACACACATTCCCCTTTCATAGCCACCCCCCAGCCCCACCCCAGTACCTCACCACCAGCTGATAAAGTCCTCCCTGCCCCTGGCAGGACTTCTCCCTGCTGAAGCACACCCCCACTTTTCTGGCTGGAGCCAGCCAGGGCTGGGTAACCCCCCTTCCCAAGCCATGCCTTCTTAATAACCCTCTAAAAGAAGATAGCTAACTAACAACCCCTGTTCTGCTTTGATGAGCTGACCCTGCTTTTTCCAGTCCCAAGGACAGTCTGAGGCCAAATTTTCCATCCAGGGAGAAAGGCGGGAGTCAGGGCAAGCTGGGGGGAAGGGGATTAGTGAGGGGTGGCCACACGGCTAGTCTGCCTCCTGCCTTCTTTGGTTTGAATTAGTGGGTGCCTTAAGCAACTAAAGAGGCAGCCTAGCTCTGAGAGGCCAGGCATGGCTCGCGGAGAAAGGCAGAGAGGAGAACACATTTCTATTTAATGGAAAACAGATTTGGTGGGGGGGGGGGGGGGGGGGAATGACAATTATAGAGGAATGAAACCCCAGAAATCCCAGCAGAGCAGCTGGCAGCCTGCCCAGCAGGACCTCCCACGATGGCCTGCCCACCACCCCACCCAGTTCCTCCTCTGCATGGTTGCATCTCCTAGTGCATAGCCCTCTCACTGCCCATCTTTCCATCTTTTTTCTCCCAAGGGCCCTGCAAGGCAGACTGACGGGAATCACTAGCCCACTAGGTCAAGGAGACTGCTAAGACGCTGAGAGGTTACGCAGTTGTTCAAGGTCAGCAGCAGAAGGGAAGAGGAGCGCTGGGGGCCTGAGATGTAACTACGGTGATGGCATTACCAGGTGCCCCCAGCCTGCAAGGGATTTGCATGTATTTGCTTAAGTTATGCATCAGTACAAACTCTTTGCCTATATTTAGATGTAATGAAATAACTTTATCCTTTTTAAAACTGAGATGGGGGCTATTTTAAGGTAGCCAAAGGTTACCTATTCATGTATCATGCATACAAAGCTGTATAGAGAATCACACAATTACACAAAAAACCCTACAACCACGCAGGATCCCAGAGAAAATTCTTTTTTCCTCTTCCACTACTAGTGGAGAGAGTACACCTGCCTCAGTTTAGAAGGTGAGTAAACTGCTCACTCTTCCTCCCAATAATTAAACCCTAAGTGTTGTATTTGCTATTACGAGCACCGCTGGCCCCAATCTAGCGATCAAGGAAATAACCAGGGGAAAAAATGCAAACCAGAATTTTCACCTTCAAGACGTGTAATGGCTTCTCCTTTCTCCTTTTTAGTCCCTTTGCATTGGCTTTCACGGTGTCTGCACGTGGGGGCTGACTGGGAGCCAGGCACTCTGTTGGGTGCAAGGGTTGCAAACTTGAGTAAGACCTCGGTCTTGGCTGCAAAGTTCTCAGAAGAGATGCAGAAAGTGATCATATCAGTATAAAACGATATGTGAGAAGACAGAATTGTGTACCGGTGCTGTGGGAACACAGAGGAGAGGCACTTGGCCCAGGGAGTGGGCTGGGAGTTCATGGAGGGTTTCCAGGAGGAAAGAAAAAAAAAAACAAAAAAACGAATAACTGAGCAGAGTTTTAAAGGACGAGTAAGAACTGGGGGTGGGGGGTGGGGGGGTGGCGCAGGGTCTTCCAGAGGAGGGAACAGCATGAGGATGGCATGGAGGCGTGAAAGAGCAAGGCTGGAGATGGGCCTGGAGATTTGGGTAGGGACCAGGTTGAGGGGCTGCTTGCATAATTGCTAAGGGGTTGCCCGTTATCCTGTAGGCAGTGGAGGTTATAAGGTGAAGACTGGCTTGGTCACCTTGAACATGGGTGTTCCTGGTTGCACCGCGGGGCTGGCAGGCTGGAGGGAGGGAGGCTGTGAGGAGGTTGAGGCAAACATCCAGAAAGGAGATGAAGGGGCTCTCAGTTGGGGTAAGGAGGGAGAGCAGGTCTGAGAAAGACCTAGAAGGTTAATTAATCAGTAGTATCTGGATAGGAGGGAAACTGTAAGGAGGAAGCAAAGTGTTACCTAAACACTGGGTTTGCCTCTTGGTGGGTGTTGAGCCAAAAGATACAACCAAGCCAAAGACTGGGAGTAGGAAGGATTTATTACTTGCAGCGAGGAAGAGGAAAACTGGGGATCTTTCCCAAAGTAGTGTCTCCCCAAACAACAAAATTGGGGAAGTTTTAAGCTAAGAGTACTTGTATATTCAGGAAGGGGCTTTGGCAGAGGAGAATTCAGCACAGAATTGGAGCAAAGGTTGAGAGAGTCCCAGCTTTAGTTGATTGACATCAGAAAAGGTCAACCTCATCATTCCTTCCCCCATCTGGGTAGGGGCCGTAGTTTCTGCAGAACTCAAAGATGAGTATCTGATTGTTAGGTACTTCTCCCAATGAGGAACTGAGACTCTGTTTTAACACTGAACTATTGTTTCTTTCCTTTTTTTTAAATCAGATGATCTACTTACATATTCTGATTTTTCTGGTTTTTTTTTTTAATTGAAGTATAGTTGATTTACAATGTTGTGTTAGTTTCTGGTGTACAGCAAAGTGATTCGGTTATACATATGTATATATTCTTTTTCATATTGTTTTTCATTATGTTATTACAAGATATTGAATATAGTTCGCTGTGTTCCCTGTGCTATACAGTAGGACCTTGATGTTTATCTGAACTATTGTTTCTTGACGGCTTTTCCTTTGTTCTTGAATCTCCTCACTTCCCTTAAGATCAAGAATTACTAAGACCTATTCAAAGGCAAGCATTGTGGCCAGGCTTAGATCACAAAATGGCTTAGGCCAAAAATGACTTCTCATGTTAAGAAAGCCATGCCTGGTTCTCTTTCTCAAAGGACCTCCACCCTATTTGCTTACAAAAGAGGATGTGGAGGTGCCAGAGCACCTCTGAAGTTACTGCAGACAGCCATTGTTCTCTAGGTTGGAGTGATATGGAAGCAGAGAGGATAAGACTGTCAGTTAGATGGAGAGCAAAGAAGGGCAGAATCCCTTCTCCTCCCCCGTCCCCCTTCTTCTTCTTTTTTTTTAATTGGAGTATAGTTGCTTTACAATGTTGTGCTAGTTTCTACTGTACAGCAAAGTGAATCAGCTATACGTATACATATATCCCCTCTTTTTTGGATTTCCTTCCCATTTAGGTCACCACAGAGCACTGAGGAGAGTTCCGTGTGCTATACAGTAGGTTCTCATTGGTTATCTATTTTATACATAGTAGTGTATATATGTCAATCCCAATCTCCTAATCCATCCCACCCCCTCCTTTCCCCCCTTGATATCCATACATTTGTTTTCTACGTCTGTGTCTCTATTTCTGCTTTGCAAATGAGTTCATCTATACCATTTTTCTAGATTCCACATATATGCGTTAATATATGATATTTGTTTTTCTTTCTGACTTATTTCACTCTGTATGACAGTCTCTAGGTCCATCCACCTCACTACAAATAACTCAATTTCATTCCTTATTATGGCTGAGTAATATTCCATTGTATATATGTACGACATCTTCTTTATCCACTCCTCTGTCGATGGGCATTTAGCTTGCTTCCATGTTCTGGCTATTGTAAATAGTGCTGCAATGAACACTGGGGTGTATGTATCTTTTTAAATTATGGTTTTCTCCAGGTATATGCCCAGGAGTGGGATTGCTGGATCATGTGATAGCTCTATACTTAGCCTCTTTTTTTTCCCCATTCAAAATTATTTAAACACAAGGCTGGATAACTGAAAAAGAATATCCCATTAAAAATAGTTTCAGAGCTAGAAAGTCATATACCGGTTAACAGGTTATGACTCCAGGGCAGTGACATGATTAAATAGAAATGGCTTGAATCTTATGGATGCATTGATCTAGATTTGATGTTGGTTCAGAAGTCTATTCATACAAATCTAATTTCAAAATTAAAAAATATCCATCTTGAGTTTTGTTTTCTTTCTGTGTCCATAAAATGAAGAGCTTTTCCTGATCACCAGTTTTTCATACAACAGACAGGTAAATCTCATGGCACTAGCCAGAAATGTTTACACTTCAGGAACTTCACAGTAAACTGGCCTCTTTCAATAGGCAGAGGGCGACCCCTCATTTAACATGAAGCTGTTCACCAATCAGTGACATCCATAGCTTCATTAGTATTCATCAACCTGCAGGATGCTGGTAAGATTGTCAGGTTTTAACCAAGTCATTTTCCAGCAAACATTCTCCCATATGTTTTGGGACTTTCCTTTGTATGTTAGCCTCTCCACATAACAGCTCCATTACACCAAAAGCCATTGTTCCTAGCCTGAAGAGTCAGTTCCCAAGCCCCGACGTAAAAAAAGCTGTACTTAGCTTTTTAAGGAAACTCCATACTGTTCTCCATAGTGGCTGTATCAATTTACATCCTACCAACAGTGTAGGAGGGTTTCCTTTTCTCCACAGCCTCTCCAGCATTTGTTGTTTGTAGATTTTTTTTGATGATGGCTGTTCTTACCAGTGCGAGGTGATACCTCATTGCAGTTTTGATTTGCATTTCTCTAATAACTAGTGATGTTTAGCATCTTTTCATGTGTTTGTTAGATATACAGATGACCAACAAACACATGAAAAAATGCTCAGCATCCTTCTTCTTAATAGCTAAAGGGAGTTCTTAGATGGCCCCTCAAGCTGAGGCGCTTCCCCTGATTAAAGACTCTGTAACTCCAACTGCATTCAAGTTCAGGCAACATCCTGCAGCCTCTTGAGGATTTAAATCAATTCAACAAATGCTTATTGAACAGGTACTCCTCATAAGGGAAAGGAGAAGAGAGGAGATCTAACAATTATTGAGTTCTTAAATTGTGTTAGCAGAGTGTTAAGTGTATTTACATGTAATCTCATCTCCAGTCACAGTCCTCTCGGCCCTGAGAGTCTGGGTCATTTACCTCCAGGGCCCTGAGAGGTCAAGTGTTAAGGGGTAGTGCCAGGATGCAAGCCCAGAAGTATTGCTCTGTCTCTAAGACGTGTTCCTTCATGAACCCAGGGGGTTGCAAGTGGCAGATACACAAACTATTTTAAGCAAAAAGAGAATGCATTGGCTTATTTAACTAAAAAGCACATGAGTCAGCTGGCTCCAGGCACAAATGATGCTGTCAGCTCTCCCTTGCACTTGCTCATAAATGAATAAATCCATCTGTCTCCCATTTATGTTTGTCTTGGCTCATATGTAACAGCATAGCATGATAGTTTTGGGGTCCCACAGGCTGGATTCAAATCCTGGCCCCACCACCTAACTAGCTGGTGCCTGAAAACAAGTTGCTTATCTCCTCAGTACCCTTGTTTCCTCATCTGTAAAATGGTTATAATAATAGTATCTGCCTCATAATTCTTGTGAGGAGTAAATGAGAACATCCACACAATGTGGTTGGAATAGTGTCTGGTATAAAGTCAGCTCTGAACATGCTAGCTATTATTGTTTCTGTCTCTGCTCCTTTTGAGGTAGACCTCATTCTCTCCTGTAGCTTCCTCCATGTTGGCTAGAGAGATGGTCACAGATAGGCCAATCCACATTCTCCCCACAGCTTCTGGTCTTAGAAGAAGAAAGACCTTTCTCAGTGTATACATGTAGCAAATCTCAAGGCAGACTCTTTGGTTCTGCTTAGGTTGTGTGCCACCTCTAAGGCTGGGAATGGAGTATTTTCATTGGCCAGCCTGTATCTTCTGCCCGTCTTTGTGGAGCACCATAATTAACAACCCCACTTTGATCAGATAGACATAGAAGGAGGATCCCTTAAAAGATGGGATGCTGTGGAGACAAAATAACATCTGTCCACTGTCCTATGCTGGGTGTTGTTATGAAGGGGTGTGACAAGAAGATGGGTGAGGCACAGCATCTTCTCCATGAAAACTTACATCAAACTAGAGAAGATGAGGCAAAGACACATAACAATACTAGAAGGCAGGTGTTATGGACCAAATTCTTGTGTTCCCAAAAATTTATATGTTGAAATCCTAACCCCCAATATGACGGTTTTAGGAGAAGGGGTCTTTGAGAGGTGATTAAGTTATGAGGGTGGGACTCTCACAAATGAGATTAGTGCCCTTGTAGAAGAGACCCAAGAAAGCTCCCTTGCCCCTCTTCTGCTGCATGAGGTTTACAGCTAGAAAACTCCACCTGTGAACCAGAAAGCAGGTTCAATGACTTTTATGCTCACCAGACATAAAATCTGCCAATGTCATGATTTTGGACTTCCCAGCCTCCAGACCTGTGAGAAATAAATTTAGTTGTTTAAGCCACCACATTATGGAATTTTTGTTGTAGCAATCTGAATGGACTGAGAGAGCAGATTATGACAAATTCCATAAGAGAAGGACAACTGAGATTCTCTGCAATTCTCAGGAAAGAGGAGATCACATCTGGTTGTGTGAATCAGCACAAGTCCTATGAATAAGGCAGTGCTTAAGCTGCCTGTGAGGTCTGGGTGGGATGTTGGCTCATGGGGATGGTGCCCATTCAACATGGACAATTGTACTGAGGGACATGGCAACCTAGGTTGATAGTATAAGGTGCAAAAAGTAATCTTGAAAGTAAGGCTGGAAAGCTGAGCTAGCAACCAGCACAAGAAAAGTGGACCAAGGCCGAGAATCATTGGATCAGAGGCTAGAGAAGAAACAACAATATACAGATATTGAATTGCTGAGATTGAGAGCAGCGTGTACATGGTGTGGAAGAGGACTGTCAGTCAGATACTGAGGTCATTTGCAAAGTCTTGACATCATCAGTCAAGATGGGGAGAAGCCAGGATAAGCAGATGGCCAGATGGCAAAGATTTTTAAAGAAGAGTCTTAATTTCTGATCCTGAATGCCCTCTAGAGTCTCCTATGTGACTCATGGGAATGCCAGTTAATCCAAGAGAAATTGGTTTTCTAGAGGTAATTTTATATCCATAGCATGCAACGATTCATTCATTAACTTGTGTATTCACCTACGCCCTTACGTTTGTTGGGCATTGAGCTGGGATCCAAGGCACAAATAAATGGGACTTGGTCCCCAACTTCAAGGAGCTCACTACCAATTTGTTCATACCCGCTACTCACACACTGTAAACTGATTATCTGTTAAGTGGTTGGTTCCCCACAGGACTGGGCATTCCAGTCAATACATGTTTTCGGCTGATTAATTGTATCTCTACCTTTCAGCCTCCACTTGGATTGAGAGACTTTAATGAAATAATTTCATTTCCATTACGTACTGTTGTGTGAAGAGTCTGGAAGTCATGATAGGAAGCAAGGGAGCTGAGCCCTCTTCATGAGAGAAGCAGCAGCTGTCATTGAAAATTGCCAGTAAAGAGCTGGTTCTGTCTGAGGAAAAGTTCAATTTCACGTGGGAAGACGAAGGGGAAGGATTACCGAAGATGAAGTTCACAGCAGAAGAGGATCCAGATGGCCCTGTGAAAGAGGCTAATAGAGAGGCTGAGACAGAGGGGGCAGGGAAAGGGGGGCGGCCCTAGAGGGTAGTAATGACTGTTCAGGGATGGAGGGCTTAGAGACAGAGGCCAGAGGAAAGGGTCTATGCTTAAGGCAGGTGAGAGGAATGCAGGAGGCAACAGGTTAGGAGCAGGTAATAGGGGAATAGGAGGGGAAAGGGCTGAATGGGAGGCACATGTGGGAGAATAAAAATGACCAAGAGTTTTTTGACATTCCACCCAGGAAGTGGATCTATTGCTACTCTGATTACATCCGGACTGGCCTGTGCCTGTGTTGCCTGTGTTGCACTTCTGTGTTGCAGAAGTGATGCTATGCCAGTGCCAGGCCTAGGCTTTGAGGGGGCTGGGGTCTTCTTCCTTGGTCTCCTGGAGCCTGAGCAGGTCTGTCTTTAATCCCGATCACCCATAGTCCTAACTAGCCTGTCACCATGGAGATCCCACCATCTCTCAGTGCTGAGCCCAAACAGGTTACCATACACCCCAGTACTGGTAGGTATACTCTCCTCCTCTCCCTCCCCCTGCCTTCTTTATCCCAGAGCTGCTGACCTCTTCTTCAAGAGTAGGTTTTACTTTCAAAACACCTCCCAGTAGTGATTTTCTTGCATCGTGATTGGGAACCCATTCAGTCCTACACTTGACCCTGGAGTCTCATTGAATTTTCTCAGTGTAGCCTGAATCCACTTGGTTTTCCTCCCTTAAACCTTAACCCCTCCTCGAACAGGTATCTCCAAGAGGACTGTGGTAGGATCCTATGGATCAGTCCTGGTGCCCACATTTCAGAGGTGACTATGGGCTACTCTTTTGCCCCGTTTCTTCTGTGCTCCAAGCTGGTTGCCATGAGTGATGCCTCCCTTGAATTCCAGTTGTTGCCCAATTACTACTGTAGACCCTTAGTTTTCCTTCAACCGTTCTCTTCTCTTTCTCTGTTCATTCATAGTCTAGATCTTCCTTAGGGAGCCCTAATCCCTCTCAGGGACCCTATGTCTTCAGTGACATATATCCTAGAAGTGGGTAATTCGAAACCGCATGGGGCGATGGGGGACAGACCAAGGGCCAAAGGAGACAGATGTGTGTGCCGGCCCCACCTTCCCCTTGCTCCCCTTCTCCTCCAGCAGCTTTCTTAAATGCAAGGTGGACAGGTAATACTCCTCATCAACAGAGCTCATCATTTTCCCGATCTAAGGCTGGGAGAAAGAAGCCGCTAAACCCCTCCCAATGTGCACAGGAAATGAGGCTCAGAGGAGAATGTACCCTGTCCAAGGTCATAAAACTAGTCACATGGCACTCAAGTCTCCTAATTCCCAACCCAATTCACTCTTTTTGTTTATTTATTTATTTATTCATTTATTTATTAGCTGCATTTGGTCTTCATTGTTGCACATGGGCTTTCTCTAGTTGCAGTGAGGGGGGTGGGGGGGCTACTCTTCATTGTGGTGCACAGGCTTCTCATTGTGGTGGCTTCTCTTCTTACAGAGCATGGGCTCTAAGCGTGAGGGCTTAGTTTCTCCGAGGCATGTGGGATCTTTCTGGAGCAGAGATCAAACCCTTGTCCCCTGCGTTGGCAGGCAGATTCTTAACCACTGCGCCACCTAGGAAGTCCCCCGATTCACTCTCAACTGTACTATCTTTCAATATTTGAGATGTCATGCATCAGATCTAAGACAAACAGTTTACGAAGGGTCAGATTCTGAACTTGGTTGAGATGAATGGAACATAGTTAATCTTGCTTTCAAGAAAGTAACATCCCAGCGGGAAAGGCGATGTTCATTCAGCTTATTTAAAAATGTTTTATTAAGCACCAACTATGTATAAGATGTATATTAGGAACTGTTAAGAATGTGAAAATCAGGGCTTCCCTGGTGGCACAGTGGTTAAGAATCTGCCTGCCAATGCAGGGGACACAGTTTCGAGCCCTGGTCTGGGAAGATCCCACATGCCTTAGAGCAACTAAGCCCATGCACCACAACTACTAAGCCTGCTCTCTAGAGTCCACGAGCCACAACTAATGAGCCCGTGCTATACAACTACTGAAGCCTCGTGCCTAGAGCCCATGCTCTGTAAGAAGAGAAGCCACCACAATGAGAAGTCTGTGCACCGCAACAAAGAGTAGCCCACGCTCTCCACAACTACAGAAAGCCCACGTGCAGCAATGAAGACCCAACGCAGCCAATAAATAAAAATAAATAAATTTATATATATATATATATCAAAAGAGTACAAAAATGAGTGAAATATGGTCTCTGACCTCAAGAGATGCTCTAGCAGGAGAAACAAGACGTGCAAGTGAAGATGTAACTAACAATTTTTAAAAAACAGAACATGAGACTTCCCTGCTGGAGCAGTGGTTAAGAATCTGCCTGCCAACAGCCTGTAACTCACATTCACTGTGGGTTGCTAGTGCCTGGGAGCTGGATAGTAACCATGGTATGTGCATGTGATGGACTATTATGCTGGAAAAATTACACACGACCACATGCATAGGTCTTAAATCACTACCATTGAGTGAACAAAGAAACAGTGAGATTTGGAGCACAAAACCAATGATGCAAATTAAGAACACACACACAATAATATCATGAATCTTTTTTTCAAGAATACATATATATATCTCTATCAGCATATGCAAGGCAGACTGGAGAGATATATATTTAATGCAGTGAAGTGAGTGTCTGTGGTAAAGGAGTTACAGGAGTGAGAGTGGAAAATAATGAAATAGAATAAAATACAGGCTTAGGGGACTTCCCTGGTGGTGCAGTGGTTGAGAATCTACCTGCCAATGCAGGGAACACAGGTTCTATTCCTGGTCTGGGAGAATTCCACATGCCACAGAGCAACTAAGCCAGCGCACCATAACTACTGAGCCTGTGTGCTGCAACTACTGAAGCTCGTGCACGCCTGGAGCCCGTGCTCTGCAACAAGAGAAGCCACCACAATGAGAAGCCTGTGCACCGCAATGAAGAGTAGCCCCCGCTTGCTGCAACTAAAGAAAGCCCGCGAGCAGCAATGAAGACCCAATGCAGCCAAATAAATAAATAAATTTATTTTTTAAAAAAAGGCAAAACAAGACAAAAAAACACAGGCTTAGAACGGGCCAATGACTTAAGGGACATGACTAACTCTTTGCTTCCAAAGGGTAAAAATAGTTATTTAAGAGAAGTAAGAAGTCCTGTTTGAGGAGATATTTGAGCAGAGAGTTCCATGAATGAGATAGACCCTGACCCAGTCAGTCACCACCTCATATTTCCTTGACAAAACCTGCATTTCTAGTATCTGCCAGTTTCTGATTCCAGTGACTTAGCCAGACTTCTCCCCCATGTACCTAGGACCAGTCACTGGAAGCCTCCTTTTCTGCAAACTTACCCACTGTCCTATTATAATGGCTCCTGTGCACCACCTGTACAGTCTCCCCTCTTTCCACCTCACAGCTCCAGATTTCCTCAGCTTGGCCCTTAAACAAGGAGAAAAAGAGGCTTGACTGCAAGGTGCTTGTGAGTACTTACTGACTTTTGAGGTGAGACAAACCTCAGTGCAAATCCAGACTCCCACAACTTACCGTGTGACCTTGAGCAAATTACTTAACCTCTCTGAGTTTCATTTCTCCAATCAGTGAAATATACATAACTACACTTACCTCACAGTGGGGTTGTAATGATTAACTCAGATAATGCACAAAGCACAAAACAATGTACTTCCTTTGTTTATGTGTGGGTGAAATTCATCATTCTGGAAGGGACCATTGAGCAGATGGCGTCTGGGTCCTCATTCCAGCCTACACACTGATCTATAGTACAACACTTGGCCCCTCACTCTTCCTTTTCCCCAGGCCCGGCACCACTCTCTTCTGTGTTCACCCATCCTTGGGCTCTGCCTGAGCAGGATCTGCTCTTATTACCAGACTCCCAAACTCTCTAGAGTTTACAAGATTGATAAGACTGCAGTGAGAGCTGCTCAACCCTTAGATTACAGTATCCACTTCCCCCAACCCCTTCCTACCCTCACATGCTATAGAAGAAAGCCTAACACTGATGCTGGCCCTTTTTCTCCTTAAAATGCGGAAAAGGAGATGAACACAGCAGGGCCTCGTGTGTAATGCGACTTCTCCCGTCTGAGGCACTGTTCATGCTGGGAACTCCAAAGCAATTTATCACGGTAATGATTGCTGATTCTAGAGCATCAGGTTGACTGATGGCCATGCTACCTTGCACTTGTCTTCCCAGCTTTCTCTTTCACTAGAGAGCAATTGTGTGGAATGATGGTGGGTAGGGGTGGCTAACTGCTTTGAGGCAAGTATACAGTCACAGCTCAGCTTGTTACCAACCCTGGGGTAGGAGGGACAAAGGCAGGGGTGTAAAAGTAACAGCCAGCCAAGATGGCTCATAGAGAAAATTCAAAATGTGTACATTTAGGTGGGTTGTTTCATCTGAATGCCTCTGATGTATCCTCTCCAGGCAAAAAAATCCCCCACCAAAACAGGGAAAGACATGATGATAAATGTTACCTGAGCATTAGCAGAGTGGTAGATCAGGAGGACGTTGTTATACACCAACCTCAAGGACAGGCCAAGAGGAAATGTGGTTGAGCTGCTGCAAGATGGATCAAGGGAGGCTTGAGAAAGGTACTAGTCTAGTTAACAAGAAGCAGTTCAAGACACAATTTTATTTTCCAAGGAAACATTCTGGACATTTGCCTTTCTTTTGGATGCAGGAGGAACATTCCTGCCCAAGATGGAGATGGGGTCCAATGGCTTTTGCTTTGCAACTTTCTGAGAGGCTCAGGATAACAAGGTGATGGGGAAGGTGGGCCTCAGCTTCAGGTCCCAGTGTCCTCTGACCACCCCGACCTGTGACACCCCAACAAGCAGGTAGTGAACAAACCTGTGGAGGTCTTCTCAGCTCCTCCTGAGCTCTGGTGTAAGGGTGAAATTAGGGGACGTTGTGGGTTGAAGAGTATCTCCCCAACATTCATGACAACTTGGAAACCTCAGACTGTGACTTTATTTGCAGATAAGGTCTTTGCAGGTATAATTAGTTAAGAATCTCAAGATGAAGTCAGCTGGGTTCAGGGCAGACTCCACATTCAATGAGAGATATCTTTATAAGCTGAGGGGAAGGCATTTGGAGAACACCGTGTGAAGATGGAGGCAAGATTAGAGTGATGCATCTACAAGCCAAAGAATGCCGAAGATTGCCAGCAACAACCAGAAGCCAGGAGAGGCATGGAGTGGATGCTCCCTCAGAGCCTCTGGAAGGAACCAACCCTGCGGACACCTTGATTTCTGACTTGTGTCCTCCAGAAATGTGAAAGAATAAATTTCTGTTATTTTAAGCTCCATGTTTGTGGTAAATTGTTTCATCAGCCCCAGGAAATTAATACAAGGGTGTTGGGCAGAAAGGTTCCAGAGGTGCCCCAAGGACCCCAAAGTACCCTAGAGTGTCACCTAGTTTAATGGCCTAAGCTTTAGTGTCTGCAGTGTCTCTCAGTAGAGCATCTTCAGAAGTTAGAGATTTTATTACATAACCCCCCATTCCTGTTCCCTTATAGCCACTCCGGGCACAAATGAACCTCACCTTGAACTGCCCTCTGCGTCACTCAGTGTGGGCTTCAGGCCAAGCCGAAGGATTGCCACCTCCTCTCTGTACAACCACATCTGCTCACAGCTTCTGGCCTCAGTTTGCTCACTCCTCCCCCAATACAGATTCCTCAGAGGCTCAGGATGGGAGATGAGGCCAGACAGTGACAATCCACCATGGATCTCTCACCTGCCTGACCTCCAGCAGCTCACTTCTCACTCTCAGCCAGGGCTTCCAGTCACAGTGGTCTCTCTGGCCTGGGGAAAGCAGGGAACCCATAGGTGTAAGGTTAAGGGAGGTGAAACCGGTAGCAACCAAGATCCCAGCACTCAAAGTAGGGACCTCAGAGAATCCCCAAAAGAAGGCACTTTTTCATCCATTGTCCCCATTTTCTCCCATAAAGATACCTGAGAAAGATTCTTTCCTTTAAATGGAGTGTGTGTGTGCATATACGATGTTTGGGAAGAACACTCCAGAGTGGAAGAAGGGCCCAACGCTGAGGCCATTCTTATGGCAACCCACGTGATCACACTGCTACTTAGGAGCGAGCCTGCTCTCCTGAGTCATTCTCCCCCCCTTCCCACACTGTGCTCATTCTTGTTAGACACGGCCCTCCTCATAAGCAGTTCTTAGCCACCTACTGAAGTGTCCTAAAATTATCACAATCTCAAAGCTGCCTTGCCCTCCTAAAGCCATGGGGATTGGCAACTCTTAAGATTCAGACTTCTCTGTGCTCCTGGGTGGGCTTCCAGCTCTGTTGCTCGCCCGGGAGCCCGAAGGAGGAGCGGGGCACTGTCTTCTCTTCCTCCACGTTTGGGCTGGGGTGGGGAGATGGAGGGCCTGGGCCATGATGCCTTGCTGAGGGTGAGGGAGCTGAGAGGGAAGGGATAGCAGATAGGGAGGAGGCAGAGGGAACACGCCCTAAAACCCTCAACTCCCTGGAGGCAGAAAGCCAAGCAGATCTCAGCAAACACATCCTGGGAGTTATGGGCCCAGCAGACATGGAGAGAGACAGAAAGGCCAGACTCAGAAAGCGAAGCAATCATGGTCATAGAAATGGTGTTTCATTACAAATCTTCTGCTTCGTTGACCCTGCCCACCCCTCCCCCCACATGTGTGTCAGACTGTATCCCAATGTTTGGTTCAGGACTGTGGCCCCCAGAAGTGTGGCTGTCTTCCTCCAACCAGTCAGCTGGTTGGAGCCTGGGCCAGACTGGAACCCTGGCCTCATCACTCCCTGCCCAACATCCCTTCCTCCATTCAAGCCCCAGACTGACCCATCAGGGGAGACTGTGAGCACACAGCCCAGGGGTGCCTGGCATCTGGTCTGCACGGAGGCCAGGCTGGGCAGCCAGCACTAAAGTTTAATTGTAGGACAAGGGTGGCATCAGGGTGATTGGATTTAAAATTTTATGCAAAAATGCCTTCGGAGCCTCCATAATTCTCAAGTAAAGGAACTCTGGTGCCCAAGACAAGGACCAGGGATCAAGGACAGGGCTAATTCAATCCAGAGGCTTCCATGTTGGGAAAGACCGGAGGGCTGTCAAGAATTGCTAAGCACAGGTCCTCCTGGAACCCCAGGGAGTTGGTTCTGGGGAGATGCTATGAGTACATTCAGTTGGGAGGGGACCTTGTAGTAGGGGAGGCAGCTTTAGTAGCTAGTAATAAATGTCTTTTATTCCTAACGAACAGTCTCAGTTTTCCACCTCCTGTTTTCTAGGAATGGAACAGCCCCAAGGTTCAGCGGGTAGGGACAGGGGATACACCCATCCCTCGCTGCCCCTCACGTTCTTCTCACATAGAGGGAGTCTGGGGATCTGGTCTTCCTTGGGTTAGTTTGGGAGGGGAGAGGTCCTTATAGCTGCCAGGATAAGAAAGTGAAGGATGTGAATGGTAGAGGGAAGGAAGTCGCCTTTGTAAGAAAGGAGAACCAAGGGTGCCTGATTTCTCCAGAAAGTGGTTCTGGAGCCCAGCTCTTGCTTCCCTTATCTGAGGGGCCCCTCTCCTCCCTCACTGCTGCCTGTCCTCCCTCCCCATTTCCCAGGAGAATGTTGGGACCAGCTCAACATTTTATCCTGAGCTATTTTGAGGGGGAAAGAGGGGGGGCTGAAGCTGGTGGTGGAGCCAAATCACTCCCTTCTCTCTGGTTCCCACCGTCCCCTCTCTCATCCATGTTTTGAGGTTGCCACGGAAACTGCACAGCCTATCTGCAGCTTCTGTTCTGTTCCTGTCAAACCCAGGAAACTTTCTAAGGCCAATTCAGTGGGAGCGCTGTCAGAGCCTGAGTCCATCAGCAAGGAGAGGCTGCACCCTCTCAAAGCCTCCCGCATGGATGTCCTCCCACACAGCTGTGCACACGTGCACACACGCACGCACGCACACACACACACAGGCTTGTGCTGCCCACACACACACCCACAGTCCCAATTGCCCAGCCAAACCTAAGAGGAGGAGAGAAAATGAAAACCAAACAGGAAAATAAATCTGCCCTGCCTGCCTCCCAGTGGAGCTACATGCCTCCATTCGTCTCTCCTCTGAGCTCTGTGGAGCTGTGAGTTCTGGGTGCCCCAGGCAGGCCACCCACTCCAACGGCACCCTGCCACCTCAGGCTGGTCCGTCCAGAGAGAGCTAACAAGTCAGGCTACCTGAGGGGATGAGTCCTCAGGAACAGGAAGAGGCACCAAGCAGAGAAAGGGATGTGCAGGAATGACCCAGAAGCTCCACAATGAGAGTCAGTGTGGAGTCCGACCTTGAGAAGGTCACCCAAATACATCACCTTCTGTGACAGAGGACACTGATCTCAGCCTCTCCAGATGTTCCAAAAAACTGAACTGAGATACTGTGAGGCAGAGAGATCAACTAAAAAAGCACAGTGAAAGGCAACTGGTTGTAAAGTGGCCCATGTTTAGCGTCTTTCTACATCTCCTAAATCCCAGAACTCAGACCAAGGTCACCATCAAAGAAGGACCTTTCCAGTGATTTCAGCTGTCCAGCCAAGTCACAAGCTGCTACAAAGAGTCCTGAGTTTTTCATCACAAGAAGTATACAAGCAGAGGCTGGGTGCCCACTGACACTGCTACTATAAATGAGACTCCTGCTTTGAGTGGCAGCTTAGGCCAAAAGACCTCTGAGATTCTGGTGGCAGGAACAGTCTAGAGTCCATAGTTCAGAGTCTTTGCACACAACAGACCCTCTCAGTGCGTGATGGCTGAGGGCAGGGGGCCAAGCCTTCCTTCCATACGCTGGCATTCACCAGAGCAGCTGACCTTCCCACTGATCAGCCAGGTGGCCTGGTCACTGTTTTTCCTGGAGGACTTGAATAGACTGAAGAGAAGATGCCTAAGGAAAAACCCAATGGAAGATTTCTGGGTGTAGGAATTAGAGAACCACAACCGCGTGGGGTAGAGGCCCTGACTGTAAAGCCAATTTCTACTTGAAATGAAGGGCTGTGTGTTGTGAATCAGCTTAGAAAGTGGCTTAGTTTTGTAGGGGAGAGGGTTGTTTGTTTTTTAATTTTTTAATTTTGGCCATGCCATGTGCCTTGCAGGATCTCACCGCCCTGACCAGGGATTGAACCTGGGCCACAGCAGTGAAAGCACTGAATCCTAACCGCTAGGCCATCAGGGAACATATGTACAAAGGAATATTATTCAACCATTGAAAGGAACAAAATGATGCCATTTGCAGCAACATGGATGGACCTAGAGATTGTCGTACTGAGTGAAGTAAGTCAGATGGTGAAAGAGAACAACAAACATCATACAATAATTCTTATATGTGCAATCTAAAAAAGTGGTACAAATGAACTTATTAATGAAACAGAAATAGAGTCACAGATGTAGAAAACAATCTTGTGGTTAAGGGAAGGGGGAGAAATTGGGAATTTGGGATTGGCGTATACAGTCCTACATACAAAATAGGTAACTAATAAGGACCTGCTGTATAGCACAGGGAGCTCTACTCGATAGTTTGTAATGACCTACATGGGAAAAGAATCTAAAAAAGAGTGGAGGGACTTTCCTGGTAGCCCAGTGGTTAAGAATCTGCCTGCCAATGCAGGGGACATGGGTTCGATCCCTGGTCCAGGAAGATCCCACATGCCACAGAGCAACTAAGCCCGTGCACCACAACTATTGAGCCTGCACTCTAGAGACCGTGAGCCACAACTGCTGAGCCTGTGTGCCACAACTACTGAAGCCCATGTGCCCAGAGCCTATGCTCCACAACAAGAGAAGCCACCACACTGAGAAGCCCATGCACCACAACAAAGAGTAGCCCCCGCTCGCCACAACTAGAGAAACCCCATATGCCGCAACAAAGACTCAATGCAGCCAATAAATAAATTTATTAAAAAAAATAATAATAATAAAATAAAAAATAAATAAAAAGAGTAGATATATGTATATGTATAACTGATTCATTTTGTTGTACAGCAAAAAGTAACACAACATTGTAAATCAACTATACTCCAATAAAAACTTTTAAAAAGTGGCTTTGTTTCCTCAAAATTCTGGGACAGAGAGACAGTCTCTCTGGTGAGAATGGACAGAGGTTTGTGCCAGAAGAAAGCAAAGTAGAGGTGATACTGTAAACTCCTTAGGGTCAAGGGTAGTGTTGTGTCCTAAATTCCAGGCTATTAAGAACTGTTGTACCCTCTGTGCTCCGCCCAACAGAGCTAGTGAATTGGGGTTGAAATCCAGTCATGTTCTGCTAGCCAAGCAATACAACCCACCAGATAGAGGCTGCCTGGAAGAGGCACCTTTTTGCTACATCTCCCCCAGGGGCAGCAGTGGCCCTGCTCCAATCCATCCTTGAATGGATCTCCTGTGACCTTCCTAAAGTCCAAGTCTCGCTGTGACCCTCCTCACTTAAACTCTTCCATGGCTGCTCAGCTCCTATGAGGAAAAAAGGCAGATGTCTTAGCCTGGTTGACAAGCCCCTTCATTATGAACCTCTGCCCCTCCTCCCAGTCTTGCGAACCCTTTTTCTTTACGTTCACCTGTATTCCACCCGACCCACCTTTCCCCAAACACTGCACACTGCTCTTCTTAGTTTCCTCAAGACCCTTGCCAGCCTAGACCAGACAGGAAGCTCAGCTGCAAATGACAGAAGCCAACTCTCACTAGATTAAGCAGATAAGACATATGCTGGAAAGAGAAATGCTGGTGGCTCAAGAGTTGATGGGTGGGCGGGAGCAGCAGCTCCCACCACAAGCAGGAACAAAGGGAAGCTAGATGGCAGAGAACATTCCAAGGTCAATGAGAAGGGCATCTGGTTAGTTACTGCTGCTGGTTCTGCCCCTTTCCCATCCCATCCACCCTCAACTGACACTGCACCCCCCAGGCTAGACATCTGCTGCTAAGACTCCTTGCTGTGATAGGATTCCCAGTTGCTCCCGCCCTTCCTGTCAAAGTCTCAAAGAGACCATGGGGGCCTCAGACTGGCTGAGCTGAGGTTCCAGGGCTCAACCTTCCTCTACCCTTACTCTGCCCACACCCATGCTGTGTGGGAAGCAGGGAGAGAAAAAAGCCACACCACCATGGTCCCCCCACCCCTGCCCACCATGTGGAGTAGAAGATGGAATCCTGCCTGCACTGAGACTCGTGTGATAGGGAATTCCCTCTGAAATAGAAAGGGTACTCAGACACCAGGCAATCAAACACATGACAAATGTCTGCTTCACTGTCTCCTTGGCTGCCTCGTCCATCCCCATTCATTCCTCAAATGTCATTTCTCTGAAACCTTCCCCCAACCTAGGCGTGTTCCCACAGCCCCTGGTACCTCCACCACGCCCTACGTTTTTATGAAAGTTGTTTGCAGATTTGTCTTCCTCTCCAGACTATGAGTTCCTTTGGCTCTTTGAGCAGGGCATACTCACCCACGACCCCTTGTCTGTATCTAGGGGGTGGTACTAGTGGGCGCTCAGGAAGTTTACACATGAAGGAATGTGTACCCCCAAGACTCCTCGCATGGTAACCGATCAGCTTATAACACAGTAAATTCCTGGGTGCGTGTGATGAGTGGGATCCTTATCACAGACGTGGGGTGCCGAGGAGAGCTAAGGAGAAAAGCTAAGTTCTTATGCTCATACGTATTAAGAGAGAAAAGCCTGTTAGCAAGTGACCCTCTTCCCTAAGGGGCTGTGGAGATACACTTTCCAAAAGACACTCCAGAGAGGGGCCTAGTGGGGTGTGCGTTCGATTGTAAACATGAAGCCTTGGTGGCTGTAAATCTGGAATTGTGTGGGTTGAGATGAAACTGCTTTATAGTCATTAAGCCCCATTGTGAAGGTAATTATATACAGTCCTACACCAGACACCTGGGCCAGGAGTGGGCTAGAACTGCCCCGAGTGGCCCCCACAGGGGAGAATAGTGGGAGAGAAGATCTGGAAAGATATGAGAGGGCAGCAAGAGCTGCTGAAAATAGAAGGGAAGAAGCAGAAGAGAAAGTGAGGGAGGGAAGCAGCAGGAGAAGGAGCACATAGGAGCAAAGCCCAAGGATTGGGACAGAGGGGGAGGGTAGAGCAGGGACCGGAGCCAAGGGCTGGGAGAGAGAAAGAGGTGGCATGTGGTCCAGCGTACCGCAGCCAGGAGAAACGGGGAGAGATGTGGAGAAGGCCAGAGCCAATGCCCACCTCAGTTGAGCAAACACTTTTTAGTGCCTCCTATGCGCCAGGCACTGTGCTAAGGCACTAAGGATATAAAGATATATAATTGTATATAAAGATACGCAAACCCCTTACCTTCCAGGGTTTACAGAGTAGTGAGGGAGACAAACACAAAAACTGAGATTTTAAAAATTGGTAGATGGATAGATTCAAGAAAGAAAAAGACTGTAATTACACAATAAAGGGACACTTCTCCTAGCCTATAGGAGATGCCCATTGAGCTCAGTGTTGATGGATGCGCTAGCCAAGGAAAGAAAGGTGAGAGGAGGTCCCTGCCAGGAAAACAACTTGAGCAGACACATACAGGATGGGCTGCTGTGGTGGGCCGGGCCAGGAGATATGCTGGAGAGGCTGGGCGGAGCCACATGTGCCAGGGTAAGGAGCTTGGACGCGCGGGCGATGAGAGCCATTGACAGGTTTTCTCAGGGCAAGACACAATAAGATTAGCGTTTAAGGACTGTCACTTTGACAGAGGGGGATTATCCGGAGGAAGACTGTAGTCTGGGAGACCAATTAGGAGTTGATTACAGCTGTCAAAGTGAAAGATGGTGGTGCTATTACCTGAGATGGAGGACACACAGAGGAGAACCGTCAGCAGGAGGGAGGGGAGAGGATGATGCGTTTGAGACTGTTGGATTCAGAATGCTTGTAGACCATCTAAGGGCATGTATGTCTAACAGGCATTTGAATATGGGCATCTGAAACTAAAGGGAGAGATGGTGGCTGCAGATACGCTGTGGGCTTCATCAGCACAGAGACAGCAGTTTTAGTAAATGAGAGTGGATACGCAACCCCAAAGAGAAAATACACACAGCCAAGTCTTGGGCCCAAACTAGAACTCTGAGAAACTGCAGGGTTTAAGGGGTGCTGGAAAGGAAGGCCCTAAGAAGGAGAACACAAAAGGAAAGTCAGAGAAGTAGGAGGAGAAGCAGAGGAGACTTAGGCCGAGGGAGAGCAGGCCTTTCAGAAAGGATGAGGGCAGCAGGGTCCGAAGCAGGAAAGAGGCCTAGAAGGGAAAGACTGAAAAGTGGCCATTGGAGTCTACAAAATGGGGGTAATCTTTTCACAAATATGTGTTGTGTGGGGCAAGATGTGCAGCCAGATGGAAGCCAGTGATGAGTCTGGGTAGAGAGTGTAATGAGTTCTTCTACTATTCTTTTCTTTTTTTTTTTTAATTGAAGTATAGTTGAATTCCTTTACTATTTTTGCACCTTGTCTCTGGGTTTGAAATTGCATAGACATATATATACTACCAACTGTAAAATAGATAGCTAGTGGGAAGCTGCTGTATAACAAAGGGAGATCTGCTCGATGACGGGTGATGCCTTGGAGGGCCGGGACGGGGAGGGTGGGGGGGAGTCGCGGGAGGGAGGGGCTATGGGGATATGTGTATAAATACAGCTGATTCACTTTGGTGTACCTCATAAGCTGGTACAAGAGTGTAAAGCAATTATATTCCAATAAAGAGCTTAAAAAAATTTTTTTTAAAAGTTAGCAATTAAGAAAGGTTTTTGTTTGAAAATAATACAGGTTCAGATGCTGTTGGGACCAGTTGAGGACCAGACCCCAGTCACAGAGAGGAATCCCTGCTGGAGATGATGAAATTGGCTGTCAGCATCTGCGTGCCTGTGAGGCCAGAAGGTGAACGGATGATCAGTCCAACCAGAGGCGGACCACTATGTGCCCCGGTCACGATTCGTGTTTGACATCATGACTTTTGCACATTATGTCCCTGTTGAGCAAGATGCAGATTCCACATATAAGTGACTTGTGATTCCCTGTCTGGCTTACTTCACTTAGGATGATAATCTCCATCATGTTGCTGCAAATGGCATCATTTTATTCTTTTTTATGGCTAATATTCCATCTTATACATGTGCCATGTCTTCTTTACCCATTCCTCTCTCGATGGACATTTGGGTTGCTTCCATGTCCTGGCTATGGTGGATAGCGCTGCAGTGAACATTGGGGTGCATGTGTCCCTTTGAACCATGGTTTTTTATGGATATATGCCCAGGGTGGGATTGCTGGGTCATATGGTGGCTCTGTTTTTGGTTTTTTAGGGAACCTCCATGCTGTTCTCCTTGGGGGCTGTGCCAATTTACATTCCCACCAACAGTGTAGAGGGGTTCCCTTTTCTCCCTGCCCTCTCCAGCATTTATTGTTTCCAGATTTTTTTGACGATGGTCATTCTGACCGGTGTGAGGTCATGCCACATTGTAGTTTTGATTTGCATTTCTCTAATGGTTAGTGATGTGGGGCATCTTCTCATGTGCTTTTAGATTCCACATATAAGTGATAATGTAGAGTACTTGTCTTTCTCCGTCTGACTTATTTCACTAAGCATAATAATCTCTAGGTCCCTCTATGTCTTTGCAAGCGGTAGAATTTCATTCTTTTATGGCTGAGTAATATTCCATTGTATGTAAATAATCACTTCTTCATCCATTCATCTGTTTTTTAATTTATTTTTTATTGGAGTATAGTTGATTTACAATGTTGTGTTAATTTCTGTTATACAGTAAAGTGATGTCAGTTAAATAATAATAATAATAATAATAATACAAGTTCATTGTAAAGATCAAGCAACTCTAAAAGGCATAAAATAGAAAATGAAAATTCTGTCTTTTCTCTATCTGTATCCAAATTCCACCCCCAAAGGTAACTTCACCACTGTTGATAGTTTTATAGTTTCCTTCCAGATCCGTTTTATTTATTTATTTGTTGCTATTATTGTTACAAAAATAGAATCATACTATATACATCCTGTTTTGCAATTTAAAACCATATCACAGGCATTTGTCATGACAGAATACACATTTCACTTTCATTCTTCAATACTGCATGCACAGTGTTTTATCATATGGATACACAAAAATTCATTATTAATTTTGAAATTTTAAAACTTCCCTGGTGGCACAGTGGTTAAGAATCTGCCTGCCAATGCAGGGCACATGGGTTTGATCCCTGGGCTGGGAAGATCCCACATGCCACAGAGCAACTAAGCCCACGCGCCACAACTAGTGAGCCTGCACTCTAGAGCCCGAGAGCCACAACTACTGAGCCCACGTGCCACAACTACTGAGCTCTCATGCCACAACTACTGAAGCCCGTGAGCCCAGAGCCCGCACTCTGCCACCACAATGAGAAGCCTGCACACTGCAAGGAAGAGTAGCCCCCACTCGTTGCAACTAAAGAAAGCCTGCATGCAGCAACAGACCCAACACAGCCAACTAATTAATTAATTAATTTTTTAAAAACTCAAAGAAAAGTCCAGAGAATAAAATAACATATACTCACATACCCACTGCCCTTTTTTAGATAAATGCTAACAGTTTGACATACATGTTTCAGATTCTTCTTTAGACTACGATGATGAGATATGATTGAAAATACCCAGGGTGGCTGGAAGTTGCCTAAAAAATGCAAACTGGGAGACTTCCCTGGTGGCGCAGTGGTTGAGAATCTGCCTGCCAATGCAGGGGACACGGGTCTGATCCCTGGGCTGGGAAGATCCTTCATGCTATGGAGCAACTAAGCCCATGCTCCGCAACAGCTGAGCCTGCGCTCTAGAGTCTGTGAGCCACAACTACTGAGCTCGTGTGCCACAACTGCTGAAGTCCATGTGCCTAGAGCCTGTGCTCTGCAACAAGAGAAGCTACAGTAATGAGAAGCTCGCTCACCACAACAGAGTAGCCCCCGCTTGTCACAACTAGAGAGAGCCCACGCACAGCAACGAAGACCCAATGCAACCAAAATAAACAAATAGATAAATAAATAAATCAATATGCCAACATCACATCATCACGTCCCTGATTTAACCTTTTCCATGGCTCGGGTCAGTCCAGGCTCCACAGCATGGCGTTCCCAGGCCCTCTTGAACACTAACCCCATCTCTGCTTGAACTCCCCTCCGTCGCCCTCAGCCAGGTTAGGCTGTTCAAATTCCAGCATTTTTCAAACAGACTTTTTCACATATCCTTTCCTCAGGCTCATCTCTGTAGCTAGATTAATTCCCCACGGCATCCTGCTGCCCCCCAACCCCGCTCCCACCCCCGCCAACCCCCTGGAGAACACTTTAGTCATCTTCAGAATACAGCTCGAGTAGCCTGGGTGCCTTTCCTCACTTCCCCCCACCCCCACCAGATAGGATTGGCATCTCCCCACTTTGGGCCCCATGACGTCCTCTATTTGTCTCCATCACAGTGCTCTTATCCTTTGCACTCTTCTCTTGACCTGCCAACTGCCCGCCCCTGGACTATAATTCCCTTGAGGACAAGATCCACACCTGATTAATCTCCAGCTCTTTAATGCCTGGCACACTCAGCAAATGCTCTTTAAATAGCCTTGTGGGTTCCTGAAGCACTGGTGACAAAGCAAAGGGTTAGGTGGCCCCAGCCTGACTGCTTCTGGAGGTCTCCAACAACGACAGTGCCCAGGACCACTCTGGATCCTCCAGGACACCTGCAGAAGCACTGGCCCACTTTCCCCTGTGTCCTGACTGAGCTGTGCAACTTCCGGCCTCCCCTGTCCATTCCCTGGCTTACCCACCCACACTGCCAGCCAGATTCCCTCTCCACAGAGTCATCAGGGAGCACCCACTGGAGCTCACTACTTAATGGTCAATGGCCCAGACTCCCATCTCCCTCAGAGCCCACAGAGGCTGTTTGGAGCCCAGCCCCAGTTCCTGTAAGTAGAACGTGAACTGCACTCATTCCCAAGATGAATCATTTTGTTTTAATCGCCCGTCCTTTTGCTGGCACTGCCACTGCCACGGCTGCCTGCTCTGCCTTTTGGCCGTCTATTGGCAGGATGCCCTCCCAGGCCCTGCTAATTACCAAGAAGAGAGGTACTAGGAGGAGAAAGGAGAGGGAGCCCCCCAGAAGGAGCAGGGTAGGGTGCACCCATGAGCCAAAGCTAATGAAAATGACACCATTGTCCTTGTGGAACCCAAGCAAAGATTCCAAACAGGCAGAGAGCAGCTTCTAACTTGTGACGTCCTAGGGGTGCTGTTCCGGAGACCAAATGGCTAGCATGGTAGAAGCACCCAGCCCTTCCCACAGTCTCCAAGGAGGGCCTCCCCACCTGGAGTTCTCTGAGCTGGATGAGCTGGGTGACCTGGGAGGCGATGAGAGGAGGAGGCTAACAATGAACAGGGAAATTGCAAGACCCACAACTAGTTCCCTGAATTCTGGTATGAAATGGGTAGCTGCAGGGAGAAGCAAATCTACACCCATTTCCCCTCTCAGGCAGTGATTCCGGGAGACCATGTAGAATGGCAGCCACCTTTTCTTCCCACCTACGGGAGGACTCAGTCTAGATCTGAGGGGGAGAGTCCAGCCTGCCGTCGGCAAGAGGCTACCCAGGTTCCAGCCTTGGCCGTGGTGCTGGCACTGGGCCCCACAGGCTGCTGGTGCTGAAAACTGGGGCGCAGGCTGCAGGCACTCCCTCTGAATGAAGAAGAGCCCGTGGCCAACTGGAGCCCAGAGATGTGCTCGCCCCTCCACAGTGCGATGGACTCATAACCTTGTTCAGGTCCTGAGCTGGCTGGAAAGGGGTGATGTTGGGAGGGGAATTCTTTGCAAGGGAAGCAGGAAGATTGAATCACTCGGAGGACACTGATCTCCCTTTCTAACCAGTTTGCCAGTCAGGAGGCACCCAGAGCGCCTGCGGCAGAGGGATGACCCAGATGACCTCTAGAGGACCCTTCCTGCCCAAGGCGTTCAAGGTGCTTCACAAACATGAACTGGGCAGGGAGGGTGAGAAAACAGTGGTCTCTCCCCAGCTGGTAACTAAACCTCTGAGAGAGGTTCCCTCCACCCCAGCCCAGCCATCTGTAAAGAGTTTGTGGGGTTGAGGGGGAACACCTGTTTGTGACAACTTAAAACTTCCAATCAATGGGGCAGGCTTCCCTTGGTCCCTTTCAGCCTTCTCTCTCACCTCCCTTCCTCTTCACCCATGCAGCCCAATGTCAGCTCCCCACGCCTCCTTCCTCCTGTAACTACGTTGTACTCTGCAGTGGCAAGCCTCAAGTGGCCATGTTTGGAGTTTGCCAGGAAGAACCCTCTCTTCCACTGTGCTCTGCTCCACCAGAGGAAGAGACCGGCTGGTATTCCACAGCGGGTTACTGAGCCTGCTGGGAAGCCAGGACCCCAAGAAAGCTGTGTGAGAAAAGCCAGGACCTGCACCTCTCCATGTGCTCCCCACACTGCTGCCGGGAGCAAGTCCAAGGGCAGAAAGATGTGGACTTCCTAGCAAAGGATGTCTCTCTGAGGGAAGAAAGGATAGGAGACTCACTCAACAAACATTTTTTGAGTGTCTACTATGCACCAGGCATGGTCCTGAAACAACTGCACAAAACAGGCAAAGTCCCTGCCTCATGGAGCTTATATTCTACTGCAGGGTCAATTCTGGAAGGTCAGAATTGTTCCAGGCCCTGAGAAATAGCTTCTGAGTTCCCACTAAGGAGGAACTGATGCCTTGAGAGGAAAAGTGAGTGAGGAGTGAGCTGGGACTAGGCCCAGGGTCCCAGCCTCCGAATCAGCAGCAGGAGAAGAGAGAATGGACACAGGCTGTGACTCCAGTCCAGCACTCTTCCCAGAGGGCTTGGCCCTTGGGTTGCTGTGCTGATAGGGGAAGATGAAAAGGAATGAGTCCCCTCCTCCCTTCCTCCTCCTCCCCCTCCAAGCTTGTTCTACGAGTCTCCACCTGACTGACTGCTCCATTTCTGGCTTAGAGTCTTGAGTCAACGATGGCCAGGAGGCCCTGTAAACTGTTCCTTTCATGAAGCAACTCCAAGGCAGCCCCTGGGGACAGAAACTCAGAAGAAATGCGGACCTGAGTTCCAAAGGCCCAGATGGAGGAATGGTAAACAGGAAGAAGCTGTGGGACGCAAGGAGTTAAACTTAGACTGCAGCTGCCTAGGTTACACTACAGAGATAAGGTGTGTGAAAGCTCCAAGCAGAATGCCTGATATGTCAGCACTCAATAAATATTAATCTTCCTCCCTCCCTCCCTCCTTCCCTCCCACCTTTCCTTCTTTTCTTCCTCCCTCCCTTCTTCATGTCCACTGGACAATGCGTCCAATTGAAATGCCTTATTAATCATTTACAACATCACTGATAATAATAAGATTCATAAGAATTAAAATTGTAGAAGCTTTGCCCCACCCTTCTGGCTTCAGATCATAGAGCTATATATCCTACCCTCTGTTGGGAAATGGGGAGCACTGTCCCTTGGAATTCTCCCACCCCCATTTAGTCTTTCCATTCAGATTATCTCATTCCTCTGGATGTCCTCAAGAAACACGAGTGTCTCATCTGCCCAGAATGCGGCTGAGATACGGATGAACAAGGCGACCACACCCAGGCTCCCTAATGCTCGCTTTCCTATGGCTGCAGTTCCAAGGGCCCCACTTGGCAGGTGTCAGACAAGATGTCAACAACCTCTTTCTGTGCCCATGCTGGGTCCTAGCATCTGATGTCAGGCCCTGGCCTGCTCTCTGACCCTTTCCTGCTCTTCATGCACTGCTAATGGATCTCTCCTGCATGAATTCTTAGCACCTGCAGATATATGCGTTCATTTAGATGATGCCTTTATGTACCACCACCGATTTTAAAGATATCGACAGCAGCAAGCTTAAACTCTTAACGTGATATAACAATAGCTCCTGCTCATAAAACACACCAGCCTCCCAAAGGAATTCTGAGCACTTAACAAGTTCTTCTCTGTGCAGGCAACTGTTGCCCTCAATCCCAGGAAAGTAAGACAAAGGGAAGCCAATGTTTGCTTTGGGAAGCAGGGTAACAAGGAGATAGGGTGGGGTGTGCTTATTTGAGAGGGTGGGAGAGAGGAGTTAAGGTTTGGAAGTAATCGGTAAATGCATCTTGTTCCATTCTTCCTCCTGGGGCAGGCAGACACATGGTGAGAAGAGAAAAGCAGACCCCCACTCCACCCCCCCACCCCCCCACCCCCGGCCCATGACAGTCTTGGCTTTTGTCGGGCCTGGGCTGAGTGCCCAGAAGATGTGGATGCAAACGTCTCCCACACTCCCCTGCCCCCTCCAGGCTTCCAGTGGTCTCCTGTCTGCCTCCGTCTCTTCCCCACCACCCCTCCCCATCCGCTTCAGTACCAATTTACTTCTCCCCTTCTCAGCCATACTCGTAAAAGCTTGAGGAGGGTCACTCACAGAAGCTGGAGAGGGGGTGACCGAGGACAACCTCGTCCCTTCCCTACCAGCCCTCTTTGCCCTCTTCAATCAAGTCTTAGTTTCTGCCTTGGCTTGGCCCCATCCGTCTCTCCATGCCGGGCCCTCTTCTGACAGCTTGCTGCTCTGGCTGACCTGCTTGCTTTAGTATCTGGCTCTTGGTCTCAGCCGGAAGTGATCTGTCCATCCTTAGGCTCAGCTCCCCACCCCCACCCCCCCACCCCAGCCCATCACCTTTGCAGACAGGCCCTTCCACAGCATTCCTTGCCTACCACTCAGCCTCACTCCCCTCTTCTTCTTTTATTCTATTTCTTCATCTCCCTTTACAGTGTTTGGAAACCTGCTTTCAGTCAGACCGCTAGTTCTCTTCTGTATGCATGCAGCCCCTCATCTGACCTGTCTCACTGTACAGCCAGACAGGATGATCCATTAGCAGAAGCAAGCTAGTGAACTGACTGCATAAAACCGCCAAGGGTTTGTGAGCTGTTTCAATAGCTCTTATTAACGTCAATGAGCTACTTTTTTCCAACTTGTTAAAACCCCACCAAATAGGGGCAGGGAGGCCAAGCTGAGGACTGGAGACACAAGGGCTCTGCATTTGAACTCTGACTTTGTTACTCACAGATTTGTGTGTCTGACTAAAATGCTTGTCTTCTCAGGGGTTCTCTACTCTGATAGAGAAAAATAGTAATTTTGTCCTCTAGTTTCCCAGATGTCATAGGAGGACATATAGATCTTCTTCATAAAGTACTTTGGAGGTTTCTTTGGAGGTTTTTGGAGGAAGAAGCTGAAGAATTTGCTCCAGGCTCTCTCTACTTCCCGTCAGCCCAGGACTCCCAGCAGGAGGCAAGTTTCCTACTCAGTCAAAACCATGCTCAACCCCATCCCTACTCCCACCGCATCCCACACCCTACACGCCCAGAAGGCAGGATATAGGGAAAAGGAAAGGAGCCCTTAAGGGTCTCCCTGATGGGGACATATGGCCTCTGCCCTAGAAATTTCCAGTCTGAGAGGGAGGGTGGACAAGCACAGAGAAGGGCACATTCTCAAAACAGTAATGGCAGAGACTCAGAAATAGCAAACAAAATGTGGTAACACATCTTCTTCTAGGGAGAATGCATAGGATAGTGATGGAGACACATGCAGAGGCTGGGGGTAGATGTGAGTACCTAGCCCCTGCTCCCCTGGCCAGCACTGCTCCTGGGCATTGACCCCCAGCCCTGCCTGGTTTTACAGATAAAAGCCCACAGATAGCATTCCCCTGGGACTACAGTTCACCTCTCCCAAGGGAACAGATGAAAAATTCGTGACAACAGCCTCAGGTCTCTGATCCCTGCATTCTGAGATGGCTACCTGCAGAGAGCCAAGGGCTACCTGAAGGCAAAGGGCCAGAAACTTGCCCAGACTACTCTTCTCATCTGGGGCAACCCAGGCTTCTCTGACAGTCAGAGGGGAAGACCTGGGTGCTGGCGTTTGCTGGCCCAGCTTGCTGTGGGCTTGCCCATCCACTCCCACTTTGTTCTGCCTGGCCCAGCCTGGGCTGCCACAGTTGGAGGGAGGAGGGACACAGAGAGAAGAATGACAAGAAGGTGGGAAGGTGCCGACCTGGTAATTCTAGTTCTAGATGCTGAGCTTCCCTGGAAAAGGAGAAATTCAGGAGAAAGCCAGGGAACATTTGGATGTAAGGAATCCCCTGCTCTGTCACAACTCTCCCCATAGCAGCTAGCACAAAAGAACCTCATTAAAACACATGTTGGAGAAGCTTTGGTGAATCAGTTCCCAAACAACTGCCCATCCTCCCTGCAGGCCAGGCTATTACCAGCTTCATCAGAGAGGAAAGTAGGGTTTCTCCCCATGAGATTCCATCTGGGCCTGGGCCTCTCGGCAGCCAATTTGCAGCATCACGGAGAAAATAATGCAACTGAGCTCAGCCAACTCCAAGGTCCCAGATTCCATCTCCTGCTCAGCTGAATGGGGCCTCAGGCCACAAAAGAAAAAAATCTCAGTAGGACCAAAAGGGGCTGTTAATAAAAACAGTAGGGGTGTGGCCCTGGGTCTTGTGTGTATACATACACGTACACTCCCGTTTACATAGATTTACAAAAACATGTCTTTTTCAGATACAGTTTAATATTTAACTTTTTTTTTCTTTTTGGTCACACTGTGCAGCATGTGGGATCTTAGTTCACACATACACTCATAAAATCAGAAATGCACACTTTAAGATCCTGATGTACCCATCCTCCCCTCCCCCCCCAATACCAGAAAGTCAAATGAGGGACTTCCTTGATGGTCCAGTGGTTAAGAATCCACTTTCCAACCCAGGGGACACAGGTTCAATTCCTGGTTGAGGAACTAAGATCCCACCTCCTGCAGGGCAGCTAAGCCCGCACTCTCTAGAGACTGCATACCACAACTGGAGAGCTCGTGTGCCACAACTACTGAGCCCACACGCTCTGGAGCCCACGCACCACAACTAGAGAGAAACCTGTGCAACGCAACAAAGAGCCTGCATGCCGCGAGGAAAGATCCCCCTTGCCGCAACGAAGACCCGATGCAGCCAAATAAATACATAAACATTAAAAAAAGAAAAAAGTTAAATGAAACCACTCACCTTCTACCTCACCCCACCTTGCCTCTCCCTCCTGCAGGGTGGTCTGCTCCCACAAAGGAGTCTAGGGGGCCTAGGGGAAGAGGAGTAACTGTACCATTTGCATTTTTTCCAGGAGGGGAGTGGCACCAGCAGCCCAAGCGCCTACATGTCCCACAGACTAACAGCCTGACATCCCTGGATTTGACCCAGATGTGCTGGGGAGACCTGTCTTCCTGCTGTCCCTTCCCTACCAATCTAATTTCATTATGATGGTTCTTGGCTCCAACCTGTCGAACTAATTGCACAGTCCCTGAACACAACAAAACCTGGGAACCCTCACCTGCCCTCTGAGAGGACCTGGGCCACGCTTCTCTACCTGGGTGTCCCCCCACCTGTACCTCTTTTCAGTCCCTGCCCCATACTCACCTCCTCCAAGAAGTCTTCCCTGATTAAATCTGTTTTGTTCTAAGTGGCACGGCTTCGCAGCACTCAGGAAGAAAATTATTTTCTATTTATTGCTTGTTTTCTGATCTTGTGTCAGGTCTGACTCATGAGAGTGCTGACTCTGCCATTAGATGAGAGCTTCCTGATCCTCCAAACAACATCTCCTCCCTCCAGGGTCCTGCAGAATCCTGACCTGGGAGAAGGAGTCCATTGCCTGGATGACACGATTTTCAAGGCCTTGCTGTTGGTGTGCAGAGGACCCTGATGGAGATTGGGGCCCTTGGGAAATAGGAGCAATAACGATGGGGTTGGAGCCATTGGGGTTCCAAGAGTTAAGAGATTTTCCCTGAAATAACTAACTATCAAGCATGGCCTCCATGGAGAGCAGCTCCCTGTCTGGTTTCTTCTCAGTCATTTGCTTGAATGCTCTAAGGAGAGTCATCCTATGCCTTGAATAGAGGACCGTGGAACAGAGCCAGCAAGGTGAGAAGTACAGTCAAACAGAGGCCCTGGAGGGAAGTAATCAAAAAAGAGAAAGGAAGAGGGAAAGGAGGAAGGGAAGGGGTGGAGCGGAAGATACTAAAGAAAGTGAGTTGGGGGGAAAGGTAATAAGGAGAGAAATAGAAAGGGGAGAAAGAAACACTGACAAAAAAGAAGGAGCAATGACAAAATCAGAAACAGGACAACACAGAAACACAGACTGAGACAAGGACAAAGCTATAAGAACATCTCCATCAGGAGCTTCAAGAAGGTTCTCAGGATTTGAAGTGTTCCAGGTGGGGGCTGGGGATTTTAGGATTGTAGCACCTCTTATGGGCCAGCTGCATTCGGTACATTAGATCATTTAACCATGCAACACCCCATGAGGTAGGCACTATCATTATTGCCCCAGAGTAGACAGGTGAAGTGACACCCCGGGTCACACAGCTGATATGTGCCAGGGCTCAGGTTCAAATCCAGGTCTGACTTCAAACTTATGATCTTTGTGTCACACTTCCTCAGCCATGAAAGCATTCTCACCTGGGCTGATTTTTTCCCAGCATTTCCACAAGCACTAATTAAGTGCCTGCTGTGTGCCCAGCACCATCAGAAGAGGCGTCTCTGTCCCCAGAGTTTACAGCCTAACTGGGGGGACTTAAGGAACGCTACAGGGATGCTGCCCAGAGCCCAGAGCCCAGAGCCAAGCTCTCCCTCCTCACATAGTAAGGGCTTTCAGAGAAGAAATAACTTCCCCTGACCAAACTGGAGGAAGAGCTGGTAGCAGGATGCAGCCTAGGTTGATGTCTTGGGAATTCCTTCTTTAGAGCTTTAAACTTAGCATAGAACATCACCAGTTTCCAGTGGATTGCTAAAGTCTTGCCTAGAGGCTGTAGGAAGGAGTTAATGAGCTCTCAAGGTCACTAAACAAAATGTATTATGGACTATTCAGACATAGAGAAAGATACAAAGAACAAGATCGAGAACATGTGTGTTGGGCTTCCTAGGTGCAACAGTGGTTAAGAATCTGCCTGCCGGTGCAGGGAACACAGGTTCAATCCCTGCTCCAGGAAGATCCCACATGTCACGGGGCAACTAAGCCTGTGCACCATAACTATTGAGCCCATACTCTAGAGCTCGTGAGCCACAACTATTGAGCCTGTGTGCCACAGCTACTGAAGCCCAGACCCCTAGAGCCCATGCTCCATAACAAGAGAAGCCACCGCAATGAGGAGCCCGCGCACCACAATGAAGAGTAGCCCTCGCTTGCCACAACTAGAGAAAGTCCGTGTGCAGCAATGAAGACCCTATGTAGCCAATAAATTAAAAAATTAATTTATAAAAAAAAAACCCTGCAGGGTGTTCTCCACCCTAAGATTCCTGCCCCTCATACAGGGAGAAGGCCAAAAAGGGCCTTGATCAGCCTTCAGCACGAGTTCTCTATTCATCCAGAGCTGCCTGTTAGGGCTCTCCCCGCTGCCCAGCTTCACTCTCTCTCTCTCCCTTCCCAGATGGCTGAGCAGACAATCAATATTTATGCGAGTCCACCAGGCCTGCTGGACAGAGAGGCCTCGCAGACAGAGGCAGAGTTGCCATCCCCAACATGGGCGGGTTTTAACTCAGACACAAAGCAGGTGACCCAGGTGCCTGGTGCCTCTGGCTGGACTGAGGTCAGCGTGAGCCAAGAGCCAACCAGGCCCTGCCACCCCAGTGGCCAGATCTGATGTGTGCCCTAGCCAGACGGTTACAGCTCCTGCTCACTCTGGTTCTTGGCAGGGTGAGATCCCTGGGTGAGGCTGAGGGGAGAATAATAAGCAGTTTACTCCCCCCTCAGAGCAAGGCAGCAATACAGCTGCACGACGGACAGGAATGTTGGAAAGGGACCCATACTGCTCCAGGGGCCCAGTCCACCTACTAGCAGCCCTCTTCTCTCCAGCTCATCACACATCACTCTCCTGAAGGGACACCCTGTGCGCCAACGTTCTGCATGGGTCACCCTGCCTCCTTTCAGTGTGGCCTTTGGGATCTGGTCCCACTTGTCGGGCCCCAGCCTCTTCAGGAAGCCTTTCTTAGCTGAGCATCCCTGGCCTTGGGCACTCATACCCCATGTTCTCTCACAATCAGTTGGCACAGTAGTAATTTCTCTTATGAAAATATAGCCTTATGTGCCATGAATGATCTTCCCCACCACACTATAAGCTTCTAGAAAGCAGGAACTATGGCTGATCCATCCTGGGCATCTTTCACAACCATTTCCACAAGTGGCTCCGTAAGTGTTTGTTGAATGACTGAATGATCTCTGCCCCCATGTCTGCCTGAGGGTTTCTCACCCAAGTCTTATCTTTTCTTAGACTCTCCCAGTAGAGCAGTAAAGGGATACCCATTCCTGATTGTTGAGAGAGTGGAGAAAAACCCCAGAAAAGTCTCTGCAGCTAGCCCGCGCAGCCTCTCTTCCCTACCTAATGCTCACCTGCCCACCCACAGATCCCCCCCAAGCAGCAGGAGCAGAACTAGCACAGCCTCATCATGTTCCTTTGAAACCCCTGGCTGATCCTGTTTTGGTCTGACCTGACTTGAGGCCCACTTACCATTCTCCACAACTGTTTGTGTCACAACTATCCTAAGAAAAAGAAAGGGTGCTTCAGGCAGCTTTCCTGCTTCTACGCTAACAGTGCTTTTACCGTATATTTGATCATCACAGATGCACCTCCATTCTACAGATGAGGAAACTGGAGGCTTAGGGAGATGGAGTGAAAGACCTGGAGCTCACAGTGTGGACAGAGATCTTCTAACTCCAGTCTGCCAGGTCACCCAACAGCCCTCTGCCTCTCTCCCCACCTGATGTGGGCTCACAAAATGTGCAACTTCCAGAAAGTCATCGCCTTTGGGCAGGAGAGAAAGTCTTTGAGGACAACTGAAAGCTCCTTGAAAAAAAGAAGACAGAGCTAGCCTTCAAGCAGGAGCAGGGCTGGGTTGCCTTCAGGGTTTCTGGCCAGACAGAGACTTTCAGTGGGGCCCAGCAGTTCCCGGTGGAGGCCAGCGCTGCCCAGGCAAGAGGGCGCTGCTGCTGAGCCAGTACCGCCAGCCTGATGAGCTCCATACACCCCCCCTCCCCTGCAACTCAGAGGACTCCGGATTATCAAGCAGCACAGATATGTTCAGAGATGCCCTGAATCAGCCAGGCATCAAGACTCAACCGAGCGTTCTTACTCTTGACCAGACATGAGCAGCACCCAGGCTCTCCTTCTCATGGTTTCTCCCAGGGCCCACGGCAGTCACAGCTGCCACTTTCTGAGCATTCAGCACAGATAGGCGCTCTAAGGGCCTGCCTGCACCGTCACCCGTCTTCCCCAGGCAGAGGGAGAGGCTCTAATTACATATGTGTCAACTGGGATTCAGTGAGGTAAAGTAACTCATCCGAAGACTTGGAGCTTTTATGTGTCAGTGTGCTGCTCCAAATCCAAGTTTTTCTAAAGCCAATATCAACAACCTCTCCACTATGCTGCTTCCATAAACTGTCATCTCCACTTCCTGGCTCATTAAGACTATACCTCACCTAGGCCAGGACATTTGTTTATTTATTTATTTAATTTTTAATTAATTTTATTTATTTATTAATTTGCTGCATTGGTCTTCATGGCTGTGCAGGCTTTCTCTAGTTGCAGAGAGTGGGGGTTACTCTTCCTTGAGGTGCGCGGGCTTCTCATTGCTGTGGCTTCTCTTATTGCGGATCACAGGCTCTAGGCACACAGGCTTCAGCAGTTGTGGCACATGAGCTCAATAGTTGTGGCTTGCAAGCTCTAGAGCACAGGCTCAGTAGTTGTGGGCACAGGCTTAATTTGCTCCACGGCATATGGGATTTTCCTGGCCCAGGGACTGAACATATGTCCCCTGCACTGGCAAGCAGATTCTTAACCACTGCACCACCTGGGAAGCCCAGGACATTTATTTTTAATTTTATTTCTTTATTTATAACAGGCCATATATTCAAAAAGTCCAAAACTCATATGTTACACAAGAATATACCACGAAAATCTTCCTTCCTCTCCTGATCCCCAAACATGCAGTTACTCTTTCCAGAAGCAACCAGTTACCGTTTTCTGTACCTCCTTCTACTTATATGTTGAGCAAAAGAAGTAATTATGCATAAATATTCTTTCCCCCACCTGTTTTTTTTCAGAGTTGGAGTCTTTTTTTTTTTTAATTAACTAATTTATTTATTTATTTATTTATTTATTTTATTGGTTTTCGTTGCTGCACACGGGCTTTCTCTAGTTGATGCTAGTGGGGGCTACTCTTCATTGTGGTGCGTGGGCTCTTCATTGTAGTGGCTTCTCTTGTTGTGGAGCATGGGCTCTAGGTAAGTGGCCTTCAATAGTTGCGGCACGCGGGCTCAATAGTTGTGGCACGCAGGCTTAGTTGCTCTGCGGCATGTGGTATCTTCCCAGAGCAGGGCTCAAACCCGTGTCCCCTGCATTGGCAGGCAGATTCTAGGCCACCTAGGAAGTCCTCCCCCACGCTTTTTAAGCAAATGACTGTATATTAAACACATTGCTCTATGCCTGTTTGTTTGTTTGTTTGACTAAACAATATTTCCTGGGAATTATTCCATATCCACATATAAAGTGTCCTCCACTTCTCTTGATGATTGCCAAGTATTCCATTGTCTATCAGTCCATTTACCCAGTCCCCTCTGATGGACACTAGGTCATTTTCAAAGCTTTGTTGTGAAAAAGGGTGTTCCAGTGAGCAACTCTGTATACAAGGTCATTGTGCTCATGTATAAGGACATTTATCTGTAGGATAAATTCCTAGACATGAAATTGCTGAGTAAGCAAGCTCTGGAATTAAACATTCCCAATGGGAAGCAGAACAGAATGGTGACGAGTAGACTGATACCTTTCATCCTGGCTCTGTCACTTACCAGCTGTGTGATACCCAACAAGCTATACGACCTCACTGATCCTTGGTTTCCTAGTCTGTTAAAATATTTGCCTCCTTGCAGAGTAGCTATGAGAGGTCAAGTAAAAGGTAATGTATATAAAGTGCCTGGCACAAAGCCTGGCTCATGCAGGTGAGGAGGCAATGGAGCAATGATCATCCCTGCCCCCTGCGGCCCGGTTCCCCATGCTGGGAAATGGCTTCTCCCACCCTTCCTTCTCGCCTTCTCGATCCCCCTCCCCTATTGATTTGTTGTGCTCCCAATGCCTCCTGGCACCATCTGCCTGGTGTCGCCATTCTTTGTGTAGTTCAATGTATCTCTTGCCTATCAGACAATAAGCTCCTAGAGCACCAAGACTGAGACCCTCTTACTCTTTCTGAAACACCCTCACAAGCTGTCAGAGGTCCTGGCACACAGAAGCTCGGTAAAGGTCTACTGAACTGAAGTCAGCTGTGGAAAGCACTCCTCACACTGCAACCTCCTGGATTCTTGGTACTTTACCAAAGAGAGACAGGTGTCACCTCCAGCCATCAGGCGGAAGAGGCAGCCAGCCTCCCTCTTCCGTATGCTGAGGTTTGGTAATCAGGAAAGGTTTTTTCAATGTGCCAAATTTAAAATCCCCCGCTTCTGCACCCCCACCCCCATCTCCCACGCCACCCCCACACCCACACCCAGAGCCTGGTGTAAAGCATTCAAATATTCCACCTCTGGGAAGGGGGTGGAGAATCCTCCCTGGCCCCTGTCCATCCCTTCCCTAGCCCGTCCCCAGCATGGACTGCACACGGGGGAGATCATCACTAGGGACCGTTGCCCGGAGAGCTTAGGGATGTGGGAGGAAATCATTTCGATTTCTCTCTGGAAGCATAAATGCTTTTTTAATTGCTGTCAAAGGCAGCTCCTTGGGAATGTATTATTGATAGTGATTGAAATGAAAGAGGGGAAAAGCAGTGATCTCTCTTTTGCTGGCTCACTGCCCTCCCTCCCCTGCCCTCCCACCTACCTCTTCCCTGGGGCCTGAGGCCGCCCCCTCCTCAGAGCTCTCAGGCCTCTTTCTCCCCTCCCCCTCCCCATTTCTCTCTGCCTGCACCTGCCTCCTCCTTTCCTTTTCCCCATTGTTCCCGACTTTCTGCTTGCTCCTCGGTCTGTCCCTCTGCCTGCCTTGCAGGAGCTCTGTCACCCTCACCCTCTGCCCCTTCCCCTGGCCTGTCTCCAGGCTCTCCACCCTCACCTCTGGCTTCTCTTCATCCCACTCTAGATCCCCGGCCCACACCTTTATCCTACATTCCTGCCATTCAGCCATTGCTTTATTCTCTCTCCTCCCTTTCCCATTTCAGCTCCTCTAACCACCACGTTCTCACTTTCCCTTAGTCCCTCATTCTCTCCCTTTTCTCCTTGGGCTCCTTTTGTTGGGACCTTGGACCCTCAGTTATTCCCTCCAACAAGGGGAAAATCTGGGCCATCATGTGGTGTTTCCTGACCCCCAAACCAGGGATTCAAAAAATTTTATTTCCATCTTCTTATTGTACCTAGGCCTCTACCCATTCCCCAGATTCCCAGCCTTTACTCTTTGGTTTGTGCCAGTTGGTCCAGTGAACTTCTGTCTAACCTGCTGGCTGTGTTTGGGGCACACGCTAGCAGTGCCCAGTTTATAAGCTGCTCCTGAGGATGCCAGATGTAGAAAACCCCCACGCTCCTGCCATCATGCACACGCTCCTGCCATCATGCACACGGGTGTCTCTTATCCTTTGCCATCAGAGGGTTCTCCCTGTAGGAGGTCGCAGTTGCACCTCTCTGCTTTAACTGGAAGCTGCCCAGGGTCTAGTGTGGACTGGACCCAGGCCCTCCTGCAAAGGTCTCCTGTGCCTTTAAGGAAGCAGGAGCCTGCAGGCACCACCAGCTCCTCCCTTCCCCTTCCCCAGCTGGGGGGAGGGGAGCAAAGATGGATATTCCCGCTGTGCCCCCTTCAGAGGAGCTCATAAATAATGGCTGATCTTCCCGCAGGGGACAGGAACTGTTCTGCTCTTGTGGAGCCTGGGAAAAGGGTGACACGGCTAATTTATCTGCCTCCTCCTGTGCTCACACACCAGTGAGAGAACATGTCACTTTTCCCCAGCTTCCTTGCCACGTTCTCCCTCCCAGAATTCTTGAGGAAAAGGGAATGGGATGAGGAAGAGAAGAGTTCCAGTCTTCTGCTTCCCTGAGGCTCGCAGATATGCCCACCCTTCACCACCGCCCCAAACTGATTACAGAGCAGCCAATACACACATCCTTCCTCCAGTTCTCCACACCCACCTTTCACCTCACAGAGCCCATGGCCACGATCAGAGTCCATCCCGCATCCCAAGGGGCCAGAGCACTCGTGAAAGTAAATCTAGTTGCATATGATGTTCACACGGTTTTAGGTTTTAGACCAAAAGGCAGTGCATTCCCCAAACCTCTCTGACCGTCTCCCAGTTCCTGCTTCCCCTCCCATGTGCTCCAGCACCCTCTTCTTTCCCCACAGGACTCCCCCACATTGGGCTCTCCATGTCCCCCCAGTCCAGCCAGCTCACAGTTGGCTTCAGCTCAGCTGGTCTGCCCCCGACTCATTTCCACATCAGTGCTTCCAGGTCATTTCTTCAACCTGCCTGTTATGTCCATGGCCTTCACAGGCATGGGGTTTGCAGCTATCACAGAAGATTTCTCCCAGGTTTCTCTGAGGCTGCACTCTTTCACTATATATACCGCAATCCCACCCTCACTCAGACCAGGCCATCCTGAAGGGCACACCACCACCACCACCATTCCCAAGAAGCGCTGCCTTACCCCCACCCAAGGCCAAAAGCAGACTGGCTGGGACCCTAGGCCCCTTAAGGACAGCCTTGGGGTTAAGGTACTGCCAGGCCCGGCTCCTAATGAAGATGCGGGGAGGCAAGCAGGGGTCTGGAGAGGAGAAGCGCACTGTCTATGATCTGCTAGTCATCACTGCAGCGGATAATCAGCAAGGGCTTTGGGCAGTGACCAGACCCCAGGCCTGGGCCCACCCCAGCCTATCCCTGTCCCAGGCAGCCTCTGTCGTTGCCCCCGTGCTCCCTCCACCAAGCTAGCGTGCTTCACCACAGCGGGGACTGCTGAGGTTTACTGCCATTCCCAGCGACTGGTTGATCTCTGTCTCTCCAGCTCTCTTCCTCATCTCTTTCCCTGCAACTCTTTTCTGCATCTGTTCGTATTTTCTCCCCATTTCTTTCTTTTCTTTTCTGCCTCTCCCTTTCTCTCTCTCTCTCTCTCTCCCCCTCAGACCACTGCTGCCTCTTTTCTTTCTCCCTCCTTTCTTCCCTCCTCCCACTCTCCTCCAGGCTTCAGCCCTCCCTCTCCTTCGTCCCTCCCCACCCCTGAAATCCACACCACCTTCCCTCCTGCAACTATATTTAGCTCCAAGGTGGGTCTTCTATAAAGGCGCCTGGGAGCTGGCGTGGAGTCTTGAAGGGTCTGTCAGTGTTTCCATAGAGGCTCAGCTGGGATGAGTTGATAAGTGAGCTGTTTCCTTTCCTTACCAGCACCAGGTCCTGGGCTGAGTGAGGGCAGGGAGGAGGCCTCCAAGTACATTGAAGCATTCTCCCCAGAGGTGGGTAAGCTCTTGAGGAGAGAAAGAAACTGCAGGTTAATTTAAAGGGCAGCGACCAGGTGCCCAGGCAACCAGGCAAATTAGGACTCTGTCATGGGTTAGGACTTTCAGGAGCCTGGGAATAGAGCCGGTCCTAACCACAGAGCAAGCAGTAATGTGACCTGTGAGCAGGTGGCTCAAATGCCAACTACTGGTGTGAGCCCAGACCTCACTGTGTGTAAACATCCATCCATTCATTTCCTCCTGAGGCCTGGGGGATGGCTTTGGAGTGAGAGGTGGGGCCAGGACTATAATGCCCCTTTTACAGATGTGGAAATCAAGATCCAGAAGGGGAAGTAATCTGCCCAAGGTCATACCTAATGATTTCACTCATTCACTCACTCCATCAGATGTTTAGTGAGCATCCACTACCTACAGACGTTGTGTTATAATAGAGGCCATACTCAGTGACAGCTAGAACTGGGACCCAGGGTCAGGATACACAGGCCCATGAGTTCTCTATGATGACACCACAGTGCAGCCTTTGGGTCAGAGTTATTGGTTCAACTGGTCAGTAGTGGTTGAGCCTGAGCAGTGAGCAAAGGCACAGTCCTATAATGGACCATCTCCAACCCTTTGGCCTATTTGCCTCCCTAGCTGGAGAGGGGCCCCACTGCAGTGTTTCTCTGACAGGTGGGCAAAGAACAAGAGGAAAGACAGGCTGAGTCATCAGAGTTCTTGGTTCCTGGGGCCCTTGTAGGTACTTTACCTTTCTAAAGGTAAACGCCAACCACAAACACCATATTGACTAACCCATGGGAAGCCAGGAGGGAAGAAATTCTGACTCAGTTCAGAGCAGGGCTTCAGCAAATGAGAGGAGGTGGGGGGGATTCCATTCCATCCACACATCCACCTCTCTCTCTCTCTCTCTTTTTTTTTTAAGAACTTTTATTGAGATACAGTTAACAGACAAGAAACAGCATATATTTAGAGTGTACAATTTGGTATCCCAGTCTCCCAATTCATTCCCCCCCAACCCTCCCCACTTTCCCCATTTGGTGTCCATGTGTTTGTTCTCTACACCTGTGTCTCTATTTCTGCCTTGCATTTCCTCTTTCATAGTTGTTAGCATTTGCCTTATATATTGAGGTGTTCCTATATTGGGTGCATATATATTTATAACTGTTATCCCCTCTTCTTGGATTGATACCTTGATCTTTATGTAACGTCCTTTCTTGTCTCTTATAACATTTTTTATTTTAAAGTCTATTTTATCCAATATGAGTATTGCTACTCCGGCTTTCTTTTGATTTCCATTTGCATGGAATATCTTTTTCCATCCCCTCACTTTCAGTCTGTATGTGTCCCTAGGTCTGAAGTGGGTCTCTTGGAGACAGCATATATATGGGTCTTGTTTTTGTATCCATTCAGCCAGTCTGTGTCTTTTGGTTGGTGCATTTCATCCATTTACATTCAAGGTAATTATCGATATGTATGTTCCTAGTACCATTTTCTTAATTGTTTTGTTTATGTTTTCGTAGGTCCTTTTCTTCTCATGTTTCCTGCTTAGAGAAGTTCCTTTAGCATTTGTTGTAGGGCTGGTTTGGTGGTGCTGAATTCTCTTAGCTGTTGCTTGTCTGTAAAGGTTTTGATTTCTCCTTCGAATCTGAATGAGATCCTTGCTGGGTAGAGTATTCTTGATTGTAGGTTCTTCCCTTTCATCACTTGAAATATATCATGCCACTCCCTTCTGGCTTGCAGAGTTTCTGCTGAGAAATCAGCTTTTACCCTTATGGGAGTGCCCTTGTATGTTATTTGTTGTTTTTCCCTTGTTGCTTTTAATAACTTTTCTCTGTCTTTAATTTTTGTCAGTTTGACTACTATATGTCTTGGCATGTTTCTCCTTGGGTTTATCCTGCCTGGGACTCTCTGCACTTCCTGGACTTGGGTAGCTATTTCCTTTCCCATGTTAGGGAAGTTTTCAGCTCTAATCTTTTCCAATATTTTCTCGGGTCCTTTCTCTCTCTCTTCTCCTTCTGGGACCCCTATAATGTGAATGTTGGTGCGTTTAACATTGTCCCAGAGGTCTCTTAGGCTGTCTTCAGTTCTTTTCATTCTTTTTTCTTTATTCTTTTCCACATCAGTGATTTTCACCATTCTGTCTTCCAGGTCCCTTATTCGCCCTTCTGCCTCAGTTAATCTGCTGTTGGTTCCTTCTAGTGTATTTTTCATTTCAGTTATGGTGTTGCATATCTCTGTTTGTTTGCTCTTAATTCTTCTAGGTCTTCGGTAAACTTTTTGATCTTTGCATCCAGTCTTTTTTCAAAGTTCTGGATCATCTTCACTATCATTATTCTGAATTCTTTTTCTGGAAGGGTGCCTATCTCCTCTTCATTTAGTTGTTTTTCTGGGGTTTTATCCTGTCCCTTCATGTGGTACAAAGTCCTCTACTTTTTCATTTTCTCTATCTTTCTGTGGCTGTGGTTTTCAGTTCCACAAGACGAAATACTGCTGATACTGCTTGATACTGCTGTCTGCCCACTTGTGGAGGAAGCTATCTAGGAGGCTCATGCATGCTTCCTGATGGGAGGGAATGATGGTGGGTAGGGCTGGGTGGGTGGAGCTCAGTAAGACTTTAATCCGATTTGGTGGGCAGAGCTCAGTAAAACTTTAATCTGTTTGTCTGCTAATGGGTGGGGCTGTGTTCACACCTTGTTAGTTGTTTGGCCTGAGGCTACCTAGCATTGGAGCTTACAGGCTCTTTGGTGGGGCTAATGGCAGACTCTGGGAGGGCTCACACCAATGAGCACTTCCCAGAACCCCTGCTGCCAGTGCCCCTGTCTCTTCAGTGAGCCAGAGCCGCCCCCCACCTCTGCAGGCAACCCCCCAACACCAGCAGGTAGGTCTGGTTCAGTCTCCTATGGGGTCACTGCTCCTTCCCCCTGGGTCCTGGTGAGCATACTTTTTTGTGTGCCCTCCAAGAGTGGAGTCTCCATTTCCCCCAGTCCTGTGGAGGTCCTGCAATCAAATCCTGCTGGCTTTCAGAGTCTGATTCTCTGGGGATTCCTCCTCCTGTTGCTGGACTCCCTGGTTGGGAAGCCTGATGTGGGGCTCAGAACCCTTACTTTAGTGGGTGGACTTCAGTGGTATAACTGTTCTCCAGTTTGTGAGTCACCCACCCAGCACTTATGGGATTTGATTTTAACGCTATTGCACCCCTCCTACCATCTTATTGTGGCTTCTCCTTTGTCTCTGGATGTGGGGTGTCTTTTTTGGTGGGTTCCAGTGTCTTTCTGTCGATGATTGTTCAGCAGTTAGTTGTAATTCTGGTGCTCTTGCCTCTCTTTTTTTTTTTTTTTTTTTAATATTTATTCATTTATTATTTTATTTGGCTGCACCAGGTCTTAGTTCCAGCACAGGATCTTCTATCTTCATTGCAGCACGTGGGATCTTAGTTGTGGCATGTGGGATCTAGTTCCCTGACCAGGATCAAACCCGGGCCCCCTGCATTGGGAGTGCAGAGTCTTAGCCACTGGACCACCAGGGAAGTCCCTCCTCCACCTTTCGGGGACAAAGCAAGTTACTTCCCATCTTCTTTCGCCATGCTGCCCCTATCTCTTCCTCCTTGGCTGGGAACATCACCATCGTTTCTAACGTGAGATCATGTAGTGGGTTAAAGGACAGGGGAGGAGGGAGAGTTGTTCAGGAGTTGTAAGGAGGACCATGTGGTGTGTTGCCTGAGTGGATATGCAATTTCCTTAAGTCTCATCCACTCATCCATCCACTCAACCTAATTTACTGGGCACCTAACAGACAAATGCTGACATGTCCATTTTTTCTTTCTCTGGCTTCTCTCTCTTCACAAGATCTACAGATAGGAAGGGGGAGACCTTTTAGAGGTCATTTCTTCCACACAGCTACCTCTAGGAAGAGCCATGCTCACTACCCAAGCGGATAGACTGCTTGGTAGCTCCCAGGTAGCTCATGCCTCTAGTGAACAATCTTTGCTACCCAGAAGCTTTTATTATGTTGAACCTGAAGGCATCCAGGACCATCTAAGCTATGTTCATTGCCCCCCAACCCGACTCTTGAGTTTCTCCTCTTTGCTTTCTTGGTTTTCATTTGTCTCCCCAGTCTCATGGCTCTGGAACAGAGCTGTGGACTTCAAGTCAGAAAACTTCACTTTGAATTCCAGCTCTATCACCCACAGTGGAATGACCATGGCCTTCAATTCTCTGAGCCTCAGTTTCTTCCTCTGAAAATGAGTATAATAATACCCAGTTGCTGTGTGGATCAAATGAGTTAATGAATGGGAAGGCATCTTGTAAACTGTAAAGTGCCATACGCATGTGAAAGCTTATCATTACTTTCCTCTGTTTGTTGGACACCACAGAGAGAAGAGCTGGGAAAGTAGCAGGACTCCAGGTCAAAGCTGAGGACCATGCATCTGAATCATAACTCTGCCCTCTGGCTCTCCAGGCGACAGTGGGAAAGTCACATAACCTCTGAGCTTCAGTTTCCCCATCAGTAAAGGAGGAGTCATAAGACCCACTTGCCTCCCCTCGGCTGAGGAGGTGAGTTGCTCATAAACAGTGTTGCTCTCTCTCTATATCAGAGACACTTCTGAGCTCACCACTGCCAATCAGAGTTTACTGAGCACACATGATGAGGTCTCCAGGGCTGGCTAAACAGACCATTCAAATGTCTAGGTCTTGCCCAGGAAGAGCAGCCAACCTGGCCCAGCCCTGCCAAGGAGCAGAGCAAGGCACCTTCTCACCACACATGTGCCTCTGCTCCTGGATGACCTGACCTGAGCAGAAATGACAGCTGGGCCTCCCCCCTGGCACAGGCCACCAAAGCCAGTGAGACCCTAAATGATCAGAAAGAAGGAAGGGTTTCCTTATCATATCTGGGTCCTCTCAGCTGTGGAGAGCTACTCCCTTCTCCTTCTCAATGTCCTTTCCACTTCTGTTGTCCTCCTGGGGGTGTCTTAAGGTGACATTGTGTCAGTAACCTCCTAACTGGTCCTCACAACTTTGGCCTCACTTCTCTCCCATCCATCCCACTCACTGCTGTCAAATTAATCTCCCTAAAACACTCCTGTAGCCTCTTGGTTTCCTGCTTGGCACCTTCAGTGATTTCCCATTGCCTAAAGGATAAAGTTCAAGCTGGATGAGGTCTGACATAGGAGGAAAAACAACTTCAGAATCAAGAGAACCCTGGCTCTGCCCCTGATGGGCAGGTTTTGCAACTTCTCTGAGTGTCAGTTTCCTCAGCTGTAAAATGAGGCCGATAGTACTGATATTCTACTACTGTGATTCAACTTTAAAATACATATAAGGCACTGTGCCTAGCCCATGGAAGTCACTCAGTATACATTAGCCCCCTTCTGCTTTCCTCGCTATTACTTCACTGCACATCCCTCCCCAAGAGGAGCACCTAATTGCACCCCCACTCTGGGAATTCCGGGAGACAGACACTGACAACCAATACATCATGTTTACAAGGGCCAGGAAGGAGCCACTGAGAAGAAGGTAAAGGGCTTTGGGATGATGAGTAGGCTCCTGGCATATCAGGGTTAAGGCTTCGAATGGAAAGGGAAGATAAAGTCTGTTCCAGGTAACGTGAGCATGAGAAGCTCTGGAAATGCAAGCAACTCACCTGAGATGAGAACGCCTGTTCTTGATATAGAAGAAAGGCTTTTTTAGGTAACTGAGCATAGCACTTTAATGTCCTTTGTTCAGCCCTTGGGGAACCTGGTCCACGTTCTTGCAAAGAAGAAACTAAAACCAAAAACTAAAACAAACAAACAAACAAAACCAGGCAGCATTGGCTGCAGAGTTCCTGCTCCAGCAGCCAAGAGCCCTGAGCAGCCTGCGGACGTGGGACCAGTGGGCACAGCAACAGCATCAAGATGACCTCATTTACTGAGTTATCAAAAACCACAACTTCTGCCAAGAGAGTATGAGTCACCAGGACTTCCCACAGGAAGGAGGGCCAGGGGTGGGGTGGGGTGGGGTGGGGTGGACAGCATGACATGGTGAGAAAAGCAAGTATTTTGAGGACACACAGGTTCAAATCCTGACATAGCTTTGGGGCCTTAAACTCTCTATGCCGCAGCTTCGTTATCTTTAAAAACCGGGGATCATCTATATGCCGATTGCATAGCATTGTTTTAGGGATTAAATGAGTTAATCTGTGTAAAAGGCTTTAGCAATAAATGTTACTTATTTTGACAGCTGAGTTCTTAATTTTCCCCAAAGTTAGAGGAAAAGGGGTCACGTTCTTTCCTCATCTTCCACTGCCCCTGACAAGAACTCTTGGCTTCAATTAGACTGACCTCAACTCTGATATCCTTCAGGTGGATGACTCCCCAAAGTTCGGGCCTCTTCAGTTCCAGCCACTCCCTGGAAGGTCAGACTCACTTGGTCCAGATCCTTCAAAACTTTAAGCCCTGCATCAATCCAGACAGACTTTCCCTGACACTCCCCATGTCCAGGCTTCTCACCACCCTCGGAATGCCCACAGCACTTCCCTTCTGATTAAAGCAACGACAAATCACAGACCATTCGGGGGCATCCTTGTGTCATTCACATCTCATTTTATTATGCTGTTGGATAATTTTCATGGGTGTAAGTTTTTACAGCCAACCACACCATAGCTTTTTCATAACTTCCTACAGCTATAACAAAACTAATCACATACTTGATGCTAAAGTTATGTTGAATGAGGGAATGAGCTGAGCTTAGTTAGAGCATTAGGCTAATGAGATCAGGGCTTAGGGTCCAGGCTATAGATGGCTCTCAGAGTCCCGCCACCCAGGCTGTTCTGTGCTGCTGATCAGTCACAGATGGGAGGGACTTCCTAGGTGGCACCGTGGTTAAGAATCCACCTGCCAATGCAAGGGACACGGGTTTAAGCCCTGCTCCAGGAGGATCCCACATGCCGCAGAGCAACTAAGCCCGTGCGCCACAACTATTGAGCCTGTGTGCCGCAACTGAAGCCCACATGCCTAAAGCCCGTGCTCTGCAACAAGAGAAGCTACCGCAATGAGGAGCCTGTGCAGCACAATGAAGAGTAGCCCCCACTGGCCGCAACTAGAGAAAGCCCCGTGTGCAGCAACAAAGACCCAATGCAGCCAATAAATGAAATAAATAAATTCATTTTAAAAAAAATCATGGTTGGGACAAGTAAGCATGAATGAACCTCCCACCGCCACAGCCAGAACAAAGGCACTTGCTCTGCAGAGGGGGCTCAGAGCCTTTTCCGCCTTCACCTTACTGCTTTCTGTGATACTGATCTAGTTCAAAGTGACTGGGACCTTGTAGGAGAGTAAACAACCAGATGGAACCGGATTGAGACAGCAATGCAAACGCTGCAGCACAGGCTGGCTCTGGAGAAAACCTCAGGTGGGCTAGGACTAGAGTCCGAAAAGACAAGTGTCTCTGTGCTGTTGTGGAAGTAGATAGTGCTCGGTATCTAATCAGCCTAATAGGGCACAGCAGTGGGTAATGCAGGGGGCAGCCAAGTATCCAGAGTCCACACGGGTGGCGGCTGTTGGGATAGCAGTTCAAATACAGAAGGACCAAGATAGCATCCAGACTTGGGGATTCACCTGTGGACTGGGCCACAACCACGCTGAAGACAGAAAGGCAGTGGTTCCCTGTCTGATTGGAAAGGGCTCCCAAAGGGGACAGAGGAGCCTGATGGGCATGGCTGCCTCATTTAGTCCTAGGTTGGAACATTCTTCAGCTTCCCTCCCTTAGGCATTTCTAGCTAGGGTTTCCTTCCTTTCATCTCAGCACAGGCAAGAGGGGATGAATATTGTGGAGAAAATTAATACAAGTCCTACTTCTCTCAATGGTAATTCAAAAACTTGATATGGCCAGAAGCCAAGATAGGTACAGGAACTGGGGAAGACAGAGGGAGGGAACAAACAGAAGGAGTGACTGACAAATCTATATGCAATACACCAAAGAGTGCTGTTAGTCTAATGCATCATAACAACATCTTGTATGTAGAGAAATCCCTAACAGAGTGACCTGTCCAAAGTGTGACCTTTAGAGTTGATACCCATACCTGCAAAATTTCAGGTCCTTTTGCTCTTGTGGGTAAAATCACCCACAGCTGATTCCCTGAATGGTGCGGTCTAGGATAGAAAAGGACAAGACCTCCAGGTATTGTGGAGTTTTGAGGCAAAGAGGACAGCTACCTCAGCATCAGGAGTCAGAAGGTGCAGGGTGGACAGCACCTCAGGAGGCTGTACAGTTGCCCGCTGATGGACTGCTACTCCCTCACCCAGTCTTAGTAACCTACCATCCTCAGCGGCTGTTCCTGGGATTCAGTGCAGCTGGGGCCACCCCAAACTGAGGACTTTGCTTTGGAATCCCTCCAGGGCCACACCTGCCCCATTAGGACAGTTCTGTCTGGAGGCTTGCCCCTTCCTCTGACATCTACACAGTCTAACATGCTTGTCCTGATGAAGTCAGGTTAAACCAAACTCCAGGGGCAAACTGGAAGGGGAAAGGAAGTAAGAAAAGGTCAGTGTATAGCACGAGATGGAGGAGGAAGAAGAACTCACTGTTCCCTGAGGCTAGTGGGAAAAAGCAGCTTCTTTTTTTTTAAATGAATATGGGCCGATATTAGTCAGGATTTTTTCTATTGCGATGAAAAGAACTCAACTCTATTTGGCCTGAGCAAAATCCATGAGTATATTAGGCCTGGCTGCATACAGAGATCTCACAACGTGGTGAGGACTAGTTTCTCTCCCACTTGCAGCTGGACTTTCTCTGTTGGCTCCACTCTTCAGGAATTATTGACAAGATGGCCCCACAACTTCAGGTGTTAACCCTACTAGCTTCGATTCTACTGGAAGGGATTTTGGCCAAAGTTCCAGAACTGAGTCTCATTGCCTGGTCTGAAGTCAGGAGTGGGGTCAACTGTTCCCAAGCTGCAAGATGGAAGCAGTGATTTTTCAAAGAAAAATCAAAATGCTGTTATCAGAAGCAAAGATACAAATGACCACTACAACCCTATCTTGAATCAGTGGGTCAAGTTTCTTAATATGAAGACATCCAATTTACTGCTAAAGTATGTGTCAGGGTTAGGAGGAGCATTTAAACAGAAGGATGCAATGAGGAACTTTTTTTTTTTTTGGCTGCGTTGGGTTTTCTGCATGCGGGCTTTCTCTAATTGCGGCAAGCAGGAGCTAACTCTTCATTGCAGTGCAGAGGGCTTCTCTTGTTACAGAGCACAGGCTCTAGGCCCTCGGGCTTCAGTAGTTGCAGCACGTGGGCTCAGTTGTTGTGGCTCACAGGCCCTAGATCTCTCGGGCTTCAATGGTTGCAGTGCATGAGGAACTTCTGACAAACTCCTGGCCTGCTGAGTCAAAGTCAGTCTTATCCATCTTTGTTTCTTCAGTCTTAAAACAGAGGTCAGTGCATTTGACTTGAACACCTCCAAGGCATTTTTAAAAAGCTGAATCCAAGAAAAATTAAGAATGTTTAGCAGAAATGTCATCTCTCCTGGGTGTCCAGAAGAGGCAGAAACCACTTGTAAAGTTCTGGTTTTCATAATTCAGAGGAGGTGATGACTTCGGATTGAGAGAGCTGTGATGAAAGTCGAGATAACTTTGATGCCCAGACAGAGAAGGTTTTGCTTCCTGTGTGACAGGAGAAGGTAAGAGAAATATCCCTGGCTGTGGACTGGGATGGAAGGAAAGGGAATCCAGGAGAGGGAACTGGAAATGTGGCTGTGATAGCTGGTGTGTAAGGGAGCCCATGCCAACCCATCCTGGATGGCAGGGACTGCATCCATTACCTCACTGGGGTTGAGTTTATCCACGTAGGTACCAGACCCAGTAGTAAACTATTTTATGAACTCTACACTTCTGACTAAATGTTACGAGTGGGCAAGTAGAGACAGAGGGATAGGGATGGAGGAAAGTCAGAAGTCCAGGAGCCATGGGCCCCAGGCTTTGGAAGAGAAAATATGGGCTTTAGAGTAAGGAAACTAGGTTTAAAACCTAGTACTACTACATACCAGCTGTGTGACCTTGGATAAGTTACTGAACCTCTCTGACTTCACTTTCCTCTTCAATAAAATGAAGATAATGATACTAAGCCCTCAAGTTTTCATAGACTCATATACAGGATCCCAGCAAAAACCTTTATCAGAGTGGAAATTCAGACGTGTATGATCAATGGTGGGTATAGACCCCGCCCGAGACTTCCTATTTCAAATGTTTTTGAGCACTTCAACATTGTTCTGCCACAGGCAGCCTTAGAAACAGGTGAGGGAAAAGAGGGTGAGTTCCCAAAGGGAGACCGTTGACTGTACTCTTCACCTCCTTGCTTAATATCTGTGGCTTGCAAGGCGGTCAGAGACCTATATCCCTGTTCCCAGGCCTGGCAAAATCAAAATTAGTGCAGATGGCAGGTTGGTCCTTCTTAAAGACCTCCAGGTGGCAGACTTCTTGGCCTGCCTGCCTCTGGAATCTGTTAGTTAGGATGCACCTGTGACTAATTCCAAACCCTCCAGCACCGACCACAGTTTATATCCTTTCATGTATTCATTCAGCTGTTGATTCATTTTTGCTATAATAAATTATTGGGTACCTCTTGTGCCAGGCACCGTGCCAGCTGGTGGAAATATAAAAATGAGTAAGATGCTTTGCCCTCAAGGAGCCTGGAGTCTAGTGGGAAGGAGACACAGCAATAGACCACCCTGGTAGTACACAGTAAGTGCCTTAACAGAGGTCACCTCTGAGCACTTTGGAATCCCCGAGGGATACCTAACCTGCATTTGGGAGAGGAAACTCAGGGAAAGCATCTCAGAGGAGGTGACACTTGAGCTGAGTCTTAAGGGACTGTTGAGCAAGCAGATGTGAGCAATAGTTATTTTGAGAACTATTCCTCAGCCTTTATCACACAAGAAGCCTAACAAGTTGGTTATTGTCAGGCTGATTATCTCATGGAGATAATATCACACTGACAGCACTGGGGTAATTACCAAGCAGAAGTTACACCTCAATGCCTGTGATTCCAGGGTGATGACAACTTGGACACCATGAACTCTTGTGATGAAGGATGCCCTAAGGTCCTAGAAGCAGGTAGTCCTGTCCGGAATGCACCATAGGGGTCGCCGCAGCTTCCGAGTTCAATGGAAAGTACAGGAATGGAGGCCTGGTTCTCATAGAGATTGGGTGTGGTGGTCCCCTGGGGGAGGGTGTGGAATCATTTTCTCTTCAAGCAGAATCAGCTAGACTGGACAGTGACAAGGACCTCCAGCCTGGACTGTGGATGGGAAGAACCAGATGACCTCTGGAGGCTCCTCTGAGAAGAAGAGTTTTAGAATGTTGCTCTTCCTTTCTTTTTTTTTGAAGTAATGATGGTAACTTTTTAAAATTTATTTATTTATTTATTGGCTGTGTTGGTTTTTGTTGCTGCACACGGGCTTTCTCTAGTTGTGGGGAGTGGGGGCTACTCTTCATTGTGATGCGCAGTCCCCTCATTGCTGTGGCTTCTCTTGTTGTGGAGCATGGGCTCTAGGCGTGTGGGCTTCAGTACTTGCGGCACACGGGCTCAATAGTTGTGGCTCACGGGCTCTAGAGCACAGGCTTAATAGTTGTGGCGCATGGGCTTCGTTGCTCCGCGGCATGTGGGATCTTCCTGGAGCAGGGATTGAACCCATGTCCCCTGCATTGGCAGGCGGATTCTCAACCACTGCACTGCCTAGGAAATTCTGGCTTTTTATTTCTAACATCCCAAGGATCTTGGCTCAAATTGCTGCCATTGGTCTTTCCCTCACACTAATTAGCCAGGTTTCACCCCACCAGAGGAAAGGCATCCGTGTACCCCACTCCCATGCCCACGCCGCAGGTGCGGGGAGCCCACAGAGGCCTCCAGAAGTTGGGCACTTTGCAAAAGGCCACTCAGGGAACCAAAAATAGAACATTGTCTGTGGCCATTGGAATCAGTCAGATAAGCCACACCCCTCCACACAATGCAAAGAAAAATAGCTTTTCCTGCCTACACACTTTCTCTCCACCCCCTAACCACCAAATCCCAGAAGAAACTAAGAAGATAAATGAAGCCAGCTTGGAGTCACCAGCTGAAGGAGCGCCTCTTCGCCTGTCCTTGGCTCTGGTGGACACACTCTCTCCAGCACCCTCACTTTCAGCTCCAGCAAATAAGGGTGCCTCTAATGCAGAACTCCAGACTCCAAGTGTCAGTGTGCAGCTGGGTGCCAGGAAGACTCAGCAAAAGTCTTAAAATTTCCGCTTATCTCAGTTACCGTCCTCTTTCTGTTTCTGGTGGGCACCTGTCAGAATCTGAATAAGAAGGATTCGGGTTAGACCTTCTGAAGAATTTACTTATTTCTAATAGATAAAAGAGGAATGAGTAACCCAAGGGGGCAGCAGAGTCTCCTTCTCAGGGGGATTTTGAGGAAGAGGGCACTCTACCTGTGAGCCTTAGGCAGGTCTGCGAGGAGGCAGGGGTGTGGACTAAGTGACTTCCCTGGAGCGCAGGGCTGACTCCTCCAGAGGTCAGGCCGAGACCCTCAGGGCTCCGGAGCAGACAATCGTTGGGGAGGGACCACACCCCAGCCCTCAGGACCCTCCCTTCACGTTGGGGTCTGCCCTCCATTTGTCTACACTCCCTCTCCCCATGCCCAGGTTAAATACAGGGAGTAGGTGTCCTTGTCCCTCTTCCTTCTCTCTTGACCAAGAGACTTTGCAGTGGGCACAGAGATGTTCACCACCCTCAGTCCCTGCTTTCTGGAGACTGTTAAACTGAGATGGACACACAGACTAGCCAGACATTTAGAACCTCTCTTTCCTGTCCTGGCCACTCTGGGTTGATCTGGACACCACACTCATATGCCCACTGCTTCTTTTAAGTCTTACAGAAGTGTGAGAGTAGCAGGTTTGGTCAGCATGTCTAGAGCTGGCCCCAGTTCTGTGACTTACTGGTTAGCAGCCCTCTCTGAGCTTCATTTCCAATGAAATTAGTGTAATGACACCTACTTCTTAGGACCTCCAGAGTGAAAGGAGAGAAGGCAAGTGAGGTGGCTTGCCCAGTGTCTGGCACATAAATATTACATCAGTGCTCCGCCTAAGCATTTGCCCAGGCCCCAGTGGGAACCCTTCAGTTCACTCTGTGTTTGGAAGGGGGTCATGAAGATGGGGGCTAAGAAGCTGCCTAAATAATGGGAGAGGCTGAAGGGCCCTAGATCCCAGAGTAAACAACCTGAGCCTCCCCTGCAGAGCAAACTCCACTCTGGGTTTCTGTGAGGACCGACCTCCTTGGTCTTCCCCAGGTGAAAACTTGAAGGAAGGAGGATTTCTGGAATCCAGGATCCAGTGTCAGCTTGAGAACAGACCAGAGGGGCTAGAATTCAGTTCCTGGGATGGAGGCAGAACCGCTGCCTCCCCTTTCCTATGTCCCTTTCCAGCCAGGGCTGGGACTTCTCCCCAGGTCTCCCTAGTACCCCCCAAGCCTAGCAGGCCTGAAGCCTGAAGAACTGGCCTGAGGTGTGCAGGGTGAGAAAGCCTGTCAACTCAAGGTAGGGGACAAAAGCCTTGGGTCAGTAGGCAGAGGATCTCGTTCAGTCCTGCCATATGAACTGTCTGATCTCATGCAATCCTGTCTGAGCCTTGGTTCCCCAACTGGAAAATGGGAATAATAGCTCACACCCTATTCTCCCTACCATATAGGACTACTGCAAGGATCCAATTATTCTATGCAGAAAAAGTGCTTTGTAAACTGCAAGTACTGTGCAAACACGGAAGAGCTATTAAAGGCTCCGAGAGGACCTGTGAGATGGGACAGATTCTTCCTGTCTGGTATGGGGGCCAGAAAGGATCCTTCCAATTGGCTTTTCTTTGATCTTCATTTGAAACTTAATGAGCACTTAAGGCATTGCTGACACTCTAATTAGGTTTAAAAATTAAATTTAAAAGTCATCACTTGTGTCCTTCTTTCCACGCTTACTTCCTCAGCTCTATTGAGCACAACCATTAACCATAAACTATTTTTAAATGGCACTAATCTGATGTAGACTGAAACAAATGAAAGACAAATATTTTGTTAGAAAGACAAATCATGAACCAAGCTTGAGTTAAAAAAAACAAAACAAAACAAATGCTCAAAAAACCCTAGTTAATGAGTTCAAAGTGAAATTAAAATCAAACTACTGCAGCTTCCAGAACAATTGAACCAGAATAAAACTGGAACAGCAAAATATGTTCCCAAGTAAATCAAACTGATTGTACATATTATCCAAGGCCCTGGATCAAGAAAGTGCTTCTGGCCCTCACCTCTGCTGGTCCAAGCTTTGCCATCCATGTCAGATTCTGCACTCCTTCATTTAACTGTATGCCCCAGACGTCCCAGATGTGCTAAGTCACCAGGGATGCAAAGATGAGGAAGAGACAATCCCCTTCCCTCCAGGAACCTGTGACCCAACACACAGATTTTTCCTATTCAGACATGTTCATACTGCCCATCTCAACTGCCTCCCCACTCTAAACCCTCTTCTGCCTGAGATCACAGAGCGAGATGGAACTCTCGGCACCCCCCAAGCCCCGTTATTGCCAGAATCAGTGCATGAAACCAGCAATATAACAAAACACCAAAAACCCAACAAATAAAAGTTGATCCCCAAAATCCTCTGTGGTGACAGAGACCTGTGATCCTGAGACCAGCTCCTCCTAGCCAGCAGAGAAAACATCCTTTGATTTAATTCTGCATCGCACCCTTGCAGCTCAGACATGCTTTCCAATGATCTCAGTAAAGGTTGTCCCACCCAGTCTTCTCCACAGGAATTCCAGGAAATAGAAGAAATGAAATTGTTGCTTGTCTAGGGTAGATGACCACCCACATTCAGCAAGAGGGTGAGCTGGAAGCCAGGCCTCCTGTGGAGGGCCCAGCAAGATTCCTGCCGTGGAAAAATAGCCCTGGCTTGCTGCGGCTACTGCTGCTGAGACAGCTGCTGTGATTTTCTTCTCCCTCATACTAACACATCCATCCTTTTATCGTCCTTGGACCCTCCCAGCTGAAATCACTATTACCTTCCATGATAGAGTCCTCCCTATCTGGTTCCTGGAACAAACCTCACCACAGACTTGAGAGTTAGCTGTTTGAGGGCAGATGAGATTGTCTTGGCTATCTGTGTTCTTATCTAGTTGTGGCCTTCTTTTATCTCCTGTCATCTTAGCCTGGGCTAAGTCGCTGGACTTCTGTCTTGATACCTCTGCTTAGCACTCTGGCCCCTAGTTGCTAGCAGGTACTCTTGTCCCCCAGCCTTTGAGACCAGCCTGCAGCCAAATTAGTTTCCTAAGCTCTGTCTTCCAGTTTCCTCCCTATCAGTAGCCTTGTCCTGGGTCACGTAGGAGGACAAAAAAAGGGCATGGGGGCAGATGTTGCTTGGATAGATGCCTCTGTCTACCCTGCCTTCAGCCATCACCAGAATTGCTCTGCAGCGGAGTGGGAAGAGAGACACTGGTAAGAATTTCAAAGTCCAGCGGGAGTCCCACCAATTCTAAAACGTCTTCCCCAAAGGCTCCAGCATCTGCGGCTTTCCCTTCACTAGACCTACATTGGATTTTTCATCTGGATCCAAGTTTTAGACTTAATCACACGCTTGTTTCGTGATCTGTTTTATGTGCCTCCACAACTAGATCAGAAGCTTCTAGAAAATAGGGACCACGTTCTATATAACTGCGTTATATAAAATTGCCCAGCACTGCCCTGGGTGGGGATTATCTCTGGCTGCCACCTAGGTTTCCCAGCTACCTGACACACGCTGCCACAGCCAGCCTGCTAAACATAGACCTGGAGAGGCCACTCAGGGCTCTGGACCGTCCCTTCCCAGCCCACCCCCCACCCTCCACTCTCTACTCTTTCTATCTCTGGACTTTGGCTCACAGCTCCACCCCACCCAACCCCATCTGAAACAGGCTAAAGCTTACTCTTCAAGATTTTCCAGGTACCTCCAAATACTATCTTTTTTCTAGAGCCTTCTGTTTTTATCCGAAGCAATCACTCCCTGGAATTTCCAGAGGAGTATTTTCATACTTCATATTTCAACATACACTGTCTAGCACATAGTAAGCACTCAATAAATACATTTAAAAGAATAACTATAACACCTTCCATTGTGGTTATTTATGCTATGAATATCTCTTTTTCCTCCACTAAACTGTCAGCTTTGTCATCTCTGTATGTCTCATCTGGGCCCAGTGGATGTTGAAACAGTAGTCATTCAATAAATGTACACTGAGCTGAATAGCAGATATTCAGTAATGAGTATAAGGGATGAATAAGATTCACTGAAAGGAGTGGCTGGCTCTAAGTGGCAGGTACCATCTTAACGGTTTCCATACTACATTTCTACATTCTGTTATTACTAATTTCTATATTACTTAGTGACCAAAAAACCCAATATAGTCTAGATTATGCACTCCTAATAAGTCATGTAATGAACTCATTTGTAGGAACGGCAAGGGTACAGTAGGATGTAAGGTAGAGTTGATTCAAATGCCGCCAGAACTGGCTCCTTAGCTTTCTTCTTTGCCTCCCTCTGCATGTGAGCTTTCCTTTTCCCGAAGGCAGGCTTCCTTCATGTGGCAGGGGACACAGTCCCACATCCTTCCAGGGCTTCACTCCTCAGAGTGTTCACTACTAGAGGGAATCAAGCCTCATCTTCTCTTATCCTTAAATTCAGAAATCTCAGGAAAGACTATATAGTTGGCTCAGTTTGGATCAGGTAGGGACGGGACCTCTAATAAAATGACCGTTCCCATATTAACAACGAGGAGAAAGATTATCTTAAAGAAGAATTGGGCCTGGGCATGGAGAGGATGTTTGCTGTTCTCAACAGATAAAACAGTAGATATTCACAGTAAGGAGAGGGACAGTCTGTATTTAAGAAAGCTGGGGAGAAATGGCACAGGTGATTTAGGGAACTCAAGGTGGGGCTCTCAAGAGGCCAGAGGAACATACTCTGTTAAACAGCTAAGGGAGAGACAAGGCTGACTGCATTTTCTTCAAGTACGAGTCACCATGGGGACAAGGGTCCACAGTGATGGAAGCCTGCCAGACTGACCTGCTCTGGGGAGGCCATGACACCTGGCTGAGGAGAGCCGGGCTGGAGCTAAAGGAGCAGAGAACATGTAAGTCAAGGGCATGAAAGGGATAAGAAGGAAAAGGGTCTAGTCAGAGGCTAGTCAGCCAGCCACACACAACAGCCCAAACAGGACCTTTTGATGCTGTAGACAGTTACCCCCCCTCTTGCCATGGTGGGGGAAGGGGCACGACTCTACTCTCCCACACTTGGTGGTTATTTTTATGGGTAGATTTATTTGTATCCATTGTAGACCTCAAGCCTGCTGCTGGAAGAAACAAGGCACCAGGGCTTCTGGGTTTCCAGAAAACACAGGCTTCAGGAGCTGGCTCAGTTATAGAGATCATGTTGTGGCAACCCCACTTCCGTATTCTCCCTCCTGTCTACCAGGCGGCTGAAGCTGGGATAGGGTGGGGGGTTCTCCTCTCATCCCACAACCCCCCACCGGTGAGGGGAACCCTGGGCAGACCTACCCAACACTGGCCCATGGACCCTAGCCAGCCAGAGGTCGGACAGACATCAGAGCCCCTCTGGGCAGCACCTTCCCTGTACAGCCTGCCTCCCTGGAACCCAAGGAGTTTGAGGAGAGGATCCAGCCTTTCCAATACCAACCAGCGATCATTTTCCAGCCCCCACATGACAGGAGACCAAAGTAGACGCTTCCTTTAATGGGATTGACTCATGGGACCGCCTGAACTGTTACTTCTCCAAGACAAGCTTACGGAACAGTTAGGCAAGGCCTCCACGCACGGCCACTGGAGACAAGCTTAAAATACAGTTTAATACATTTAAAGCACCATTTCAGAGACTGGCTTTCTCCTGATAAAGATGCAACTGACACTCACTGGGGACTCAAATGTCAAGTTGCTGCAATCCAGCTGGGAGCCTGAGAAGCCATTACATCTGAAGTTCTGTTCTGCTGATTCCTTTCCTTTCATTCCCGTCTTCCCCAACAACTGATCAGGGCTCCTGAAGCTGACATTTTGGTAGGCTCTCCCAAACTCTAACAGGGTACCATCTCTATCCCTGCCATCAGTTTGTCCACTGAAATGCCCTGGGGAGTGGAGTGGCATGGATCAGAGGAGTCCTCTAAATGCCAAGGAGGGTGAGACTTTCAATCCCTAGGAAGAAAGGACTGCTTGGAAACAATCCATGAAGGCTTCCATAGAGGGTGATCCTAAACTCCCCTCCACACCTCTGGAATCTTCCATCTGCTGGGCTGGGCTGGGCTGGGAAGGAAAGGCACAAGGATAGGCAGGGGCTTATTTTGGCTTCGGTTCCCAAGATAGATGGCAGTAGGCAATCTCTAGCACCACATTAGGAAACTCTGAGTTCTGAGCCCAGCCCAACCACTCTAAAAAGTTTCTTTACTTTTGCCTGTTTAACTTTCCCTGGCTCAGAAATAGGACGTAGATGAGTTGTTGAGAAATATTAGGATAGAAAAATAAAGAGAGGAAAGAAAGGACCCAAATGTTAGGACACTGGTAACAGTCCTAACAGGCAGAGGGAAACCAGACTCCAAGGGTCTAATTCACAACTCTGTTTCTCCATGTGCATATGGTTCTTCATCGCAGGATAGGGAGGTCAGATGGCAAAGGAGGACAGGTGTGGTGTGAGGTGTTGAGTTAGGATGGAAGGATCAAAGAGGTTTCTTCCCAAACTCTGAAGTTGTGGCCAGTCACCTTCTCTACAGCAGAGTTTACAACTCTAACCCCTGAGGTGTGTGTTAACCTGCCTTCCATTAGCATACGTAGGGTGTGTGTGTGTGTGTGTGTGTGTGTGCGCGCGTGTGTGTACACGCGTCTGCTGAGGTAGGTGTGGGAATATATCAGTCAATGAAGATATGCAGCGTGAACCAGTTGATGGTGCTTGTTTACACTTGAAAGCCGGAAGGTTTTAGGCAGAATCTAGGGGTGGCACTGTTGTACAGTGCTAGTGGGTGTGTGTCTGCTGGTTATAATTAACAGTTTATTGTTTATGTATAAGTGTGCATGGATGCCTGAGTGTGTGCAAACTAAAATGAAAACGTGTGCTGGAACATGATACAAGTGCAGGAAAGTACATGGGCTTTGGAGTCAGTCTGACTTGGCCTTGCATCCTTGCTCTGTTATTAACCAGATGTGTAACGTTGGGCGAGTCACTGGTCCTCAATTTCCTCAACTCTGAAATAAAGATAATAAGTACCTTTCAAGACTGCCATGAGCATTAGAAACCATATATACAAAGCTTTTGGCGCCATAGCCCACACATAGTAGGACTCAAAAGTAGGCAGCTATTATCATGCACTGTGCTCTGATGGGCACAAGAGGCAAGGGGGAGCAAAAAGTTACCCTGGAGTTTGTGTGTGAAATCTGGGTGAGGACTGTGTACTAAGGTGTGTGTATAAGCAAAGCTGTTGTATAGGTGTCTGCATCCAAAGCAATGCCTTATCCTTCTCCAGTGGGCTGCCTACCCAGACAGGGGCAGGAGGGTGGCAGGGGATGGTCCAAGTTTTCTCAGACACCTTGGGTTTCTGGATCCTGGGTCTAAGTGAGTAAGAGGTTGAGAGGAGCTGCAGGAAGCCAACCGCCTGCAGAAGCTTCCTTTTTTCCCTCCACCCAGCAACGGTCGAATACCGCCACCCACGTCCACTCCCCTCTCCACCCCCACCCGACTTCGCTTTCAACACTGGAGAGAAAGGGCGGGGAGGAAACCCCACAGGAAAGAGGATTCCTCCCTTTCTTTCCCCATTCCGCCTTAAGACAAACCAGGAAGCAGCCGCAGCTCGCAAGCGGGCCACCTTAACAGTGGAGTAATCATCTGGCTTCTCGCCAAGTCCCACCCCCGGTCCAGCCCTCGCTCCTCCGCTTTCTCCTCCCGCTCCGGCCCGCTGGTGAGCCAGAGTCTGGCCAGAGTTGACTGGAGCTGTTGCCATGACAAGCATTTTCTTAAGAAAGCTCTGCTCTTGAAACCATCTAAAGCTGGGGGTTGAAGGAGGGCACGAACTTCCTGGGGAACCATCCCTCCGAGGAGAGTAAGGCCAGAGATACCCACCCGGCTCCCCTGCACCCTTTCCTTCCAGGAACCTGAGAGGTCCTTCCCTTTGGGAGGGCCGGGGGAGGAGACCCAGCCCACTCCCTGGTCGTGGCTGGAAAGGCAGAAGAGACCAGCCGGCGTCTCCGGCGTGGTTGCAACACTGGGGAGACCGGTGGGTGGTCACCCCCACCCTACCCCTGTCCATGGAAAGCCGGAGGGAGAGTCCCGCGTGGAGAAGCCTGGATCTGTGCTAGAAAGAGAGGTAGGCTTGCAGAGAATGAATTGAATCTTGATTTGTAAACTTAGTTTCTTTCTTTCCTCTCAATGGGTTCTAAAACTCCCTGAATTTTCTCCTCCTAACATATTTTTTTGCGACTGGATTTAGGGTGTGTATGCGTGTGTCCACAGATTTGTCAAATACTGTGTTTCCTTCCTAGAGTCAGTTCTTAGAAGCCATATAATCAAACAAGTGATTTCTCCTTTTCTCCCCCCTAATTTTTGTCGTTCCTGGACTGTGGGGGTAGGGAAGTGGAGAGACTGTATTTTTCATACCCAAATTGAGCTTTTGGAAAAAGCATTTGTTTTCCCCCATTCGTTCCTGCCCTCCCCCTCCCCCTTGGCTTGGGAATGAGACGCAGAATGGAAAACTGTTGCAAAAATATTTTCCGCGTCTGTTCCCTTTCTTGAAAGCCCCAAAGAGAGATGGAAAAAAAAAAAAGAGTATGAAATCTTCAACAGGAAGGAGGGGCAGCAATGGGAACAGAGAGAAGGGCTCACTGGGGGGTGGGTGGAGGCTGGAGCTGGGAGAAGTTGGGGGTGGGGAAGGGGAATGCACAAATTAAATTTCTTTGGCTTTGTAGAGAAACCTCAGCAGTTTCTCTCTGCGGCTTGCAAAACATCCTCAGACTTTCATGTCTATAATTAGTCGTGGAAAAAGCTGGGAGTTCCCTCGGACCGTTGTTGTTTGAGTGTGTGCCGAGTGTCAAGAACCAACTGTATGAGTATCTCTGAGGGCACCGCCCCATATATAGCTGTTCCCAAAGGGGAGAAAGGAGAAGGGGTGAAGTTGGAAAGTTTGCACTTTCAAGGCTGGTGACTGTGGGGCTGGTGAGTGTTTGGCGTTGGGGGTCGGCCACAGGCATCCTTGGGAGGGTCCCTGAGCATCTTGGGCCACTGCGCTGCCTTGCTGAAGAGCTAGAGATTAAAGGCTGGGGTTGTCGCTCCTGTCTTTCGTTCACAAACACACTCACTGAAATACTTGGCTCGCTGTTGGGGTGGAGGAGGCAGACTGGCATCCTCTCCAGGCGAGTCCAGCCTCACACTCTTCCATCTCACTGAAGGATCCACGGCTCTTCTCTTGCTGGGTGTGGAGGACGCGGGAGTGGCTAGCCACATCCTGGGAAAGAGTGGGCACTCTGCTGGCCAGAGACATCACCCTCCTGGGTATTCCTGCCCGACCAGACTTAGACAATAACTTGCAGTCGGTGCCAGCCAGCCTGGTAGGGGGGAGTCTCAGCTGAAGAAATAGGCGGGCATTCAACTGGCACCACTGGGGGAGGGGAAGTAAAATCCCACTCTCCCATACCATCTCCTCCTCTGGGTGGGGTGTCTGGCAGGGAGTCTGAAGATCCTCCTCTCCTTCCTTGAGCCTCTCCTCAGAGCTGCCCCTTCCCTCCCTGCCCCACCCCCACCCCACCCCCAACTCCCTCAGCTTCAGGCCCTATTTAAAAGGAAGAGACCAGGATCATCCTAGGCTGGGACAGGCCACAGAGAGGGGCCTAGGGGTTAGGGCTGAGTAGGGGAAGGTTTAAGGAGGAGGAGAGCAGGAAGAGCTGCAGAGCTGAGTTCCCTCGCTGATTGGCTAGGGGTGGTGGCCTGGGGACCTGACTCTCGGAGAGGGTACAGGGTGCTCTGGGAGGTGGATCCTGTACCTGAAGCTGGGGCGGGGGTGGGTTGTGGAAAAGAAGCATCTGCCCTCTGCCCCAGCTAGTTTGGTTGGAAGAGTGGTCAAGGCGAGAGGTTAGAAACTGGAAAGAAGGAGGCAAAAGATTTGGAGGAGAGCAGAAATGGGGGTCGGGATGCAACAGGAACCAGTTTTCCTTCTGAGGTTTTGGATGACTGATCGGCCTGTACCCCAGGGACAGACAGCTCCTTTCTCCCTAGATTCTGCTAGAGAAGGGAATGGGGCCTTACCCAGTGGACAGGGGCCCCATGGCAGGATCCATGCCTTGGTGCTGCAGAAAGCCCGGGAGGGGAACCCCATCCTCCCTGCCACCATCTTGCAGAGGTACAACCCCGAACGCACGCCGCTGGGAGCCCAGAATCCCACCGTTCCCGCAGCCCGCCTTCCAGTTTCCAGTGCTCTGACCAGGGATACGTTCTGGTAGGCTCTGGGGGACTTCTCCTTGAGGCTCTGGGCGCGCTTGGAGGCGGCCGTCCCGGGGCCTGGAGTCGTGGGCGGGGGGCGACGGTGGGGAGGGGGATCTCCCCGCAGCCCCCGCCCTTCCCGCCTGGGCCGCGGGGCAGGGTCGGTGCCGCCGCACACCCTCGGCCCAGGCCCTCCCCTCGGCTGCCGCGGCCACGCCCGGTGGCGGCCCCTCCCGCAGCGCCGCTCGCGCCTCGGGCTCTGCGGGAATCTGAGTACTCCTTCTTGCCCCGGGCGCTCGGAGAGCTGGAGCGCAGGTTTCCTGCCTCCGAGAAAGAACTTCCACTCCCAGTTACCGTCGCCGTGTCCCTGGCTGGATTCAAGGTCAAGTCGAAGGAACGCAGCTCGTTTTTGCCCTCGGAATCCCCAGCACCTAGGCGCCTGGTCAGTGGTTGTTGAGAGGAGGAAGTGGCCATTTGGGGGGAATCTGGGAATCAGCAGATCTGGGGATCAACCTCATCCGGGCTGATTCCTAGCTTGCCCTGTGGTCTTCGGTTTCCCCTCTGCGTAGAGGAAAGCCGCTTCCACAGCTATGGTGGGAGGGAGTGCTGAGTCAGATTTGTCGGATTTCTATGGCCTTTGGTGTCAGAAGAAAGTCAAAATGGGAGGGCCCAGTTAGGGACAGAAGTAGCGCAGCTTGCCCGAGGTGTGAGCGCGGGAAGAAGTTAGGTGGTGTGGGGGAGGGGCAGAGGTCCCTGAGCAAGGGAAGCCTTACACTTTCCCACTCTCACTGACTGCAGCCTCTCGAGAAGAAGAGGGGTCCTGGGCCACTTAGCGCAGCACTGACCCAGCTGCCACCTGCCAGCAATTCAAATCTTACACAGGAAACTGCCTCTTATTTAAGAACTTAGCTTCTCTCAGCAACCGCCATGGGCCCTTTTCTCCTTTTTTCTATTCTCCTGGCCTTGGACCCAGCACCCAGAGACAAGGGTAAGGCCTGCTCATCTAGGGCATTCCACGTCCACCAAGCCTTGAAGGGAGGAAAGGAGGATGTTCATTCTTGGTCCCAGGACCTTAAGAATCGTGTTTGGCTTAGGTTGACCCAGGTATTTGGTTTGACTTTGAAGAGGAATGCCCTACCCTAGGCCTCACTGCCTTCCCTGGAGGAATTCTTCCTGCCCTCTGACCTCTTCCCCCCAGCCTACCCTCAGACAAGGCTCCCTTCCCAGCTAGTTCCCTGCTCCTCAGACATGCATAGACTCCTGTCATCACTGATTGGTATTTGGTGGGTAGAGGTGAGAAGGAGGGAGGGATAGGAAAAGCAAGGCCTCTGGGTCATAAGGAAGCAGAACACCTGGGCTGAGTCAGCAGGGATGAATGACATCCTTTCCTGACTCATTTCCCCCTTCTGTAGAATGGGTCAGAGGAATAAAGTTGGCCCCGGGGCTGGAGTCCAGAAGGCTCCTGTGGAATGTTTTGTATTCCGCTTCCTCTCCTATCATCTCTCTTTGTCTCCTCTTTCCTTTTTCCCTTGTATGAGCCATTCCTGTTCCACTGACTTATTTCCTCTGCATGTGTTAAAACAGAAATAACGGGGACTTCTGCCTCCACCTTAAGCCAGTCCTCTGTGTTCAGCCCAGTAAACACGGGCTGAGGAGGGAAACCAGGCAGGACCAGGTTAGAACCAGAGCCAAGGACTGCCAGTCAGGGGAGGAGCTCCTGGAGGCAATTTGTGTTGGGAGAGGGGCGTAGCAGAGAGGCCAAAGGAGAGAAAAGGGAGGTGAGAACATAGGTGTCAAGGACGAGGGTCCCCCCCCCCTCTATTTGGACTCTCCTCACTCTAGTTCTTCTCTGGCTACAGCCTTCAGCCTCATCATTTCTCTCTGCTCTGGTTTCTCAAGTTAAGTCCAGAAATCTTTGGGATAATTCAGGGAGATGGACTGGAATGAAATCAGTGAGACTCCTTAGCTTTTGCCCTCTTGCCAGATCACTAGGGCAGAGGGAGCTTGGGGTCGTGTGTTTATTGGTGGGGAGGTTAAGGACTCTCAGGTAAGCTCAGGGAAACTCTCAGCTCAGAACACTTCATAGCATCTTGCTATGATCTTCCACCTAGGTTGCAAAATCAGTGTGCAAACTAGTACAACCCCTTTGGAGAACAAGTTAGCAATATCTAACAAAACAACATATGCATTTACCCAGCAGTCCTATTTCTAGAAATTTATCCAGAAAATACATATTCACAAATACAAAAAGACGTGCACAAGGCAATTCTTTAAGGCATATTTGTAATAGGAAAGGAAATCATTGGAAACGATCAATGCCCATCCTTCATAGACTGGTTGAATAAACAACAGTATATCCACACAATGGAGTATTATACAGTCAAAAAAATGAGTAGGAGTTCTATGAACTGATATGATGTGATTTCTAGGATATGTTAAGTAAAAAACGCAAGATGCAAAAGAGTACATATTGTATGCCACCTTTGGGTTGAGAAAATGGGAAAAATAAGACTTTTTTTTTTTTGCAAATGTACATATACATACACACATACACAGGAGGATAAACCAGAAATTAATTAAAATGGTACCTATAGGGGGTAGGTATAAACAGGGTAGAGGGGATAGAGAGAGGAGTGAAGCTTTCCTGATATACCTTTTCAGACTGTTTTGATTTTTGAACCAGGTAAATATCTTACATATTCACAAATTAAATTAGATCCAAATGAAAGAAAAAAGCAAACCCTAAAGCTGACTACAACAGAAACAAAGATCCTAACAATATCAATTTGATTACTCTACAAATAAAGGAGTTAATTCAAGTACTTTTTGAGTTTAATGCCCTAACTCTGTCCTTACTGGAATGTATATTCTAAGGATGAAAAGAACTGCAAAAAAATCTTGAACTTTACTTTGCGGTGTTGGTGTCATAAAATGGAAACTTTTTGATTATTCCAGGATAGATCGAAGCAGTAGCTGTGTCGGTATTTCTGGAAATCAGGGTTTCACTATGGAAGAAGAGAGATAAAAATGGGGGAAGGTGATTCTGTGGTTCTTTATATATCTCCTAGGTCTGTCCCCTGGAAGGATGTAGAAGCAGTACTGTGCAACAGCATTGAACACACCTAGTGCTTGGAATTCTATTTCGGAGTACCACTTTCTACTAAAAGAAAGCAGTGCTCCTTGGAGGAATGGCTGATTCCAAGTGTGGGACTGGGAAACAAGTGATCATGTCATGCCAGAAAGCTAGAACATGCTCATGACAAAAGCACACAGGAGTTGACTTAAAGGAGCCACTGGACAAACTTGGACACATTGAGCATGAAAAAGAATGTAACAGTAACAGATTGTAAGACACAATAAAAGATTCCTTGAGTCCATTCTGACAGTTAAAATGGAGCAGGGAGGAGCAGGGAGAGAAAACTCTTTACAGATAAATGCCAGCTAATGAAGTGTAGAAGTTATAATAGAACTTTAGGCTTATGGGTTTGCAGCCCTAATGTAATAGCTGATTCAGGCTAGGCTTACTAATGGTTGCTAAGACCACTGGATAAAAAGTTGGTCTCAATGTATCGCCTCACAATTACTTACCCTTTACAGAAGGAAACACCTGTCTTTACAATGGGGCCAGTCAGCACCGACCACCTTAACCAAGTAACCGAACATCAGCAGTAGTGGGACCACCTGGTATTAGTTGCTCCTGATGTGCTTACTGTAAGAAGTTCAATCATATCACCTATATTCTTGTTGAAAATGTTTATCCCTAATCTAGTCGTGAGGAGACAAAAGACAAATCTAGAATGAGAACCATTCTTTTTTTTCTTTTTTTCCTTAAATACCCTTCTAACAAATTTATTCACTTTTTAACCATTCCTGTGTGGTAAAAGTCACACTTTTTGGTGTCCAGTTCTATAAGTTTGGACGAAAGTGATCACCGCCATGAGATACTGTTTGCCTTTCCCAAACGTCCTATCGATGGAATTGCACTGGATGTGGTCTTTTGTGTCTAACTTTCACTCAGCACGACACAGTTCAGATCCTCCTGTGTTCTTGTGTGTCTCAGGAGTGTGTTCCTTTTTATTACTGAGTAGTGGTCCGTTGTTTCAGTTTGTTTATCCGTTCACTAGTTGAAGGACATTTGGGTTGTTTCCAAGTTTTCAGAGGTTGTGAATAAATTCACTATAAACATTGGATTCAGGTTTTTGTGGGACCATCGTTCACTTCTTTGGGACTATAATTTATAAGAAACTGCCAAACTGTTTTCCAAAGTGGCTGTACCATTTTGAACCAACACTGTATGAGAATTCCATCTGCTCTGCATCCTTACCAGCACTTACTATGGTAGCTTGTTTTTTGGCTAGTGTTTTAGCTAATCTCCTAGGTGTTCAGAGGTACAAAATTAGTTGATAATTAGACTGTTATTTGATGTCATCAGCCTGAAATGCAATCACCTAGGAAGAAATAAAGCAGGCATCTCTGGATGTTATAAAAAGAGAAAGAAAGAGAGAGAGAGAAAGAAAGGGAGGAAGAGAGAGAGAAAGGGAAGAAGGGAGGGAGAGAGAGAAAAAAAGCATCTGCTGAGGTAGAATGAGAGCCATTCTACTTGACAACTGAGCCTTTAAAAAAGTGAATTCATTAAAGAAACATAAAAATTGTGTGTTTGGGGAGAAGGGTGAGGAGGCAGAAAGTAGTCTAGATTTAAAGAAACTGAAGAGATAAATAAACCTTAATTGGATCTTGGGTCAAAAAAAAAAAAAAAGAAAGACCATAAAAGACATCCTGGGACAATTGGGAAATTTTTAATATAGATATTAGATGACATGTAATTATTGTTAATCTTTAAAGGTGCCCTAATGGTCATGATAATGGTTTTATAGGAGAACATCTTTATTTATGCAGAAGTATTCAAGGGCGCAGTGTCTGCAAGTGGTTTTCAAATGGTTCAGCAAAAAAAGTGTGTGTGTGTGTGTATACATCAAGAGAAGGCATACACGATGCTAACAATTGGTGAATCTAAGTGAAGGGTCTGGAGTTGCTTATTATAGTATTTTTTCAACATTTCAGATTTGAAATGTTTCCTAATACCGAGGTAGGGAGAGAAGTACATGCCAGGAAAGACTCCAGATTCCTAGACTCCCCTCACTCATCTCCCTGACTCCAGACAAACAGGGCATCTTTTCTCAGCCCCCTAGCCCCCACAAGGCACCCTCCCCAGGGAGTCTTTGTTTTCACCCTCACTGCCGTCAACATCAGGCTCTTCTTTCTGGGTGGGAGCAGGCCTGGAGCTACAGGTAGAAGCAGGTACTTCCCCATGATGCCATGGGCCAGCTGAGGAAGCCTGGGAACTGAGGGCTTCCAGAATCACCCACTTGCCTTTTGAGGATGGTCCCCAATTGCAAGAGGAGGAATCCACCAATAGTTCAGAAGTTGTTTCTGACCAACCTTTCACATCCCTTCTAAATTCTATAATGAGGTGCTTCTGAGAGAACCCAGCTGTGCCTGTCCTGAACCTTCACGTATGGGCTAAGCAAGGGCTCCGAGATCCTCCCTTGCTGGAGACTGCATAGCGGCTGCACTGTCACTGACCCAAATTACCACGCTGTCCACCACTGCCTTCTCAGCCTGGTCCTGGCTCTGGAGAGAGATCAGGTTTCCAGGATTGCTCACAACTCTCTCTCTCCCCCTCTCTTTTCTCCCTGGAAATCCTGGGGCTAAGGCCCTGTGTGACTCAGGGCTCTTTTCATGTAGGAGAGGGCTCTTGATTCTTTAGTCAATTCCCCTTCTGTCTTGCTTAGGGAGCCTGAAAGAGCAGGAGCCAGGAAGTTGGAAGGGGGCAGACAGGGAGAAGTTTGTTCTCTTGTGCTGCCAGGCCTGCCAGAAGAACATGGGACTGGGAGTCAGAAAACTGGTGATCTGGGCTTTTGACTACTGTGTGACCTTTTCAGAGGCAGGTGATGTCTCTGGGCCTTGTCTCCGCCACAATAAAATGAAACCAAGCTTGGACAAACAGGCATTTCTGACTCAAGACTCTCCTTTTCTACAACGAGGCAAGACTCTCAACACCCAAACCAAGCTCTTTATCATAGAGTCTAGCACAATGTAACAGCCTGTAGCTAAGTTCCATCCTTCTTCCCAGGATAACAGACGTAAGGAGACCTAAAATGATCTGCCTTGTGGACAGCCACAACCTCAAGGTTTGGGAGTAGAACAGGTTCTTAGATTCCCCATCTCCACCTGTCTGGAAGTTCAATTCAGTGCCTACTCAGCACCTTCCAAGGCCATGGTTCTGTGATGTCCTAAGCCAGAAACTAAGAAAGATTGGCTAGAGATACAGAAATCCAAGTCTTCAGGGAGTTTACTATCTTCTAAGGAACATGATTTCCCCAAAGAGTTATTAGGTCCAACCTAATCGGTTTTGACCTATAAAAGGCAGTTTAGTATGATTCAACCTAATATTAATATTATTAGACATTGGAAATCAGGAACTACAGTCAGTGCTGTGAGATGGAAAGATGAGGTTTTCGTCTGAACAATGGATTGGGTTTAGAGAAATTTGGGTAAAGCCACCAGGGGCTAGGCCAGCTTGTCCTACCTCTCAATCCAGACTTTTGGTCCTGGAGGTAGACACGTTGGCAGAGCCCTTGTCCAGACTCTGGTTGAGATTTTAGCATTAGCGTTTCTGGTAACTGGCCAGGACAGCTGCCCATGGGTAGAGAGGAGAGTGCTGTTCACTATTCCTGTGCCCTGAATGCCCTGCTTCTTATCTTGGGAGTTGAGAATGGAGGAAACTAAGAAAGGAAGAAATAGAAAATATCCGTCTAATTTTTCCCTCCTCTCATGGCAGACAATAGCGGGGACACACACTTGAAGCCTCATCTGGCACAGTGATGCTGGGAGCTGAAGGGGTATTAGTGGAAATGTGGAGACCAGAATTTGGCAGTGCTCACCTGAAAATTATTCTTGGAGGAGGTGATTGCCAAACAGGATTTGAATGAGGAGAGAAAATAGCTTTGATGGAGGAGAGGATGGGGGCGGGGTGGATTAGGAGGAAGGGTTGTGCTGATGCATCTGGCTGAGGACACTCAGCATCGTGGAGAGTCAGATGCTCTGGCAGGTGAGGGAGGCTGTCTGCTCCCTCCTGCTGGAATGCCTCCAGCCCTCTGTCTGAGCCAGCACCCTGGTCTCAGGCAGGATGGCATCTGGCCTCAGCAGCAGCCTGCTGCCTGCTTGCTCTCCTGGTGCTCATGGACCATTAGGATGATTTTTTTGATGTTTCCTCCCTGCCGTCTGTACTACAACCTTCTTTGTGGGAAGCTCCCGTAGGACATCTGTTAGGATGCTAGGATAGACACAGCTGGCATCCAAACTTCCAGGGGCTTTCTGACCTTGGTATAGGGGAGGTCAATCACCAGGCTTTGGGCTGGAGGATAGCTCATTTTATTGAGCCAGAGCATTTGAGATGGATAGAGCTGGAGAAATGATCCGATTTCCCTTTATCCCAAGTGAGAAAACTGAAACCTAGAGACTTGCCCAAGGACACCAGACTAGTTGGAAGCCAAGCCCAGTTCTTCCCACTCCAAGTCTGTGACTGGGCCCCTGAGCCCCTCAGCGCATCACTGCATGAGCCAGATCAATGCCAAACCACCTTGGTACCCAATTTCTCTACCCATGTAACTGGGAGAATTATTCCAGCCCCTCTTAGGATGATGTGCAGGATGATGAGGTCATGTGCTGGAAGCTTTTTGGAAGAAAGATGCTAGAAACCACGACAGTGCTGTGCTGTGACTGCTATTGTTGCTGCTATTATTAACAAGGTGATTAGGACTAGAGAAAATGCAAAGGAGGAGCACTTTTGGCACCACCCTTACCACTGTGTAGCTCCTAATGGACCTGGGTTTCTTCTCTTGGTCCTTTCCACAGCCCCTCCCAGGCAGCTGGGCCTTGAGCTGGGAGAGGCAGGGTAATGGAGAGGGAAGCACACGTCCTGGAAAAGGACCTCCTCCGGCCTGGGTATCCCCAGCCCTGCCCTTTTCTCAGCATGTGGCCGCTTGGAAGGAGTGTGGAGGGGAAGCACTCTGACCTTCACATCTTCCTTGGCAGCTGACTAACCCTGGTTGGCTGGGAGCTCTGATTTGGGGGCTAAAAATCTGCGGGGTTGAGCCACTGTAATGGGGCAGCAGAGATCGATTTATTGTCAGAGCCAATCCGTCAGTCATTTGCTTGTTCATATATTAATTTCTTCATTCAACAGACACAAAGTAAGCACAAACTGTGTGCCAGGCACTATGTTAGGATTTGGGGAGAAGTGGTGTCCAGAAGGCAGGGAAGGATTGAGAATCGCCTCCTTTCAGCTCCAGGACAAGTATCCTGAGCCTGGGCACCCACAACAAGCCCTGATGTAGCAGTGCTCCAGGGAACTTGCGTGTGTGTCCTTGGAGAATATCTTTAACCCCTGACCTCAGGAAAATAGGCCTAGATTCCATGAAGGATTGAGCTGGGAGGGGCACCCCTGTGTTACCAGCGACATTGTGGCCTAATGGTGAAGGACTTGCCCTTGTCGTTTGTCTTTTGGGCCAAGGCCTGGTGCTGAAGCTGGGTGTTTGTCCAGCCTGGTATACCCAGTCCTTAGGCTGGCATCGCAGTGTTGTGTGACTTTGCAACACCTCGCTTACGTTCTCAGAATCTGATGAGAACGTAAGCAGAGACACTGTCTTTGTCTCAGAGACATTCTGAAGCTGGGATGTGCAGAGGGATCTGAATGGAACCTCAGAATGAAAAAAATAAACTTCCAGAGAAACCCTCCAGTTTCTCCTCCAATCCATACTTCTCATTTCAGCTCTCCCCTACTTGGCAGTGTGACATTGAAGGATAAAAGAGTGGATTTAGATTTGGTTGGTACTTGTTATACACATCTTCATGGAACCTCAGTTTTCCTATTCATAAAGTGTGTATACTATCACCTTTCCTTATCGACCCTATAGAGCATTGTGATGGACAAGTGAGACGTGGCAGATGGCAGCACTGTGTAAAAGCTGAAGTGGTGGATGTGTGTAAGGCTTGTTACTCCAGTGTCCCCCTTCTCATTTTGCAATTCGCATTTCAGTCCTCTCTACTGCCCAGTCCTTTGACGCCCCTTGCCAGCGCATCCTTCTCTGATCTCTCACTGTCCACTCTGGATTCTGCTCTGTGTCCTCTGTCCTTACCTAGATCAAGAACTAAAATAACATGTGTTGCATCTTAAATAATAACAGCAGTAGCAGTAATAGTCTGAGCTAACATCCATTAATTATGTACTAGGCATTAAATTTGGATTATCTCATTTAATATTCTTAGCGGACAATAAAGTCAGTACCAGTATGATCTTCATTTTACAGATTAATAAAGATGTTCATAAAACATGGGCTGAGGTCTAGCCCTAGTCTAGCCCATGTCTGAATTTTCTCTTTCCGTTGCTGGATGACTGACTGGTTGACAAGAACAGGGAGAGATTCGACAGCATTTATTGAATGTCAACTAAATACACTGCTTTCAAATTATGTCACAACAACCACCTTCTGAGACAAGTACTGGATTTGTCTTAGAGATCATCGTGTTGCAGAACAGAAACCAACCCAAAGAAGCAAAAGGAAAAGGGGGCTTTAGTAGCTTGCAGAGAAATATCACAGACTTTAGCAGCGGGAAGTGCAGCCAGCCGTGTGGACTGCATCTTTTCTCTGGAGCTACGAGCACTCTCTTCTCTGCTCCCTGGTTTACATGTGCAGCACCCATCATGGTTCACCAAGCAGCAAGTTCAGTCTCCAAAATGATATGACCTTCCTGCTTAGCTCTCCAAAGTAAATTAACTCAGTTCCTCCATCCAAACGTCAAGAGATGCTTATTTCCAGCTCAGGTCCAACGTCCACCCCTGCTAATTATCTGTGGCCTGCTTGAGGAGAGTGTGGACTAATCAAATCATGACCACCCAGGCCTTTCCCTTCAACCCAAGGGCTATGGGTGAGAGCAAGGGAAATCCTTGACCTTAGGTGCATGCAAACCCAAGTATGCTATTTACCACACCAGACTGTCCCTAAGGGCATCATGGAGATGTGGCCCTTAAAGAAAAGAGCATGTGAGTTGTCCCAGAATCTGTGTGTTCAGGTGGGCCTGGAAAAATAAGAATACCATTTTTGAACCCTGCTGCATGTGAGGCATTTTATGTTCATTATATTTCATCCTTACTACATCCCTACAACATGTCAGTTTTCATTTTATAGATAAGAAAGCTAACACTCAGCAAGCAAGCTAAGTAGCTTGCCCCGGAGGTCCTCTGGCTGGTTAGGGCTGGGCTGATATTTGACCCAGGCCTGTCTGACACTAAGACCCTTTCTATTAACCAAGACTTACCAAAAAAAGACTATTTTACATTGATTCTGCTGTAATGTATGCTCCATGGGGGCAAAGATCTTAGTCTTTTTGTTCACTGATGTATCCCACCTAAAACAGTATGTGGCACATAGTAAGTGCTCAATTAAAAAAATCATTGAGTGGGTTTTATTTTAGTATCTTCTGCATTCCCGGGCTTCCCGTGGTTAGAAGGAAAAGGGTAATATTCTAACTGTTAGAGAAAGGGCCACTGAAATAACTGGGGTAACCCTCTGTGTGTGCCTCTGATCCTTACTCAACTCTACCTTGATGGGGGACATTAGGAACAGTCCCTCAACATGGAGGAATCTAAAGGAAAGTATGGCTCTGAATCCATCTGTGTTTCCTGTCTTGTACATCTGACCTAAGACACTTAGCCCTGTGAAGGAAGGATTTCCCTAACACTGGAAAATTCACTAACTGAAACAGGAAATAGGATGCCAAGGTCTTCTATCCCTAGAGAAAATAATGCTAATTTCTATTGGGTTTTCAGCCCCAGGGTTCAGAGTTTACCAAATCCTGAATCTCTTCCCATGCCTTTCTCTAAAGCAATATCTGTCCTTAATCACCCAGTCAACCTTTCCAATCCCAGATTTGAGAGAGTCAAATGGAACTGGGTTCAAGTCTGCCTTGCCGTCTTGTGACCATGGACAGATTTTTCATGTGACCAGACTCAATTTTCTCTGGAAAAAGAAGGTAACATATTAATAAAGAGTGATACATGTTTTGAGGGCCTGACCCATAGTAGGTCCTCATTGAATTTCAATTTTTCCTCTTCCATCCCTCCAGCTCTCCCTTCCTTCTCCATGGATCCCACAAGCCTGCCCACTTGCTCCCTGCTAACCTTTGGACTTTATAAAAGGATCATAGCCCATTGTCTCCGGGTAACTGAAAGGCCCAGAGGCCCCAGCTTCCTGCAACTGTCCAGCTTCAGGGGCTGACTGGGGACTGCAACGTTTCCACGTGGCAGGTTACCCTCTCAGTGCCAGTTCCAAGATTGTGCTTGATCCTTACCCAGCAAGAGTCCTGACAAAATAAGGCTGAGTGGCAGGTGGAGGGCTATAGTCACCTCACCTTGTCCACTCCTGCCCTGCATTCCTCCCCCCAGGAGGCAGATGCTGTAAGAACCATGCTGAACTCTCTTGTGGATGCAGGGAGTCAGACTGGGGGACAGTGCTCTACTTGCTTATAGACGCTGTGACCCAAGGATGCCATCGCTATTTGGTCATGCAGATCATCTGGCAGCTGCCGCTGGACTCGAGCAGGCTACTTAAGAAACAGGCAGGAGAGTCCCAGGTCTGGGATCTCCTCCTCTCTCCCCAGTACACACCCACACAGAAACTTTAGCTGGTATGAAGTGGCAGATTGGCCAAGGTAACACGTGAACTAGAACGTGTCCTCTTTGAGCTGGAAGGAGCTTGGCAATGAGAGAATGGGTTCTTGCTTCTGCTTCCTATGTATTACTTTAGTGCTCCAGACTCTACTGGAGTGGAGGAGATTCTCCAGCCCTCTCCTAGTCTCTCAGGGATGGCATCCAGTGACAGGAGATGCTTTCAGAAGAAGGGAGCATGTGAGTATTAACCGAGTTCCTGTGAGCAGGCCCATGGCAGTGTGGTTGCTGGGATGTGTCAGCGTGTCGGTTCTGGCTACAGCATCAGCCTGGCCCCCACACAGCCTGTGAGTTACTTGAGGGGAGGAGTGGTGCCTTAGTCAGCTCTGTTTAGCCAGTGTTTAGCACAGTCCTTGGTTCAAGGAATCATGATCAGTAAACGTTGGATGGATGAATAACTGAATAAACAGATAGAAATTTTTCTTTAAACTAGAGTCAAGATCTCAGCAAAGTGTACCTTTTTCCTTTCCAGGGTCACTAGCCCTGTTCAACACTTCATCATCTCATGCTGAATAATTGCACAGGACTCCTAATGACGGGCAGGGTGGTCTAGAGGAAAAAGTTCTAAATTAGAAATTGGGAGACCTGGGATTTGAACCATTTAAGTTGTTCCATCACTTTTGAGATAAATCTGGGCTTCCATTTGTTCACATGTAAAATGAATAGTTTGACTTAAATATACTTCGGGGACATTTTAACTCCCAATTCTCTGCCTCTTCCTACCCAAACAACCTTGCAGATTAATTATAGTTGGTTACCAAATTTTAAAAATAAGATTTCTCATAGAAATCCAAATTTCTTGCTTCTCAGAAAGTGGAAGCTCTGACAAAAATTCTACCTTTTTTCCATGGCAACAGTTAGCAGGAACCAAGTAACTGCTGCCCCATTCAGACAAATATGTGCTTTCTGGTTTGCCACAGACTCCTCCTCTCCCTGCTGCCTAATGCTCAGCCTGCTTCACTCATTTTTGTGCCTGCCTGGTCCATGTAGGCATTTAAATTTGCAAACCTAGAATGGGGAAAGCAGTGCTTCTAAGGGCGGAGGCAAGGGCACCTAGGATGGGGTGACAGCTCAGCTGGGCTTAGGTGGCAGAGACTAGGGGATTTTACTGGGAGGTTGATGACTGGGATGTGAAAAGAAACAGTGGCCAGTGCCCCAGAAGACTTTGCTTAGGGACTTGGCCTCCAAGAATTGTTAAGCCCCTGTCTGAGGAAGTTATCCCCCTTCACTTGTTTCCTTTTCCTCAGACCCCTGCTGGGAGTTTGTGAGGCTCCCTGGGGCTGCGTCTCTACAACTTTACAGGGCCACTGCCAGATGGGGAGGAGGTGGGGAGGAGGGCTGGACCTCCATCTTAGAACCCTGGTAATGGTGGTAATTCTCTCTTCATTTTTTCCTCTTGTCTAACCTCCACTAGCATTTTGGGCACAAACAGGTCAGACCATTGGAGGCAACCCAGGATCCCAGCTATATTCAGATCGGTGACGTGTGCGTTCTCCTGTTAACTTACTCAGCTTATCTCATGCACCTGTTGCTGTAAACAGCTGCACTTCAGAGCTCCCCAGGGCTGGCTGATCCCAAAGTCCCTTGTCTAACTGGGAGCCCAGTGTAAGTCGGGGCTGTTTCTCACTCAGCTCCTTAGTCATCCTGTCTGAGCCCTAGGCAGCTCTGCCTCTCTATTACCCCAAGTAGGCAGAACATCCCCCTGAACACCCACTCACAGAATCTGTTTTTCGTACTTTCTGGTTTGCATGCTTTTCTTAAGGGATAAGTAAGATTTCCATACGTCCAGAGATAATGGTTAGCATTTTGATGTACTCTCTTTTATTCTTTTATATATGTAGGTGACTCTATACATTTTTAAAACAAAATTGGGAATACACTGAATATCAAGTTTCTGATTCAAATTTTTTCCTACCCAATACTATGTCATGAGCATTTTCCTACATCCTAAGAAACTGACAAGTCAGTCACAAATATAGTCCATGGAACCCAATAATAGCAGGCAACCTGAGGCAAAAGACTGATATGATTTCAGAAGGGAAACAAAGATGCTGATGCCTGCACCCTTTGCCCTGAAAGCTGACAGTCTGGAGCCAGTCTGGGCGGGGCCCGGGGATATGAACCTGGGATGAAGAGATCAGAGAGGGGAGAAAGCTTGGAACTCTTGAATTGCCTTTGAAAATTCCTTCCCTCTGTGTGTCTCGACACCACATGAAGGTCCAGGCCAACTTGTGTTCAAAGTGAGAATTAAACACGTAAAGTGGCTTTTACACAGGCTCAGCTAAGGGCCGGGCTTTCTGGAAGAAGATGTGGAACACCCTGAATCAAGCCCCCTGTAAACCTGTGAGTGGAATTACTCATTAATGGCAGAGAGGCTGGCTCCTCCTGCTGAGTGTGCTCTCACACTAGTCCCTGGTTGGAAAGAACCACTGGCTCTCCTGCCTTCATTCTCTTAAATGTGTATGTGCGAAAGAGGCTGAGTATATTTTATCTTGGGCTATAATTTTAAAGAAAAGAAACTTTTGTTTTTAAATAACCATCCAGGACTAGATCAGGGAAGGGCAGAGAGAAAGGAGTTAGGAAGAGCAAGAGGCTGTCACCACCACCAAAATTAGCAAATGTAGGGCTGGGGACAATGACAAAGATATGATGGAGACAGAGAGTCCCTGTGCTTTTGGTAGGCAATGCATCACCCCTCAACAGTTAGGGTGCTTTGGAATGACAGCCTGCGATGTCAGCCTCTTAATTAGAAGTTACCAGCAATTACACATTTGAGAGTGACAAAGAGTCTTGGTGACCACCATGATGGATATAGGCTTATCCAAAGGATGTTGGCACATGTTGAGTGCAGGCTCAAGGGCTGGGACGTGAAGTCTTGGGTTCATCCACGAGCTGATGCCACCTCCTTGTATGACTCTGGGGAAGACTTCTACCACTTTCCTCAAAGGTTTCACCTTGCACTTTACTCTTTCCTAGGGAGGTTTCATCCCTGTACTTCTTCCTTCCTAAACCATCTTAGGGAGATAGATGAGGAGGATGGAGGGAGATGCTTTGGTTTCCATAATGAAACAGAGAAATCTTCGTTATTATACTGGTTACTCCAGAACCTCCTGCCATAACAGGAAGGTAACAACTGGGTGTTATCATTGCACATGTCACAACTGCTAAACTTCAGCCTTTTCATCCTCCTTAAAATATCAGATAATGTATAATTCTGAATACCTTACAGGGTCATTACAAGAATCATGAGATAAGGCACGTGCAAGTACTTTGTACAATGTAGAGTGCCTACAAATATAAAATGATTTACAAAGATTCTTGAATGGAGAAGCCCCTCACTCACCTGACTCCTCTGAGTTTTGGAAGGCCTTTTCTCCAGCTCATCTAAAATGTGAGCCCTTTATCAGGTAGGGTGTGTTCTCTTCATGCTGTAGATGGAGGGTGAGACCCAGAAGGTGTGAATGATTTGCTCAAAGTGGGTGAAAAAGCTGGGACTCTAGAGGCACTAAAAAGAGCCCCTTAATTGAGTTCCATTCTTGACCATGCCATTAGCGTGACCTTGAGCAGGCCCCTTAACCTCTGAACCTCTGTTTCCTCATTTGTTTCTAACCATGAGGACTGTTCTAGGCAGAGAGTGTAGAACCTAAACAAAAGTGTCCTGAGAAGGTAAAAGTACTATGCGTGTGTGAAAGTACACTGTTAGAGCTCAGAGGCCTTCCTGAGGATGTCAAGATGAGCCAGTGTTTGATTAAGCCTGCAAATCCTAGAATCCTATTATGTCAGAACTGGAAGGGGCTATCACTCAACTCCCTCAATTTTACAGCCCAGAAAAATTGAGTCCAAGGACTCCACTTGTACCCTGACCACCAGGTCACAGTCTACTCTAGGGCTCAAGTTCCCCACATGTGTCGGGCGGCCTCCCAGTTTTACCTCTCCCTCACCCCAGTGCTGCTGAGTGAGGACGAAAGAGATCATTCACTCTGTATATACCATACTGTCCTGTGTTAAAGCCTCAGACTCGCCACAGCCTCCCCTTCCACTGGGATGGGAAGTGTCTTTCATGAAAGCTGACATCTCAGCGTCGCCCCAGTATTTGTCCCTGTCCTCGGACACGCATCCGCTGGTAATGAGCCTTCGTGAAGCGGGCGTGCTGGGCAGAGTGGGGAGCTCGGCCCTGCGCCCGGCAGTCACGGCAGCTCCAGGACGGGGCTCCCTGGAGGAAACTGCTGAGCAGCCGGCCGGGCCATGGAGACCGCAGGGCTGAGCTCTCCGAGTGTCTAGGGAGGCCAGGTGAAGGGCGGGGTGAGAACTGCCAGGGTTCCCGAGGCCGAAGGGTGGAGATTCCTCCCCAGGGTGTGCCACCGGGAGGACGAGGGTCCTGGGGGAGGGCCGGGGGCTGCCCGGCCTGCCGGCGCCGTGAGTCACTGCCGCCTCTGAGCAATCGCGGGCGGCGAGGGGGAGACGCCCGCTTGCCCCCGGACTTTGGGGCAGAGCCAGACTTGGAAAGGGCCGAGACACTTGCCGCCCCAGCTCCTGCCGGGGCCGGGCCGCGGCGCGCTGGGAGACCAGCCGCGACACGTCGGAAGCCGGCAGCCCCGGGCGCGGGCGAGGGCGAGACGGGCGCAGCGCGGAGCCGGGCGGCCGGGCGAGCGGAAGGGGAGGCCCGGGGACCTACGGCGGCCCGGCTGTCACCCTGGGGCTCCGCTCGCCCGCCCACCGGGCGGAGGCCGGGGACTTGGTGCGGGCCGGATGCTCGGCAGCTCATCGCCGGCCTCACGGAGCCCAGAGCCTGCGTAGACCTCCCTGTTTGGGTGGGGTTGGTAGCAGCAGGAGGACCCAGGAAGTCTCGGCGGGAAGGGGTGGGGATTCTCCCCGAGCTTTTTTACTTTGGATCCAAGGGGAGACTGGCGGTGGTGAGCACTCTGCCCTGAGTTGCTGTCTCCCTCCCTTGTGAAATGAAATGCCTCTCTTCCACCTCTCCCCGCCCAAAGCGGGGGACCAGGTCACTGCCGACTTCTCTCTCCCACCTTCCTCTGTGCCCCTCCAGCCTTCTGGCTCTCTGGTCTGTAGAGAAATAGTGCAGATCGGCCCGTCTGCCTTTGCTTGCCTTTACTCCCACCTTCTACCCTATCCCGAACCGCCACGCCCCCGCCCCCAAAATCAGAATTTTAAAGTTGGTTGATATGTTATTAGCTAACATGGTCAAATGCAGTATATTGACTATGTTGTTAAATGCCAATTTTAGACCATGAAATCAGCAACAGAATTTCTTCTTTAAAAGAGTCTTGCTAACTTTTGGTTGATCCATCTCTATCTTTGATCATGCAGGTTAAAAAATGTTGCTGGCAGAAATAGTAGAAATATATTTTTCTTTCTTCTCTCTCTGATCTCTAGCTCTGTCTTTTTCTTTTATTTCTCTGGTGCACAAAAATGGATGGTTCATGATACATTTTCTTCACTGGTTTATGCATGTCTCTCTTTTGCTACTTATTTATATAGGTTATTAATGTATTTTAATAACCTGTTGAAGACACCCAAACTTATCACCCACTCCCATATTTTGCATCCACCTATAAGCCCTTTCTATCCTATCCCCCTACCTCATCACCCATCCCAACTACTATCCAGAATTTTGTGTTTACATTCTTTTAATAAACTTAGGTATGCCGAAACAAATATATTACTTAATCTTACTTCATATTCTTTATTAAAAATATATACTGTGTACAGTCTTCTGGGTCTTGCTTATTTTCATTCAATATTATAATACTAAGATTCGTCCCTGTTGTGTGTAACTGCAGATCATTCATTTTCACTGTTATGTAATATTCCATTAGTGAAGCTATCACCCTTTTTCACCATAGTGAACAGTACTACCACAAACTTCCTTCCTGTTCATATTTCCTGTGCAAATCTCTCCTAGGTATCGATCTCAGAAGGAAACTGCTAGGTATTGATATGTGAATATTCAACTTTACAAGATGACAGATTGTTTCCCAATGTGTTTGTAGTGGTTTTGCCTCTATCAGTAAAGTGTAAGAGATGCTGTTGATCCATGTCCTCTCAAGTATGTGGTATCACCAGACTTTCAAATTACTGCCAACTGAATGGTGTAAACAGTGTCTCTTAGTGGTCTTGATTTGCATTTCTCTGATTACCAATGAAGTTGAACAGCAGAAATAACACTTCACAGATCAGACCCATGAAAATTACAGACAGTGGAGTTATTGGATATAGAAAATTTAAGAATATATTTAATACGTTAAAAGAAATAGAAGAGTACTGACAGAATGATAAGGGACAGGAAACTCAACCGACCAGGCAGATATCCAAAGAGAACATCTGAAAATGAAAAAAATACAATAAAAGAAGTTAAAACTTCAATAGCTTAAAATAGTATTTTGCAGCTAAAGGCAAAATTAGTGAGTTGTAAGATATTTCTGAGTAATTATATAGACAATGGAAGATGGAAGAGATGAAGATGGAAAATGTGGAAGAGGTATAGGGGCATAGAAAATAGAGCAGAGATTGGCGAGATAGTAAATATTTTAGGCTTTATGGCCCATATGGTCTCAGTCATAACTACTCAACCCTGCTGCTGTAACATGAAAGCAGCCACAGACAATATAGAAATGAATGGATGTGGCCAATAAAACTTTATTGATGAAAACAGGCAGCTGGCCAGATTTGGCCCAGGTTTTATAGTTTGCCCCCCCTGGGAATAAAGTAAAAAGATCCCAATATACACTTAATTAATGCCCCATAAGGAAATAATAGAGAAAACAGGAGTATGACAATGTCTGAAGAAGCAATGGTCAAGAGTTGATGAAATATAATCATTATATTTGTGAGGCCTAATGAATCCCAAGAGGGATAAATAAAATTCACCATTATATTCAGACAATAATGAAACTACAAAATACCAGAGATAAATAATTTTAAAGTAATCCAAAAGGTAAATTACCTTCAAGGGAATGACAATTAGACTGACAATAGATTTTTCAACCTCAACAAAAAAAGTGAGAAGATAGTGGAATAATGTCTTCAAAGTTCTGAAGCAAAAAACTGCTAACAATATTTTATCAGTGAAAATCTTCCAAGAACGAGGGCAAAATAAGGCCCTTTGTAGACAAACAAAACCAGGTTTCTACCAGTAGGTCTTCCACAAAAGCAACTTCTAAGGGAAATAGTTCAAGAAGAAGAAAAATTACCCAAAAGGAAGGTTCAAGGAGGAATGGGGAGAACAGGAAATTGTAAACATGGTGCTAAATCTAAATGTTACCCACAAAGAAAATAAGGATAACAGTGTCTATAGCGATAAAGTAAAGCTATAATTAAAATTGCCAGTAATAATAGCATATAAATTGGAAGATAAGTAGAGTTTAAGTGTTCTAAGGTCCCAGTGTTGTTTGGGAAGAGGTTAAAGATATTGATTTTCAGAAGTTTTTAAGTTAAATATACATTCTAGGATTCTTAAGATTTCTAGGCTAACACTAAAAAACTAGGAATCATGTAACTTCCAAACTAGTGGAGGGGTAAAAAAGGGAAAGAAAGAAAGAAAAGAATGAAGACAAAAGGAAATGTGGTGATTAAAAAAGGTTAAGGCTGTGATATAAAAGAAAATAATAGCTATTACCATTTATTGAGTAGATGCCATGTTAGTCATCTTGAATCGTTAATCTTAATAATTTCATGTAATATACAAAAGAGTACCAGGCACAAAGTGGCATTAAAATGTACAGTTTCTGTTATTACTATATGTCTGTGCTTAAAACAAGATCTGGGACTTACTAAGCACTCATTTATTGAAGAATGAATTAAATGGGAGTGAGTGTTGATTCCTATCTAAAGATGAGAACTGAGGCTCTGAGAAACATGATAAAAAGAAAAGCCTCAGACAGCGTGAAAATGAAACTTGCCTTTTCTACTTAGGAGCTTCGTGGTTTTGAGCATAAATGCCCCTCAATTTTCTTATCTGTGAAAATAAGTCAAACAGTGCTTGACACATAACAACGCTCATTAAATGCTCCCTGCTCACTAAATGGTAGATGCTATTGGTAGGGAACTTGTGCAAAGTCACAGAGCTTGTATTCCAATCCAGGTACAGTATTTGGAATTCAACCACACCTACTTTCCCCTCTACCATGTGGCAGACGTTGCCTCTCTTCTCTGATGCAGAGGTATCCATATAATAGCTGAGGGCCTGAGCTTTGGAGTCAGGCAGACCTGGGTTCATGGCCTGGCTTGACCACTATAGGACTTCAGTTAACTACAGGACTTTGGGCCTTAACTTCTTCAACTGTTGAAAGGGGATAAAAATAGGTACTAAAAAAGGTGGTTATAAGACTGTGAGTCTGCATGCCAATCACTTTGATGGTGGAGGTCACAAATTAGGTCCCAGTTTAATATATGAGAGAGTAAAAGCTTTAGGGAGCAGTAAGAAGAGAACAGTTTCTGACGTTGGAAAAGAGGTGAGTCTGGATGACCTTAAGGTGTTCATTTCTTCCTTAAGCAGAAGCAAAGGAGATACTACAGTGCTTCCCCACTCACCTTCTGACTGGTGAGCAGGTCTCTAGTGACTCCAGACCCAACAGTTGAAATGGGCTGATTGGTAGCATTAAATAATAACCATGCTTATTATATTTGAGTGCTTACTTTGTGGCAGCACTGTGTGCTTTTATGTGAATTATTTAATTATCTCAAAATCTGGTGAAATATTTTAAGTGGGGTTACTATTATTATCCCCGTTTTATCAACGCCAAAATGGAAGAACAGAGATATTAACCAGCTTTCCCAAGGTCAAACAGGTAGTGATGGTGGATCTGGGATTTGGGCCCATCTGCCTACGGAGCCTGTGCTCTTGATCACTGCACTATACCTTAAAATGTGATTGGTCCTGAAGAAAAGAGCCCTCATGTCTGGAAAGCACCTTCAAGGCAATATTGTGGGAAAAGTATGGCCTTTGCCAAACTCGGGTTTGGATTCTGGCTCAGCTTTACTTTGTGGACCTAGACACGGTATTTAACCAGTTTTCTTCTCTGTAAAATAAGGATGGTAGCATCCATTTTCCAAGTTCATTGGGAGGATCAAGTGAGATCATATAAGAAGTACTCAGAAAGACTGGAGACCCTGTATTTCCATCATGGGTCAGGAAGGCCTTAGCTGTACCTGTTCTAAGCAGATGCCTGTGATGCTCTGAGCTGATGATGGGGTGACTTTGGGAGAGTGAGTAGATGAAAGCTGACTTTTTTCTCTGCTCCTTTAAAAGATGACTTGTGCATTGCCCTCAACACCCTTCTATACCCCCGTGCCCCACCCCTCATACACACATATACACAGAACATGGTATTCAGAAAGCTCAGTCTGTTTCCCCTCCCCTTGGCCTTGCCACTCAGTCATGCCAGGTCACCTGTTGAGTTGTTTGATGTTGTGCTAGGCCCTCCATGGGCTCTCAGCTGTCGGCAAGTCTGAGATAACTGACCTCTGCACCACTGGGCATCTACCTCCACTACCATAATAGGGCTGAGCTCCTGGTGACAGCAGCAGCTGGGTTCCACAGTCCTAAACTCGACTCTGTGCTTCCTTTCTCACCTGTGTATACCAGCACTATTCCATTTGCTTTCCTGTCTTCTTTATTTCAAAAAAATTTTATTGTGGCAAAATACACAGAATATAAAATGTATCCCTTTTAACCATTTTTAAAATATTTATTTTGTTTATTTGGTTGCACCGGGTCTTTGTTGCAGCAGGCAGCCTCCTTAGTTGCAACACATGGGCTCCTTAGTTACAGCTCGAGGGCTCCTTAGTTGTGGCACATGGGCTCCTTAGTTGTGGCATGCAAACTCTTAGTTGCAGCATGCATGTGGGACCTAGTTCCCTGACCGGGAATTGAACGCAGGACCCCTGCATTGGGAGCACAGAGTCTTAACCACTGCGCCACCAGGGAAGTCCCCTTTCTAACCATTTTTAAGTGTACAATTCAGTGACATTAATTACATTCACACCGTTGTGCCACCATCACCACTATCCATTTCCAGAACTTTTTCATCATCCCAAATAGAAACTGTACCCATTAAACAGTAATCCCCGTACACTCCCCACCCGAGCCCAGGCAACCCCTATGCTACTTCCTGGCTCTATGAATTTGTATCTAGAGTAGGCGCTTCACATAAGTGGAATCATACAATACTTGTCCTTTTGTTTCTGGCTTCTTAACATAATTTCTCCAAGGTTCATCCGTGTTGTGGCATTTATCAGAATTTCATTCCTTTTTAAGGCTGAATAATATTTGTTTATCCATTCATCTGTTGATGAATGCTCTCTTATCTTTAATCAGATTTCTTTGGGCATATCATAATTTGCAATCATATGGAGAGAATAGCCTCTTTCCTTGAAGCAGAACATGGAGTAGGGTCACTGTCCCAGGTGGGGGGGGAGGGTGCAGCCAAGTGTGCTGTTTGTAAACGCTGCTCTGAAGTCTCTTCTGGGGTTCCACCCTTTCAGAGGTCTCTTCTCAACCGGTACATAATGTGCTGGCATCACCTAAACCCAGAAGTGCTAGTGGGAAAGGAAAGGAGGTATTATCTGGGGCTGCAAGCTTGCCTTTACCTGTCTTCCTGGGGGCAGAGCCTACTGTTGCCCCAGGGGTGCTCTGTTTCCAGTGCTGTAGGCAAAGGATCTAGAGACTCTGGAGTGCTTTGGTTTTCCTGTTTGTATTTTTGAGTTTGTGTTTGTGTTTTTGTTTTGTATATTTCTTCTCATCAATCTCCTTCATTTCTGGTCTCCTGCTTGGCACGTCTGTGTTTTTGTGTGTACTATACTATAATCATAGGGTTTCTTCATAGAGACATGGCCTGTCTTTATTTAGACTTCTGTATCTGGGAGTTCCCTTAGGGGAAGGGCTGTCTTCCTTTCTCTGAATCTTCTTCCATCCTTTTTTGTTCCCCTTTCTCTGCTTCTCTCCCTTTCACACCCCCTCAGTGCACCAGAGCTGCATAGCCTTTATCTGGACCCTCAAGGTGTCTGTGGCTAAGATGATGATACACACGGTCATCACACACACCCTCAGAGTGTCTCACAGTTACTTCTCGGACGAAGTGGGAGAACCTATACTAATCCTCTGAGGTCATCAGGACAGGAATCTCCCAGCTCCAATGTTCTAAAATTATCTGACTGTTTCATACAGGCTGCTCTCTTATCCCTTATTCTTATTGCTGTTTATCTCCACTTTCTTTATAGGAACTTTTAGCATGTAGTACGTCTTAGCTTCTAGGCTCTTCCTGTGGTTGTGTGGCCTTAACTGAGTCATGTCACCTTTAAGACCATGTGTTATAAAATCTGTAGAGGGAGTAACATCATCAGTCCTGTTTATCTTAAAAGGCTGTTTCAAATCACACGTCAAAATGCTTTGAAACTATGAGGCGGTACCCGGATGTGAGTTCTTACCACAGTTTTTTTGACTCTCATGAACTTTCTGCCTTTCTCCTCAGTTTTCCTGACACCACTTAACAGAAAACCTCAGGCAGGCAGATTCCACAGTTAGGGCTGCAAAAGTTGGAGATTGTGGAGAGGTCTGTAAATGGGAGCATCAATGTCTTCCCGGCACATAGAGCCAGCATCCAGACCCGTACTGGGAAGTATAGGAACAAGGTGGCCAGAGGCAGCGCAAGCCCCTGACAAAGGGGCGTCCTTGGTTGCCTCTATTCTGCGAAAGCTTCTTTTTTTTTTTTTTTAATATTATTTATTTATTTCTGCGTTGGGTCTTTGTTGCTGTGCACGGGCTTCCTCTAGTTGCCGCTAGCGGGAGCTACTCTTCGTTGCGGTGCTGGGGCTTCTCATTGCGGTGGCTACAGGGCTCTAGGCACGGGAGCTTCAGTAGTTGTAGCCTCGCGGGTTCTAGAGTTCAAGCTCAGTAATTGTGGTGCATGGGCTTAGTTGTTCCATAGCATGTGGGAATCTTCCCAGACCAGGGCTTGAACCTGTGTTCCGTGCATTGGCAAGCGGATTCTTAACCACTGTGCCACCAGGGAAGTCCCTCTGAGAGCTTCTTAATGCAACTGATCTTCATCCAAAGGCAATGATACAAAAGAAGTAATAACCCTCTCAGCTTCTTATGAGGTCAGTTACTCTCATTGTCGCCTTTTTTCAGATAAGGAAATTAAGGCCTAGGAAGAATGGATTTGGAGGAGAGTGTGCTGAGGGGAAGGCAAGCCTAGTGCTACTTGGGAAGAACTGTTAAGGAAAAGTCTGTGAGCTGTGAGGGGCAGGAGCCTGGCCAACAGTGGGTAGATCTGGCCCCCAGCCAGAGCTCCAGCAGGGCCTGGGCCCACAGGGCTGGCTCCTCCTGGTACATCCTCTGGTCACACTGGATTCACTTCTGGTTTTCTTCCTTGGATATTTCTTAGGGTCTAGTGACCCAAGGCCATGTGCCAGGTTGACAGTTAAGTGCAGCTGCCAGCCCGTAAGTTACCTTTATAAAGATCTTAGCAAGACGCTCCCTTCAGATGAACACAGCCCACGGGTGCATAGCCTACCTGGCAAAACTGAGCATGTCTCATCTCCCAAACCCCTCCTTACCATGTACTCATCATATTCAGGGCACACCTATGTGTAACTTCTCTGGAAAGCTGTAAGAAAGCTTCACTTTGCTCAGGGTGTGGACTGAGCCCAGAGTTGGGGGGTAGGGGTGCTGTGATTGAGCTCTCCCTGGCAGTCACTTGATGGCTGCAAGCTGGCCTGCAGGGCAGACCCTGGAGGTGTTGGATACACATAGGTGAATGGCTAAGTGAGGTATTTCCACCCTTCATTTGACACCTAATACAGATTTCTTTGCATCATCTGCCCCCTGCTTTCCCATCTAGATTTTTTTTTAATATGTATTTATTTGGCTACGCTGGGTCTTATTTCTGGCAAGCAGATCTTCGTTGCGGCATGTGGAATCTTTAGTTGCGGCAGGCGGGCTCTTAGCTGCAGCATGTGGAATCTAGTTCCCTGACCAGGGATTCAACCCGGGCCCCCTGCATTGGGAGCATGGAGTCTTAACCACTGGACAACCAGGGAAGACTCCCATCTAGATTGTATAGTCTTTTTGTCCCAGTGCTCAACACATTGTTTGACTCATAGATGCTTCCGTGTAAAATGAGGGGATTTGTATTTGGCTTTCCCCAAAGTTCCCTGCAGGGCTGGGATTCAGGGATTCTGTGAAATGCTGTATTTGGTAGGAAAAGCAGAGAATCTGCTCCCTAAAAAGGCGAGGAACTTACCCTTGAGTGCAATTACTAATAATGAAATTGTGATTAGTTCTGGCCTGCCTCCTAGTTTGTGGCCAGTAAAGCCCTGACGCCACTCTGCTTTGAGGAGGTAGCGGGGCAAACATGGTGCGTAACCTACAAAGGTGCTGCAATCGCTGCTCCTGGGTGTGGCGTCCTGAGCAGCTCTGTCTCCTTTCCAGCTCTCCAGTGTGAGTCAAGCTGGCAACAGCTCTAGGGGAGGCATCCAGGGGTTTTTTGTACAATGCAGAGAGCTGCCCATGAGCATGAAACGGAATTCCTAGGCCAGGTGGCCCCATTCACCTAACAGTTCCTGCTGGAAAGAAATGGTAGCATTTTGGCACTTGACACTATGTTGCCCCATCTGCCTCCTTTGGAATGAGAGTAAAGAGTCCTGACCAGGGGGCCTGGGGAGGCAGTACACTGATGCCGGTGTAGAGGGTGGCCAGTGGGGTGGGCCTCAATTCTGGGGAACAGCACCTCTACGCATCACTTCTGGGGATGGTTGTCTCACCTGTCCTCTTACAGACAAAACTCAGAGGCTTTGGAAGTCCTTGCCTTTCCCAAAGCAATTCATTTTCGTCCTCTGTTCTCCTTGACTCCTGGGTTAGGTTGGCTGGGCATTTGATATAGAAGTTGCTTATCTTCCTATGTAATTCCTAGATTTATCTCAACCACTACATAGTGTCTTATCATCCTAAAAATGGGGCCTTCACCCTCACCTCTCCAGGAAGAACGGGGACTATCAAGACTGCCCATTTTCTTTCCCCTGTAACCTTCTGTAAACGTCTCTTCATTTCACCATATCCCCCTCCTGTCTTGGCTCTCCCTTTGGAAGAAAAAGGCAGTTCACCCTCCTACCCCTCTTTAGGGCCATATTCTCTTTGTTCTCTTGGAAACCATGGCAACCTGGCCTAAGAGGCCACTTCTACCATCTTGGAAGTTAATGTTCTAAAACTTGTACTCACAGCTGTGAGCTCTCTAACACGTTTTTCCAAAATGGGACAGGAGCCTCTGAATTTTCAGTTCTGCTGAAAGAAGAAAGTTTCAAACAAATCAACCCCTATATAATCCTTTGACAAGTTGGTTAGGAACGGGAGCAATGCTCCCTGTAAGATCTGGAGTGTGAATATAGGCAACATTAGCTAGAAATCCTGAAGCATATTCTGGAGTGTGGTCCACACTTATTTTTCTTATGTTCTTCTTTCCCTTCTCACGATTACATGGTTACTTAGAAGACTCTGTTGGAGGTGGTTATCTTTTAGCTTACACCAACTTTTTTTTCTTTTTCTTCTTGATGTGTTTGTACTTCTTGCTCTGGTGCTACCTTTTAAAGCCCCAAGTTGGGAATCCAGGGAGCTGTGATGATTAACTGCAGGAGCCGATAGAAGAATTCCACAGCCTTAGACGGCAAAGTTTCCATAGCCTCATTGCTCGGGGACTTCCCCCATGAAGGAGTCCTCTTTCTTGAATTGGCTGTTGGAGGTGGGAGGGGAGAGAGGGGGCTGGCCTGCCCTCCACTTCTCTTTGGACTTGGCTGCTTGCCGAAGGAGGGCTTAGTGTCTGAAGCCCTGAAGGGAGGGCACTGACCCCTCCCCCCGCACTGAAAAGGATTGCTCTCTGGTGATGGAGATCTTAACTGATTTGGAACAGCTGGCCAGGGCGTGTGAGATTGGAGAAGCTGGGAAGAATGCTCCTACAAACTTTTGCAGAAGCAAATGGTAGGCAGATAATGTGAGATGCCTGCAAAGTTCTGGCTCTGCTGGATTAGCTGTCTTTGCTGCTCTTCCTCTAGACCCTTCTGCGAATCCTTGAATACTTGCATAGCGGTGGAGAGCTAGGAGAAGGTGGCCGTGTCACCAAGGAGCTGAATGTTCACCTCCATCTGTCTATTCCCAGCCTCAGTTTTCTAGGCTCAGAGTGGAACTCAGGTGGAATAGTGGAGCCACCTTGCAGCTTGTGGTTGGATAGGACAAGCTTATCATGTTCAGTTCTGAATTTTCAGCTTCTGTGGCTGCACTGAAGAAGCCAGAGTCCTGTTGTAGCCCCAGGTGTATTTTATATCTGTCTAATCTCCCAGCCTCTTCCTCCATCAGGCCACTTCCTATTTATACTGCATTGGAAACTTGGCTGAGCATACTAAATCCTGACTCTAGTTTTTAATCCATAGGAATAGTCTCATATCCTTCCTCTCCCCCCATCTCTGTTAGGGCTCCTCACTTCTGAGTCCTCAGTGTTTGCCTCTGCTTCAAGCATGGTTAGATATTACATATTCAGCTTATCCAGGCAAGCGCCAGATGGATTTGAGTGAATGCAGATTGGCTCATAGAGCTCCTCCCGTGTGCCTTTGGGCCCATCGTGCATGACCTGTGACACGGATCATCCTGTGTTGGCACTAGCTGCGGCAGCCCCATGAACGCCCAGCTTGCCTCTCAGCACTCCCATACTCCTTTGCTATTTGAGCCAATATGGACTTGACAGGGCTGATTGGTTTCAGAAACTACCCAGGTAAGGAGAGTGGAATTCTGTCCAATTAGGTTGTCCCTGGAGATGTGGAAAAGAGAGAATGAGAGATTTTGAGATTCAGATAGATTAGATAGATAGATCGATAGATAGTTAGGGGGAGAGGAAGAGAGAGAAGGAAGGAGGCAAGAAGAGAGGGAGATAGGGAGATAGGAAGAGAGTGAGAGATGGGGAGGGGGATATACAGAGATAAGAAAAAACAAAGTGAGAGGCTTGGAAAAGAGGTATAGAGAGAAAAATGAGGGTGTGGAAAAAGATGGGTACTGAGTATTTTCCCCATGATTTCTGGCAGCTCAGTGCTTCAGAAATAATCCAGAAAATGTCCTTTTTACCACTTCCTACAGACCTCCCCACAACCAACATCATCATAGTTCTCCCAGGTTCTTCCTTGGAGGTACAGCAGTGATGTTTAAAATGCTGTGTGTGGGAGTTTAGAATCAAATGGGTGTTAGGAGAACTTGAATTCTTTATAGTTTACCTTTGTTTCTGCCTAGAGAGTGGATGATTCCTGCAGTGATGGCTGGTTTTCCTTTTGTCTGCACCAGAAAAGCCCTTTGACTGTGTCCTGGAGAACAAGCTTGATGTGCCTCCAATCCACCAATGGCCCCAGAGGGAAGAGAGGGAGATGGGGCCTGTGCTGAGGAGGGTGGCTCTTGGGACTTACAGACAATTGATACTCTGTGCAGATTGGGTCCCCTTCTGGGCCTTCTATCTTTCTCCTTCCCTTGGAAACAAAAGCAACCCGAGCAGAGAAGGGTGATTCATTTACGAGCACTACATGTTAGGTCTGCCACTGGGGCAGACATTGGGAGAGAGATGTGATACAACCTTTCTGCTCACTCAGAAGAATACACAGTACCTTCCACTTTCTCTCCCGTGAGACTTCCATAAACAGCAACCAGCTGGGGCTGAGTCACCTTTCTGCCTGCCCCTTGTCTCTTTCAACAATGGGCCCTGTGTCCGTCACCGTGGATCTGAGCCCTTTTGAATAGATGCTCTTTCTAACCGTGATTTTTTGAAGCTTGCTCTACCTTGGGGGTTCTGAGACATGTCTACTTCTTTGTCTTTTATGTGTTCCCAAGTAATGGCCACTCAGCCTGAGTAAGTACCCTGAGACTTAGAAACAATGGGGTCTATGATGCTATAAGCCTACTCTCAGCAATCCCATGTTCGGCCCTTTCCTCACCTCCTCCCTTCTCTCTTCCTACCCTACAGGAACAACAAGATGCTGATGACAGTTGGTTTGACAAGCCTAGAAACCATGCCTGCTCTGCTCTTTTGACCTCAAGGTGCTGCCAAGACTGATTTCTGTCCCAAGTTCTGATTTTCCCAGCATGATTTTATCAACTAACCCGGGCTGTCAGTTAGGACTTTGACCTCTCCTGGGGCAGCAGAGGGTGCTTCCTTTGTGGAATCGGCAGCAGCTTCCCCCTTCTGCCTCTCTCCTCCCCTTGGGGGCTATTCTCCTTAATAGCCTCTCTGAACCACAGCGTTATAATCTGAGATGGATAGAATTGATCAGTCTGTGGGATTTGCTCTTCTTAACACTGCCCTAAATTTATATTTTAATCTGATTAATATACCCATCGCCAGTGGGTTTTTTCTCCTACTAAGGGTTTAACAAGCCGAAAGGAATTGGAATAAGGTGGAGAAAGAGGAATGGTAAAAATCCTGCAGCATCTTTGGTGTTCCAACCAGCTGTCTCTGGAAGGTGGCTCTCTGTGCCTTAGATATCATTTAGTGACTGGCATATTTTATCAGTCAGCACACACTTTCAGCTCAGTTGTGTATGTGTGTGGGGGTGTGCGTGTGTGAGATTACTACATGGTAATCTTCCACTCTCTTGCCCCTCTTGAGCTCCCTGTGCCCGATGGCCCATTTCTTTGTTCTCATTTGTTATTCTAAGTTTGGCTGAGCGAGTGGAGAAGGTAGGAGGCTATAGAGCCCCATCCATTAGCCGGAGACTGCTCCCTACTTCTACCAAAATCTTTTCCCATGTGCCTAGTGCCCTGCAGACATATGTGTCCAAGGATACATCAACCTCGCTTTCCATCATCCTTTAGCAGCTGAACTTTGCTGACTCCTTGGTGCTGGTGAGAGGTCCTCACCACTCCGACTAGAACCTCAGATCTTGTTGTGCAAGAGTATCCCTTCAGCCCAGAGCTCCCTGAGGAGGGAGAATTGGATGAAGCTTCTCTGCACAAATGGCGGAAAGGTGTCCCTTCCGAGGCACCTCCGAGCTCATTTCCTGCGACCCTTCGGCCGGGAGTGGCTGGGCTCCATGCTGGGGGGCGCTGCACCCAGGTGGGGGAGGGGGGTTGCCTTGTGGCTCTCTCCCCATGACCCCTGTTGGAAGGCTCTGTATCTTCATCCTGATGGTACTGGCAGCCAGTGGGGGCTGGTGGGGAGTGAGGGGATGTGAGGAATGCTGCTGGCTGGAGCCGGCTTTTGACAGGAAGCAAGCGGACAAAGCACCTTTGTCTCTTCTCAGTGTGAGGGGTGCAGAGGTGAGAAAACCCTGAGTTTGGGCCTTTGTCCTTGATGAGCTGAGGCAGAGGCAAGTCGGGGCAGGAAGCCATCCATTCCCTTCTTTAAAGGAACTTGCTGTCCTCCTCACTTCAGTTTTCCCCTTGCTGGCTCAAATTCCGTGTTCTATAGTCTGGCCATACTCTTTTTGTTCCTGAGAAAGTTGTGGTGGCTCTTTTTTTTTTTTTTCTTTTTTAAGCTGTTTTAGGGGGTTGGGAAAGGAAAACTTTAAAAGTAAAATAATAAAAAACAGACCACTCTGCCATGACAGGCACATAAATAGCTACACCATAGCCAGGCTGCACATCACTTCGCCATAGCAACCTCATCGCGTGTTTATAGCAGCCTGTCGCCCCAGCTGGAAAACAGCAGCTGCTGTTGCTCATCAGCCTCACCCGTGCCGCTGCCTTGGCCTCAGAGTGGTGGGCAAGCCCCCCCCACCCCAGAGGTGTTGCAGGGGCCACAGACCAGCCCTTCTGTAGGGGCCGTGGGAAATGGCAGAGCAGAAGCAGCACGGGGTTCAGATGTGCCAGGGGCGGTAATATTTGGGGAGCCTGAAGTGAGTGGTGGCCGTCTTTTGTGTCCGTTTTTTCCCTCCCTTGGGTACCGCCCCATCTCTCATCTCCTCCTGAGTAGGAAACAGGCGTGCAGAGAGTGCTTAGCTGCACCTGAACCCGAAAGCCGTCTGGGTGCCCCTCTGACCCTCACGAGCTGGCTTATTTTAACTTTCTGAATCAGTCTTGGCTTCTGTTGCAGCCTGTTCAGGGAGGTCCTCTCAAGTCTGCTTTCTCAAGGACTCATAGGAGAGGGGCTTTCCTTGGGAGGATCATGGGTCTCTCTGGGAAAGGGGGCTGCCCCAAGATGAATGGAAGCAGAGATCAGCATTCTGGAAGGACTAAAGGAGGGCGCGATGTGACAAGACCCCCCTGTGCCTCCCCGTCAGCCTGGATCCAAGGACAGTGTTGGGACCGGGCCCCCAGTCGAGGCTCTCAAAGTGCTTTAGCCTGGTGTTGCTGGAGAGTCTCACTATGTTGTAAACTCTGCATTGTTCTGGAGTGTGGTACGCAGACCAGCATCAGCATCCCCTTGTTAGGGAGCTTGTTGTAAATGCACATTCCCAGGCCCCATCCCAGACCTCCTGAACCAACAACTCTGGGAGCCCTCCCGGGAGTCCTGATGCTCACTCAAGTTTCAGAACCACTGCTCCAAGGCAAAACACAAGTGCAAAACGTAGCGGCAGGGCAGGAATAGAGATTCAGACACAGAGAACAGACCTGAGGACACGGGGAAAGGGGAGGCTGGGACATAGTGAAAAAGTAGCATTGACATAGATATATACTACCAAACGTAAGGTAGATGGCTAGTGGGAAGTTGCTGCATAGCCCAGAGAGATCGGCTTGGTGCTTTGTGACAACCCAGAGGGGTAGCATAGGGAGGGTGGGAGGGAGACTGAAGAGGGAAGGGATATGAGGATATATGTATACATATGACTGATTCACTTTGTTGTACAGTAGAAACTAACACAACATTGTAAAGCAGTTATACTCCAATAAATATGTATTTAAAAAAAAAACAAAAACGCAAGTGCAAGAGAGTATGATCTGCCCACTTTCCAAAGACCAGAGCTGACCTGGCGGCTCCTGTCTGTACAACATGTAAAGAAGGAAGAGGGAAACTGGGGCAGTGAGATGACGGCTTGTTCGGGAGTGCTCCCGGCTCTCTTTCCTCATGAACGCCATCTTCTCAGCATGGAGCCCTTGTCCATTTGCCTGGGAATTCCAGGAAGTAGCTGGGCTGAGAGAAGGCTGGAATCGGCAGAGGCAGGGGGTAGCTCTCTGTACTCCCTACCGGCAAGGCTGTCACGGAGCGGGGCGGGGCGGAGGGGGGGTGATGGGAGTGCCAGCCAGGCAGGGTGTCCAGTGTGTGGCACTCTGGCTAGTGTCTGGGTCACACAGAAATGTTATTTTGCTTCCTCTCCTCCTGAGACCCTGGGACAGCTGCCCATGGCACTCCCTTTCGGTGGAAGAGATATGGCCTCCTCAGTCTGAGGCCAGGCAGCTTTCCTCTCACCCTGAGGCCTCCACCAGAGCCTGAGGCCTGGGAGCAGCGAGATCCTGACTGACTCCAGTAGTCAAGGGAGATTGACCTTCCTCTCCCTCTCCATGAGCATGGAGTGATTCTGCTGAAATTTGTTTCTAAAAATAACACAGGAGCCAATCCAGCTGCTAAAAAGCCCCTTGACTCCCTAGGGACCAAAATGTGGAAAAACCACCGCAGCCCCAAGAAAGGCAATCTGTGTTGGCCAAGAGAGTGTGTGTCCTGGATATGTGAATGCTGCTGCCCAAAAGTCTGCCCTCTGTCGGCTGACCTGGTGGCTTACCGTCCCAGGTTCAAGCAGCTGCACCTTACTTAGTGTGAGAGGCAGGTACCCTTCTAACCCATATCCTGAGCACTTCCCACAATCTGGCCAGCACGCCTTCCACTAGACAGCAGACCTTCCGGATGGCACTACTGCTCCCACCTGAAGTCAGCTCTTGTCTTCCTTCACCAACTGAAGGCGGTCGCTGTACCATCCTCTGCATTTTTTGAGCTCGAGCTTGCTGTGAACACTGCCTCAGCACCCCCTGAGTCACAGGAGGCCACAGAGGTGAGCCAGGCCAGTATGACTCAGATTATTTGGCAAGAGGGTATATTCCATTTGGCTCTAGGCTCGAGGGACTGCCTGTTTTCATCATGATTTATTGATGCTATTATTAGGATGAATCCAGCAGGGGGACAATGCCCTGCTAGGCACATTCGGCTTCAGTTTCCCGACCCATGCCATGAAGCTACCTGTCTCCATCTTGATGGTCCTGGGGTCTCTGACGGGCTGGATCCACAAGGCAGATGATCAGGAACAGACTGTCATCAGCCTTGGGTCAATTCTTGGTATCGATGTTTAGAGAAAGCTTGTGCTATCGATGGGCCTGACCTTCTCCCTGCTCTCTGAAGGCATCTGGCCAGAACTGATAAGTTTTGTCCTCATTGTCGTAGACAGTACAGCCCCTCCAGGTCTGAAAGGCTTCAGCATCATAGTATGTTTTATTTTTGTCACACCTCAGGTGCAGACTATTGAGTCCATCATCCTGTGGATTCATAGCCCAGTATTATCGTTGGTCCAGGCAAGGCCCTTCCTGTGCTCAGTGGCATTCTAATGTGATACTATGTATCTTTTTGTCTAAATACATTTCCTAAAATGTATAGTTTAGCTTTAGACGCATGTGTTTTTAATTTTTGTTAAAGCGCCTTTTTTACCTCCACAAAGCCCTGTTTTTAAGATCAGCAATATGGTTGTGTGTACATTTGATCTGGGCTTCTAACTGTTGCATAGTATCCCCTGTTATCTAGCTCACCTATGTTACCTGTCCATCACTGGGAGAGGGGATCCCAGGTTGTCTTCAACTCCATCACCACAAATAATGTCCCAGTGAACATGCTTGCACGTGCCCCTCTCTGACCCTGTGTGAGAATTTCTTTAGGAGAGGTGCTCAGTGGGTGACTGCTTCCAAGGTATGTATAGACTTAGTCGGGTCAAGTACAGGGTGGCTCCAAGGAGGAGGGGAAAATTCTGGATCCCTGAGATCCAGGGGTTGAGGGCAAGACATTTTCTCCAGAAGATGACTCTAGTACTGCATTTCTGCTGCTGAACTGAAGAAGGCACTCTCAGGGTAGTAGACTTGGGGATGGGGAAGGTAAGCAAGGGAGCCTCATGTATATACCACCACCTAACCAACAAGTGATGCTTTCTCTTTAAGGAGAGAGTACTCACCAGAACTCGAGTCCTAGGGGCTAGTTGAGGATTAGCATCAGCTTCCAGCACCAGGGCCAGAACTGCAGGCTACAGTGTGCCATGCTGTGGTCAGTACAGAGGCGTGGTTTTGGTGCCTCAGCCCTCACTTGGCACCGGCATGGCTGTTGCTGACAATGACAGGTGGTGCCGCCCACTACCTGAACTTTAGCCAACATCCTCTGCCTCTGACCTTCCTCCCATATGCCTCCAAAGGGCCTCAGTAGACTGAAGGGGAGGGTATGTATGCAGGTCTGCTCTGCAAGTCAGCAGGCATTAGAGGAGCAATTAGGGCAGGACGGGCATGAGAAGGGAAAGAGAACCTGGGACCACGATGAGGATGGCTGCTAGACCCAAGTGGCGGGTCATGGGAATAAGGGGCCTGTAATGAGGAGGGAGCTGAGCAGCCTCTATATGGAGTTTAGAGCTTCAGAGAGAAGGGCCGGCCAGGGATGTTTCATGCTAGGCAGCCTGCTATGTTCAGGGGCTTGCCAGCTTTCTTGAAAGGCCCTCTTAGAGGTATGGCAGTACCAAGAAAGGGAGTGAAGCTTAAGACACCATAGGTAATGGCAGAGGACCTGCCCCTGCTGGAGAAATGAGGGAGAGAATCAAGAGCAGGGGCTCTCTGTGCCTCTCCCCAGTCCCTGTGGGCTGCACGGTTCTGGGTGTGAGATGATGGAGTGGAGGGAGCCCTCAGCCCCACTCCTTCGATCTCTAGGTGGGAACTGGATAGACTTAGAATCATGCCAGTCCAGGGCCAAGGGCATTCTGGCTGGGGGGATACATATGTGCGGGGGGGAGGGGATGGAGTAAGAGTGTCTGCCCCTCATAAGCTGTGGCTTTCCCCCTACACCTGCTCAGGAAGCTCAAAGAGGTAGGGAGGTGCTTCCCTGACATGTTGTAGAGCCTTTAGGGGTTGTGGGCCAGGGACAGATAGATAGGATTGTATGGGCCTTCTGATCAAGCTTTAGGAAGTAAAGCTGTAGCTTTGCTTCCATTTTCCTTATAGGATTGTCCTTGTACTTAAGGCAGGGTGGCTTTGGATTCAGACTAGGACAGACATCTTGGTTCTCTGCATCTATATTTCCCCACTATAAAATGGGATTTCTTCCTTACAGGGCCGTCAGTGAAGATTCAGTGAAACAGTATGTGAAATAATGATAATAACTACTATGCTAGGCTGATGCTTGTATAATACACACGTGTGCGTGTGTGTGTGTGTGTTTACGTATATGATTTCTCTCTCAATGGGGAAGGGTGGGCTTGAAGCAGGTTTCATATTTCAGTCTGGTGCATTCTAAGGTCCTGTGCCACCCCCCTCCCCACCCGCGCTAGGTCTTCCCTTCTTTACTCTCATATCCTGCATGGCACGGACGCTCCAACCAGAGAATCTCCAAGTGCTACCAACTCACTTCCGAGCAGAGGCTCCCAGCCCAGTGAAGAGGGCCGGGCACGAGAGTCCGCTCCACTGAGCAGTCCCTGCCTGCAGCCCGGAGGCCAGAGTTAAGCATGACCACTTATTATTCCAGGCAGGTCTGGCTGCAGTGCTGCAGCAGCATGAAGTCCTAGGCCCCTGGCCCCTCCTATTTCCTTTCTCTGGTTTCCATTCATACTTCATTTCCCATGCATCACGCCAGATTCATTAGGAGGTTTTGGCGGGGGAGATTCAGGGGGTAGGTTTCTTTCAGATCCTCAAAATACCCAACTCTATCCCCTACGTAGGGAGTTACCCTTTTTCCTCAGAGTCTGGGAATGCACCCCAGGAAAGTTTCTAAGAGTAAGGGATTTCTTGACAAAATTGGAGGAAACAGTGTCTGACTATTGTTTATGGTTTGGTGGCTTAAGACATGAGGTTTCTGTCTCTGGCAGTTCCTCTCTTTGGAACTTGCTAGGGAGCTTAGCTGCAGACTGAGTTATCAGGATGTGTAGGGTGGTCTGCTTCTTAGGTATGTGTAGGAACGGGAGAGGGTCTATTTCACCCTCATTGCCTGGGATGTGATGTAGTTGATTCTGAAAAAGAAAGAGCCAAGTGTAAGAGTCAGCATTTCCTCTAAGTGGTAATGAGTATTCTCTGTACCCCAGAGATGCCTCCTTCTTAAAGGACTTATTAGATATTTGTCAGAAAATGAGGAGGTCCAGACTTGAAGGAAGGAATAATGTGTAAGAAAAAGAGGATCAGGCAGTCACAGGCCACTGACTTGCCAAAGAGCAATCACTTTTTATGTCTTTGGACCTCAGTGTCTTCATCTGTAAGGTGAGAGTCACAGCTGTCTTACCTAAAATTGATATGATGATCCTTTCATGTGTCACTACAAGTTGTAGAACAGATGTTACAGACCTTTAGGAGGAAAAGAATTAAAATGATTTAATGATCATGTAAGTAGTACGATTTCTTGCCCCTGCAGGAAGGGATGAGAGTTCCCCCTCCACCTCATCATCATTAGGCTGGCAAAATGCTAGAAACGGGGAGTGAGAACATACCTTACCCAGAAGGCCTTGAGCTGAATGAGTAATCCTGACCTGACAAGAGGTGTTACCTCCTAGGCATCTGAGCTTTGCGCCTGAGGCTGAGGCGGTGTGAGCACTTACAGAGTATTCTTTGCCAGTTGCCTAATAAGGTTAGGGGCTAGGCAAGCTCAGCATTTGTTGCTCTAAGAGCTCAGAGAGAAATATTGGCATCTGCTATGCCTCTGAATTCCGGAAGAACTTTCACAGAGAGCCCAGCTTAAGAAGGGGTCCCAAATGGGCACTGTCCCTTTGACTTTGTGCTAGCAGCTTAGTGCTTGACCTATGTATGTGTCTCTAGAGCAACCTGAAGCAGACACACCTCATTCTTTTCCACTTGTCCCATGTGTTCTAATCTTAAGTGACCTTTTCTTATTGGTTGTCCATGTGAGTGGAAGAATCTCTCCTGTTTGATCTCTTAAGACTGCCCCTGCTTCTCTAGAGATCCAAAGCGTCATTGCCTAGTAGTAATTGCTAATGGTTATAGCCTAGCTAATGGTTACTGCTATTGAAGTTGCCTTGGAATTTTCCATTCTTTTGGGGGTATGGGAATTCCCCCTGGCAAGGAAAGATGGAGGGACACATGGAGATAATGCCTCTTCTGCTTAAAGGGCTAGATAACAAAAGTTCATTAAGATCAAATTAAGCTTTTTCTCATCACTTGAGTGTCCTATACTGGACACTGGTCATCCTTCATCTAAGATTTTCAAGCACTATTTCTCTTTATAATCCCATTCCTTTATCACTTTCTTAGGATGGTGTGAAAGGGTAGGGCTGATTCTTCCCCCAGATAAAGATGGGAGGAGCTGAGCCCTAAGAAAACTGAGCACTAAGAAGGCCAAGTGACTTGCCCAAGGGATGTCTGGGATGATTGTAAATCTGGTTCTGAATCTACTACTTGTTATTCAACCAAAAAAATTAGCTGAATGCCTGTTCTATTTAGGTATTCATCTAGGCACTGGGGAGAAAGCAGTGAACAAGACATGTGAAAAATCTCTACCTTCATGGAACACACATGGCAGTGGGTAGAGATTAAAAAAGTAAAATCTTATGATTTCCAGTTAAGCTCTTGATCAGCACTGTCTTCAACATCCTCTTGAAAGGTTAAGGAGTTCTACTTAAGGGTCAAATGGGCTTCTTGGCGCTAAAGCCCTTCCCACTGCTTCCAGGCTTGGAGAAGAAGCTGAATTGGAGACAAAAGTCTGGTACTGCCTTATCCCTATGCCAGTATAATTGAGGGGAGTTTGACACACTGCCTCTGGTTCTCTCCAGACCTCCTTCTTCCCCAGGATTCTCTGATGATATCTAAAAAGAGGGAGTATGATGTTTAAAAAACAGTAGCAACAACAACAAAACAAAACCCTGCTTGCATAACCCTTCGTAAGTCAGAGTAGCTCTAAAAATTTATGGTAGAAGGAGACAGAGGGCATACTGGGAGAGGGAGGGTTCCACTCCCAGTGGAACCTGACAAGAACAGGATTGATTAGAATTAGCAGGAACTTTGGCCGCATGTGATTTTTGGAAAAGTAATTGATAAAAGAGTCATGTCCTTATTTGATGGTCCTTGTATTTCTTTGTTCACCTTCTAGAAGCAAGGATGTCATCTATTTATTAGAGAGGGGCTGACAAGGGCTGGGTCCCCAGTGTTCAGGTACTATGTTCAGGTGCTGGTTAAGTGTTCAGGTGCAATGTTCAGGTGCTGCCCCTTTACTTTTTTTTTTTTTTTTTGCAATTAAAAATTTTTTTTTCATTTTTATTAATTTTATTTATTTATTTACTACATTGGGTCTTCGTTGCTGCGCAGGCTTTCTCTAGTTGCAGCAAATGGAGGCTACTCTTCATTGAGGTGCGCAGGCTTCTCACTGCAGTGGCTTCTCTTGTTGCAGAGCACGGGCTCTAGGCGAGCACAGGCCTCAGTAGTTGTGGCTCACGGGCTCTAGAGCACAGGCTCAGTAGCTGTGGTGCATGGGCTTTGTTGCTCCGCGGCATATGGGGTCTTCCCAGCCCAGGATTGGAACCCGTGTCCACTGCATTGGCAGGCGGATTCTTAACTCCTGTGCCACCTGGGAAGCCCTGCCCCTTTACATTTAAATAGCTGATATGTGGCACTCCTCCTGCATCACATGCAGCTGCCCCTCTGTGAAGCTGAGAACAGGGCTCAGGATAAACCTTCTCACCTTCATCCTCCTTGTTCTCATCTATACATCCTCCTGCCCCTCTCTCCCTAGTCAGCACGTGTAAGAGGTAATGCATGCCTTCCTGAGGGGAGAGACACTGATCTGAGGCCCCCTGGTGTCACTCACATGCAGACTGACTTTGCTCCCCTACTGACCTTATTGTGGCCCAAGGCCATATCTGAATCGATAGCTGTCATATTCCTGCCACCCCAGAGAAACTTGAACACTCACAGCCTTCAGACTCACTATCGTTCCTTCTGAGAGGTCCTTCTGTCCCCTTTATGTGAAAAGGTCCCACCCTATATCCCCCACTGGCAGAACATTTTACTCACTCTTTCCCCCCAAAAGCTTTTTGGAGGGGGATGGGGCTTAGCTCCAAGATCTGAACTTAGTACTTGATCTACTGACAACCGCGGCAGGCTGCAGAATTTCTATACAACGTCAGGCCAAGTATTCTGAGGGGCTGCAGAGGATTTGGGCATCTCCTACCAGGTTGTCCTCCTGGTTTGTAAGTGTGTGTGTTAGGATTAGGGGAGGGTGAAGGGTATGGGGGAGGGTGGCAGGCCACCCTCCAGGTCACTCTGGTCTGGACTCCTTTTCTGACGTCTTCTCACCTCTTAGAGGTTAAGGTCAGACTGAAAGATTTTGTATCGGGTCTCTCAAACAGACAAACAGGGACAGCATTAGAAACATTAGAGGTCATAACTTTTTATTTCCAAGTTTCTGAAGTTGTAGGATTTGTGTTACTTGCTTTGGAAGAGGTGACATATGAAGACTGAGGTATATCTGAAATTACTGGAGTTTACAGGCTGCTGGGGCCTCCCAGAGAAGAAGGGGCCACTCCTCAGTCAGTTCACTCGGCTCAGGCCTCAGTTATCAGTTCAGCTCAGACATCAACCGTCACCTAAACCCTGTGCTAGAATGAGTACCTCTTGCCCTTGCAGGTGTTGGATCCCCTGCTGCTCTAATTGTTTCTTTTTGTCTACCTTTGAATCTTTATTCCAGAGATCCAGTTGTCATCGGTATCCAGGGAGCCCTCCTCTTCCTTCTCCTCCTGCTGCCTCTCTACCACTGCAGTTGCTGGTTGTTGCTAAGGTTGCCTCCATGGTAACATGCACATCCTGTTTACACCTCCAGCTGGGCAAGTTGGTCTAAGCTAGGAACCTACATACCCTGGACAACCACTTCCATCACCACCTGGGGACACCAATCATCGTGACACGTGGTCCGGCTTCCACTCAGTTCCCCCATCCTCTTCCTCTTCTAGCTGCCAAGCTTCATACACAAAAAAGGGTCTGGGCTACAGGCTGCTACTCTGAAGCTTATTGCACAAGACATAGTCAATCTATTTCCCATCTGGGCTCCCAGAGAAGCAAGAAGAAAGAAGAAGTGAGGCGGAGAGGCAAGAGATCCTGATCAGTGGAAGTGAGATTTCACATTTTCTCTGGTTGAGGGGCTTGGTAACAGCAGGCAAAATGACGAACCCAACAGAACACACCTTGCCGGCCAACTCAATAACTGAGAGCCATGAAGGGGAATTTGGCTGCACAGTAATGGACCTGAGGAAGCTCATGGAGCTGCGTTCAGCTGATGCAATAAACCAGATCAATGTCCACTATGGAGGAGTAATGAATCTCTGCAGTAGGCTGAAAACCAACCCTGTGGAAGGTAAAGTCCATACCAGGGGTGGGGAATTGGAGGAAGGTGGCTAGTGTTAAAATATATTGTTCTCCTAGCTTCTAGAGAAGGAGTATTTCTGGAGACCTTGCTGGTATATCTGTGTCTGGTGGGTAAAGTATAGTGTCTGAAGCACTGAAAAGAGGTGAGGCTGTGGAGAGAAACATCATTTCTTTCCCAGAGATGATGTTTAGTGACTGTGATAGTCTCTGAAGATCGTTCTTTCCTCCTTTTTCTGTATCAATGTACGGAAGGGAAAAATCTCTCTGTTTTATAAATGTTTATGTTAGAGGTGCTTTTATCAGTAAATAACCCAGTCCCTTATTCTGTATCAGTCCTTGATTGCAAATGGTTGAAGATATAATTCTTCCCCACACTGATCTTACAGTGTAATAGAAAGAAAAGGGGGTGAGTCCATCTACCCAATGTAGCACTTCTCTCTGGTACATAGTTAGAAATGGGATGGTAAGTCATAACATAAAGAGTTGTACCCACCATATCTTTGGATTACTCACTCTGTTTTCTTTCAAGGAATTAAAGATGACTTTTTCAATCCTGCTTGGCACTTTTAGTATACTTATTCTAAATCTATTCTTAAAAGAGAATGAAAAGTCCAGCTTAATGCTTACCTGGCTCAGCCCAGTTGCCCAGTGAGGCATGGTAATTTTGCCTCAATGAAATGGAGAGAGTACCAAAGGACTCTTATTTGCTCCTTTTTAAAAATATTTATTTATTTATTTATTGGCTACGTTGGGTCTTCATTTCTGCGTGCAGGCTTTCTCTAGTTGCGGCGAGTGGGGGCTACTCTTCATCGAGGTGCGCGGCTTCTCAGTGCAATGGCTTCTCTTGTTGTGGAGCACAGGCTGTAGGTGTGCAGGTTTCAGTAGTTGTGGCACACGGGCACAGTAGTTGTGGCTTGCAGGCTGTAGAGTGCTGGCTCAGTAGTTGTGGCACACAGGCTTAGTTGTTCTGTGGCATGTAGGATCTTCCCGGACCAGGGATCCAGCCCATGTCCCCTGCTTTGGCAGGCGGATTCTTAACCACTGCACCACCAGGGAAGTCCTTATTTGCTCCTTTTTGCCTAGTTTCAGCATCTCTGTTACAGATCTTTGCTTGGTCCTATCAGTCAGGCAGGCTGTGGTTGAGTAGCTTGAGATAGAACAAAGATCTTGTCCTTTAGATGCCTTCAGCCTCTTGATGTATATGATTTCTGACTGTTCATTGTAGGCTACATCATATTTCTTGCCAATTCTAAGAAGTTTTGACCTCTAGCTAATGTTGTGATTTAGTGACTTGGACTCCAGACTCTTTAGGATTAAAAAAAGGGAGAGATTTTTATCTAGATATCTGTATATTGCCCATGTCTTACTTTCTTTGCAATCAGAGAGAACTGCCCTACACGTTCTCTGTACTTCTAGAAGTCAGTTTCTTATCTCATAGGCTTTGAGTTCAAATACTAGCTCTACCATTTATTAGCTGAATAGCATTGAAGAGTTTATTCAGTCTCCCTACGTAAACATCATCTTCTTCTTTGAGAGTGATGTTAGTACCTAGCCTGTAGAGTTATTGGAATTAAATAATGTAATGTATGTACAGTGCTTATGCCTATAATGAGTGTTCAATAAATTAGTTGTCTCACATTAAAATGGAGTCCACGTGTCTGAAGATATTTGCCAGAATATGAGTGCCTATGGAGTGCAATGTGTTATTACATCTGGAAAGGCTGCTGCAGTCTACGTGCAACCACTGTCCATTTTCTCCATTCACCTCTTGATATCAAAAAGAGCCTGGTTAAGATGCCAGTGCTTAGTTGCTTTCATGTGGCTCAGTCTTTGCCTTCTGTTTAGTATCTAACGACTGTCCTTTGGATAATACCTGTTTCTTGTCAGCTAGGTTTCTTTATTCTGCCATTTCACAATAGTATTGACCTTAAAGAGTGGCTATTCCTATTATGTTTTCACTGAGATAATACAATACTATTGAAACACTCATCAGAATTTAAGCAGGATCTTTCTTTTCCTCTTCCTGTACTGTTCTTTCCTCTTCCTGTACTGTTCTTATCCCGTGGGTCAGCTGTTTCTCTCACAGAGTGAAACTCAGAAGTCCAGATAAGCTGGAACCTGAGAAACTCCTAAGAGCGGGGTCCAGACTTTCCTCCTGATTGCCAGACTCTTTCTCCTAGCTGCTATTGTTTACTTCCTGATTCCCAGAGAGCTTCCATTCCCAAAGGCCAACATATATATTCTACTTTAATCTCAACATCACATATTAAATGCTTAGCTTCTTTCCCAGCCCTGGTTTCAGACCTGTAGTTGAAAGTTGCCCTTCTAATGTCAGGTGCCTCTGTTGCTACAGACCCTGGCCATGCCTGTATCCTAGCACCCCTACCATTAGCACAGTTGTCCACTGCCATTCTTCTGCTTCCTTAGATCACAAATATGTATCCTGATTTATTTCAATATTACGACTTGCCATAGGGCTGGTCCTGGAGCTGGGGAGGCAGGGTGTCAGAAAGCAACTTTTCCATGAGTAATTTTTAGCCCCCAGTGCCAACAATGACCCCCTTATATGTGAGAAAAGTAAAGGGATAGGAAAAGGAGACACAGAAGAGCTATGTCACAGGAGTCTCTCCCCAGACAGGGGTGGTGCTGAGTGGCTTGGTTGGACAGGCTGAGAAAAGAACATCAATATCCAGGTGCCATAAAAAGCCAGCCTGTTCACAGAAGACCGCACTGAGGTGCCTGACAACCTAGCATAGCTTTGTCACCTGTGGGAGGCTCCTGCAGGCTAATAATAAGAATAAAGAAATTTTCCCGGTGCTTAAATTCCACTGATTGGAAACCAAGGTGAAGTAAGATGACGGAGATTGGTTCCTAGAATATGACTCTTCCTCTTTATTTTCTGTTGGATTGATAGTATCTTTAGTACAGATTGGTGGATTGTTTTAAACCATGGCTACTAAGGGGACTTATGGAACTTGGAGTTTATAACATTTCTAACACTAACATGGTTTTGTTATTCTCTCTCTCTCTGGCGCCTTTGCTCTTAACAGACCGAAAGGTTTAAATGACTCGCCTAAAGTCTTACCACAGGGTAGAACTCAATGGAATAATTCATGTTTTCTGATTCACAGTCCATGAATGCTATGCTGCCTCTTCAGCGAGAGCAGCAACACGGAGAATCTCAGAAGCAGAGATAATTTCACAATTTGTTTTGTGTTCCAGTGCCTGATAAAATGTCTAACTGTGACCCAGTGCTAATGTGAATTTAATTTTGGCTTGTGTTCCTTGAGTACAGTGGCTAGTTGGAACAAGAGGAGATGCCCCAGTGGCCAAGCATTGGTTACACTCAAGATGGCGTGGAGGTGCTCAGCCTCCCCCGCATTCAGCAACGAGCAGACACGAGGCTGGGTATGGGCAGAAAAGGGGAGGAAAGTTAGGGAAACAAGAGGGGTGGGAGAGCCGGGAAAGAGGACACACGCTTTCACCTAAGCCGCTCGGGAGTTCAGCCTTCATGGCCATGTTAAAGAAAAGCAAAGAGGCAGAGGTGAGGCTCTGGTTCCTGGGGTAGTGGTTGTGTTGCCTGAAGTTTATCAGTAGGGGAAACCTGAGCATTTTGCACCAGTGGAATCTGTCTTAGTTTGCTTGCTTCTTGCCTCATTCCCATTTCTTTATCCCCCTCTTTCTATTGCCTCTTCTTTCCCCATTCCATCCCTGCCCCAACCAAGTTCTCCAACCCCCAAAGAGCTGGACGGTTTGGATGATACCCACTAGAAGATAGCCTTTTATCTTCTGATCAGTTTTCCGTGCTATCTCCTGACTTCCAAGAGCAAGAGAAATCTTTGTGAATCTGGAATGCGAATTAGCTGTGGCTTAAGGGGAAGAAAGAAGAGGTATTTTCCTTAGTCTCGGTCTCCCTTTGTGGGCAGGAAGAAGAGAGGATCCTAGATGAGAGATTCTTTGGTCTAGATAGAAAGTTGTATGAATTCTTCTTCCCCATAGAACTTCTCCACATCAGTCCTCAGTTGTGTTCCCATTTTTAGGAGGAAGAATGATATTTTCTGAGGAGGAGCTAGGCCAACAGTTAGGGGGGAGGTCTGGGCCCAGACCAGAAAGGACAGAGAAGGGGCCCCTTGACTAAAAAATGAATCATTACCTGTGGGCCTCTTGTAAAAAGCTAAAGACTATTTATGTTGAATTTGATCTAGAATAATGTTGGTGGGAATTGCTATTTCACGTACCCTCTGTACCCTGCTATTTCTTTTCTCCGCTGCAGAGTTGAGGGTGTGACATTGGGAAACAGAAGGTTTCTAATTTCTTTTCAACCACATTAAACAAATAGTTAATATCCAGCAGGTGCTGGAGACACAATGGTGAACACGACAGGGACAGTTCTTCCTTCCATAGAGCTTACAGGCGATAAGAGGATACTCTAAAACTAAGGCAGTTTCAGAAATATTGTCATAGTGCTATGATGGTATTATGGGAGCACACAGTACAGGGACCTAAGCTGAGGGGATTGTAGGGGATGAAAAGGGGGCTTAGGAGTTGCAGATAGGACTCCTCTATCATGTGATTACCTAGGGAAGCTCTGCCCTGGCCAGGCTCTGTGGTAATTGCTACCACTTACTAAATTGTTCCTGGCATAAGATGCAAGCGTCTTTGCCTCGTGTAATTACTGAACAGCTACTAGGTTTTGGGAGCTGAGATTCTTTGGGAAGTAAACAGCAGGGGAGGAGAAAGAATCTGTTTTAAGACAGCCCAAACTTTGATTTTGATTCATTGACTGTAGGATTTAGGTTAATATCTCCTGCCTCCTTAAGGTCTCTGGGGTTTAGGTGTGTTCTTGTTGCCATGCCTTTTGAGGTCAGTGGCATGTTCTACCAAGAACGGTTCATTTTCCCTACAAGCTGGAACATACTGGGATTGGACTCTTCCTCACTGTGGCAGATTGAAGTTTCTAGTAGCATTGTCAGTCTGGAAGAAAATTGCACACGTAGCCCCAAGAAGTGTTCACCTACAGTACTGCTGTTACTTACTGTTAGTACTTCTAACACTAATATTATTTACATACTAGGATCCACAAGAAATAGAAATGGACAAAGTAATATAAAAAATTCTAGTACTTTTCCCACACTCTAACAGATGAATGCATGCCCCCCATTTAGAGACCACTGCTTTAGAGGATGTTGATGCTGGGCGCATTGTAAAGAAATAGGCAGTTGGATATGGGATGGAACGAATGTGAGAAGAAGATGGGCAGCTGGCTTCTCTGAGATTTTCCTCCCAATCTTTAGGGCTTTTATGGTCTATTTTAGAAAATTCACTTTTAAGAGTCCATCAGTTTCAGGTTAGAAGTATAACCACGCTACCTCTCTTTCCTCATGCCCTCTACCCCATAGCCGTCACCTTGAAGATGCCAAATAAATTATCCTAAAAACAATTCACGTGGGCATGACTGCCGAGATTAACCATCTGTGATCCTCTCTGTCCATCACACTTTGGGCAAATGTATTAAGTATAAGGTATAAGAGAGACTGATGCCAAAAGAATATCTTGGAGGGAGGAGAAGGGGTAGAGGTGGGCAGACCAGCTCAAACAGCCAGAGAGCAGCTACACTGTGATGTGAGTAGCTGAGGCAAGTCCAGTAGCTTCAGAAAAGAAATGTTTAGTACTTGGCAGAGGGGTGGGAAAGGTTTTCACAAAACCTGGGGAAAGCAGCCTCAAGAGTGGGATGGTAGATGATTGAGAAAGACAGGAGAGAAAAAGCGCCCTCCCTTAGTCCCTCCTCCCCCTGCAGGGAATTCCACGTTGCATCCTGGGAATTCCCTGTCTGGTTTGAGTTACATGCGTAGGGCTGGATTAGGCCGACCGTGTGTGACAGCTGTGGGCCTGCCCTTTCCCAGGCCGACCCCAGGCTCTGTGAATTCTTTTCTGTCCAGCTCCTCCTTGCCCAGAGTTGGGCTTCTGGCTTAGCTGGCATAATGCTACCAAGCAGGGGGCAGAGAAGTCTGGAGGCAGGGAGAGCACTTATGTCTCCCGAACCTGAGAACGCCCCACCCCCACCCTTTCCCCTCTTCCACCAGACCTTGAACCTTTTGTGCCACATTCCTTTGGCAGCTCAGCAGAAACCCTGGCGAGTTTTGCTTTGCTTTAAACCTTCTTGTTATTGCCTTGCACTGAACCATCAGCTAGGGGTGGGAAGAAAGATAGCATTCCCTCCTTGGCTGAGGCAGATTTTGCGCCTACCCTTGGAAGTGGGGCTTTTGCTCTTTTTATTTAGCTCTGAGGTGTGAGCCCTGTGGGGTGTGACACCAGAGGGGAGTGTGTGTGTGCAGCGTGGGAGAAGGTGGCCAAGCAGAGGGTGAGCAGGGCACTCTGGGGAGCTTTCTCTTCCCTGTGCCAGAGTTGGCATGTTTAGAAAAGGCATACAGCAGAGGGCCAGGTACAGAGAGATATTCCCTAAGGAAGCTGTCCACCTAGGGCAGGGCTTTGGGATCGAGAGTGAGTAAAGGGGCATTCTTCTCTAAGTCCGTCATCCTCTTGCTGCGACCTTAGGGAGACTGCCTTCTCTCTAGGCGCTGGAAGGCCAGCAGGTACCGAGCACATCTCCAAGGTGCAGGTGTGTTAAGCTAGAGATGCAGAAGCAGGGGAACGGCTCCGAATCCTCAGAGGAGGAGTAGTGGGTTAGCAGCAGGTGCTGGCTGAAGCCTGTCAGTCCTTATGTTGATTTTAAGCTACTCTTCCCCTTTGCCCCCTAATCCAGGGTTTTTAAGGTAGGACTTGAAAGGTATTCTGATGTCTGTTCTTCTCACATACCAAATAAGATTGCCTTCAAATCAACAAAGAGATTGATCTGCGTAGGAGAAGATTCTGCTGTCCCATTGGCAAGGTATCAGAACTCAGACAGCCGGGAAGTCCCTCATGTTGTCTAACTTAGCCCCACCCTTTCTGGGCCTGAGCTGGCTCTGATAAGGGGTGCCACTGCTGACAGTCCTCAGCCTCCTTGGGAAGCCGGCCCCAGTCCTTCCCTGCTGGAGCCAGGCCACTGAGGGCTGGGCTGCCACTTCTCCTCCCAAGCCCTAGGTCCCTGCACAGGCTCGGAGCAGACACAGATTTTCCACTGCCACTTATTCCGCTTCCTGCCAGCCTGGACAAGGGCTGTGTAATTCCCCAGCCTGGGGTGGGGGCAATGACTTCACTGACTGACATTCTTGTCCCCTCTCCCAGCTCATGTGTTAAATCTGACTCTTAGGGTGAGATGTACTCCTGATTTGGGTGGGATTTTCCCTCATGTTCTTGGGGACAAGATTTCTTCTCATTTTCTTGATGTATTTCTAGGGAAAACCCTTCTCCAGTGTTTCCAGCATTCTCTCCCTGCCACGTCTTCCTTCCCTTCTTTGGGAAGCGGTGTATTTGAGAAGCGACTGTGGAGATGAGGGACTAAAACCCCCTCTTGGGCTGAACAAGTATTTATGTGAAATCACAGCTGCTGAGATCAAGGCCTGAGAGCCTCTCGGGGGCAGGAAGAATTGGAATGGAAAGCCCAAAATTGGGGATTGGCCGCGCTCCCAGCCCCACATGGCTTTCCTGTGCCATGCCACAAGTCAGAGAGAGGATTCCCAAGGCTACGACGCTGACAGCCCCAAACTGCCCCTCCCTGCCACAGAGCACGCTGGGAACTTGGGGCAGCCACTTGACTTCCTAAGGTAGCTATTGTAAGAGCTTAGGGTGACTTAAGGGGGAGCAGGTAGATGAGAGAAAATGGCAAAAGGAAAGTAAATGTGTGACTTGGAGAGCATCTAGGTAAGAGCAAGGCCTGACCGTTTTCGTCTTCCATAACCTGTCTTGTTTCATTTGCTTGGGGTCCAAAAAAGGCCAGTAACGAACCTTTTATTGAATACAAAATGCATAGATTGGACTCTGACAGACCTGGTATCCCCATCCCTCAGGATCAGGATAAAGATAGGACTAATTCACCCCAATCGTAACGAAAGAGTGGGAACAGGACTGATGTGCCTAGAAAAGCACCAGGTGGGCCTGCTCTGAGGTAAACGAAGAAGGGTGACCAACCATCCCTGTTTGCCTGGGGCTGAGCAGGTGTCCCAGGAGGCAGGAGCTTCAGTGCTAAAACCCGGAAAGTCCTAGGCACACCGGGACAAGTTGGTCACCCCAGGAGGAAGCCTCCGTTGAGTGCAGCCGCCTCCACACGCCAGCCCCCTCTGTGTGTAGGCTGGCCTCCGGCTGCTTCCTGTGGAGTGGTGTAGACTGCCATGTACTTACCTAGTAGTTACAAAACCTCTCCAGGCCACAGTTTGCTTAGATGTGAAATGGGGTTAATGGCAGCTACCACATAGTGCTTTGCAGTGTTTCAGCGAGACGACACAGATGTGCCTGGTGAAGCATCTGGCACGATTGTCATCACTTAAATGTCCACAGTCGTATTTATTACTCATTCATGCAGTTCATTCAACAAATTTGTGTGCTTACTATGTGCCAGGCACTGTTGTAGACCTAAGGAACAAAGACAAAAATCCTGCCCTTGTGGAGGGGGTAGACAAATGTGGGATACATATACCATACAGTCTATTCCGGGAGAAGACCTGTAGAGGGAAGCAGTTGAGCAGGATAAGGGGAGCAAACGTGCTGCAGCACAGGAGTCCCTGTTAAATACAGTGACCAGGGTGGGCCTCACGGGGAAGGTGGCATCTGTACCGAGACCTGAAGGAGGTGAAAGGATGAGCCCTACCTCGCGAAGAGGAATCTGAGAAAGGAAACAACGTGTGCAGGGACCTTGAGATGGAAGTGTGTCTAGTGCGCGCAGAGAATGGCAGGAAGGCTAGCTTTGGGGGATCTCAATGAACAAGGGGAAAATGGTAGGAGTTAAGGATGGGAGGCTGGGGGCTCATAAAGGGGGCTTATAGGCCGTCGTAAGATCTTCTGTACCCAGATTCACTCCAAGTAAAAGGCAACAGAGAATCCTGGGTAGATGAGGGTCATGGGTTGGGTTGAAAGAAATCATCCTGGAAAGAGAAGAGACTGAGAACAGAAAGGCAAGGGTGGGAGCAGGAGGCCAGTTAGACAGTCGCAGTAGCCCAGGCAAGAGATGACCGCGGCTTAGACCAGGACGGGAGCAGTGGGAATGAGAAGTGAGGGGGCCGTGGATATATTTCGAAGGTAGAACTGACAGATTTCCCGACTAAATGGATATAGTGGATGAGAGTGAGGAGGATTATAAGGCAGATTACAAGGCATTAATATGAGGACAGAGAGAGGCAGGGCTACCTCAGATGGAGTACTTTCAGCTAGACTGCTATTGTGGATGTTGTCGTTTTGGCCTTCATTAGACTATGGGAATGTCCCTTGTGATAACCTCTAATATCTGAGCTCTTGATTTGCCCTCATGTGATCACCCTTGTTAAGGAGGGAATAGCATCTCCCTTTACACTGTGAATCCCACTTTCTTGAGAAACATCCTAGGTAGATTAACAAATTATCAGAACTCTCATTTCCCTCAAGCAAGCCTGGTCGACCAGCATAGCACTTCCAAGGTGGCAAAGACTTGCTACCTCAGGTCCCTGAGAGAAGGAACCAGCAAGGCCCTGTCCCCCGTCAGCTCTGCCTCTGCCTGCCTCGGGATCAAGATGCCCTGCCCAGAAACACTCCTTTCCCAGGCCCTGGCTCTTCTTTCCTGCTGAGAACTGACTTCTCAGAGTGGTGGAAGCAAGTTGGCAAGCAGCCCACCAAACCCGCTCCCCTGCAGAGCTCTGCTGTGCCTCTCAGGTCTCCAGCCAGGGTGGTGCTTTGGGGTCCAAGGAGGCCGGAGGCCCTGGATGAAAGCATCAGCTGCCACTTCCCCAGCCAGTTGCGTGTCCCTCTCCCGAGCGCTAGCAAGTGGAAGTGGCCTGCAGTCCCCACTCCACAATTGTGGGTGCCAGTTCGCACCCCCACTTTACCTCCAGGCAGGCTCCCCAGGGAGATTTCGAGTGCCTCTTGTGATGGTTTTTGTTTTTAGGGTGAACTGGACCCTGCAAACAATGCTCCCTAGGGTACCTATTTTCCCGTTTTCAAAATCTTTCTGCCTTCCTTGGTTTTAACCCAAATCTTTCTCCTTGAGATTTAAAGTAACACTCTTGGGTCCTATTCAAGCGGAGGTGGAGAAGCCCTTTGCTTGAAGTCCTCTAGCATCAGTATCCCCATTTTCTCCTTGCAGCTTCCAGTCATCTGCTTTTCTTACACCTCCGTGTGGAGCTGTGTAAGTGTCCCCACCCTCTCGTTCTAACCCTCCTCAGCTGCTGATCTTTTCTCAAGACAAAAGTTGCCTCACCCTGCCTGTGGGGAGTCTACAGTATGGCCAAGAATATCCAGTGCCAAAACCAGGGCTAATTTGCTAATCAAGATGTGTAAACAACTTGATAAATGCCATCTGGCATTAATTAAAGTTATACGCATTCTCCCCTTCCCTTAAAGTGTAACCCCCCCGCCCTGGGGCCCGGCAGAAGGGCCTAAATAGAAGAAAGACACTGGGAATAATCCCGCCTCACTCTTCATCTCTCTGGGAGCATGCCTGGACCACGTGTGCGCGCTCACACAGGTTTGTAAGCGCACATGTGTGAGTGGGGAACGTGTTGATCGTCAAGGACTGAGTACTGTCTAACTCAGTGGCTTCACCTTTATTGTTCTTTTTTTTTTAAATTTATTTATTTTATTTATTTATTGGCTGTGTTGGGTCTTCGTTGCTGCACACGGGCTTTTTCTAGTTCCTGCGAGCGGGGGCTACTCTTCATTGTGGTGTGTGGGCTCCTCATTGTAGTGGCTTCTCTTGTTGTGGAGCACGGGCTCTAGGCACGTGGGCTTCAATAGTTGTGGCACACGGGCTCAATAGTTGTGGCTCACGGGCTCTAGAGCACGGGCTCAATAGTTGCGGCGCACGGGCTTAGTTGCTCCATGGCATGTGGAATCTTCCCAGAGCAGGGCTCGAGCCTGTGCCCCCTGCATTGGCAGGTGGATTATCAACCACTGCGCCACCTCGGAAGTCCTAGTGTTCTCTTTTTATTCAACCTGAATAATAGTGCTTCTCTTAGTACTTTGTCTAAGTAGTACTTCTCTTTAGCACCTAGTGCACCTCTAAGTATGTTGTACTTAGTAGAACAGTAGTACCTCTTAGTGATGTGTGTGTGTCTTTGCGTGTGTGCCTTTGTGTGTGACAGAAAAGGATAGCCGCGTGCCAAAAGGGGATGCCCAAAGTTGGAGTCTCAAAGCCTCTACTCTGTTGATCTCCTGAAACCACTGGAACTTGGAATCAGGACAACTGGTTGGGCTCTGTCTCCTAGCCTCCTAGCATGACCTTGACCTTATTCTTGCTGGCCTTTGTGTATGAGCCAGTGGGTGGAAGCCAGCTCTGTTTTTAAATCATGACCAGCGTTCACATGTTAACGTGAGAGGAAAGTTCTGTGTGAGTCTCGGGAAACATTTTCATGTTTGTGCTCTTAGAGCTGGAGCCTGAAGCAAACTCCATGAGGAAGAGATAAAGTTTTAAGCCTAGCTTAGCTTACCCTGGAGACCAAGAGGAGTGAGTGGCCCCTGTGACCAACTTGTCTTGGTTCGCCCCCATTTTTAGACTGAAAGTATCACACCCCCTAAGTCTGGAACAAACTGGGGTGGTTAGTCACCCTAACTGGATCTCATACTTGGGCAGATCAGGAAACAAGGGATCTTTTTTAAAGGGATCTTTTAACTGCCTTCTTCTGTCCTTCATCTCTTCCCCTTTTTCTCATTCATTCACTCCATGCCTATCTCTTTTTTCAGGCCTATCTGGGAACCCTGCAGATCTGGAGAAACGTAAACAAGTGTTTGGACAGAACTTGATTCCCCCCAAAAAGCCCAAGACCTTCTTAGAATTAGTGTGGGAAGCCCTTCAAGATGTCACACTCATCATCCTGGAGATTGCAGCCATCATCTCCCTGGTCCTGTCCTTCTATCGCCCCCCTGGGGAAGAAAATGAACGTGAGTATCTTGAACAGACCAGCATGACTCTGATCTGGGTTCTTTCCACCACCACCAAAAGCACTTAGTACTCATGTTGACAGATTATAGCTTAAAAATGTCCCCCTATTATCCAGAGGGGTTCTCCAAAGGAAACTAACAAGTAGCTAGTAAGCTATTCTTCCAGCCCATCCTGATTCCAGGGCCTTTTTCCCCCCTTTCCCCCATCAAATCCTTATTCAGGATGTCTTGAATCCTCTAGCATCACCCAACCAACAAAGCCCTGCATCTCGAAGCCCCCCCATCCCCCCAGTTGTGTGAACATCATGGGAGTAGCCATGGGAGCCACCACGTTGGATCATAAGTTCTTTTCTTTTTCTTTTTTTTTTTTTGGCTGCGTTGGGTCTTCGTTGCCACACATGGGCTTTCTCTAGTTGTGGTGAACCAGGGCTACCCTTCGTTGTGGTGCATGGGCTTCTCAGTGCAGTGGCTTCTCTTGTTGTGGAGCACTGGCTCTAGGTGCTGCAGACTCCAGTAGTCGTAGCACGCAGGCTCAGTAGTTGTGGCGCATGGGCTTAGTTGCTCCTTGGCATGTGGGATCTTCCTGGACCAGGGATCGAACCTGTGTCCCCTGCATTGGCAGGCAGATTCTTAACCTCTGCACCACCAGGGAGGTCCTCATAAGTTCTTTATATGTGACTTGCCTGTAATTTGTATTGACATGTTTCATGCTCTTTAGTCATTTGCTTCCTTTGGTTGAATATAAATAGTTATATTGGTAATGAGATGGCTGTCCTCCAGTATCCTCAGTGGATAGCTATTCTACCCACGAGTTTTCTTTTTTCTTTTCTTTTCTTTCTTTTTTTTTAAGAACTTTTATTAAGAGTTTTCTTTTCTGTTATTCTTTCCCTGACTTTCTATTCAGAGGGATTACAGAAGCACCACCCCCATTTTTAATGTCAACAAAAGCCCCTAGGTGACCTTTCTTTTCTCTCCTTTCCCTGGGCTAGAGTGTGGTCTAGCCGTAAGTAGCCCAGAAGATGAAGGGGAGGCAGAAGCTGGCTGGATTGAGGGGGCAGCCATCTTATTCTCAGTGATCATAGTGGTGCTAGTAACTGCCTTCAATGATTGGAGCAAAGAGAAGCAATTTCGGGGACTGCAGAACCGCATTGAAAAGGAACAGAAGTTCTCCGTTATCCGAAATGGTCACATCATCCAGCTCCCTGTGGCTGAGATCGTGGTGGGTGACATTGCCCAAATCAAATACGGTGAGAGTTCTCTGTTTCTTGTACCTCTGCCACCCTCCCTATTTGCGGGCTAGGTCCTTTGGCATAAGGGGGCTGCTGGGAATTGCTGAGGACCCAAAAAGATAAGACCCCAAATTGTGTTAGCTTCTAGGTTAGAGTTTAAGGAGGTTATGGAAAAGAAATTCACAGAAAGCAGTAACTGAAACTCCCAAAGACTGTCAGACTGTACCCTGTGTATGTTAGATTAAAAGCATAGAATATTCAGGCCATGGGAAGGTGCTGGGGATCGGTAACTGTCTGAATTTATAAGAACCAGAACAGAGTCTTATCCCAGGTTGTCAGAGCTGAAGTTGTCTTTTAAAGGCTCTCCAGCCTCTCCCTGGGCCATGGCCCTATAGGTGGGGCCCGTGGGAGCAGCCCTGAGATGGGGTTGGCTGGTCCTTACCTACCCTCTTTCCCTGTTGCCCCTTCACCTCTGTGTACTAGGTGACCTGCTGCCTGCAGATGGCATCCTGATCCAGGGCAATGATCTCAAGATTGACGAGAGCTCTCTGACTGGGGAATCAGACCATGTCAAGAAGTCCCTGGAAAGAGACCCCATGTTGCTCTCAGGTATGGCCTCTGGCTGCACCAGTTCCCATTCTACCTCCCCCCAGACAGTCAGCCACAGGCACCATATCCAGACCTTGCTCTCCCTTCTGGCCTTGCCCCATCTCCTGCCCCAAGGTTCAACTGGGGCAGTAGCATATTAGTGGGTTGAATGCAAGGATATCGAGCAACCTAAAAGAGATTGTCTGTGAAGCAGGTGCTATAGGGGCCTTGGAAGGGCTCTGCTGGCTGGTGATGGGTGGTGGGAAAGGAGCCTTATCCTAAAGCAGTCAGACACATTGTTCTCCTTACCCCTCAGTCTGCTTGCTCTTGATCTTTTCCTACTATCTGCTGAATATATCACTATCCATGGAAGAGGGATTGCTTTTTTCCAAGTTTATGTTTCACACCAAGGAATGGCCAGGTATGAAATAAACAGCCCTTCTCCTGTCTTCTCTCTCATATAGGGACCCATGTCATGGAAGGTTCTGGCCGAATGGTAGTGACTGCTGTGGGTATCAACTCTCAGACTGGAATCATCTTTACCCTCTTGGGGGCCAGTGAGGGAGAAGAGGAAGAGAAGAAGAAGAAAGGTAAAGGGCTTTCAGGATGCGAGTCTTTTCCTTCCCGCCCCCGTGGACAGACTAGGAAAGGGAGCAGATCTGGGTGGAGTACCTGGTTGGAAGAATTTGTAAGATGATGAGTACATATATCCAAACCCCTTGTTGAGCTAAGGGTATCACTCCTGGCTCCCCACAGTGCTCTAATGAAAACCAGATCCTGGCTCTAGGCTCTCCATCAGGTTGCACTGATTCCTGTGTCTATTGGTGGATTGTAAAAGGATGAGTTAGAAAGCCTGCCCCAAATCAGCTAGCGGGGTGCTCTAGCCCCAAACGCCCTCTGCAGTCCTCCAACCCTTGCCACTTTCCTCCTCAGACATGGGGGATTATATGAACCATCAAGGCTAAGGACAGACTGTCCAGGAGAAGAAACTGGATTCCTTCTGAAACTATGGGCTGTCAGTGGAAGAGAGACGCGGCCGGGAGAGTGGGAGCAGAGAGGGAATGTCTACCCCAAAGTTAGCCCTGTCTTTCCCATTCCCTTGTTCCTGAAAGAAGGAAAAACAGAAGGCAAAAAATGATACCAAAGCAAATCTGCACCTTTCCCTAAGCATTCCTTCTTCCCTTGGAGGAGAGAAGGATTTCTACCAGTTGACTGGAGGACCATCTTGGGCTGTTTAGGGAAGGGTGGTTAATGAGAAGGAAACAAAACACATTCGCTCAGGAACTAGACGATTCATTTCTGCAGCATTTCTGCAGCTGCCTGCGCGTGGATGAGGAGGCTTGCCTGGTGCTAGTGAACTGACGTGGAGGCACCTTGCAGGGCCTTTGCCGCCAGGCAGAAACAGTTCAAACCTCTTGCTACCTAACCCCCACCCTGTTTCTCCAAGTGGTGTGACTCAGGCCAGGAGCACCCTCCCAACAGCAACTGTGCTCCAGGAGAAAGCAGCTCAGAAGTGGGTGTGAACTCACCTGCATGAGTGGCTCGGTCCATATGCCAGGGATTCACAAGAGCCCTTAATAAAAATGGAGGTAAACAGATGTGAGCTTCCTTTACATTCCCTTTCCTGAAACTCAGCTCCTTTGTTGTGGCCCTTTTGGGCTCTGAGCAGGACCAGCAGATTGGATATCTGATCTCTTAATAGTCACTTTGGGTCTCCACCCCATTTTTTTCTTTCTTGTTCAAACAGGTAAAAAACAAGGAGTCCCTGAAAATCGCAACAAAGGTAACCTTTCCACCCACTCATGTACCATCTCTCCCTGCCCACACTCAAACCAAACCTTTCCAGGCCATCTGCCTCCTCCCTTTTCCTCTCCATCAGTCTGTTATCTGCTGCTGTGGCCCAGATGCCTTATCCTGAGGAAGGTGCAGAGATTTGGGGTGGCCTCAAGCTCTCAAAGCCAATCTAAGATGGGACAACAGCACCCTCTGCTGTTGGTTCAAGGAACCTCATGTCAATCTTGGAGAGCCCGTGAGATTGATCTGCTCTTCCCAGGATGCCGAATTCTTTGCTTTATGACCGTAGGCCAGATTTAAACAACAAGGGTCATCAGTTTCTGGGCTGGAAGACTTCAGGGTCCTTATGGTGGAAGGAGTTGGGATGGGCAGTCCCTGCACCCTCCTCTTGTTGGCGTTCTCATCGGTGTCCTCTTCTGATCTGGATTCCTTCTCAGCTAGTCTTCTTGGGGTGGAGAGAGCCCTTTCTCCATAACTTCATTCCCCACCTCTTTCTTTGTTCTCTCCACAGTCTGTTTTCTTCCTCCTAATCTGATATGTGTTGCTTTTTTGGTGGCTGTGTTTACATCCTGTCTCTGTCTTGTTTGTGAGTCTGACAGCAGAGACAGTATCTCAGGAAGGGCATCTAACCAAAGGGGTTGAGCTCTGCAGTGGTGAAGTTGGAGGGGTGCCGGCAACCAGCAAGGACTGCTCTCTTGAGATACCTCCTAGAGGTTTTTTCCTTTTGTAACCCACATCACAGTAGTTTTTAGAAATAAAGGCATCACGTCGGAGAACCAGGGCTCCACAAAAATAATTCTTTAATTTTAGGTTTCTTTAACTCTTCTTTTTAAAGCAAAGTGGATTTATATGTCTGTCTTCTTCCCTGCTTTCTCTTATTTCAGGGAGTCCCTCACCCCAGCTTCTTCCCTTTTTCCCTTAGGTTCCACTCTGTACCTCCCTACCTTCATCAGACAGGGGAGAAAGGAGATTTCCTTCGCCTATCATTCAACTAATATGAGAGGAAACTGGAAAATACCCTGTGCTTGGGGTCTGTTTCTTCCATGACAGTCCAGCTATCTATCTATCTATATGTGTGTGTATATATATATATATATATATGGAGAGAGAGAGAGAGAGAGATGAACCTTTTAAAGAGCTGACTAGGACCCTTATGCTCTAGGAACATCTACTGGCCTTCTCCGTCAGCCCCTTTCTGCAGTAAAGATTCACTGTTTTAAGCACTGAATTCTAGGAAGCATGGTTGTTGGTAGCAGCACTTAGTGGCGTGACTAATCTTGCTGGAATAAACCTGGCTTGGAGCTCTGAGGTAGTGCCAGGAAGCTGCCACTGAAGAGGAAGTCCTAAAAGCACCCATTTCGCCTCCAGTTGTTAAGATATCATTCCAAAGGCCCTAATAGAGGGTCAAAGTCAAGTTCCCTGTCTGGCATGAGGTGAGGGTGGTCAGATCTGATGTCAGGGGCCCAAGGTGTATTCCAGGAATAAGCCAGAAGGGTTTGCTAGTTTCTAGTTGCCTGCTACTCAGTGCTACTACCTTGCCAACTTACCTGTCCTATTTGTGTGTACACCCTAGCAAAGACTCAGGATGGAGTGGCCTTGGAAATCCAGCCGCTCAACAGCCAGGAGGGGATCGACAATGAGGAAAAGGAGAAAAAGGCAGCCAAGCTGCCGAAAAAGGAGAAGTCGGTGCTGCAGGGCAAGCTGACGCGCTTGGCGGTTCAGATTGGGAAAGCTGGTGAGTAGGGCGGCGCCTTCTCGGTGTGTTCATCAGTGCTATTCTGGATCCTCGCTACTTTGATGGCCTTCTTTCTACACCAACCAGGTCTGGCAGAAGGAAGCTGAAAATTCCAAGTGGCTAGTGCAGTCCAGGTAGCTGAGTCTCTCTCTGCAACTGTTTGGCCACTCCCCTGGCTTTTGTAGAGAGAGATCTTTTCTTTTCTACGTGTTAGGGTTAAAGACCCAAACAAATGAGATGTTTACATTAGCAAGAGGGAAGACTTTAATAACTACTCACCTGCTCGAGTATTGGCTTGTAAATTCCTTAAGGGTAGAGGTGGCTGCTGTTTGCTGAGGGCAATTCCCTAGCATAGGAGTAGCCAGGCACAGAGCAATCAGTTCAAAATAAGGACTGGAGGGAAAAGGAAGACAGTGATTCAAGAGGCAATTTGCAGAGCAGAGGCCACTAAAGGCACTCCTGTGCATCGTGAGAGGAAGCAGCTTCTCCATCACTTGCCTCTGCCTCTCCATCACTCTCCTCTCTCCTGCCTTCTTTCAGTGGTAGCGTGGGGCTGGGGGGTTGGGGGGGTTGGAGGAGGGAACAAAAGGAAGGTTGCTCCTTCACTGGACATATCCGTTATAGTACGGTCTTTTTCCACTGTTTATTTTGTGATTGCACCTCTCTGTTTACTACAATCAGAGTCTATAGTCCAGTACATGTGTGTGTGTAGTATTCACCTGGGATCTTGTTAAAGTGCAGATTCTGATTTAGGAGATCTGGGATGGGGCCTGAAATTCTGTGTTTCTAGCAAGCCAACAGGGGATGCCAGCGCTGCTGCTCTGCTAAGCACATATTGAGTAGCGAGAATCTACGCTGTCCACTACTGCAGACACTAACCATGTTTGGCTGTTCCCATTTAAATTAAAGAAAATTAGATACAATTAAACATTCAGTGCCTCAGTCACATTAACCTATTTCAATTGGTCAACAAGCACATGTGGCTAGTGGCTGCCATATTGGACAGTGCAAGCAGAGAACATTTTAAGCATCACAGAGAGTTTTATAGAGCATCAGTCTGGCCTGTTCATTCCGTTCTAGTACCCAGCTAATTTTGACCGCCATGAAATCTCTTGCTTATAAACCGTACACGAATGAGATAAATTGCAAGTGTGGAATCAGATGACTGAGCCTGGCACACAGGTTTGAAATATTAAATAGATCCTACCTAACCCTTCCTGTTGTGCTCGTAATCCCTGCCTTATTCTTTAGGAAGTACAAGCTACTTGAGGACTAGCCACTGGTCTCCTCTGTTTATTCACTTCACATATCAGCTAGGCCGAGGACCAGGGGGAAGCAAGTGAGGTGACGTGCACCACCTGAGAGTGAATGCCTCCCTCAAGTTTGCAGCCTAGGTGCCTTGCCTGCCTCACCTCTTAGCCCTGACCCTGAGGAAGCAATGTAAAAAAGAACTTGCTTTATTGATACAATCACCTCTAGCCTTGCTCTGATTCCCCTGAATCATTGGGCACTCTGGAAAAGCAAAGACACAAATCAGACTATGATTTGAAATGGAACTCTTGCCAGGTATTGTGCCACAGGTAGACACAGGTGCCCGAATATTGATCCCTTTAGCCCTCAGAGTAGCGAGGCAGCACCCAAGGCAGTTGGATCCCCTAGGCCAGCTGTCTTCTGACCTCGAGCAGATTCTTCCATTGTAGGATGTGTAGGATGACCAACTATCCCAGTTTGCTTGAGACTTTCTCGATTTTAGCACTGAAAGGCCCACAGCCCAGGAAACAGCTCAGTCTCAGGCAAACCAGGATGGCTGGTCCCTTCCGGTGTGCCATACCAAAACCTCTCTGTGCCTTAGTCTCCTCATGAAAGGGGATGATAATTTATTTCACAGGGCTGTTGTGAGGATGAAATGAGTTAATACCTGTAAAGTGCTTGCCTGACTCATAGAGAGCGCTATATTAAGAGTTGCTATTATTGTCATCGTCTGTCTATGCCACGTCAGGAGAAAGGTTGGAAAGCACCATTCTAAGGGTTAGTTATGTAGGTGATGTGCTAACACCATAGCGGCATCACTGTGAACAAGTTGTGAACTGCCTGACATTCTCAGGCTACTAGGGAAGAGAGTAGGTCTGAGATAGAATCATAGAATGCTGTTTTGGAAAACGAGACCAACCCCCTTATTTATGAAAGAGGAAATAAGCCCAGAGAGGGTCAAGACCAGTCCAAAGCCACAAGCCAGGCTGGTGCAGTGCTGAGATCAGCACCCACGTCTTTAGAATGCAAAGCCATTTTTTCCCCCTGCACTGTAATGTACGAGCACCAGAGAGTGGATAGGGGCTTTGGGTATGACTTAGTCATTTTAAAAATGGACAGCAGAGGGTACAACTTGTGCCAGTCCATCTCTGGCTAGGGCCCTAGGAATGCCCTCAAGCTTGGGTTCACTTGACTTGTTTCCTGGACAGGTCTGATCATGTCTGCAATCACAGTTCTCATCCTGATTCTGTACTTTGTGATCGACAACTTTGTGATACAGCGCAGACCGTGGCTGGCTGAGTGTACTCCCATCTACGTCCAGTACTTTGTCAAGTTCTTCATCATTGGCATCACGGTGCTGGTGGTGGCTGTGCCAGAGGGGCTGCCGCTGGCAGTCACCATTTCACTGGCTTACTCTGTGAAGGTGAGACTGGAGTGATACTGTCTCTTCTTTCAGGACAGAGACCGGAGGGGAGGGTACCCTGTAGCCTCTAGTGAAAGGATGGCCCACTCCGTCTTCATAAACTCTGAGTGATGCCTTCCAGGAGAGAAGCCACTGGCACTTTGGAAGGACCATCTGGATCAGTGGCATCAACATTTAAGTAACCCAGTAGAATCTGAAGAGTATTCACAAAAATGGTATCCTGCATTTTTGTGTGGGACCAGAGAATGAAATGTGGAGAGATGCTGGCTAGGAAATGGCCTTTGACCTGTATTTGGGAAAGCTCCGTTGGTCCCGTCTCAAGTCTTTTCTCTTCTCCTTTGTAGAAAATGATGAAGGACAATAACCTAGTACGGCACTTGGATGCTTGTGAGACAATGGGCAACGCCACAGCCATTTGCTCTGATAAGACAGGCACGCTGACCATGAACCGCATGACGGTGGTGCAGGCTTATATCGGAGAAGCCCGCTACCATCAGATCCCAAGCCCCGATGTCCTCGTGCCCAAGGTCCTGGACCTTATTGTCAATGGTATTTCTATCAACAGTGCCTACACCTCCAAGATTCTGGTAAGCTCTTCCTTTGCCAGGACACTTAAAATGGGTGGTTGGAGGGAACCATTAATTTTCTCATGTTTATTCTGCCTGAATCGCCATCCCACATCCCATTTCCCACTCCCCAGGGAACATGTTTGGGGTGAGACTAGAGAATAATACGTGGGAGTAGTAGATTGGGAGACGGGAGGGGAAAGGGGAGGCAGGTAGGAATCTGTGGCTGTGAGATGCTCTCCGATTACCACGTAAAGGCAGTATCTCTAAAAAAAGACTTCGGGACGCCCTGGCGTTCCAGTGTTTAAGACTTCACCTTCCAATGCAAGGGGTGCCGGTTCAATCCCTGGGAGCTAAGATCCCACGTGCCTGGGGCCAAAAAAAACAAAACAGAATGGAAGCAATCTTGTAACAAATTCAATCAAGACTTTAAAACTGGTCTGCATCAAAAAAACTTTAAAAAGTAAATAAATAAAAAGAGACCTCATGCTGGCAGCAGAGTTGGGCTTCTCGGGGAGTAAATTACTCAGCTTCTAGAAACTAAGGGAACGTGTTAGAATAAGACCCCCGCAGGGTGAGACACCAGCACCACCCCCAGGACAACTAAAAAAATCCCCAAGCCATGGCTGGCTCAGGGACCACCGTCGCCTCTGGCCACTGACAGCACCCCCATGGGCCCCGGGTACATGTGTGAAAGCCTCTGCGGGAGTCCTTCCCTTCCTAGGTTCTCTCCCTGGCTGCAGCACCTCACCCAACAGTCCCGCGTGTGTTTTTCCTCCCAGCCTCCGGAGAAGGAGGGCGGCCTCCCGCGGCAGGTGGGCAACAAGACCGAGTGTGCCCTGCTGGGCTTCGTCACGGACCTGAAGCAGGATTACCACGCCGTGCGTAGTGAGGTGCCCGAGGAGAAGCTCTACAAGGTGTACACTTTCAACTCTGTGCGCAAGTCCATGAGCACCGTCATCGAGAAGCCCAGCGGCGGCTACCGCATGTACAGCAAGGGTGCTTCGGAGATCATCTTGCGCAAGTGAGCGCCCCTCCCCCAGCTGCTTCTTCCCGTTAGACTCCTCCCCTCAGGGAGGTCCGGGTGCGGGGCCTCAGGATGCATCCACTTGGAGGATCAGCGAGCCCTCCTTACAGGCAGGGACATCATGATTAACAGCTGAGCTTGGTTCAGGCCAAGCCTTGCTGTTTAGTACTTTGGATACTGTACTTACTCTTCACAACTCAGTGAGGGAGATGCTGTCATTATCCCTGTTTTACAGATGAGAAAATAGAGATGCAGTGAAGTTCAGTAACTTGCTGGAGGTGATATAGCTCTTAGTGGCACAGCCAGGACCCAGACCTAGGCAATCCAAACTTCCATTTCTTATTCTGAAAAGAGATAATAATACCCACCCATCTCCCAGGGTTACTATGATTAAATGATTCGATGTATGTAAAATGCCTTGTACATAGCAGATATTAATACTAGAAATGTTTGTTCTGTGTTCCCTTTTCCTTTTTATTCTCAATTCTGATCATAGGAAGTTGCATAATCAAAGTGGCCAGATGGTCCATAGGTCATTCAAAGCTGACGTATGTGAATATAGGGCCAGTAGCTAAAATCCAGTGCCCCGGCTTGGCTTTAGCCACCCTTTTTCAGGCAACACGTTCTTGTTGCGCACACTCTCTGCACTGAGCACTCTAGATACTGGGGACTGATAAAGTCTCTCTACCTTTGAGAAGCTCAAAAGAGCAGGCGGGATCCGCAAATGACTCTTGGTATTGCATTCACATGTGAGTAGCCGCATGAGACATGGGAGAATCATACACTCTGCCCACCTAGACCGTATCCACCTATTGGCCACACTACCTTGGAAAAGGGGGTCAGCTTTGGGTGATGAGTGGAGATGTATGGCCATGGGACAGTGTCTTTAGGAGGAATGCAGAGTGGCCAGAATGTCTATAAATGACTGTGGAAGCACACTGGGTAGAAGGGGGGATGCTTCTTTCTGACTCTGTGCCTCCCCAGGTGTAATCGAATCCTGGACAAGAAAGGGGAAGCAGTGCCATTCAAGAGTAAGGACCGAGATGAGATGGTCCGCACCGTCATTGAGCCAATGGCCTGTGAGGGACTCCGGACTATCTGCATAGCTTACCGGGATTTCAATGATGGGGAGCCCCCTTGGGACAACGAGAGCGAAATCCTCACTGAACTGACCTGTATCGCAGTGGTGGGCATTGAGGACCCTGTGCGCCCAGAGGTGAGGTTTTGACTTGAATAAAGGGCTAGGAAACGTGTGTGGAAGGCTTCCAGTGGCCTCCACCCATGCACCAGCCCAGTGTGACCTAATGGAAGCCACCCAGGAGTCACAGGAATGGGGGTACTAGCTCCATTTCTAGTTATAACTTAGCAAGCTTAGGCAAGTTACCTAATTGCTTCTCATTTACTGAGATAGTTGTTTCTGTGCTGCCTGCTTCACAGACTTGTTGTAGAATACTGAACTAATAGCAACTGGCATTCCTACGGTTCATGCTGACCGGGGGGTGAGAAGCATAGGTTTCACTGGGCTTATTATTTGGTACTCAAGAATCATCAGGAGATGGAATTAACTGGAACACCAGCTTTGTCTCTAGCCACATTCTTTCAGTCAACACATTCTTGTCGAGCACCCTTACAATGGCTAAGCACTACTTGCAACTCTAGGGGGTTGAAAAAGTCTGTGGTTCTAAGAAGTTCAGACCAATGGACTATCAATCATCAAGACCCAGAGGCATGAGAGGGTGTCATACATTTGGGAAACTTAAAAGAATTGATATGGTTGGAGTATGTACCGGGGGGTGGAAGGTGGTTAAAACTTCTGCTAGAAAGGAAGGTAGTGGCAAAAAATCAAAAGGTCAGGTATGCCCTGCTAAGAAATCTAGATTGTAAGTGTAAGTTTTTACACTTGGCTTCTGAAGCAGATTTCCACTTCAACTCAGGGTATAATAAGGCAGATTCAAGTGTGAGTATCATGGGTAGGACAGAAGCGAGGTGGCACCAAGCAATATAAAAAGGACCAGACTTACACAAAAATAGAAAGGAAGATCAATGGGACAGAATAGAGAACTCAGAGGTAAACCCACGCACATATGGGCACCTTATCTTTGACAAAGGAGGCAAGAATATACAATGGAAAAAAGACAGCCTCTTCAATAAGTGGTGCTGGAAAATTGGACAGCAACATGTAAAAGAATGAAATTAGAACACTTCCTAACACCACACACAAAAATAAACTCAAAATGGATTAAAGACCTATAGGGAAGGCCAGACACTATAAAACTCCTAGAGGAAAACATAGGCAGAACACTGTATGACATACATCAAAGCAAGATCCTTTTTGACCCACCTCCTAGAATCATGGAAATAAAATCGAGAATAAACAAATGGGACCTCATGAAACTTAAAAGCTTTTGCACAGCGACAGAAACCATAAACAAGAAGACAGCCCTCAGAATGGGAGAAAATACTTGCCAACGAAGCAACGGACAAAGGATTAATCTCCAAAATATACAAGCAGCTCATGCAGCTTAATACCAAAAAAGCAAATTACCCAGTACACAAATGGGCGGAAGACCTAAATAGACATTTCTCCAAAGAAGGCATACAGATGGCCAACAAACACATGAGAAGATGCTCAACATCACTAATCATTAGAGAAATGCAAGTCAATGCCACAATGAGGTATCACCTCACACCGGTCAGAATGGCCATCATCACAAAATCTAGAAACAATAAATGTTGGAGAGGGTGTGAAGAAAAGGGAACTCTCCTGCACTGTTGGTGGGAATGCAAGTTGGTACAGCTACTATGGAAAACAGTTTGGAGGTTCCTTAAAAAACTAAAAATAGAACTACCATATGATCCAGTAATCCCACTCCTGGGCATATACCCAGAGAAAACCATAATCCAAAAAGAAACATGTACCATAATGTTCATTGCAGCACTACTTACAATAGCCAGAACATGGAAGCAACCTAAATGCCCATCAACAAATGAATGGATAAAGAAGATGTGGCACGTATATACAATGGTATATTACTCAGCCATAAAAAGGAATGAAATTGAGTTATTTGTAGTGAGGTGAATGGACCTAGAGTCTGTCATACAAAGTGAAGTAAGCCAGAAAGAGAAAAACAAATATTGTATGCTAACTCGTATATACGGAATCTAAAAAAAAATGGTTCTGATGAACCCAGTGACAGGGCAAGAATAAAGATGCAGATGCAGAGAACAGACTTGAGGACACGGGGTGGGGGGGGGTAGGGGGTGAAGGGGAAGCTGGGATGAAGTGAGAGAGTAGCATAGGCATATATACACCACCAACTGTAAAATAGATAGCTAGTGGGAAGTTGCTGTATAACAAAGGGAGATCAACTCGATGATGGGTGATGCCTTAGAGGACCAGGACAGGGAGGGTGGGAGGGAGTCGCAGGAGGGAGGGGATATGGGGATATATGTATAAATACAGGTGATTCACTTTGGTGTACTTCAAAAGCTGGTACAAGAGTGTAAAGTAATTATATTCCAATAAAGAGCTTAAAAAAAAAATGCCTAGACTTAGCCCGTACCCCATGGTTCTGCTTCCAGGGTGCCTCTCCCCTGTCCACAAAGAAGCGACAACTGAACAGGAGCAACTTACCAGGCCTCACCACCCCCACCTCCTCCTTTCCTCTTGTCTCACTCTCCACAGGTACCAGAAGCTATTGCCAAATGCAAACGAGCTGGCATTACTGTCAGAATGGTGACAGGTGACAACATCAACACAGCCCGGGCCATCGCCACCAAATGTGGCATTGTGACACCTGGGGATGACTTTCTGTGCTTAGAAGGCAAAGAATTCAATCGACTCATCCGAAACGAGAAGGGCGAGGTGGGTCTTGGGTGGGAGGACTCAGGGCCTCCTTTATTAGGGGAGGGGGCTGGTTCATGTGTAAGGCATCTGGGACAGGTGGGAGAAAGTGGGTGGCTTTTTCCCACTGTCTTCATTCACAAGCTATCTTTTGAGACAGTGTCACTAACTTTTCACATCTTTCCTTTTGTTTTCAATTGTGGGATGATTTTGTACTGATTTCCTTCTACCTGCCCCTCCTAGTCACTGCCCTGTGACGGGCAGTGACACAGGTTGGTAAGAGGACATGGTCTGGGTGTGGAGCAGGCCACTGCATCCCGGTCTAAGTAGAAATTGAACCTAAGACCTCAGAAGCACTACTTTAGCCGCCTGAGCCAAGAACTAACCCTGGCCCACCTCTGTCAAGGGTCTAAGAAATATGGAAATTGGCTCCCAGGTAGGGAATTGGGAGGAAAAAGAAGACAAGGAGGGCCTGAATGGTCACCATCCACGAATCTGCCCCTGGAGCCAGAGCTGGCTGCTTCACCTCCACTGGAGGCCAGGATAATACCCCCCCGGGGCCCATGGAATACCAGCTCTCCCAGAAGCTCTGCGTGTGTGGAGAAGTGAGAGTTTCCCAGATGACTGTTCTGAGCTTGACTGACCCAGGGTGTGGTCTGGTATTGGCAGGTAGAGCAAGAAAAGCTGGACAAGATCTGGCCTAAGCTCCGAGTGCTGGCGCGATCTTCTCCCACTGACAAGCACACACTGGTGAAAGGTGAGGTCAGCTCCTGAGTAGGTGCCTGGGGTAGAGGAAGGCAGGCCGGGGTAAGCACAGATAAGAACCATCAGCCAAAGCAACTCTCCTGTCCTGAATAGGGAGGTCCTAGAAGAGCTTCCCAGCTCATGGGGAGAACATACAGTTTAGCAAACATCTGAGCCCCTGGTGAGTATAAGATATATAATATAATAAAGTTGTTTTTAAAGATTATCCTATCCTGTTTGTTGCTAGCACTGTGAGTTAGGCACTACAGGTTAAGCTATTCCCATTGTACAAATAAGGAGGTTTGAGGCAGAGAAAACAATTATCCAAATTGCCCAACTGGTAAGTGGAAGTGTTACCATTCAACCCCTGGGTCTCTGCCTTCAAATCATCCAGTGCCTTTTCCACCACATAATAGCTGCTGTGGGGCACCAGACGGGATATCCGACAAGGTCAGACTGTCTTAGCTTAGAGTGCTACCCGTGAAACAATTTACTGCCATCGGGTGACACTATAGAACCTCTAGCCTAGGGGCAAAAGAGAGTAGAAAGGGAGGTGGTGGCAGGGACCAGAGAGGAAGACCCAAAAAGTGCCTTTTGCGGGGAAATGGCCTCAGATGGCACACGCGGAACTCACTGTGGTGTGTCTGTTTCCCAGGCATTATTGACAGCACGGTTGGAGAACAGCGACAGGTGGTGGCTGTCACCGGTGATGGCACAAATGATGGGCCGGCTCTGAAGAAAGCAGACGTTGGTTTTGCCATGGTAAGCAGCTCGGCGCAGTGTCTCTCTCTGACTGCAAGCCGCCTCCTCCAGCGGGAAGGAAGCCAGGACAGGCTCCTGGGAACCTGCCGCTTCCTCTACCGTCACATCCCACTTTGTGCTCTTTTCTCCAACTCCGTCTCGCCTGCCCAGCTGGCCAATAATAATATGTGTAATGAGAGACCCATCACGTGTGCAGGCAGGGAACCCATGAGGTATCATTACCCAGGAAAGCAAGACCAACTGAAACTTGCCCACGAATGTGATGATATTGCCTGCCTAGGCACACTGTAGAAAATTCACATTCTGTACGGAAAACGTGCACTCTGTGCTTAGCACTGTTTGTCACGCTGCTTTTCACTTGTGAGGCCAGGAGCATCAGAGTCACTTGGAAAGCTGCTTTAAAATCATATATTCCAAGGTTCCACGGTCGGCTGTCTTGGTTCAGTAGCATCTGGTCTGGGTCCCAGCAGCGTTTGGGTTTCCTTAGTAGGCACCCTTGTCGATTCTAATGCTCAGGGACATTTTCAAGTCCCCAGATTGAAAGTACATTCTCACACTCAAGTAACTTACACATTGAACTGTTGGTGGTTTTTTAAGCAGTGGCAGGAGATTCAAGAAGAAATCTGTCTTTAGGGTGTTCTCTTTAACCAAAAAATAAATTTAAAAAGTGTTTACTCTAGAAAACTTCACAAATATACAAAAATAGAATAGTTTTATTGAATCCCCGTGTACCTGTCACCTAGCATCAAATACCAACACTTGGCCAATCTTGGCTCACACATAACACAGTGCCCCATCTCCAGCTGAACTGTTCTAAGCATGTCCGAGATATTGTGTCATTTCATCCAGTATGTGTCTCTGGAAGATACATACGTATCAATAAAATATATCTAAAAGAATCATAGTACCATTGTCTCACAACAAAATAGATCCCTCACTACCATCAGGTGTCTAGTCAGTGTTCACATTTCCCCAATTGCTTCATAAATGTTGTTTTTATAGATTATTTGTCCAAATCAGAATCCAGACAAGATCCATACATTGCAATTGGTTGATATATCTCTTTATTAATCTATAACTAGTTTCTGAAATGTGCTTTTCCTTCCAACTATACCTGGAAACCTATAGAAATGCAGATTCTCAGGCCTTACCCCAGAGCTACTGAAAAAGAAAGCTTGGAGTTGGGTCCCAGCAGGCCCTCTGGGCAATTCTGACACATCCTAAAGTTGGACAACCACTGACCCGATAGGATCTATGTGTCAGGGGTCCCCAGGTGCACCCTTTACATTTGTGGATTCACTGGAAGTACTCAGGGGACTCAGCATATAGTTGTACTCATGGCTAAGATTTAGTCCATTGGTATAGCAAGAGTCTAGTAAGGCAGAAAGTCATAGGCAGAGTCTGGAATCCACATGCAGCCTTCCTTATGATCTCTGCCTCCCATGAGGGGTCCCGAAGAGCATCTTCTTCCCCCAGCAATGAAAATGCAGCAATACATGTGATGTTTCTGCCCAGGGAAACCCATCAGAGACTTGGCGCTGTATGTTTTTATTGGGGTTGGTCGTATAGGCACCTGCTGCCTAGCACATGCTAAGATTCCAGACTTCCAGAAGAAAGCAGGTTTTCAGTGGAAGCCGTATGTTTGGGCACAGTCTAGGCACAGTGAATCACTAATTAATGTTCAGTTAATTGTTGACTGAGAGCATTCTGAGAGCCAAGTTCCTAGATGCTAGCTGAGGGCCAAACTTGCAAACAGGCCTTTCTCAAGATAACGGTCTCAGGCCTGCTATGTTAACTCTTTTCTGCACAATCCCCTTCCATCTTTTTTTCTAGCTACTTAGTTTTGAAGGAATCAGGTTGTTTTTCTACATAGACTGTCCCAGGGCATGGGTTTTGATTGTATCCCTACAGTGTCCTTTAACATGTTCTTTTAGCCCTTGCATTTCCTATAAACAGGTACTTAGTTCTCCGAGCAATCAGATTCTATATCCCATCTTTCATTAGAGGCTGCAAAATGACAATGTTCTGATTTTATTTATTTATTAACTTGAATACTTCTATAAAAAGAAATTTTCCCTCATTGACTGTTTGCTTACTGTGAGGTTCAGTTCCTACATGAAAGACAGGTTAAAAGCTTGATTTTTTCCCTTTATTTACCAGTTTGCAAGATAATAGTTGACTTTTTAGGATCTTCCAAAGGTGAGCAATGAATTGTTGATTTTTTTAAAATTTACTAAACTGCTCTGCTAAAAGTTAATTGTCTATTTTTTTTAAATATTATGAGCTCATGGTTTTAAGTATATGTTTCTTTTTCTTTCTTTTTTTTTAAAGGTTTTTTATTTATTTATTTGGTTGTGTGGGGTATTAGTAGCAGCAGGTGGGCACCTTAGTTGTGGCATGCCAGCTCTTAGTTGCACGTGCATGTGGGATCTAGTTCCCGGACCAGGAATCAAACACGGGCCCCCTGCATTGGGAGCCTGGAATCTTAACCACTGCGCCACCAGGGAAGTCCCATATGTGATATGTTTCGATCCATTGTGTTTATTACTATATTGATGTTCATACTGACCCATCACTAGCCTCTTCAACGCTGCTAAGTCCTTTGGGTACAGCCTCAGTTGACTTTAATAGCTTTCTTGGTCTCTTGCATGATAAGATGTTCCAGATTCATCATGCATATTTCTTGTCCTAAATCTAGAATCATCCACATCTCAAAGGGGTTCTGCTTCATTTTAGTGAGAAATAGTATTTAGAGAACACAATCTGAATATCAGGATATTCCTTACTTCTGAGTAAATTATCGTTTCTAGAACTTTTCAGTGGACAAAGCTAGGAAATACGTCTTTTATGTCTTTTTGTTTTTGTGTTTCTTTGTTTTAAAGATAAAATACTTCATGAATTCATAGTGGCATTTACAATTCAAATTTAGAATTCTAGAATTCTAACTTCATATTTTGCTTCCCCGGTTTTGTATTAATTCTTAAGCTGAAAGGTTTGATTCCTAATGGCATTAACATAATTATTATTTGCTTTATCCTAAAATATAAGTAATAGTCTCAAAATAGCAATAACAATACAATTACTCTACTAAAAACAGTTAAAGATTTTTCTTTTAGTTCCTTTTATCCTGTAGGTATATCCTACTAGGGATGTATCATCAAGTTACTTTGTTTTTCAAAAAGTCGTTTGGAACTTTTCCCTTCGTATGGTTGTGCTACCAACTGGTTATACCAGTTCATTTATATGATGTGTTGGTTTTTTTTTTTTTTCCACTTTTGAGATTGCTTATTTTAAACTTTTTTGTTTTATGCTTGTATAAAGTAGTTATATAATTCTAAAGTAAAATATACAAAACAAGATCTATTCATAGACGTCTAGCTTCTATCCCTGTCACCTCCACCCTGTTGCCTCCTTCTTAATCCCACAGATAACTTACTTCTTTGATTTTAGTTTATCTTTCTTTTTACTCCTTTAAAATATAATCAAATGTGTAGTGTATTTATATCCCACTCTCTTACATAAGTGATACTTATCTATATTTATCTATATACACATTGTGTACTCTTTTCCACCTTGTTTTTTTTCATTTAACAACCTAACTTGGAGAGTATTCCATAGTGATACATATATAAAGATTTTCTTTCTTTCTTTCTTTCTCTCTTTCTTTCTTTCTTTCTTTCTTTCTTTCTTTCTTTCTTTCTTTCTTTCTTTCTTCCTCTCTCTTCCTTTCTTTCTTTCCCTCCTTTCTTTTTACAGTGCATGGTACAGCAGTATGTGGATGTATTAGAGAACTTTTTGATTGGGGAATTGAATTGTATAGTCTATCTAACAGATATTCGCTTGTTGCAATCTGGATAGGAAAGTAATACTACTGGGAAAACAGTACAAATAATCTACTAGTGCAGGTCAGATTCACCAACAAGCCCCTCTGTGGGTTATAGGGTTTATAAGACATGGAATAGAAGTATGGGCTGGGGATGTTAGGGACAGCTTTGCCAAGCAAGCAGGGCCTAATTAATTGAATGGGATCTTAAGGATAGATAGGATTTGAATAGATGGGAAGGGACTTCCTAGGTGGCGCAGTGGTTAAGAATCTACCTGCCAATGCTGGGGACATGAGTTCGATCCCTGCTTCAGGAAGATCCCACGTGCTGCAGAGCAGCTAAACCCATGCACCACAACTATTGAGCCTGTGCTCTAGAGCCCGTGAGCCACCACTATTGAACCCATGTGCCGCAGCTACTGAAGCCCGCGTGCCTAGAGCCCGTGCTCTGCAACGAGAAGCCACCACAATGAGGAGGCCAAGCACCACAACAAAGAGTTGCCCCTGCTCGCTGCAACTAGGAGAAAGCCCTTGTGCAGCAACAAAGACCCAACGCAGCAAATAAATGAATAAATAAATTATTAAATTTATTAAAATAAGTAAATAGATGGGGAAACAGGATGTTCCAGGCTTGGAGAAAAGGGTGTAAGCAGGAGACTGGACTCTAGAAGCAAATGAGAGATTCAGGGAATTGTGACTAAATCAGTAGGTTTTGAGCAGAAAGATATAAGAGCAGATTGAAAAATGAACCAGAATTCACTTGTTGAGAGCTTTGACTACCAGACTAGAAAGTTTACTGTTTCTAAAACACTGCTTTCAACAGCTGATGTGTCTATTCAGAAAACTTTAGTGGTTCCCCAGTGACAGGATTTTGAATAAGGACAGGACATCTGAACTGTACTGCAAGACTACTCCTCCTAGGAAAAAATGTAGAGTGACTTCAAGGTGCAGGGGAGATAAGGATTTAAGTTAGATATTGGCAGTGGCAAAAGAAATTTTAAAATTTGGAGGTAGAACAGGTAGGACTTTTTCCCTATCTTCTAATTATTTTCTAAGATGGGGAAGTAGTGGGGATGGGAGAAAGGAAGATCAAAGATAACTGTAATTTCCAGTCCGAGTTCAGGAGTAAAGGTGGTGGCATCGTGGCCCAGTCCCCTTTTCCACAGAGTGACAGTGACACATTTTCTCTTCCTTCTCTTTGGGAGAGAAGACCACTCAAAATCGGGTGGTTTAGTCTGTAGGATTTGTGTGGCTAGTGTGCCCTCTAGTGTTTATGCTGAGTTCTGAAGCATCTTGGAGGTCATAATATGGGTGCAGAATATACAAGAACTCTTTGTCCAGTTCCTCACTGTTTTCCTTCCTCTTCTTACCTCAGGGTATCGCAGGTACAGATGTGGCAAAGGAGGCCTCTGACATCATCCTAACAGATGACAACTTCACCAGCATCGTGAAGGCAGTGATGTGGGGACGAAACGTCTACGACAGCATCTCCAAGTTCCTGCAGTTCCAGCTCACTGTCAACGTGGTGGCTGTGATTGTGGCCTTCACGGGAGCCTGTATCACCCAGGTGAAGGAAATGTGGGGCGAACTGAGATGGGAGGGATGAGGCTGGGGCTAAGGAACAGAGGGGATTCAGGGTGCAGTATGTCCACTGAGGAGTAAGGACCAGAGTTTCTGCAGGGGTGTTGGGGCAGGAATTAGCTCTGCTAAGTCTCCATCTGCTCCTGTGGGATGGTGATAATGTATCTACCATTCATGTAGCGCTTACGTGTTAGCCAGTGTGGTGAGCACTTATATGTAGTTTCTCTGTTCTTCAGAAACAACCTTGCGAAGTAGATATTATCCCCATTTTACAGGTGAAGAACCCAAGGTTCAAAGAGGTCAAATAAGTTTCTCAGTGTCACTCAGCCAATAAATGGTGGCTAGCAGGAGGTAGGCTATTTCAAGGGCAAAGATGAGGCTGATGAGCGAGGTGGGGGGTGGTCTCCAAGGAAAGCTAAAAGGAGTGGTTCTTCTTCCCACCAGGATTCCCCACTGAAGGCCGTGCAGATGTTGTGGGTGAACCTAATCATGGACACCTTTGCCTCACTCGCCCTGGCCACAGAGCCTCCTACAGACTCTCTGTTGAAGCGCCGACCCTACGGCCGAAATAAGCCTCTGATCTCACGCACGATGATGAAGAGCATCCTGGGCCACGCCGTCTATCAGCTCACCGTCATCTTTCTCCTCGTCTTTGCCGGTGAGCCGAAGGGGCGCTGGGTTGGGGCGTGGCGGTTGGAGTCCTAGAGGGAGATGGGGCAGAGAGCAGCCCAAGGAAAGAAAGCAGCAGGGAGCAAGCTGAGCGCAAGATGGCAATGGTAGCAGCTTCACTTACTGAATGTGTCCTCTGTTCCCACTGCGTGGTGCCTTGTGCCATTTTATTACTCCTCTTAAGAATCTCACAAGGCTGGCTTTATGATACCTCTTTTCAGATCATAAAACTGAAGCTTGGGTCACATACTGAGTAAATAGTGGCATTAAGATTCAAACCTGTCTGCCAGACTCTCATGCACATAGTTTGACCACCGTGCGGCACTACAGGAAGGCACATAGTGATGGAACAAACGGAGAGAGAGGGTCAAAAATGTTGAGACCAGGGCTCACGCTGAAAATATCTGATGACTATTGTGGCTCGGATACTGATCAGTTAGAATGGACACCATTCATAAGCAACCAGTGAGGCCATACTCACGTGTTCTGACTCAACCCGAGCCCTCCTTTAGAGCATACTTACCCTCCAATGCATCCCTTCTCCCAACTAGGTGAGAAACTCTTCGACATTGATAGTGGGAGGAGAGCACCTCTGCATTCACCACCCAGCCAGCACTACACCATTATTTTCAACACCTTCGTGCTGATGCAGCTCTTCAATGAAATCAATTCCCGCAAGATCCATGGAGAGAGGAATGTCTTTTCAGGCATCTTCCGCAACCTCATCTTCTGCTCTGTGGTCTTGGGCACATTTGTCAGCCAGGTGAGATTCTAGCTGGAGTTGGGGTGGCGATCTGGGAGGATCAAGGCCAGAAGCTGGGAGCCAGGATTCCCTAAGTGCCCTGGGGAAAGGCCTGAGGGAGTGATGGGGACTCGCGCTGTGGGTTGAACAGCTTGGGGTTCCCAACTGCTTCTGCTTGCTCATTGCTCTAGAATTGGATCCTGCTGTGTCAAATGCTCCAGTGCAAGGCAGCATGTTGGTAGCGAATAAAATAAAATTTGTAGAATCCTTATCTTTCTAAAACACAGAAAGTTCACATGGTGACCAGGAGGAAAACCACTGTCTTCTAACCCTTTTCCACGCCCCCTACCAGCATACTTGAAACATGCGTGCACGTGCTGTGTGGGATCTCTCCCTGTCCCTGCCCCTTTGTTCTGAGAGGGCTCATGGTAGAAAATGCTACACAATTCAGAGAATAGGAGAAGACATGGAATGGTGCCATGTGTAGTTGACAGATAAGTCTGATGTGCACTCCTTCCTTGGGAACTGGGGTCGAGGGCATGGCTCCCCTAGTGGTGAAAGGATTGAGTCCCTTCCTTCTTGCCCCAGTCAGAGGTACACTAAGACACCTGCGCATACAAGAGATTATGAGCCTGCCCTGTAACAAAAGAGCTCCTGCCTCACCCTTATCTGCCCCCCTCCTAAATTCCTCTTCTCCATCCCTGTGCCTTGTCTTTGTCACCCACTGGCTTTGGTCATAAGAAGCCTCCAGCTCCGCTTGATCCCCCAGCCCTTGCATTAATAATGTTCATAGTAACTGTGTCTCACCATCAGAGTGCTTGAAGACTGTTTGTGTCTACCTTCCCTTCTGCTCGTCTGGATCTCTTCTTTCTCCTTCCCCAACAAGCAGATCTGGGCTTGCGCCACAGGGATCCTGGGGTAGGGGGCTGATGTGGCTTTGGTGGCCTTGGCTAGAGGACTGGCTACCTTTTGCTCACCTCCCAATGATGGGCTGCCTCTTCCTCTGTTCTAGATTATCATTGTGGAATTTGGGGGAAAACCCTTCAGTTGTACGAGTCTCACCCTGTCCCAGTGGTTCTGGTGTCTCTTCATTGGTATTGGAGAACTGCTGTGGGGCCAGGTGAGTATGGGCACGCCCTCCCTGTGCAGTCACACAGCCAGCAGACCTCTCCCCGCCCCGCCCAGGATGAGATGGAAGAAGAAACTGTGGAGACTCAGCTCCTCGCCTTCATATTCTCCTTCCCACTTCTCTCTACCACCAGGTTTTCAAATTCTTTCCATCTTGTAGGATCCCAAGGCAGAATGATCAGTGCCTACCACTTCAGAGGCTTCTGATCTCTTCTCTAATCATGCCTAGAGACAGACAAATCCCTTAGCTTCTCTGAGATAGAGGTGGAAATTTTCAATGGAATTTTGCTTAAAAAAAATTAAGGGTCTTAGAAGTAGAAGAGTTTGCAAAGCATATGTCTTCAGTGAAGCTCCAGTCTGGCCGTGGGCTGCCATGCTGTCATAGCATAGGGCTCCCTTGCCTCTTCTGTTTCTCACCATCACCTTATCCAGGATGAACGCCTGTGTGTCACCTAAGATAAATCCAGACTCAGAAGGTCTCTAGAGAAGCAGTATAGCGTATGGTTCAAAGCACGGACTTTGGAACCGAATACCTCAGTTTGAATCCCAGTTCTTCTTTTTACAAGCTGCATCATGGTGAGCAAGTTTCTTAGCAGCTCTGCCTCAGTTTTCTCAATTCAGGATAGCAGGATCATGGTGAATCACTGATAATCAGCAAATCAGTTTCAATACAGAAATGACTTAGAACCATGTCTAGTACCCTGTAAGTACTCAATAAATGTTAGCTATTAACATTATAATAATATAATCAGGTTTGATGAGAGTTTCATTCCTTCCCTAATGCCACTTTGTAAGTCCCTCTCATCCTCAGCTCTGGCCTGGGCTTTACCTCTGCTTTGCAGACCCCAGGTCTCTATTGATTGGTGCCCGGCCACCTGAGTAATGGAGGCTTTGCTCTAACTGGCCCCAAAGATCCCTCCCTAGGACTGCAGGCTTTCCCCCGTAGACCTGCTAGTTGTTTGTTTCATAGCTCCTAGATGCCTCCCTGATTCATCGCTATCCCAGTTCCAAACACAAGTCCTTCCACTCTGCTCTGTTTGCTGAAGTTTATTTACCAGTGGGTCCCTAAAGTGCTTGTATACTTGGGTGGAGTGTGATTATTTCACATACTGTTTGAAACTCTCACATGGGTCTAGTCTCACATGTGGCCATGTGGCCTTGATGCCAGATAACAACAGCCTTCCTTCTGTATCACAACAGCTCCTTCCAACATCCAAAAGCAGAATGTGGACGTTCTGTCTATTTCGAACACTTTACTCCCTGTTGGACTGCTCACACAGTCCCCCTTTCCCAGCTGAGCCCTGTCTGCTCCTCGTCTTATTTATAAAGGAGAACTGACTGACAGGTACTGAGCTTCCTGAGTGATTTATTTTGAATTGCAAGCCCAACCTACTGCTCCATGTCTTCTGATAATACTCATATGTCTCTTCTTCTGTGGGCTGTCCCACCCAGTTCCTCACCCCAAGCCCAAGAAAACTTTTAGTGTCCTCTCACTATAGTTTGATAAAAGAGGAATTACTTAGCATATGGTGACTAAGAAGAGGGTCATTCCCCTCCCACACTCTTCTTTTCTCCTTGCCCATACACATACATTGGGACCATTCTGTCCCCAGACTTGTTTTCTCCCAGGTCCTTGTCTCTGTCCCTTCCTACTGTGTTTTGTGCATTATGGCTCTACTTCCCTTAAGAGACAGATGGCAAAATGCAAAGAAAGAACTGAGACAGGAGGAGGAGAATGAAATATATAACAAGGCAGATGGCTGCTCAAATACTAGAATATAAGCTCTCCTTTGTACATCCACAAATACAGAAAATCTTCCTGAGGGCCCGACAGCTGGCAGGCACTTGGCAAAAGCTTGCCTGAATGGGTTGGCACTTTTCTCACTGCTCTCCCAGTGGGAAAGGTGATAAGGCAAAGAATGACCTGCCCAAGGGCCTGGCCCATAAAGTTAAGTGACAGCTCTTCTTGCCCTGATTCTGGTGTCTCTGCTTTTGCTCCACCTGTTCTCAGGTCATCTCCACGATACCCACCCAATCCCTGAAGTTCCTGAAAGAGGCTGGGCATGGCACCACCAAAGAGGAGATCACCAAGGATGCTGAGGGGCTGGACGAGATTGACCATGCAGAGATGGAGCTGCGCCGAGGCCAGATCCTCTGGTTCCGGGGCCTGAACCGCATCCAGACTCAGGTACTGTGATAGTAGCCTATCCTCTTCCTGGGAGAAGGAATCTCCCCCATCTTTCTCGGGAGGTGTTGGGAGGGCAGCAGTTCTTGATGGCCAGTGTCTCTCCCCTTCCTAAGGTCCTGTCACTGGCAGGCAGCCTGAGCTCCCTTGCTTCAGGACAGACAAAGGCAGGGGCAGCCGTATGGGCTCCTCTGAGGGGAAAGCGATCATGGTGGGGCCTAGAGCACGGGACACTAACTGCTAGCATCATCCTCTAGCTTTGGGTTCATCAGAAGCCCACTTCCCACCCTCCATTGGGTGGGCAAGCTTCCTGCATAAGGTCTCTTCTAAGCACTAGGCCTAACCTCAGGGTGGGAAATGTTCAGAGTCTTTCCTGACCCTGACCCTGCAAAAGGACGGATTTAGAAAATATCTCCATGGCAGCATCCCCAGCAGACATTTACTGTACATCCTCAAGCTGCTATTAGGGGAATGTAGATGTTATCTGGAGGGATCTTTGTAAAAGAAACTCACTCTCTTATGTCTTCCCCACTCACAATTTAAGGCCATGATGGAGAATCTGATGGCTAAGTGTATATAAATGACAGTAGTCTCTCAGTGCCTGAGTATATTTTACTGGACTCAGACTTGCTTCCCAGAAAGGAAGAAGCTATAATTTCTTCAAACCTTTTCCTTTCCTGCAATTTCTGAAATGGGATAGAAGCTGCTCCTGCTGCTCTTAAGTCCCCACCTATAGCCCTACAGTAACTTTTCCCCCCACTTTCCATGCAGCAACTGTAACTACCTTTTCCTGGGTAAATGCGCTGGTCTAAACATTGGTAATCCTATCACTTTCCCTGTTCTTACCCCACATACCTCTGTTATGTTAGTCCTGAGAGTTCCCATCTCAAGGAACTGTAAATCCCCAAGTTCTCAAAGGTGTTCTCCAGAGAACAGGCCTATCCCTCTTTACTGATTGGCTAGAGATCCCAGAAGTAAATTTCACTCTCTAAAATTAGCCTTGCAGGTGGTTTCAAAAGTTCCCTAGTTGATGGGGCTTCCTAGGTGGCGCAGTGGTTAAGAATCTGCCTGCCAATGCAGGGGACACAGGTTCGATCCCTGCTCCAGGAAGATCCCACATGCCACGGAGGAACTAAGCCCATGTGCCAAATAAAAAACAAAACAAAACAAAAGGTCCCTAGTTGAGCCCACCACTTCCTAGGGAAGAAAGGTGAAATGAATAGCTTAAGCTAAATACAGTAGTCCCCTCCTTATCCGTGGCTTTGCTTTCCTTGGTTTTAGCTACCCATGGTCAACCATAACCTGAAAATATTAAATGAAAACATTAAATGAAAACTTTCAGAAATAAATAACTGATAAGTTTTAAATTGCATGCCATTCTGAGTAGCTGATGAAATCTCATGGCATCCCACTCTATCCTGTCCTGGACAAAAATCATCCCATTGCCTATCATATCCTCACTGTATAAGCTACCCACCCATTAGTGTAGGAAAAAAACATAGTATATACAGGGTTCAGCACTATCTGCAGTTTCAGGCATCCACTGGGTGTCTTGGAACGTATCCCCCACGGATAAGGGAGGACTACTATAGCAGCTGGGAATTCATCTCCTACAGACAAGAGAACAGATGGAAATGGGAAAGCAGGGCTAGGGAAGGAAACGCTGGGGCTCCTTTCCCCTCTCTTGAGGTCCCTCTCCCAGAGAGGGAAATCCCCGTGGGACCTGCAAAAACTGCCTCAGCACGTCCAGAGTTTCCACACCCACCCCGCCCTCCAGGCTGCCAAGTCCATCACGAGCAAGGGCCTCACGTGCCCAGAGAACTTGGCGCCTTTGGCTTATATCTCTAAGGCCTCAGTGCTTCCCTGTACGCCTGCTTTTCTCAGAATAACCTGTCTGCTTTTCTTCCCTTCAGGATCACCTGCCTCCTCTCCTACTATGTAATTTTTTTTCCTAGCCAGGATTCCCTCGTTCCAGTGCCTCCTGGCTCCTTCACACTTTTCTCTCCTGGGGCTGAGATTCATGGATCTTCCTTCCCCTCCACTACCAATTTCCATTCCCTCGACTATACATCTTTCTAGTTTCGCTGCCTACGTAGCTTTAGGTATACTACCTTTCTCTGTTGGAGCAAGAGGCAGTTGGACCAGAATGACATTAAAGCCTAACCTTGGGCAGCAAAGGCGACCTGTTAAAGATGCCATAATGAGCAAATCTGTGCCATTGCACCTGACTCCATAAGCAAATGACTGTCCTAACCCGTATCCTGGGTCCTAAAGCTCTCTCGCATTAACTCTTCACCTCCGTCGGGTTCTTACAAAATTCCCTGCCATCCAGTCGTTGGTCCTTGTTGTCATTCTCCTTACAACACTTAGGGGTGGGAAGTGTTGCCAAGCCATTATCCCATCCTGGTCCCTTTAGCTTTGGGAGAGCTAAAAGCACTAGAAAGCAGAAGACTGGGAAACTTGAGGGCTAGGATTTGGGGAAGGTAAATCTGGAGTCCAGTTTCACTGTGGAGGTTGGGACCTTGTGACCCTAATAAGCCGTGAGGAAGATGACTTTCCAGCCCCTTCTTCCGTGTGACTGAGCCCTACCCACACGCAGACCTTTTCCTCCTGCATCAGGCTCCTCGGTCTCCTGGAACTGGAAACTGTATCATGTGATAAACAGTGGTATTTTAGCTCAAACTTGGTCTGAATCCAGAAACTAGCCCTAAACATTTCATGGCTTCTCAGGAAGCTTTATAAATAAGAACAACTGTCTGACTTACCTGCTTTCCTGTCTTCTCACCTAGGGAATGAAGTTAGATGAGTGGAGTGGAATCAACACCTTTCCTACATCCATGGTAGATTGGCCCTTGGTATTAAGCATGTTGGCATTTTCAAGATGATTCTACCAGATCCTGAAGGGTATAGGAATTCCTTTTGACTTGTTCCTTGTTACTCAGCGGTCAGGGATGAGGATGGTAGGTTTGACTAAGGCCCCAGATCAAGATCACTGTCGGAAAACAAGTGGCAATTGTTGCCTCTGTCTCTGAGGAGTAGGACACGGAAAATCAGAGACAAGCTGTATAGGGCTAGACTTGCAGCTGCTAACCAACCACCACTACTGCCAACCAACTCTTCCTCCCCTGCCCCATCTAACTGCTGAGTTCTCTTTTGCCTTGTGCGAGCTGTTTCAGGGTCTCCAGTGCATAAATGCTGCTAGTGTCGTTCTCTCTAAAAAGCCTGGCCACTGGTTTCCTGAGCTCCACTTTCAGGGGCCTTGTCCACTCCCACCAAAGGACAGAGTATCTCAGAGAAGAACCCAGAAGAGGGTGAGCCCAGTAACTCGCGGTCCGGAGCCTTTCCACCATGGCACCTGTGTACGGGCTACTGCATGCCTCTGTTTAAACACATGAGTTATTTTCCTGGAAGATCTGCAAAAATAGTAGTCAATTGAATTGGCTTAGAGGTTCCTGAGCCTCAAAATTCAGTAATATGTACTTTACCTACTATCTTAAATTGCATGCCTTACTTTTTTAAGAGTACAGGTCAGAGCAATGAATAAGCTGTCACTCTCTGTCAGGAGTCAGGAGTGGGGAAGTCCCTTTAAATTTTAGATACTTTTGGATACCAGCATACCTAAGATGTCCATCATAGGCTAAAAGGGAAGAGAAGACTGGACTCTGGCTGGGTATTTAGACTCCGTAGCAAATTGTTCCGTAAATGAAGTGTGATGTGCAATTAACATTTTTCCCCCTTCTCCTCACCATTGTTTTGTGTGTGAGGGACTCTCTCTTGCTCTCCATCTCCTATCCCCTTTTCCCAGCTCTTTCCATCCCCCTCCCTAACCCTCTTGGACCCTCCCTTCCTCTTCCTTTTCTCTCTGACTGTGGAGCAAAGCTGTCTCACTTTCTGATTCTTTGCAGATCGACGTAATTAATACATTCCAGACGGGAGCCTCTTTTAAGGGAGTCCTAAAGCGCCAGACCATGGGTCAACACCTTGATGTAAAACATGTTCCTAGCTCATCCTATGTAACAGTGGCACCAGTCAAATCTCCCCCCACCACTTCTGTTGCTGCTGCTGTTTCATCTCCTACTCTGGGCAGTGAGTGATAGTCTATTATGATGCATGATTTGCTAAAATGACCACAAGAGAGCACGTGGCACTCACTTTAACCAACCATGGTTATCTTCTCCTTTTGTTTTTTCCCTTTGATCTATGACTTAAGGGAAGAAAAGTGGGGCAGAAATCCCACTCCCAAACCAGGCTGTGTGCCCTTTTATTTAATTTTATTCTTTTAATGTTGAAAAGCTATTAAACCGTAAACATTTTAAAGACAGTAATCCTGTTTTCTGGTTGTTCCTCTGCATTGCCTGTTCCTTCCTTGAGTTTTGTTTGTTTTACTTTACTTTGTTTGTTTGTTGCTTTGTTTGAATATGTCATTGTTCCTCTCCTCTCCTAATGCTCCTTTGAGTCTCAACTCTGTCTCCTAAGGTTAGGTATAAGGTTAAGCCAGATGAAGACTCAGGAACTCTCTTCATTTGGGGGCAAGTTTGAGATCTCCTGAAAAAAGGCATAAAGGGACCTACTGTTCCTATGGGGGTTTTTTATACCAGTATGTCTGTCATAATTGAGTCAATGTTGAATTTGGCCAATAATAATAGTCCTTTTGGCTGTCACTCTATTAGCTGGCAATGTTGGCATAAAATTGTAGCTGAATGTGAAAAAAAGGTGTTAGTTTAAATGCACAGAGCTTTTACTTTTCAGGGACCTTAAACCAAAGTCTGGTTTAAGAATCAATTCATTCACATCTCGGTAGGAGAAATATATGAAAAGATCAAAATAACTTATTTTTTCTTAAATATTTTTTCTTTTTCTTTTTCTTTTTTTCCTTCTCCTTTCCTCTAGTTTGATTGTTTCACCTATAGCCAGCACTTCATATCTTATTTTGCACGTAAAGTTTTAGGAACCCCTTTCTCAGCCAGCCTGTCAACTGGAATGCTGTGAAGGCTCAACCTAAGATCTAGTGGATTATTGGCAGATTATTGGATTCTTGCTAATGCTTATGCCTTCCTATTTCTGATCTTTTTACCTTCCCCACGTGGGACACAGAGAGGAAATAGAAGGCTCTTTGCAGATAGTGCTATTAAGGTATTTGGTGGGAAAGGAGTCTCTCTGTGTTAAGTATATTGTGGGCTTCAGATTTCTGAGTGTTTAGTCTGTTTCCTCCAATCCCACTTCCAACCACCACCACTCCAACCCTCGGATGGGGGGTAAAGAAAGAAAAATTGCATTATATGTGGTTCACTTGATTGTGAGTGTATAGGCTGATCAGACGTAGATTATCTGCTGTCTTAATAGCCAACTCTAAGTGTCCTCATGTGAGATATGAGGGGCAGGGGAAGAGGAGGTTCATATAGATGCATATGCTTTAGTCTCAAAGTCAAAGAACTAAGTAAGTCTTACCCTACAAATATGCAAGAGCCTCTGATTTTAGTCCCTCCATATTCCTCTCATTTCCTTTTGTCTTCTAGTTTTGCCATGTCCTTCCAACTAGTTTCTGTTCTTTTTTAAATCATGCCTCTCTGTTAGGAAGGATTAGTGACAGCTGCGCCGGTGATTTGACGGTGGAAGGAGACTATGCAAACGACAGAGCCCATTGGGCTCATATAGAGTTGCTGGTAGAAGATAAGATACGAATCCTCAAAGACTAGAGAATCAGGAGAGTCAGGCCGTACCTGCTCTTTCTCCAGCTGTGCCTTCTTACTGGAGGGCCTAGAAGTTATAATCATGCATTTTAGAACCATTTCCCATTCCAGATTTCCAAATGAATTCAATTATTTATCTAACCTTCAGTGGATAAATCTCTAAGATTTCTCTCTATAGGAAGGCCCTAATCCCTTCTCTTCCCCTGGTTTCTGAAAAAGGAGCAGAAACCTACAGAATTCTAGCTGAGGAAATGGAGTCTTCATCTGCCCATTCACTGAGCTCCAGAGAGTGACCCTTAGCTCTCATACCTAACCTAAGGTCCAGCCTGGTTTGGGCTTCTGAGCCATGAGAAAGAGTTGCCCCTCAATCATTCCCTTTCACCTGTAGGACAGGGGGCACAGAGGAGTCATCTCTCGGAGACTTCGAGAGATGATGATTGGGGCAGGAAGAGTTGATTGGCCGTGTGGAGAGGGCCTGGAGCTTTCACAACACCCACCTCACTATCTGTGTCTTGTTCCCCACACACTGCTCATGCACCAGGCGCTGTGAATCAGGGAGGGAAGATGCCACCCCTTGGGGTGGATTGGTGATGATGTAGCTGTGTGGGTGTCCATCAGCATGTGTTGTATAGTCTCTGAGGCTAGTGCCAGAGTTGAGGAGCATTCTGGCGCAGCCCCCCACCCTCTACCCCCCACCCTTCTCTCCACCTGCCAGGCCACCTGATGGTGCTCCTTAGCTCTCTGTCTCCTCTTCTCTTGAGCTTCCCTTACAGGTGGCTGCTTTCCCTTTAGATTCCAGAAGTCCTGTTCTCTAGCTGGATGACTGTTCTTTGCTCCCCCAACGAAGACGTTGTCCCTATCTTTTCCATCTACCCATCCCCAGTGCACTTTTATCTCCCTTATTGTTCACCTGTAACGGTTATTGATCACCCCAACAGGTGAGAGGAAAAGCCAGCAAACAGGGCTCCAGACCCACCTCCCAACTCCTGTTTTTAAAAATCTGTTTTCTAGATTGGACTTCACATATAATTATTTTAAAAAAGTATTCAATTGCTTCAAAAAAAAAAATAGAAACAGGAAGTTTGAAAATCACTGATATTGAAGAAGATCAACTCATGGTATAAAGGTACCTGTCCTCTTGTAGCACTTGTTAGAAATGTTGAGATCTAAAGAGTGAGTAAAAAGTATGGGCTATGTTATCACTCCTACAGGAGGTAGTATGGATTTAAGCTCATCTCTTGACTAGGGCCAGGGGAGAAGGCATTGGGTTTGGGCTTACTTAACCCAAGTTGCCTTGCTCTAAGAACTGACATAGATCCATTAAAACTTGGGACTTCCTGAAAACCAAATGGAACCTACATTCCATCTGATCTCACCTAAGGATGGAAAAGTAAGTCCTAACTTTCTGTGCATCAAGGTGAATGTGTGCCCAGGTTCCTTGATTCTTCTTGGCTGAAGCATTGAGCTGATTCCATTGAGTGACAAAGAGTCCTTTGCCTTCTGAGCTCTGAGCACCTCTCTGTCCTAGGTGGGTCTGCCAGTCTGTTGTGGAGCGAGGCAAGGTAAGGAAAGCCTTAGCCAGCAGAAACACAACTTTAATGAACCTTCTTTGTGCATTACTTTTGAAGGTTCTGTACAGTGATAGGAAACATTAAGAACAAGCACTCCAACCAGTTTATTTGCCTGCCTATTTGTGTGCTCTGCTATCTCCACATCCTTGCCTGTTCTCCAGGAACATATTCTTTGCTTAAAGAGCAGAGTAATGAAGGATGTGCCCTACCCCAAACCTCATCATTTCTCCTTATCCACCTCCCCACCTCGACAATTTCTCCTGCATTACTTCTATTTCTTTTCTGGGGGAGAACTTTGGGACAAGACTACGATCAGCCACCTCCCAACAACTAAAACTGTCCTACAACCACTTTCTTTTCCCCCGGGCTCTCTCTCCAACCTCTCAGGATTCAACCTTCTCCCCCTACTCCAAGTCTACCAACCCAAGTTCTAAAGCATACCTCAGAGAGACCTCCAGTTCAGAAAAGCAGCTGCCAAAAGAGCTGGTGCCTGTGGATAAGGCGAAGGCTGGGCACAGGGATCAATTATTGTCAATTTTTCCTCTTCTCTAAACTGAATCCCTTCCTTTGTTGTGCAGTAGAACAAAGATTTTGACACTTATAGGGCAGTGCATTTCCCTTTGTCCAGTTGAACTATAAATTGTTTCCTTTCCTCCATCCTCTTGGTCCACCCCATCAGAAAAGCCTCTTGTTTGTAGCACTGCCTCCTAGATGGGGTGGTTTGTGTCCTCGTCCCATCCTTTCCCTTCTCCACAGAAGATCATGTTCCTCTTCATAATTTACAAACAGCTGGAGAAAGCTGCACGACTGGGCACAGCTGCTACATGTCAGAGACATGGCCATGCGTGTCTGGCCTCATCTGAGCTGAGAGAGTGGCCTTCTGTCAGCGCCAGGGGGAGGCATCTTTTGATGCCTGTATCCATCTACCTCTTCCAGGGGAGGGACTGAAGAAGTGGAGTTCTACTTTCTTTGGGGGAAGAGGACATGGTAGAGATTGTGGGATATAAATATATGCATGTTTCCTGACTGAAAGAGCAATTATTAAATTGGAGAGTATAAGACTTTTAATTTCTTGCATGCTGCTGACACAAATGAAGATGGGTTTGTCTGCCTTGCTGAACTGTATTCATGGTCACTTATCACCCAAAATGTATTGTGTGTGAATTGATACGTGTTTGGCTCTTTGAGGGTTTTAAACAGATAACTAAACTTCAGTGTGTAACTTTTCCATTCCACATTCACAAAATGTTTGGCTTCAACACACAAATGCACATGTCTGAATCATCTTTTAAGTTTGGCTATTAATTTGCACCCAGTTCCAATGTCCTTGCCCTCCATCCAAAAGAACTAATGAATCTTTTTGTTTCCTGTTTCATTTTAAGAGTGGATTGTTTGGGAATGCTAACTTTGCTTTGGGTTTTCTACTTTTTTTTTTTATGCAGCTTTTGAAATATTCTAGTTGTTTGCCATTACTCACTCTCCCCACCCCACCTCAATGCTTGAAGTTTCAGCCACGTGATATTTCTAGTGTTTTATAATCTCTTCTCATATGTTTGGTTTTGGTTGTTGCGCAGTAGTGTTTTGTAGTTTGGATGTTGTTTCTCTCCTCAAACCATCCAGTTCCTTGTTCTCCTAACCAATTCTCACCTCCGTATTTTCTCATCCTTCTTTTCCTTCCCCTGGTGTAGATCAAAGTGGTCAAAGCATTCCATAGTTCCCTCCATGAAAGCATTCAGAAACCCAGGAACCAAAACTCCATCCACAGCTTCATGACCCACCCTGAATTCGCCATAGATGAGGAGGGGCCACGAACACCACTCCTGGATGAGCAAGAAGAGGAAACTTTTGAAAAGGTTTCTAAGCCTGGGACTAGGATGCTCCTGTCGGATGGTGAGGTCACTTCGCAAGCCAACAAAAACAACAATGCAGTGGATTGCTGCCAAGTACAAATTGTTGCCTCCCACTCGGACAGCCCTCTACACAGCCTGGAGACATCAGTTTGAACTTCATTCTCTGACTCCCGTTCCTGCCTTCCCTATTTCCCTTTTCATCTACCCCGTCAATAAGGTGATGATGGGACTCTTCACTGTCATGTCAGCTGCTCCCAAGTATGTGTGAACCCCCACCTGACCATGAAGAGGCAAGAGCACAGACCTCAAGGATTTCAACTGAAACTTGAGTTGGGGTTTGTAGCAGGACTCAGTTAAACCCCAGGCAAGTAACGAATGGTAGATCTACTCCTTGGGTATATCAGTTGTCATTTTTAAAGAAATGACAAGAATCCTCTTGGCATTTACCCCAACCCAAATTCTCACCAGTATTCATACCTATGTCACCAGTCTCCTCACTTCTGGATTTTTGTCCTACGAATCTGTGCTGTTTACAAGCTCAGTTAAAAGTTCAGAGCAACAGGTATCCTCAAATGAAATGTGTTGAGGTAAGAATGGAAGGTATAGAATCAGCCTATAGAGTGATTATTTTAAAACAATATTTCCATTTTGAAAACTTATAGCTAAAGCCCTTTACCTCTTTCTGCCCTTCCAGTCAAACCTCCCCATGGTTTCTTGGTCTTTTGTGAATATCGTCTTCCTTAGCTTCACTCTTTCTTTTTTTTTTTTTTTTTTTTTAAAGTCGTGATGATTAAGAAAATGGAAAGGACATGGATGAGTTGAGTCAGCTTTGACCATTCTCCCTTCTGGCCCCAATGGAGAGTTCTAGAGGCAGATAGGTTTCTTTGCTAACAGGGTCCTTTGGAAGCAGTTGAGAGCTGGTAAAAGTATATTCCTGTTGTGGCCAGGTTATCTACTTCTGAACTGCCATCTTATCAGGTGTGTGTGGTTTCTAAGTGCCGGGGAGATCAGCCTTAACCACGAAGCTTGCATGTATATGATTCGTAGTTTTTACCTAAAGCCTGAGCTTTCTCCTATTCCTAAAGTGATGACAAAGGGATGAATTAAGAATGACCTTGCCTTCTAACTGGACTTGGATATTAAGGAACAGAAGCTGGCAGGTCTAGGACAAGACAGACCATCAAAGCCAACCCTGTGGAGTCCTCCTTGGGGTGACAATTAATGCTTTCAAAGCCATGCGCCAAGGATCTTCCAGGGCAGGACCTGATTGTTGGGGGAGTATTAAGCAGCCTTGGGAGAGGCCAAAGTGCCATTCCAGCAGGATCTGAGAAAACCTTCCTCTGAGAAACCAGAAACCTTGAGCTTGGGCGGCTGGGGACCAGCTTTGACATTCCCTTCAGTTTTCTCCTTCTACTCTCTGCCACGTCTCCTAACATCCAGTCTCTAAAAAGGCCCCAGCCTTTCTCAGATATTCTGATGTTGAAAATATGTATCCAAAGTGGGAGGCTCCCGTGATTTTGCTGACTTAAAGGAGCAAAAGACCCACCCTGAAAAGCTCCCTTCCTTCCTCCCTTCGTCTTGCACACCCCACTCAAGCCCCCTCCAGAATGTGCTCAGTGCTGCACAGTTAAGCCCTGTGCCTTCTCTCCCTGAGCACTGCTCAAAACATCCCCTTCCCACCCGGCTCTCGGGAGTCGCGAGTCGGGAGTGTGGGACTCGGCTAGGAGATTTGTTAAGTGTTCCTTAATGGGACAGGGTGGAGCCGCAATTGCAGGATCTCCATTTCTATCCCTGCCGTGCTGACGTAAGCTCTTCTGTGCAGGGGTCGGCTCCTGTCTGCTAATTCCCATCTCCCACTGGATGAATGAAGCCTGCCCCCTCTTTCTAGAATGATGGGAGCAGGGAGAAGGGGCTGTTAGGAACTGCCAGATTTCCATTTGGGACTCAGATGACCTGAACCTATCCTCTCCAGCCTTTTTTTCTGGGTCCCTCCTCCCTCACCCTTTCACCTGAGCTGTCCTAGGTCGGAAGACTAAAGAAACAATACCCCCTGCACATCCCCATTACTACATCAGCCACCAGATCTGATTTTGGTTTTGTAAAGGTTACATGTTTCAGTGATCTTTTCTCTGTCTTTAGTACTAATGGGGGAAAAAATAGCTCACCCAAGGTGTTAGGTGTTCACATACATATTTATTAAGTACATTGGAAGATTTAGTTGTGTCAAGTCTTTTTATTACCTCAGATCAGTTTTTAAAACAAACTTTGGAGGCTATTTTATCATTCCTGCTCCCAAAAGATTCTCATGGTGCCTGACAGGTTACTCTTGAGGGCTTGTGTCTACTTGTTTAAGGTCAATAGGGTTTTTTGTGTGTATTCCAGTTTCCATAGTAGGAGAGAAAATATAGAAATATTATGCAAAAAAATATAGTTTTCTTTAGATCAGAAACTGATATTTTTTGAGTCAGCCATATGTATTTTGTTTAAAGGATTTAAAATAAAGTGCTGTCATGTAACCCTATGGAAGGGAGCACATAACCAGCTGTTAAACGTGGCAGGTGACTTATAGTATATTTGCAATTGGTTTTAAAACCAATGCACCAAACTTCCTTTCTCCAAACAGCCATCTTTATACTTAGGGGGAAAAAAGTTGTTGGGTTCTAGAATTTTTTTAATATAAATTTTGTTGATATGGAATTGAGTAAGTTTAAGTGTTTATGTGCCTATATTTTTTATATAAGTTTTTTCCTATTCAGTTTCAGTTATCCAACTGGCAGTGGATAAATATGGCATAAGTTAATAAAGCTTTCCCCAGAAGTGGTGCTTTGGATTTGAAAAGGGTCTGATGGGGAAAAGGGGGAAATATTATCCTAGAGTCCTCTCTTGATAAATCTAGAAAAATGGGCAGTAGATGATGGATGGGAAGGAAAAGGGGACAGCAGGTAGGAAATGAGTGTACACCCCGATGGAAACGGGTACCAGGAACTAGCGATCAGAATCAGGAACCTCAGATAGATTTATATTTCTTGAAGAACAACTGGCAGAGTGGCCCAAGACACTGGGCTGCAAGGATGCTCTGATTTGGGGTTTGCATTTTTTATGGTTCTTTCACCTCCTGTCGCCCCTGGAGTTTTCCACTAGCGATTTTTTGTGCAAGGATTTCATTTGAGACGTCCCTCCCTCCTCTAGAAAAGTTTTATGCAATATGTTAGATGAGAGGCAGAGTTCTACGTGGGAAAATACAGGCTGCTTCTAGCCCTGGGTGACAGTCTTGACTACATCCTTCCCATAGGTGTCCTCTGCCCTCTGAAATGACTCTCCATCTCTGAAGGTGGTAGAGAGATCACCGAGAAATCCCTCCGGCACTTGCGAGTTCTTTAGGGTTTGTGTTTCTTCTTCCCCTTGAGCGTCAGTGGGGAGCGCCTGCACAGTTAAATCTGAGTGATTATCTCACTGCCAGAAACCAGAAGGGTGTGACAAGCTCACATGCGCCCTGAAACCTCTAACCATGTCACTTCCTTTTTTTCCTGCTTCCTCTGCCTAGTGATTGAAGCAGCCCGTGATGCCATCACAAAGAGCATACTTCCTCTTCCTTACTCTTCACATCTGGGGAGCACGCCACTGCTGTGCTGGGGGTGGGGCACTTATAAGTGTCTGTTCTTCTTAAGCCATTCCAGGCTCCTCCTCAGAATAGATCAGACACCCTTCCATATAGCTCAGTGCCGTCCTTTACCTTCGCAGCCCTGCTGTTAGGCCTGCTCTCCCCTATCCTCCTGATTAGGAGGGATGAAGGGAGGTGAGCTCTCCATGACTGAGTTGGCCTCTGGTTCATGTTTTCTCCCCATATGTATATATGCCATATGTGACTATGCCATATATATGTGCCAACAAATCTACATTGTTCTTTTCAAATCAGCAGATAGGAATTTTGAGTTTCTTCTTTTTTTTTCAGTAACTAGTATAACAGGCACTGGTATTTTTGTATAAAAGAAACAAAACAAAACAAAAGATGGACTATTGTGATCTGCATGACATAAACAACTGATGATATCAAAGCAGTGTGTACCCCAGTGTGTGTTGCCTTAACCTGCAGTTCAGCTCAGCAGTGCACCCACTCTGTATTTGCATTTTGATATTATTTAAGCTCTCTGTACAATGTTTTGCATGTATTTATAGGGTTCTTAGGGAAAAAATGCTATAAGCTGACAAATCTGAAATTCAAACATGTTGTTCCATGAGACAAGAGGAATAGAAAGGGAGTTTTAAAAGAAGGGGGAAAAAAAGGGATCATTTTTTTGGGAACCAATAAAGCTGTCGCTGATGAGCAGAAACCAAACTGTTGTGCACTGAGAATAAAAACCCATGCCCACTTGTGACTGTGCTGTCCTCAATATGTATCCACTTTTGGGTAATGTCAGTGGTTGTCGAAGTTGAGAAGGGATCTGCCACAGCCACGTGGAGAGCCTGTCTGTGCAAGCCCAGAGCTCAGCCTGTCATGGACCCTGATGTGCTTCTCTGCCAACACTTCCCTCTGGTGACTCTCAGCCCTGGTTGCCAGTTTCATTCCCTTGGAGTACAAGCTTTGCTCTGCCCACCTTGGTTAAAATCTGCAATCAGAGAACTGTGAAGCTGGAGCTTTTGAAAAAGGATGAGTTTGAAAGGATGAAAAAGAGTCAGATTTGGCAGTCCTTTCTTTTGTTTGTTTTATTTTTATTTTTTTATTTTTAACAAAATACCTATCGGGAAAATTAATTTCTCTTATAGCAGCTATTCCCTACCTTCCTTCCAGGGTTCTCCAGTTCCCACCATGCCAAAGGTTTTTTGGGGGGTTGGGAGTTTGCTTGTTTGTTTGTTGTTTGTTTTAGCTCTTTCATTTACTGGGTCTCTAGCATGACTAATATTAGGCCTTAGTTTCAGGTCTAAACAGCTTCCTGGCCGGTCATTTAAGTTCTGAGATTTCATATCTTATATCTCAGAACTCAGAACTCCTTTCAGCAACTCTCATCCAGACACACAATCAAGTTCCCTGCTCTCTTTTATTTTTTTAAATAATTAATTAATGTATTTATTTATTTTTGGCTGTGTTGGGTCTTCATTGCTGCATGCAGGCTTTCTCTAGTTGCGGCGAGCGGGTGCCACTCTTCGTTGCGGTGTGCAGACTTCTCATTGCGGAGGCTTCTCTTGTTGCGGAGCACGGTCTCTAGGCGTGCAGGCTTCAGTAGTTGTGGCACGCAGGCTCAGTAGCTGTAGCACACAGACCCAGTTGCTCCGTTGCATGTGGGATCTTCCCAGCCCAGGAATCGAACCTGTGTCCCCTGCCTTGGCAAGCGGATTTTTAACCACTGCACCACCAGGGAAGTCTCCCTGCTCTCTTTTAAAACAGTGAGGAAGGAAAGGACTTTGTCAGCTCCCCAGGGTATTCTAGGAAAAGTATGATGTTGAAGAATAATCCAACCTTTCCTGGCTCTTTGAACAGGCTGGTTCTGAAGGAGGAACCAACCCTGGTTGAGAAAGTCTTCTGTAGTGAGAAGTCTTATCCCCACTTTTTTATCCCAGGTTGGTCTCCACAGGCACAGCAACACTGCCCACTTAGTGTCTTTCAAACATGCTGGGGAGAAAATAATAACCAACCAACCGGGGCTTCCTAGGTGGCACAGTGGTTGAGAATCCACCTGCCAATGCAGGGTACACGGGTTCGATCCCTGCTCCAGGAAGATCCCACATGCCGCAGAGCAACTAAGCCTGTGCACCACAACAACTATTGAGCCTGCGCTTTAGAGCCCGTGAGCCACAACTATTGAGCCCATGTGCTGAAACTACTGAAGCCCACATGCCTAGAGCCTGTGCTCTGCAACAAGAGAAGCCATGGCAATGAGGAGCCCGCGCACCACAACAAAGAGTAGCCCCCACTCACCGCAACTAAAAAGAAAGCCCGCAACTAAAAAAAGAAAGCCCACGCACAGCAAAAAAGACCCAACACAGCCAATAAAATAAATTAATTAATTTAAAAAAAAAAAAAACAACCAACCAAACAGGGGCTGGGACTTATTTGATAACAGAAATCATTCACAAAACAGAACTAAAAGTCTTTTTCTTTCCACTGTGGCTTCCATCTCAAACACCCTTGCTTAAAAGGGGTGCAAAACACACACACACACACACACACACACACACACACAACTAGAGTCCTTTCTAAGTCTTGGCCTTGTATTTCCCCTCTTACTCTCACCTCATCTTCATGGGCCTTAAATCTGTGCCCCTGCTACGCCAAACAGGATCTTTAGGGTCCATACCTCCTAACCCCGCTGTGAGGTGAGGCATGGAGAAGACCTTCAAAGTAGCTTTCTGGCAGAAACCAGTGTTTCCTAAGACATTGGTTTAATGGAGTGTAAAGCCAGCTCAGTTCCTTAGGCATGTTAGCATATAGAAAAAAACGTGCTCTTTTCTTCCATCTTTCCCTACCCCCACTTCTAAAACAAGTAGTTTATTTGCCCTCCATCTTTAAGAATAGCTTGTAAGTTTCGCCTTTCTCAGCTACCATATCCTCTCCCTGTGGTCATTGGGTCTGTTTGAAACTCTCCACTAAGACTGACAGATTCCCTACCCCCACCTCCCCACCCCTATAGTCACACAACTAGGCAACTCCCTGACTTAAACTCTGGGCAAATCCAAGGATGACTCACTGGGTACCAGTAAGCTGGTTACGAGCCCCTGACCTGAGTCTATTAGGGCATGGCCTCCATGTCATTGCAAGCAAGATAAAAATGGTACGTCCTTTACCAGCAAATTTTGAAACCTGTTGTAAATAAAACATGTGCACCTATTACTACCTCTGTGATACTGTTAATATCCAGTTGTCCCCAACATGAATCTAAGCCCCGAGAAGTAATAGCCGGCTAGATTCACAGACCAGAATACTTTTAGCCTTGACTTTTAGCCTTTTAGGCAGTGACTTCTGGGATCTGGGCTTGCCCATATCCTGATGGAACTAATCGTAAATCTTCCCTGAAATTTGTTTCAAAGAACACCCCCCAATCCTCAGAAGATACACACATAGAAGGGAGCGGTCTCTTTGGAATGTCCTCCCAGTGTCATCTCCTGAGAGGCTGGTGTCAAAACCAAAATGCCACTTTACACTTACTTACAATGAGAATTTAAATGACCCACATATTTGGAAATCCAAATTACAATCAGAAGGTTAACTTATGCTCATGAAACACTTGAACTGTGAGTGGCTGATGCCTTCACACTCAGAACCGGTTGCATCATCTCTTCAGATAGACCTGGCCCCTGAGTTCAGGATCACTTGGTTTCTCTGATGTCCCCCGTTCTAATGGCCATGTAGACCATCCTCCAAACAGCATGATTGATTAGGTTGTTTCTTGTTTTAACTCCAGATCTTCATATCTTGGCCTTATTTAAAGCAAATATAGGGAATTTCCTGGCAGTTCAGTGGTTAGGACTCTGCTTTCACTGCCGAGGGTGCAGGTTCAGTCTCTGGTCGGGGAACTAAGATCTCACAAGCCACATGGTGTGGCCAAAAAAAATTAAATTAAAAAATAGATGAAATATATATGAAAATTTTTGAAAGAGGACGTGAAGGTGAGGAGGGAAGGGATGGAAATTTTGATTGCCTTCAGCCATGGTTATCCAAACCCTTCGAGTCAAACATTCCTGCACCTTTCCCATTAAACCTTAGAATTGAAACTGCTGCTAATTAGGTAGGAAAGAAAAAGGATTTGAATGTTTTCCTGCTTACCCTTTGGTGGAGGAGCTTAAACAGAAAAATTAGATGGAGAAAATCCTGATGTGAACTCTGCTTCTTGACTGGCTTGATTTTCCATCTCTAAAAGGAGAACGTGGAACTACATCAATGATTTTCAAGTTATACTTTGAAGATCTGAAAGGGATTCCTTAGCGATGATTCAGAGCCCACAGGGGTTCAATCAACAAAAGTAGCTTTTTCTTTTAAAGTGTTTGGCTTCCAGGTCAGCTGCAGCTTTAAAAAATGACTTAAAGCACTATAAACTAGCCATCTCTAAGGTCGCCCTGGCTCTGGAATGCTAAGGTTCTAATTAACAAATCAAATAATCTGTGCTGAAATGATCCAAACTTGGGTGACAATGTCACAAGTTGTGTGATTAAATACACAAGCAAGCCTAATTGGGATCCTGTCTTCATTGTCTCCTATTATAATTATCAATGTCAGCATAAATAATATAGAGTAAAACCTAGTGATTATAGTCCATTCTGCTGAGATTGTTGTCTGGCTGTTCTGCTTTGGAATTTGTTGTGGGAAGAGTAGTAGTTTGGAAATCCAGAAATCTAACCCAATGGAATGGCTTAAAATTAGAAGAGAAGCAAGAAGGCTCATGTGAGCTTTGGTGGAAAGAGCTGGCCTGGGAATTAGAAGGCCTGTGTTATAATCCCAACCCTGCTGCTAATTTGCTCTGTGACCTAAGGATGTCTCCAACTCTGACACTTTCCATTCTTGCTCTGATATCTATAATTGCTATTAATAACCATAAAAGAGGGGACTTACCTTGTGGCACAGTGCTTAAGAATCCGCCTGCCAATGCAGGGGACATGGGTTCAATCCCTGGTCCAGGAAGATCCCACATGCCTCGGAGCAACTAAGCCCATGCGCCACAACTACTGAAGTCCTCATGCCACTATTGAAGCCCACATGCCTAGAGCCCGTGCTCTGCAACAAGAGAAGCCACCGCAATGAGAAGCCTGAGCACTGCAACAAAGAGTAGCCCCTGCTAGCGGCACCTAGAGGAGGCCCAGGTGCAGCAACAAAGACCCAACGCGGCCAAAAATTAAAAAATAATAACAATAATAAAATTTCTTTAAAAAACCATAAAAGAATGTCTAGATGGCATTTTCTCCATTGCTTTATCTTCCCTGGAATGCAGCATTGTGTGTGCATTGCGCACTACTGCATACTGGGACAGTAGCTACAGGCTTCACGGTGCTCAGCCACTTACACCTGCAACAAAGACAAATTGTTCCATAGCCCTTAAAGTACAAGAAATCTGTTTCTCTTCTAAATCAAGACAAATCTAGCACCAGACTAGCTAGCACTGGCCAAGATCTGTGAGAGGCTTCTCCTAGTCATTTTTTTTATGGTCTCATCTTCTCCACTTGCACATTGGTCCTCTCATTTCATTCATCAAGTATTTACTGTGTATCCATGCACTGGGGGTACGACAGGGAACAAAACAAAGATCCTGATCTTTTTTAATTTAGTCTTGTGGAGAGAGACAAAACAAACAAGTAAATACAGAGCACATCGAATGGTGACAAGGACCAAGTTAAAGTAAAGTGGTGTAAGGAAAATAGGGAGCACAGGGCATGAGGCTTGCTCTTTTGCAGAGGGGTCAGGGAAGGCCTCTCAGACAAAGAAGACTGTGAAGAAAGTAAAAGAGTGAGCTAGGTAAATACACAGAGGAAAGAGATTCCAGGCAAAGGGCAAAGCAAGTGCGAAGGCTTTGTGTGAGGACATGCAAGGAGGAAGCCAGGGATTAGCATTGAGTGACTAAGTGGGAAAGTGAAGAGATATGTTTGGAGATGGAGGGCTGGAAGTGGATGCAGAACCTGTAAGCCATGATAAGGTTGACGTTCATGAAACAGGAATTCGTTGGAGGATTTTTTTTTAATATTTATTCATTTTCATTTATTGGCAGTGTTGGGTCTTTGTTACTGCGCGCGGGCTCTTTGTAGTTGCGGAGAGCGGGGGCTACTCTTCATTGCGATGCACGGGCTCCTCATTGCCGTGGCTTCTCTTGTTTTGGAGCATGGGCTCTAGGCACGCGGGCTTCAGTAGTTGCGGAGTGTGGGCTCATTAGCTGTGGCTCACAGGCTCTCGAGCACAGGCTCAGTAGTTGTGGAGCACGGGCTTAGTTGCTCCATGGCGTGTGGGATCTTCCCAGACCAAGGATCGAACCCGTGTCCCCTGCATTGGCAGGCGGATTCTTAACCACTGTGCCACCAGGGAAGCCCCCATTGGAGGGTTTTAACTTAGGATTCCAATGATCTATCTTACAGTTTAAGGGGATCGCTTTGGCTATTGTGTGGCTGCAATCTAGAGAAAATGGAAGAACAATGATGCAGCTTTAGCTAGCATGCATGCCACATATGGGCCAAGCCTAATACAGGTAAAAGGGATACAGGTAAATTCAAGCCCCACTGTCATGCTGTTGTCCTATGACACACAAAACAGTGAAAAGAAAAGTCCTGTTCAAAAAAATTAAGATATATTGCATCCCACCCCAGCTTGTTCAGGATGCCCTGGTTAATGAAATGACTGAAATGATATTTTATTTGCTCACACAAGAAGGGAACAAAGAAAACCATCTTGAGCTGTGCCTCCCCCATTCCAGCTTCCTGCTCCTGTTGTCATGTTGCTGCCTGGTCCCCAGGCAGGCCCTCTGCGCTCAGCGCCTCCTCTGACATGTGCTGTGCTCTAAATCTGATTCTTGGTGTGACTACCCACCCTGCTTCCTCTGCTGAGGAGTCATCCCCCTCCTGCCAGAATCTCTCTGACTGTGTGGGCTGGGAGGACAGAAGCCAGCTCTCTCACAGCTCTGGGGCCGAGGGAAGACCGGGCTGTCAGCCTCACAGCTATCTATGCTCCGTGGCTCTGCAGCTGCCAGGACTCAAGGGGAGGCTGTCAAACGAAGAACTCCAGAAGGACCAAGCAGGCAGAGGTCAGCCTGCTCTCAGGACACTAGTCTTAAGGAAAGGGCTCTCTTACCAGTCGGCAGTGCCAACCCACCTCTTCCACTAGGGCTTAGCCTAGGGGACAGAGGCTATCATCTAGTCTGGTCACATGCCTTGCTTCCAAACTCTCCTCACTCTTCCCAAGAAACTTGGGTTGCTTCCAAACTCTCTGCAGGGAGCAGAGAAATATTTCTGTACTTTCTAAATCTTTCTGTCCTAATCCTGCTCTCTCACAACTTAAAAGGAGGGTATTTGCTGCCTTTGTTCTGTTTCACACATGCCTGGACTAGAGAAGGCCTCCAGGACACGAGCAAATGAGCGAAGAGGGGTGGGGTTGCTACCATTAAGGCTTTAGCTGTCATCCTACTCCGCTGTCTCGGCTCCCAGACCTTCAAAAACAAAGCCTGACCAGTTGTCTTTCACACAGGGCAATTTTGTCATTTTGGGGGCCCAGAAATACAAAAGCCATTGTTAACCCCTTCCTAGGGCAAAGGAGACCCAACACAGGACCTCAGGTTGCCCTTTCTGTGAGGTGCAGGGAAGGCAGTACAGAGATGGCTTTGTCCTTTGGCCCATTAGTGCACAGCAGGAAAAACGACTAGGACACTCATTTCTTTCTTAATATCTCACCCTGTTACACATTTAGGTCATAAAATCACAGCAGCAACAAGCACCTGAGAGAACCTCTCAGAGGACCCAGTTTTAAGTCTTACAGTCAGGCACTGTGCCCAATGCCAGAGATGTAATAAGTGAAAACACAGTCTCTGCCCTGAGAGGGTTCAGAGTCTACTTGGGGAGACACACATTTAAACAACTAATCCCAACAATTGAGAAGTGCTATTACACATGGTGCCGTGGGGACACAGAAAAGCAAGAATCCAGTTCCAGATGCAAAGGGCTTCACAGAAGTGGTGATGCTTAGGGCACATTTTAAAAAAAATAACAGTTTTGTTTTTTATAAAAATGACACGATCTTTACAATAATTCAAACAATGGGTCAAAAAAGAAAATAACAAAATACCTCAAGCCCCACAACCCAGAAGTAACCAGCATAAACTCTTAAAATGTGATTTTATTGGAATTCTACAAGAGAAAAAGAAACTACTGTTAAAAGGAAGGAACTGATGCAAAGGCCCAGAGTATGAAAGTGACAGTGAGCGGGGTCTGCTTGGAGTGCAGAGTGCCTGCAAGGGGGTAGCCATCCGAGACTGACCACGGTAGGCGGGCCAGGGGTTGCATCTGTTCTATGCGCGCAGCCAGTGCCTGGTACTATGGGTTGGGAGATGTCCCAGAGATATGTGCTTAAAGAATAAAGGAACACACAGAAGGTAGGCAGGCTAAGCATCGAGAGAGGAAGAGAGAAAGGCCTGAGGGAGCAGTCCATTAAGGGTAAAAAAATGAGCCTCGTGCATCAGGAGATGACACTGTAATAGCAGCCTCTTTAACGAGCTGTGGCATATGCCAAGTCCTAAGCCAAGCATTTTTCATTGTTCGACCAATTAATTCTCACAACAGCATCACCTAAATACTATTATTATCATCATTTTACATCCAAGGAAACACCTGAAAAGATTAGAGGCCCTGCCCAAGATCACCCAGGTAGTAAATTAAGATCTGATACGCTTAACCCAGTGCTTCTGTCTTTCCAAAGAGGATTCTGAAAGATTTTCGGTATTAGCAACAACGTTTAGCAGGCAGCCCCACCCCTTCAAAGGACTTTGTTTGCTTGGATGCTTAAGTTCTATTTAAAACCGATCTTAATACTTTAGAATTGTATGTCACATTCAACCCCTCGAGTCATTAAAAGCAGTCAAAAGGCAACACTAGAGCAATCAGGGTTAAAACATACCCTGTCACCCAGGAGTGAGTAGTTTTCTTCCACTATCACGATGAATAACTTTAGATATCTATTTTGTGTTTTGAGTGGTTGGTTTTATTTATGTAACATGGGGAGGGAAAGGAGAGTGGAGGAAATGCATGCAAGCAGGGCCTGGAAACCCAGAGCTCAGTCTGAAGCCTGGGAGCCTCCTGTGAGGAGGCTGTTTCCCTCAAGCGTGAGGGCAGGAGAAAAACCAGAAGACCAGTGAGATGAATCTGACTCAAGCAGACTAGGTAGATAAGATAATGTAAGATAAGACCTTGAGATGATCACAGGCAGGAAGTTCTTGAAAAAAAAAATTTTTTTTTAAGTAGCTGTCAGGGTTCCGAGGTTTGGTTCTATCTGCCCTTCCCTGTACCATCTTCCAAGTTCCCAGTTCACACACCATCCTCTATTGGCACCAATGGCTCAGGACAGGCCTGGGGATCCCTCTCTCTTCCTGCAGTCCCAACCACAAGTGCAATGCAGCAATGGATCTTTTTCCCCTGTCAAGAGTCCTAGTTCTTACTCAGACCCATCCAAAGGAGAGGTGGACAGAGACCCAGCTTCCAGCTCTAGAACCCACTGCCTCTGCATCATCTCTGCTTTCTGTCAGGTAAGGCTACTTGGAAGGAAGGCAGTGAGGACCTGGACTGGCAGAGCCCAGGGGAGAGCTGGCCAGGACCAACCTGCAGACCCCTCCCCTGAGGGCCCTGTGGGAGCCTGGATGCAGGGCAGGCACTGACACCTGAGGGAAGCCGGGCCCTCAGTGTCCACTGGGATGAGAAAAGAGAGAGGCATGTGACGAGGCACTGGCTGGCTTCCCTCCCATCCAGCTGGAAATCCATTTCCTTGTGGAAAGTGACATCAGAGGCCCTTCTTCACTAATGGTCTTAGTGGCCCCTTCTCCTTGGACTCTTCCAAGGAGAAAGGGTGTCAGGAAATTCATAAAAGGGAGAGGGGGAGAAAGCTAGAAAAAAGCTTTGAACAATCTTTGAAGTTTGGAACACTTTGGGTAGACAAGGAGGATGAATCTTCCAGCTTCTGAGACAGGTGCACAACAGGCCAGACAGGGATGGATCGTCTCTTGAAGGGCCCTGTGAGCAAGACAGCAGCAGCCTGGGACCAGGAGGGCAGGCCCCCAGGGCCATGTCACCCGCACATCAGCTTCCTTCTGGGGACAGGACCCAGGGCAGAGGTCCTCGGAATATGAAACACAGACCAAGTCTGTCAAAATCACCTGGGAAGCGTTTATGAAAACCTCCAGGTCCCCTCTACACCCCCCGCCCACGGATCAACAGCAGGTGCCAGGGATCTGCATTTGCCTCTAAAAAACACCTCCTAGCGCTCCTTAGACCTGCTGAAGCAAACCTTGAAAACCTGGAAGCTTATAAAACTTTCCATGTCTCAGAAACCCAGGGCCCACAATCACAAATCCCCCAGCACCTTGCCCAATCTTGAATCACGCTCCCCCCAGACCACAGCACGCTGGGCCAGCCCAGGGAACGGGGTGCAGTCATGCTTGCTTCTATCTTACTGAGCCGAGCAGCATTTCCTGGGCCCCAGGCTTCATTAGCACGTTGGTGGTGTTGCTTCCTGTAGCTGACTCTCTGTTTCCATTCTGGCAAAGTGTTTGCTCTCTTCTCTCTGCTTTGGGGGTTGGGGGAAGATGAGCTTCTCACAGAGCCTGTCTTTGCCTTCTTGGCAGTTTGCCCCTTGGCGCCCCTCACATCCCCTCTACAAAGAGACCCTGGCTTCTCCCTGAGCCGCGCTGTGGAGCACCACACCCGGAGGAGCTCTCCCCTCCTGCAGTCAGCACCGCAGCCACATCCAGGTAGAGCCAAACCTGTTGTTTTGTATTTTGGGTCAAGTCAGCATGACATTTCAGGGAGAGATGCAAGGTAGGGAATTGATTTGGGGGTAGAAAGTTCTAGAGAGAAAGGTTAGTAGCTTTAGAAAGGAAAAAAATAAAAACCAATAGACTTTTTTGTGAGGGATTTTGGTAAATAAAGATTTAAGAAGACGAATTTTGAGAGTAAAAAGTTGTATGTTAGGGAATGTTCCAAAAACACAGAGACCAGGAGGATTTCTGTCCTTCTTATCTACCAAAAAAAAAAAAAAGTGGTTATACCGCACACGATTTCATGTAAAACACAAACCAGTTCTGCCTTTTCTCCTGGGAGTCAGCAATTTAGAAAGAGCCAGGAAAAGTGGCAGACAGGCTGACAAGCTGATGACAATTAAGAGAAGGCTTAGAAGGAGAAGCTGAAGCCAAAGAGAGTCCTGGGATGATGGATGTCACCACGCCGACCGGCTCGGAAGTCAGACGGAGGACCTCACAGCCCAGCACTCTGAGCAGCCCGGACAGGTGAGTGGCGCGGTGGTGAGACCTCTCCTGCCCCAGTTTAGACGGAGGGCCTTGGTCTACCGTGGGAGGCTTCTACCCCAGCAGCATTGCCACCCTTCACGAGGCTGGTCCCCTGAGACCACTAGGCTCCGAGAAGTTTGCGCAGACTGCGGGGAGGAGAGAAATTGGTACTGAGGAGAAAAAAAGAGTTGTTAGGGGGAGAGGAAATACGATAATACAAGCATTTCCTTAGAGCTGGCTGCCCGGCCTGGTTGGATTTCTCTTGCCTAGAGGTCCTGATTGCTGTCCTCACGCTTTCCTGTCTCAAGTCCCACCAGTCACTCCTCAAAGAAACAAAAACAGAAACTGGTTCCCACTCGGATGGAAACAAAAAGGCCCACTTTTTTCATGGATGTGTTTTTAGGTCCTAAAAACTTGCCATGAATGAAAATGGAATCATAGATATAATAAAGATATATCCTTAGAATATAAAACACAGAATTAATTGTAGATGTAAATTGTACAGCTAAAACCTTCAATATTGTATTAACAAACATAAGAAGTCCATCAGCAGTTGAAACTGACCCTGGGAGGTATAAATTTCAGTGCTATCATAACAGCACAGCTCAACAATAATAAACGTAAAATCGCGGTACCTTGGGGAGGTAAATGTCATTACCATGACAAACAAATACATGTCCCCTGCAGGTGGACAAGGGGCAGTGATGGGGAATGAATTCATAAAGTGTCAGAACCCTGCAACAACCCCCCCGCCAAAAAAAAAATTCCCGTTTCTATGTTCATTCATTTGTTTTTTCATTTACTCATTCATTAATTTAACAAATATTCATCAGGCCCCTACTGAGTACCAGGCACTGTTCCAGGCACCAGGTGAACAGGACAGACAAGTCTATGACCTCCTGTAGCTTACAGTCAAGGGGAAGAGTCAGCTAGAAACAGATGAACCAATGCATGGGTAACATAATGTCAGTCAGTCATCAGTGCTCTGAGGAAAAACCAGGGCAGAGTTAAGGGGATTGAGAGTACCAGGTAGGGTGTGGCTGGGGAGGACCTGTCTGAGGAGGTGACATTTCAGAAGAGACCTTAATAAAATGAGGGACTGAGCCATGGGAGAGGAAACAGCAGGTCTGAGATGAGACTGTGCTTTGCCAGGAACAGTCCTAGCTGTCAAGGTCAGAGGGAAAAGGGTAGGAAATGAGGTCAGAGGTAGGCAGAGGCCAGAACAGAAGAGGCCATGAAGTCCTCACTGGGTAGGGACTATGGATGTTATCCCACGTGTAATAGGAAGTCACCGGGGGGTTGCAAGCAGAGGAGGGATGCCATCTGATTTACTGTTTAGAGGATCACTCTAACCCATGTGTGAAGATAGTGTGTTGGGGCCAAGAGTGAAAGCAAGGAGACCCATTAGAGAGGTTCTTGCAAAGGTCCATGTGGAATTCATGGTGGCTCGGACCAGGGTCGTGGCAATGGGGGAGCAAGAGGTGATTAGTTTGGGTTGGATGCCCCGGGTTGAGCAGACAAAATCTGTCGGTTAACTAGAAGTGGAGTGTGAAAGAAAGTAAACATTCAAGGATGGCTCCAAGCTTTTTGGCCAAGCCATTTGCTGATGGGAAACACCAGATGAGCAGGTTTATGGGGGAGAACGGAAGTTCTGTTTCAGACAATTTTGGTTTGAAATGTCTATTAGACAACCTTGTGGAAATGTCCAATATAAAGTTGGGTAAAGAAGCCTAGAACTCAGGAGGACAAAAACCTTCCCTGATGGATGATCTGGTTTCTAGTATTTGGGGGAATCTAGTATTTGATTCCTTCTGTTACCTCAATTGACTGCTTCCTATAGGCCAAGCAGAGCAGTAACTCCCGGACTGCCTGGGAATTGCAAATAACCCAGAACTTGCTCCGTGCATTTACATTGATTAAGTTCCACGGAACAGCACAGTGTTGCTTGGAGACCAGCTCCACAAGTTGGTGCTACAGGGGTTAACAAGTGCAGGCAATCTGGATCTTGTCCTAGAGCCACTCTCTAATTGCAAGTTTGGTAATCTTCTCCTTTGAGCAAGACAGAAAGCCCAGGAGCAGGGAATGGGGAGAGGCGGAGCAGATGGACTCGACATTACAAGTTTGGGAGACAAGTGTGAAGCCGTAGAAAGAGCAGTCTTTGGGCCCAAACAGACCTAGACTCACATTCCATCACGCTTCTTCCTCCCTATGTGATGTTTGACATGTTGCTCTACCTTTCTGAGTCTAATTCTCAGATTCCTTGGTCACAAATAGAAACAGGATTGTTATACAGACTAAATAAGGTTCACATGCAAACCACTGGCATCCAGCAGGCATTCAAAAGGGATAGGTCCCTTCTTCCATGTCCTATTTCCCTCTGTCCACGGGGAGATGACCCTCTCTTCCACCACCCAGCCGACCCCACCTCAGCTTTCCTTCACTGGGCTCTCATTCCAAATTCTCAAGCCCTACCTCCTGAAGGAAGCATTCTCCTCCAACCTCCCACCCTCCTCTGGTTGGGTCATGGCACTTGGTTTTCCTTGCAGAACTAAAGCCCACAACAACAGCATCCTTTATGCATTTGCGGGACTCCTTGCCATCCTCCTGGTTGTGGCAGTTTTCTGCATCCTGTGGAACTGGAATAAACGGAAGAAGCGTGAGTCTCTTGTTTGTCCAAAGTTGAGACACACTAGGATCAATTGCCTAGCCTGGTACTTAAAGCCCAGGTTACCCTCCGGAGATAAACTGTTGGGCTGGGGAGTCCTCTGTTCTTACCTGACACATGGGTTATTGTCTCCCTCAAGATCCTAAGCTGTGACTCTGGAAGGCTCAGTGCTGAGTGGAGTTCCATTTTGAAAGGCATTGCCCTGGTCCCCTGTGCCCCAGTTTCTTCCTCCTGCTTCTGTCCACTGAGTCCCCTATTATTCTAGCTCAAAGGGAATTGGTCAAGTCTGAAAACATATTTTTTCATGATGCGTGGTGAGGGTGGGAAGTATTTTCAGGGGCCATCTCATCCCCAAGGGGCCCCACATTCTGTGCAGCTGGGCCCAGCCATGACCTCCATGTTTCTCATCGCCTTGCAGGGCAAGTTCCTTACCTCCGAGTTACCATCATGCCCTTGCTGACTCTGCCTCGACCCAGACAACGAGCCAAAAATATTTATGACCTCTTGCCCCGAAGACAAGAAGAGCTGGGTAGGTTTTTCTTTCTAATACATGGAGTCCAGACCTACAGAACTTCTGCCCCCAGAATGTACCCCTCACCACCGGGAAGCAACTTTCTCTAAACCTGCAGACTTTTCAGCCCTTCAGGGAGCGTGGGAGAGAATGGAATAGATAGACTGCAAGATGCAGCTCCAGGGGGGGCCTGGAGAGCTCGAAGAAGGGAGCAGGGAGTCATCTGAGTTAGGAGTTTTGAGGGTTTTTTTTGGTTCCATTGAGAAATAATTGACAAATATCACTGTGTAATTTTATGGTGTACAGCATGATGGTTTGATTACATAGATAGCAGTTTTGGTTTTTCTTGCTATAAGTTAGCAGAGGATAACGGCTGGGTGTGTCTAGGGTTGGGAAAGACGTACGGAAGGAGAACATGGCCTCCAGCCTCAAGACACGGAGGGTTCGCCCCAGGAGCCTCTCTCCCAGCCTCCTCAATTCCTGTGCTAGTGTCCTTTTGTCCTCAGCTAGCTGAGGGTTCTGGGTCTCCAAGCACATCATCCCTGTAGCTCTGACCCTCTCCCCGCAGAACACTGGGCCCCAAATACCAGACATCACACAAACCCACCTCACCCAGGATTTGGGGATTGTACAGGCTGAAGCACTCAGAGGACTGGCTGACTATGTTCAGGGTTTGTTCTCTGTCCTTTCAGGAAGACATCCGCCAAGGAGTATGCGTATTTTCAGTACTGAGAGCCTCCTGTCCAGAAATTCTGACAGCCCTCCCTCTGAGTATGTGGTAAGAGTCAAGTGAAATGACAACCCGTTTGGGAGAAATGACATGTCTCTGGCAGAAGAGCTGAAGTGCAAGAGTTCTTTCTAGGTCTTGGCTCTTGTTTCACTGCAAACAGCATGTCCTTTGGCACACACACAACCACCCCACCACCACCCCCAACACGAGGCCCTATTAATAAGTTGAGAAGACTAGCCTCAAGATCTCCCTACCACCCAAGGCAAAAATTTGGAAAGAGAGGAGGAAGCGCTTGGGATTTTAAGAAACACACCAGGGCACACTTATTCAAGGACATGATGTTAGAACTGAAATGGATTGTTTTAACAAAGTTATGATAATGTGTTTTTCCAAATGAGTGTTGTCCCCTTCAAAGTAATCACCTTGGGTGTGTACCTAAGTATTCCAACAGTGCTGTCAGTGCTCAAAACACCCTTAAAGTCTCACTTGGGGAATTACTTCTGAGCCTATGTCAAATTGTTTCAACCCTCCTGCATAATAGAAATACTCATAAGTCACTCAGCACTGTAACTGGTGTAGAAAGTGTTGAGCACGTCAGGGACACCTTTGAGGTTAAAAGGGGACTATTACAATTAATAACAATAACCCCGTGTGTCTTATAGTCTGGCTCTGAAGTCAGCTTCCAAGGAGGAGTCACACAGCAGTGTGGGGCAGAGGCACCAGGGACAGTAGAGGTACTATTTTGAAGATCAGGGTGCTTATTTCCATAAATAAGTTCTCATTAGCTTGTTAAGAGAATCAGTTCCTTGGGTTTTGCGGCCATCCTTGGGTAAGTACAGCCATGCTGCAGCTGCTGCTGATTCAGTTGTTACCGAGCCTTTCTTTACCCAGGGGCTTGGGTTTGATTACCATGCGGCCACCTCCGTGTTACCACCTTTGCTTCTTCCTCCTCTCCCATGTCCCATCCTTGGGCTCTGCTCCTGCTTCTAAAAGACTTGCTGGGGCAGCAAGTCTAAGTGGCTAATAAAAGGAAGAGCAGAGGAAACTCCCTTGCTAGAGCTCGTTCCAGGACTCAGGTGGACCCTGAGGGGATTTTGCTTCTAGAGTTTAGATCTCAAACTGACTTAAGCCCCAAACATGTTTGGATGGTACTCTGTAGTGTCTGAAGGACATTTTGAACCAGTTGTCAATATTTAAAAACCTATAAGATTTCACATTAAAGTCCAGATATCCAGCTTTTGAAAATCAGGAGTTCTGGAAACATCAGACTAGCATCTCTAAATGGCCATAATCAGCTGATCTGTGTGTCAGCTGCCCCTATTCTAACATAACAGCAAGCATTTTTTAGTGTTTTCTTTGTGCCAGGAGCTATTCTAAACACTTTACAGGCAATAATCCATTTACTCCTCACAAAAACCCCAAGGTGTAGATATTTTAATTGTGATTATCCCCATTTTATAAGTTAGGAAACTAAGTCACAGTGAGATTAGGTAACTTGCCCAAACTCAGCACAGAATGGTGAGGCTGGGACTTGCACCCTCAGTCTGAGCCTAAGCCTCTACCTTTAGCCACTATGCCGTGCTTCTCAGTGTGCTCTGGGCTGGGAAGCTCTCTCCAGTGTGTAATACTTCCCGCCACTCCACACAGAACCCCTACAATGTGGCCAAAAACCAGTTGCAATTTATTGTCACGTTTACACTGCTGCGTTCCTTAAATTCAGCCCACTTCACTCATACCTACCCAGCATCTGAAGCCTTGTGGTTTGAGGCTCCTGATTTAGAGCTTTTCTCCAAAGTGAAGAATTAAGTGAAGGAACCATTAGATATAGTAGTACTGGGTGGGGAAGAAGAAAGGTTTTGTCTATATTTCTATCCTGTCACTGGCTTTCTCTTCTTACTCACAGCCCTCCCAAGCAGGTGGTGCTCTCCATGTGCACAGAGCCCATACTCATACCATGGGGTATGCAGTGGGCATCTATGACAATGCCGTGGAGCACCAGATATGTGGCAGCCTCAATCCCTCAGCGCACTATGCAAATGTCAGAGCTTCAAGAGACTGCTCGAGCACTTCTTCAGAGGATTCAAGAGATTATGTCAATATCCCAACAGCAAAGGAGATTGCTGAGACTTTAGCTTCTACCAACAGCCCTCCTGGAAACCTCTTCATCCTCCCAAGTACCGAGGAGCTGGAGTTGACTGAAGAAATACATGAGGGCTGTGGGAACACCAGTGACTGCACCAGTTTGGGGTCTTCAGGAACTGAGAACAGTGATCCACTCAGTGATGGGGAAGGGTCTTCTCAGACCTCAAATGACTATGTCAACATGGCAGTGTTGGATCTTGGGACCATCCAAGGGAAGCAGCCCTGGGGAACTTTTCAGTGCTGCAGAGATTATGAAAATGTACCACCAGATCTCAGTGGAAACCAGCAGCAGGAGGAGGAGGAAGTGACATCCTCAAACACAGACCATGTAGAGGGTGGGAGAGATGGTCCAGAGACCCACATCCAACCTGTCATGCAGTCAGGGAATTTCTTGACTGTGAAGGATTATGTGGCCTATCAGTCATCTGCACAGAGTGAGAACAGTCAGATGAAATGTGGAGAAGAGATGTCACATGAGGACTCTCATGACTATGAGAACGTGTGAGCTGCCAAGGTAGGAGGTAGGGACTTTGAGAAGGGACCTGACACACGGCTCCTTCCTAATGAATTCAGACCCAGCCACCCAGCTGGAAAGCTACATGGAGTGGTCTATCCTGTCGGATCCATAGCCACTACAGGGTCTAGTGAAGACCCTTGACCACCCTTCTATTTCAGTGGATTCATTTGGTTAGGCTAAAAAAGAAGCTGAAATAAGTAGGGAGCTAAGAGGCTCACAAAGGCCTGAGAAAGCCAGAAAGGAAGTCTTCTCAGGCAGGGTGCTGTTATCTCTCATATCAGCTTAAGAACGTTTGCTGAAACTGCCTTATAGGACTGTTAGGAGGTTAAAAATGGAAGAGTGCTTTAGTGCACAGTGGAAACATGAAGTAGTCTAAAATCATTACCTTCACTAATACCAGCAGGCTGCAAAGCAGAAATACAGATTATTTGGTAATCCAGGCAGAGGCCAAAAGGAACAAGAAGTTGGGGTGAGGTGGGGGGACAGTTTCTGCTCTAAAATGAGTGTGGACAACCAAACGCTGGAGAAAATGCAGAGCAATAAGAACTCTCACTCATTGCTGAAGGGATTGCAAGGCGTAACATTCACTCTGAAAAGTTGTTTGGCAGTTTCTTATAAACATACACTTATTATACAACCCAGTCATTCCACTATTAGGTGTTTATCCAAGTGTGAAATTTGTGTTCACAAAAAAACAAAAAACAAAAAAACAAAACCATACATGACTGCTTATATTAGCTTTATTCATAATTGCCAAAACCTAGAAATAACCAAATGTCTTTTAACAGGTAGATGGATAAACAAGCTGTCCTATATCCACACAATGAATTTATCCACACTCAACAGTAAAAAGGAGTGAAATATTGGTTCATGCAACAACATGGAAAAATACTAAACACATTTTGCTAAGCGAAAGAAGCTAGACCTAAAAATCTGCATATTGTACGGTTCCATTTATATGACATTCTGAAAAAGCCAAAATTGTAGGGATGGAAGACAGATCAGTGGTTGGCAGTTTTGGGGAGAGGGAAGTGGTAAAAGGAAATTTTTAGGATAATGGTTCTGTGTAATACTATGGTGACGGATACATGACTGTAAGCATTTGTCAAAACAAACACAAAAACTGTATAGAACGAAGTCACTTTTATTGTATACAAATTTTTTAAAAATTCACCAGGCTGTCAGGGGAAGCCACAATAAAATGCAGATTGTAAAAAATGAATCTGTTTTACAAATGTGTGACATAATCTCATTGAAGGGAGTGGGGGGAAAAAAGAGCTGGCCTAAGCACTTTGGAAAACAATGTTTTGCTTGAAACTGTAAGATAAAGACACAAAGAACTAAACACAAACACTGCAGTCTAGTTGGTAAATTTGTAGTGTATACTCGAGTTGAACAAATAAGTAAATATATTACAGGAAGGGAGAGGCAGGTTTCTTACTGTCAGAGAAAGAAGAGACAAATAAGCAAGTAGAAAAAGAAATACAGATGTGTGTGTACATAGACTAGTATGCATATATGTTTCCTAACTCTGTGCACTAGAGGGTCTAGAAGCAGTGATACTCCAGCAGCAGTGAACACACTTAGCACTCAGATATTGGTTTCTAAATATTATTATCCAATAAAAGGAACCAGAACTCCTTGGAGAAATGGTTGGTGTTAGAGCTGGGGCAGGGAAAATACAGGATGAGCTTGGCCATTATGTAGAAAAGGAAAATAAAGAAACAAGGGGTGGGGGGAGGTGTGGAGAGAAGAAAAGATAAAGGCATGTCAAAAGGAGCCAACTGAAAGAGTTCCTAAAGGCAAAGCTAGAACAACTTGAGCAATAAAAATAAATAATTATAATATAGATTTATAACCCAAAGAATAAAATAAATATCCATGAGTCTATAGATGAATGCTAAAATTAGCAGCTGACACTTTAAGGAAAAATAAGATAATTTCATAGCCTCAAAGACTCTCCCCCCAAATATTTATTCACTACTGTGATGGTTTTAACACATATCCACAAATTATTTTATAATTCCCATGGCACTTAATTCCCCTCCCCTCTAGTATGAGCTGGATTTAATGACTGTTTTCTAAGGCAAAGGATACGGAAAAAGGGAAATAGTAAATCTACAGTGGAGAAACTTGTGTGTACATAGGCTAGTATACATATATATTTCCTATCCCTGTCCACTGGAGGGTCTAGAAGCAATGATGCTCCAGTGGCAATGAAGACACTTAGCTCTCAGACCTCAGTTTCTAAACTTCGTAGACACCACCTTAACCATGTGATTAAGGTCAACTCACCAATAATAAGTTATGTTGCTATATGATCAAAGAAAAGGGTACTTCACCTCTGTGGTATCCTACTTCAAAATCAACAGCCCCAGTCTTATCATGAGAAACATCAGAAAACTCAAATTGAATAATGTTCTACAAATACCTGACCAGAAATCTTAAAAGTGTTAAAGTCATGAAAGACAAGGGAAGACTGAAGAAACTGTCAGACTGGTGGAGACGAAGACCTGATGACTAAATATAATATGATGCCTTGGATTGGATCCTAGTACAGGAAAAGGACATTAGTGGAAAAAATGGTGAAATGAAAAAAAAAAGGAAGTCCATATTTTAGTTAATAGTATTGTATCAATGTTAATTTCTTAGTTTTGATAACTGTACCATGGTGGTTATATAATTAACATTAGGAGAAGCTGTGTGAAGGGTATATAGGAAATTTCTGTACTATCTTTGCAACTCTTCTGTAAGTTATGGCAAAACAAAAAATAAATTTAAAGCATGAACAAAGCTGGGAGTGAAGACATCTAGGCTCACTCCACTTAAATGAATGTGCCTTTGTTCCTTTTTCTGCAAAATGGACAAACTATAAAGCATACACTACTGTAATTGTTCTGGATATCTGTCTGTTTTCTGCATTGTTCTATTAACGTATGTACTCAGTCTTTCAAACTGCAGTCACTTTGCCTGTAGGAAGATATAATTAAATCCTTTGTATTCACCCTAGTTTTTAGCACAAGGTCTGAGATAAAGTCAGGTTATTGATAACTGATGGTTGATGATGTGGTTTCAGTGCATGTCCTTATAAAATGTTGAGTGAGGTTTTTCTGTGGTTCAGGAATGGAGGCTAAGGCTTAAAGCTAAGTACCAAAGGTATAAAAATATCCCACTTTCTGAGTTCAGAGCACCACCGGCTGTTAGGCGACAGCCAATGCCCCTCAGGGCTTACTGAGAGTAGGAAAATTAGTCCTACTATATACTGCTCTCCACCACATCTCATCGCAGCTCCACAGGAGAGGACTGAGACGTGATTGCGGTTAGCTTTTGAGGATATGCTGGTCAGGAAGAGGGTGTCTTTCCTCCTCCACTGTCCCCATCCCCAGGGATGGTAGCCATCTCTTCTGCAGAGTACCTGATGCCCCAGGAAAAGGAGAAAGAAGAGTGTGTTGTCAGAACTGAGAGGAAGGCTGTGGAGCAGCTGGCCACCACTGTTGGCCATGGCAACAGTGAAAGTGTCACCAGAGGAAGGCAAATGGACCTGGGTCATTTTGTTGGTACCACCTCAACAGGATGCCAAGGCAAAGGGCCTCTAGGGTAAATATATGAGGCACAGATCATCTGAGATGGCTTCAAAAACACTTGGGTGGGTGCTATAGACTGAACATTTATGTGCCCCCAAAATTCATATGTTGAAACCTAATCCCCATTGTGACAGTATTAGCAGGTGGGGCCTTTGGAAGTGATTAGGTCATGATGGTGGAGCTCTCATGAATGGGACCAGTGCCCTTGTAAAAGAGGTCCCAAGGAGCCCCCTCACCCCTTCCGCCCTCTGAGGACACAGCTAGAAGGTGGCTGCTTATGAACCAGGTGTCAGGCTCTCACCAGACACCAAATCTGTGAGTACTTTGATCTTGGACTTCCCAGCCTCCATAACTGTGAGAAATAGATGTTTGCTGTTTAAGTCAGCCAGTCTAGGGTATTGTTGTTATAGCAGCCCGAGCAGACTAAAATGGTGGCATAAAGGCAGATATTTACAGGAGCTAGCTCTCTCATACCTGGTGGGTATATTTTGGGTAGATTTCTTCATTGCTCTCAGATTCACTCTACATGTGACCGGACACCACGTCAGTCTGATATTGATGGCCAGGAAAGGTTAGCCTGGGAAGCAACGATAAGCGCAGAGAGAGGACGGCAACCTCACTCAGTCAAGTGAGGAGAGATCTGTATCAGATATAAGGTGAAGATTCAGACAGAACTGAATCTTAAACACTGGCATGAAAGGATTCTCATAACCAAGAGAGAGTTATGTTGTCAAACCGAAGTCCATGGGCTCGACGCACAGTGAGGCCAAACAAACTGAAACATCGGAGTTTAGAGCAGGAAAAGGTTTATTGCAGGGGCCATACACGAAGAATGGGGGGGGTTCATGCTCAGAAGATCTGAACTCCCCAGTGCTTTTCAGGGAAGAGTTTTCTTTTTGTTTGTTTTTTTTGTTTTTTGTTTTCTGACTGTGCCGCTTGGCTTACAGGATCTTAGTTTCCTGACCAGGGACCAAACCCAGGCTACGGCAGTGAAAGCACTGAGTCTTAACCACTGGACAACCAGGGAATTCCCAAGGAAGAGTTTTTAAAGGCAGTATTTGGGGTGAGGGCTTGCAGGGTGCATGGCTTTCTTCTGACTAGCTGGTGGTGAGGTAAACAGGGTGGTGGTGTTCCAGGAATCTCAAATCATCAACCTTCTGGTTCTCACCAGTCTGAGCTCTCAGTATGTATTTACCATCCTCCCCCTGGATGGGGGCCTTAGGTCCTGCAGAACAACTCAAAGATGTGTATCAGATTATTGCATGTATTCCCTGAGGCAGGCTCTTGTTCCATCACTGAACTGTTGTTTGTTGACTGCTGTTCCTTTGCTCCTGCATTCCCTAATTAGTAACTGCTTCAGTCTGAATCTGCTCTTTGGAACTCAGGGAAGGTCTAGGAGCTAAAGCCTTTTTCTGTAAACGAGAAGGGGGTGGGCGTGTCTTTTGTACCCAGGAGGGCCCCAGAGGGTCCTGCTTGGTGTCAATCCTGCCTTTTCTTTGATACTCCTCAATCTTGAGAAGAACAGAGGCAGGACAAGAAAGGGAATAAACTTTTGGATAGAGAAGTTAATCATAAACTAGGCAGAGGAGCTCAGTTTTAGGGGGACTTGAACCCAGCTGAAACCCAGATTGGGACAAGAACCCGTGGTCTTTCAATAGAGATCACACACCTGGTCTCAGGACTTAACGAAGCTCAGGTTCTTGATGTCTCATGGCAGAAAGAATTCAGTGAGAGACAAAGTGATGGGTAAGAAGTGGATTCATTTAGAGAGAAACACACGCCACAGACAGTGTGGGTCAACTCAGAAGGCAAGAGCAGCACCAAGGTACAGGGTTGTCAGTTTTTACAGGGGTGGGTAATTTCATAGGAGTGGGGGGAGTATTCCAGCTATTTTGGGGAAGGGATGAGGATTTCCAGGAATTGGGCCATGGCCCACTTGTTGACTTTTTATGGTCACCCTTGGAACTGTCATGGCACCTGTGGGTGTGTCATTTAGCTTGCTGATGTGCTACAGTGAGCATATACTGAGGCTCAAGGTCTAGTGGAAGTCTCATCCTCCATCTTGGATCTAGTTGGTTCTAACCAGTTTATGTCATGTCCTCAGGCTGTGTCATTCTTTCAAAGGTTGTGCCCTGTCCCCCTTCCCTCCTGTTTCAGTTTCAGTTATGAGATGAAAAATTATGGGATCAAAGAGTTGTTAAGAGAGCTAACACCCAGTAAGAAAGGGAGGTTCAATCTAACATAGTTGGGTGGCAGGTCCCAGAAAAAAGAAAGTCAGCTCATGCTTATACCCCAATGAGTTGGACACCGCAATAAACCAGTGTTAAAATGAAATAACAAGCCTAAAATGGAGTCATTTGCACTCCACTACATCAAACCCAGACTTAACTGCAGTTTCAGTTCTGCCCAGAAATGTGACTTCTAAAACAATCTGAAATTTCCTGATGAGAGCAAGTGAAGTAATCTGCATAATAAAGACCCTTGCTATTCCCTTCCATGCAAAAAGAAGAGGACCTGGCCCAAAGTAACCCTTTGCTTTTGCTAATAACTTTCTTGTTCCACCCTCCTTTCTATAAAAGCTTTCCATTTTGTACAGCTCCTGAAATGCCCTTCTAGTTGCTAGATGGGATGCTGCCTGATTCATGAATCACCTAATAAAGCCAATTAGATCTCAGATTTACTTGGTTGAATTTTTTTTTAAACATCAGTTACCTTTATATACATTCTCCCAAATTAAGAATAGTTAATATATTATTTTCTCAGGTAACCTTTCTGTTTATTTCTTGTTCTAAGAATTTTTACAAATGAATGGATGAAAGACTCTATTGTAAATCTTTCCCCTTATAGTTTTATTTTCTTACATTAGTTGCCAGGAAATTCTGAGTTAAATTGAATGCCCAGTTGTGAAACAGGAGGGAAGAGGGGAGGGCACAACATTTAAAAGAAGACATAGCCATAGGACATGACAAAAACTGGTTAGAACCAACTAGGTCCAAGATGGTGGAAGATTTGACTTCCAGTAGATCTTGAGCTTCATTATACTTTCATTGTAATACATTAGCATATGCTAAATGACACACCCATTGGTGCCATGACAGTTCTGAGGCTAATCATAAAAGGCCAAAAAGTGGGTCGTGGCCCAATTCCAGGAAATCTGCTCCCCTTCCCCCAAAATAGTTGAAATAATCCTCTTGCTCATTAGCCTGTGAAATTACCCAGCCCTTAAAAACTAACCATCCCATGTTTCAGGGCCTCTTGCCTTCTGAGATGGCCCACACTCTGTCTGTGGAGTGTGTTTCTCCCAAGGTCATTCTTGCCTTTTGAGATGGACTGCATTCTGTGAATGTGTATCTCTCTCTAATTAAACCCATTCTTACCTATCACTTTGTCACTCACTGAATTCTTTCTGCAAAGAGACTTAAAGAACCTGAGCTTCATTAAGTCCTGAGACCAGGTGTGTGATTTCAATTAAAAGACCATGGGTTCAAGTCCCAGTCTGAGTTGTGCCGTATCAACTGCAGTAATTGTCCCATATCATAGGCCTGATAATGCTAAATATGAAGAAATTGTTTCAAGATCAGGATGAAAAAATAGCTATAAAAATAACTAGTTCCATATGAGTCCTTAATTAGTTAAATATAGTAAATTAATTATTCAAACTCATAGTATATGGATTGTGACCTCATTCAGAGTACTGTTTAGTATCAAATACAGAAGCTGGCTAAGTCTCCTCCTTCTCTATTATTCATCTTCTACTAGTGAAGAGAGGACAAGATTTAGCTATTGCTCTGTCATGTCTCCTTCCTGAACACTCTATTAGTATCATGGTGCTTCATCGTTATTCTGGTTTTCCTGTGGGCTGAGAGCCTGTACTAACTTGCAAATACTTCTATAAACATTGAATCTTAAATGCGTCAATAAGCTGGTGTCACAGAAAGAAGGCAATTGGTGTTCTAGGAGGCACAACCAAGGAAACCTATCATAGCCTTTCTAACTTCTGTTACTGTTATCCAAAGACTGGCTTCACCTCTTTATGGGCATCAATCAAAAAGATAATGAAGGCAAGGAGCAGGAGAAGGAAGGATTTATTGCTTACAACAAGGAGAACACTGGGGATCTTTCCCAAAGCAATGTCTCCTCAAACTGCAAAATTGGGGAAGTTTTAAGCTAAGGATCCATACATATTCATGAAGGGGCTTGAGCAGGGGAGAATTCAGCATAGCACTGGGGCAAAGGTCAGAGTCCAAGCCTTAGCTGATTGAAGTCAAGAGGGCCAGAAAATGTCAATATCATCATTCTTTAGGTTCCAACCATTTTGGGGTCTTAGCAAGTATTTACCATCCTCCACCTGGCTGGTAAAGTTCCTGTAGAACAACTCAAAGATATGTATGTCACTGAGTCCAAGCTCACTCTGCTCACATCACAACAGGTCAGTGAATCGCAGATGAGGTGCTGAGGCAAAGAAGATGACTTTATTTGGAAAGTCAGCAGACCAAGAAGATGGCAGACTTGTGTCTCCAAAAAACCATCTTATCTGGTTCTAGATGCCAGTTTCTTTTATAGAATCAGAGAGAGAGAGGCTGTGAGGAAGTAAAGTAAAAAGGCAGAATAGAGAGGGAGAGGCAGTGGAGAAGTAAAGTAAAATGGCCATTAGTCTTGCAAAACATCTCCTGAAATGACCAGCATCAGTGAGAGGATGTGTTAATTTCTTCTCTTCTACAGCCATTCACAGGTGGGCAGGGTTCTCTGAGGCAGGCCATTATGTATGATTATAATAACAAAAGCAATGAAAAGCAAAGGTTAAAGTCAAAGAAAGAGATCCAAATGGAGTCTGATTTAGCTCTTCCCTGTTACACCTATCAAGTTGCTATGTATATCCCTTGAGAAGGAAATGTTTTTATATAACTCTTTTTTATTGCTGAACTATTGTTTCTTGGCTGCTTTTCTTCTGTTCTGTTAAGATCATTAACTACTGACATTTATTCAAGGACAAGCACTATGTCCAGGCTTATATCACAAAGTGGCTTTGGCCAAAATAGCTTCTCATGTCAAAAAGCTATATCTAGTTCTCTTCCTCCTGGGACCCCTACCCTATCTACATACATTACTTCCTTCTATTAGTTAACCAATTATGTTTGTAGGGGAGCAGAATTTTACCACCGCAAAATATGTTCTTTTTACGTAAGGATTATTTTATTTTTTATTTATTTTTTAATAAACTTCTTGCCAGTTCCTTTTATTTTTTTAAAATAAATTTATTTATTCATTTATTGGCTGCATTAAGTCTTTGTTGCTGCACACGGGCTTTTCTCTAGTTGCAGTGAGTGGGGGCTATTCCTGGTTGCTGAGCACAGGCTTCTCATTGCAGTGGCTTCTCTTGTTACAGAGCACAGGCTCTAGGCTCGAGGGCTTCAGTAGCTGCAGTACATAGGCTCAATACTTGTAGCTCATGGGCTCTCGAGCACAGGCTCAGTAGTTGTGGTACATGGGCTTAGTTGCTCCACAGCATGTGGGATCTTCCCAGACCAGGGATCGAACCCATGTCCCCTGCACTGGCAGGCAGACTCTTAACCACTGTGCCACCAGGGAAGTCCCATAAGGATCATTTTACACTGGTTATTTTAAAGAAGCTGGGGACACAGGAGAAGCTCTGAAAGCTGAGTAAAAGTTACCCTTTTGTAAGAGATATTTACATTTATAAGGGAAATTTCCAGTGGAAGGGTGTCTCCCTTACTGTGCCAGGAAGAAGGGGATGACTAAATCTTCAGAAACTCTTTTCATTGGAGAAGGCAGCAACTTAAATCTGCATTAACAACTTTACCCTTGTTTACTGTGCTTTTCTTGGTAACAGCCCACAACTGACTCCTCACTACCATGTCCTTTGTCTTTAGCTGAAGATGGTATTTAAGGTGCCATTTCCACCATTTTGGAGAGTTACTTTTCCTAAGTCTCTCCCATGTATACACGTTATTAAACTTCTGTGGTTTTTTCCCCTGTTAATCTATCTTACATCAGTTTGATGCCATGAAATCCGTCTAGGGGTGCGGATTCGTGATCTCCAGAAGAAAAGAATTTCTCTTGGGATCAATAACAAGCCGTTGCTCAGGTTTAAGTAGCAGAGTAACAGTTTATTAGGGAAAGAAAGTACAATAGCTTCTGGCACAGACACCAGGACGGGGTGGAGAGACCCACGATAGGGTCATACATGCATCTTATATACCTTAAAAAGAGGAGTTAATTATAATCCCCACCACCTAGTTTGATGGAGTTACCTCTAACTATAGGAATTTACAGCAGCAATGGACTGATTACTAGAAATAATGACTTTAGCCCGAGAATTAAGGATTGATCATTCCCCGGAAGGGTCATGATATTCATCAGAGTTTAGGAATTTCTTAACTCAGTGATCTGTGACTTCCCAAGTCACCATTACCCTAGCTTACAATCAAGATTATGAAGGGGAGTTGTAAGAACCAATCTTAAAGAAAGAAGGAGCTTTAAATCACATTCTCTAGTTTTCTGTCCCCCCACCCCCCTCGGTGGTTCAGGCCCTGAAGCTCTCAGGTTAGGCCAGCCAAGGAAACTAGAAGGGGAGGAGGAAAATCCCACCCCACCCCCCGCTGAAAAAATTGCATAGTGAGAAGGGAAAAATAGGGGAATCCATGGTCTTCCCTCTGCCTTTCCTCATCGAGTCGAAAGTGGAGAATGTTAGCAGAATGCATGTCTATTGAGCAGTGGAATTAACAATTCTGATCACCAATTACAGCATGTGGGGAGTTTCTGCACACCACCAAGCAATTCTCCAACAGCTGGGTGTGCTACAATTCAACTCAATTTTGACACTATCTACCCTGAGACAGCAACGCTCCCACAGGTTAAGGGTTCAGACTTACAAGACCGCCCTCCATTTCCAATGCCAAATGCAAGTCCTGGTTGCTATCCGTGCTTCTGGTTATAAATCAGAGGTTCTCACAACCCCTTCTTGGGTTTGATTAATTTGCTAGAGCAGCTCATAGGACTCAAGAAGCTAGTTAACTCACTAGATTACCAATTTCTTACAAAGAGTATTAAAGGATATGAATCAATAACCAGATGAGATATGCCAACTAAAGAAGGTCACTCACCACGTGGTTCTGAAACCAAGCAGGACCCTTTGGAGCTCCTAGGCACAGAAGCCTTTCTGTGTTCCCCATTTCTTGTTTGTAAGGAATATATTTCAGCCTCCACGAACTTCCCTGAGTATCAAAAGGTGGGTTCAAACAGTTGTTAATCAGGGAAGGGAGGGGATGCAGAGGCAAGGGAGGAGCAGTCAAGAAACAATAGTGCAGCCTTAGGGCAGAGTCCTGGTTCCACCTAAAGGGATACACATAAACAATGTCTTTGAGCTCTTCTGCAGAACTAAAACCCCTAGCAAATGGAAGATGTTAACTACTTGATGAAGCATTCTTCATTCCAGAGAGAAGGTCACAGTTTGATAACCTTGAGAATCACAGAAGCTCATCAGGAGACCACCTGAGGCCAGATTAAAGGAGTGCAGGCCCTACAAATACACCACCCTTATCAGCAACCCCACCCTTGAACCACAGCTATAAAACTCCTCACCAAATCTGCCCTGGGTTGTGACACACAGTTCTGAGGGCATGAGCCTGCTGTGTTCCCCTCTGCTGGTCAAAGCAATAAAGCTATTCTTTTCTACTTCACCCAAAACTGTCTCCAAGATTCAATTTGGCACTGATGCACAGAGGCCCAGTTTTTGGCATCAGTTCTACAAGGATTAAATCATTAGCCACTTCAGTCACTGACCTCAACACACCCTGTAAGGAATTCAGGAATTAGGCATTCTGTGCTCTAGAAAAACTGGCAAAACAGGCCTTCAGATAGTTACATACTTTCAGGAGATATCTTTTATGAATCTGCATTCTTGCATCTTCCTATATTTAGAAAGTCACTAAAACTGTTAGGGCAAACAGTGACTGAAACTGCCTACCCTGGCCAGGCAAGATAGTAGCCACTTGCACAGGTTATCTTATTTACAACAGGAGGTCCCGGTGAGGAACACAGAATTAACAAGCTACCACCAAGCAGAAGAATTTGGAAAAGGTCAAAAGGAGAGAGGAGACACAAGTCCATATGTCCTACCAACCTCCCAGAATCCTTCTTGCTGGAATCCATCTTGGATGAGCAACGCGCATGCCACCAGGAAGGACCCTGAATCAGAATGATTGGCCAGAAACAACCCGGAAACTAATCCCATTACCGTAAAACCTGAGACTGTGAGCCACATGGCAGATCAGTTCTCCTGGGTTGCCTTATCCTGCAGCTCTCTGCCTGGGTGCCCCTTCCTAATAAAGTCTCTTGCTTTGTCAGCACATGTGTCCCTTGGACAATTCATTGCCAAGCGTTAGACAAGAGCCCACTCTTGGGCCTTCCTGCAAGAAAACTGTTAACTAAGCTATCTAAGTCCCTTATGACTAGCAGCAACCTTCTACTGAAATGTGTGCTTGATTGTACGTATACCCTTCACCAAAATCACCCACACCCTTGGCCAAAACCACACACATACTGACTCCTCCCCTACTTTTTTTGGAACAGTTTCTCAGAGCTACCTGAGAGGTTGTATCACAGACAATAGTTCTCAATAAGACACTGAATAAACTCAACTCATGGCTTTTACTTTGTGAGTTTGTTTTGTTTTGTTTTCAGTTGACAGATATCAATATATAGGGTCCCATCCCAAACAAATGAGCTTCCATCCTCATGGTGGAAGCACTCTGGTTCACCAACATGGAAGCTCTGCAAACTCTATCCTTTTGGGGCATTATGGAGGTTTTGTTTCACAGGCCGATTGATCAAATCATTGGTAACTGGCAATTGATTCAACCTCTAACTTCTCTTTCCCTCCCTTCCCTTCCCTCCTTGTCCTTCCCTTCATTCTAATCACATGGTTGATTCTCCCGCCAATCAGCCCCCTTCCTTATGTGGGGTCCAACAGTCACCTCATTAACATAACAAAAGGTATCTTTGTCATTCTTATCACTTGGGAAATTCCAAGAGTTTTAGGATCTCTGTGCCTGAAACAGGACAAAAGCCAAATATATATTTCTTATTATGTCACAATATCACAGGGGTTAAAACAGTTGAGTTAGTTTTGTACAGCATTTGCACTGCTCTGGTAAGAACAAAATACAATTGATTCTTGTTATTCATGACAGTTACTTGGTCTAGAAAGTCACCACAAACACTGAATTGGTGAATACTGAACCACAATGCTCCCAAGGGAAATACGGGGTTAAGTTCCTGCAAGCTTCTGATCACATTTTCATCAACTGGTCAATACATAACCTTATTTTATGTGTATTTCTCTTTAAAGACACTTTATTTAACATACAGTGTTGATTCATTAACATCTGAACTCACAGCTGCACTAACTCATGCCTAAAGGAGGCTTGTCTAGCACACATATTTTCTCCATAAGGCTATCACAGCTTTCTTGTCCTTTGAAAATAGACAGCACTTCAGCACTACACTTGGGGGGTCATTTTAAACAGTGAAATCATGAACAGAAAACACAAAAATGCAAAAAATGTGGCACTAAATAGACCACAAAAAAGACACTTTTTACAGTTTGAAAGGTAAAACAAGGAAGCAGCACTTCACTTACTTCAACCTGTAAAAAATTTAAAAACTAGAAACTTCAGCTGAATAGAGTGGGGGATGAGAAGGGGAAGCTCTCACCTCTCAGAGGATAACAGAGCCAAAAAGGAAGAAGAAAGACCCCTCTTCTTTCCCAGCAAGGACTCAGCCAGTGAAAAGCCATGGACTCTTTGTTTGCTACAACCCTCCCAACTTCCTTTTCCTCCCTATCAAGCATCTTCCCATTGCCATGTGGAGACTTGCACGTGGCACACCATGTTTGCAGACCTCAAATTGCAATTCTCTGCTGTTTTTGAATAAATCCATCTTTACTGGAGAAACATCTGGCAGTCTATTTGTTTTAGGTCAACAAACCTTGGGAGGGAAAACGCGTGTTGTCCAATTCCAATTTTGCCCTAACTGCTCATGTACATATTCATGAATGACTGAAAGTGCTGAGAGTATTTTTCCTTCTGCGTTGGGTCTTGGTTGTGGCACGTGGGATCTTTGTTGAGGCATGTGGGATATTTCATTGTGGTGAGCAGGCTTCTCTCTAGTTGCAGCTCGTTGGCTTCTCTCTCTTGTTGTGGTGTGGGCACAATCTCCAGGGTGCACGGGCTCTGTAGTTGTGGCATGCAGTTTCCAGAGCACATGGGCTCTGTAGTTTGCGGCACATGGGCTCTCTAGTTGAGGTGTGCGAGCTCGGTTATTGCGGCACATGGGCTTAGTTGCCCAGCCAGGGATAGAACCAGTGTTCCCTGCATTGGAAGGCAGATTCTTTACCACTGGACCACCAGGAAAGTCCCAAGTGCTGAGAGTATTGATTTTGAAGTTACAAATAAATTTTAGCTAGGAGGCAAACTCACAAACCCAGAATTTACAAATAGTAGGGATCAACTATATGCATGCATGTACAAATTACAAAATAAAAATTGTGTAGTTTTGGTGATTTCCACTGATGAGTTAGTTAAATGCTGGTATATTTACATTCAAAACTGGCATTTGCACAATATAAAGTTGAATGGCAAAATTCATGTTAACAATTTAAAATTCAAGCTTTGCTTAGAATGACATTAAGCAGTAAGTAAAAAAATACAAGTCAAAGGACTAGAAGAAAGGAAAAAGTTTTCTATTTTAGCACCTCTAACAGCACTTTTTTTCCTGATTTTTGAATAAGGGGTCCCACTTTTTAATTTTGCATTGGGCCTTACAAGTTATCTATCTGGCCCTGTTCCCAGGCATCTTCCTTCCCTGTCTTCCCATGTATGTGCTTGCCCCAGTGTTGTGCATTGGTTTGATATGATTTCAAATCCAGGTGTTTATGACTTAAGTGAAGTTGTTTTTAATCCACTTGTTTATGACTAAGATAAAAAAATGTTTTTAGAAGTAAAGTTGTTTTTGACATGAGAATAAAGTAAGCTGTGTCAGGAGGTCAGCGTCTCATCTGTTGTTGATACATACTCAGTAGTTTAGTGGCCGAGGGATCCAGAAGGGGCTTTTCCATAGAACATGTGGAGAGGCAACTGTGGCCAGAGGTCATTTAGACTATGAGTACCGAGATTTTTATCTGGGCAAAGCTGCTCTTTACTGACCTCGTTCTCCAAAGACCTTGGGGCATTAGCCCTTGCTTTCGTAAAGGCAACTTCTTTACTGGCAGTGGTGACCAACGGCTGGGAGATCAGCCAACCTGCCAACACAGCCACCATCATTACCTAGCAACACGCTCTAGCAACCAGGGATTTTATTTTTGCTCTGGCGGTTGGATGTCAACTCTTCCAAGAAATCGAAACTCATAGAAAAGATATTCCCTCAACTAAATTTGGACTTTATTCTTTTCATCTCCGCTTGCCCAGAGCAATCTATCATTGGTTTGGTGTATGTTATTTCTTTACTGGCTTATTAAGAGACATTATCCTGTATGCTCTTGGCTTGTGAAATCATTGTAATTCCCACAGTGAACCTCTGTTAAATAAAATATTTAACAAAAACAATCTCAGTCTCTGAGCATAATTTGCCACCCCCCAAACAAAGCACTGAGTTTCTTTATTGGAATATGGGACATTCCTCCTCCCAACTCCAACCTCGAAAAACACAGCCTTTCTCACAAGAAAAGCTCTGGCTCCCTCAGTCCTTCACTCTCCCCAGAGCACTATGCCCCAAGCCTAAGTTTTGCAGGCTTGAGTGTCAGCTGGATAGACCATAAATGACCATCCCTACCTGTGCTAGCAGATTCCTATAGAGGAAGACAAGCCTCAGCCCAAAGGTCAAAGGGATAGAGACTCTTCCATCTATGTTTCCTTTTTCTATTCTATCAGTACAAGATATAGACTTCTGGCTCTTTCCTTTAATTAGTCAATCTATTAAAGTAATAAAATATAAAACCATGGAAGTTCCAAATGAGACATGGGAAAAAGTTTTACGATCTCAGAGTGGCAAAGGTCTTTCTCAACATGAACCCAAACTTAGAAAGCTATAAAGAGAAAGACTGTTAAATTTGACTATTGTATTAGTTTTCTGAGGCCATAAACTTAGTGGCTTAAAAAAACATAAATTTATTATCTTACAGTTCTGGAAGTCAGACATCTGAAATGAGTCTCACAGGACTAAAACCAAGGTATAGGCAGAGCTGTATTCCTTCAGGAGGCTCCTTGCCTTTTCCAGCTTCTAGAAGCTGCCCACCTCATGGCCTTTTCCTTTATCTTCAGAGCACACACTCCAACCCTGTTTCTGTTGTTATACCTCCTTTTTTGGGGGGTCTGCCACACAGCTTGAGGGATCTTATTTCCCTGACCAGGGATTGAACCCATGTCCACGCAATGAAAGCGCCGAGTCCTAACCACTGGACCTCTAGGGAATTCCCTACACCTCCTTTTCTGACTCTCAGGTCTCTTGTTTCTTGTCTCCCTCTCATAAGGACCCTTGTGATTGCATTGGGCCCACTCAGATAATCCAGGATAATTCCCCCATCTCAAAATTTTTAATTTAGTCACATCACATAGTCCTTTTTACCATGTGAGGTAACATATTCACAAATCCCAAGGATTAAGATATGACCGTCTTTGGGTGTGACATTATTTTATCTACCACAACTATATAACAGATTAATATATCTGATGATAGGGACTTCCCTGGTGATCCAGTGGTTAAGAAGCCGCCTTTCAATGCAGGGGACATGGGTTTGATCCCTGGTCAGGGAACTAAGATCCCACATGCCACAGGGCAACTAAACCCATGTGCACCACAACTAGAGAGCCCGTGGGCCACAACTACTGAGCTGGTGTGCTCTGGAGCCTGCATGTCACAACTAGAGAGAAGCCCGAGCACTGCAACGAAGACTTGGCACAACCAAATAAATAAATAATTTTAAAAATCTATCTGATGAGAGATAAGCTGATAACATCTGAAGCTCTGTTATAAGATTCAGAAAAGTGCGCACAGAGGCACACACACACATCTGGGTTTTAAAAGAGGAAATGAGAGAGTAGTAAAAATGCTGCTAGGCCTGGCACATTTGCTGGTTTCTTGGTAAACTGATTTAGATTATGTACCAAATAGGGTGTTAATTCAGGGGAGGTGCTTCCTTTCCTGGAAGTCACAGCAAACATCAAAGCAGAAGGCAGCCATGTAGAGCCACTAACGCCTTGGGAGATACCAGGCAGACACATCAGGGGAAGTCCCCACTTGGCTAAATTTATAAAAAATCCCTGAGTAGCTTGCACTTAGATACTTAGAATCTCTGACAAAAGCTTGGTTTTGTCTCAGGTGTCCTGGCTAATCCTGATTCCCTATAAGAGGTATGTGTTCTTGATAATCCCAGATCAAGGCATAGGTCTGTAAGCGTGTTCTAATTTTGCAGAATCTCTCCCACAAAAAAATATATATTCATCTGCTGCTGAGTGGAATGCTCTGAAAATGCCAGTTATGTCAAGCTGGTTGATAGTGTTATTCAAGTCATACGTATCCTTACTGATTTTCTTTCTACTGGTACTATCAACTACTGAGAGACGAGCATTGACGTCTTCAAATGTAATGGTGGATTTGTCTATCTATCCTTTCAGTTCTACCCTTTTTGTCTTCATGTATTTTGAAGCTCTACTGTTAGTTGCATGCACATTTAGGATGGTCATGTCTTCTCAGGGAATCGACTCATCATTATTTAATGTCCTGTATTGCTGGTAATATTCCTTGTTCTGAAATCTACTTTAACATTTATAGCTACTACCTACCTGCCTTTCTTCATTCCTTCTTTCCTGCCTTCTTTCTTTCCTTCCTTTCGCTTAAAAAATATTTAACCCTTTTTATTTTGAAGTAATTTTAGACTTACAGAAAAATTCCAAAAATAATACAGAGATTTCCCACATATACAGGTACATGATGTCAACATGTCTTATTACTGGTAATGTCTAATTTGATCACTTGATTAAGGTTGTGTCTGCAAAATTTCTCCACTGAAAAGTGATTGTTTTCCCCTTTGTAATAGATAAATATCTGAGGGAAAATACTTTGAAACTATTCATATACCTAATTTCTCCTCAAATTTTCCCCAATTAATTTTATTTATTTATTTACTTACTTACTTAAATTTATTTATTTATTTTTGGCTGTGTTGGGTCTTCGTCACTGCACACGGGCTTTCTCTAGTGAGTGGGGGCTACTCTTCATTGTGATACATGGGCTTCTCATTGCAGTGGCTTCTCTAGTTGCGAGGCACCGTCTCTAAGCATTTGGGCTTCAGCAGTTGTAACACACAGGCTCAGTAGTTGTGGCTCTGGACTCTAGAGCACAGGCTCAGTAGTTGTGGTGCACGGGCTTAGTTCCTCGGCACGTGGAATCTTCCCGGACCAGGGCTCAAACCCGTGTCCCCTGCATTGGCAGGCGGATTCATAACCACTGCATCACTACGGAAGTCCCTCTCCCATTTATTTTAGCATCTATTGGTGAATCTTGTCTGTGACAATTATTACATTCATCTCATAATGATAATTTTCTATTTCCTTCATTCCCTCTACATTTATTAACTAGAATTTATCTGTAAGGAAGCGAGCCATTCCTTTTCTCCTACCAGATTTCTTTTTGATTAGTATTTGCAGATTATATCCTTTTCCATACTTTTACTTTTAATCTATCTGTGTCTTCATATTTAAAGTGGGTTACAGTTGACCCTTGAACAATGTGTGTTTGAACTACATGCATCCGCTTATATGCAGAATAATTTCAGTAGTAAATACATGGTCTGTGGTTGGTTGAATCCATGGATACACAGGGCTGACTCTAAGTTATAAAAGGATCAACCTCCTCATTGATCAAGGGTCAACTGTACTTGTATACAGCCCATGTTGTGGTATTTTTAAAAAATCACTTACTGAAGTGAAATATAATAACAAAATTAACACTTTTGAAGTGAACAATTCAGTGATATTTAGTACAATTACAATGTTGCGCAACTGTGATGTGGTTTTTTAATAATCTCTGCCTTTTAATTGGTATATCTAGACAATTTACATGTAATATAATTATTAATATGATTGGATTTAGAGCTACCATTTTATTATTTGTTTTCTGCTTTTCCTTTCTATTTTTTCATGGTTTTTGTCCCCACTGTTCTGCTTTCTTTTTGATTATTTGAATATATTTTATTATTTTAATTTATCTATTGGCCTTTTGCCTATATCTTTTTGGATTATTATTCTAGGGGTTGCTGTAGGAAATTCAGTATATAACTTCTCATAGTTTACTCAGAGTTAATATTTTACTGCCTCAAGTAATAAGTAGAAGCTTTTAACCATATAGGCCTCTTTACCATTTCTTCTTTATATTATAGCTGTCATATGTATTTCATGAACATTTGAAAACTCCAACAGACAATGATATAATTTTTGTTTTCCCTCAGTCATATTTATCAAAGAAACACAAGAGAAGAAAAATGGACTTTTATATTTACCTAGTTATTTACCTCTTCTCCACTTTTGTTGGTCTTCCTTTCTTCTTAAAGTTCCAAGTTTCCCTCTAGCATTGTTTCCCTTAAGCTTGAAAAACTTCCTTTCTTCCTGATCTTTTAGAACAGGTCTGTTGATGACAAAGTTTCTTAGTTTTCCTTCCTTTGAAAATGTCTTTTTTTTTTCTTTTTCTTTTGGCCGTGCCGCACATCTTGCAGGATCTTAGTTCCCCAACCAGGGATTGACTTGGGCTATGGCAGTGAAAGTGAGGAGTCCTAACCATTGGACAACTAGGGAATTCCTACAAATGTCTTTATTTAGCCTTCATTCCTGAAGAATATTTTTGTTGAATATAGGATTCTGGGTTGACAGATATTTTCTTTTAGCACTTTAAAGATTTTGTTCCACTGTTTTCTGGCCTCCACATTTTCTATAACAGAGATGAACAAACCTGACTCCATATTGAATTTATTCAATATGCTCTAACCTTTGTGCTCTGTTGTCTGTGCTTAGTCATGCTGGCTCTGTGCCTTTTGTACCTTTTTTTTTTTAAATTCCTGGCTGCACCCCACAGCATGTGGGATCTTAGTTCTCCAACCAGGGATTGAACCCACAGCCCCTGCATTAGGAGGCAGACTCTTAACCACTGGACCAGCAGGGAAGTTCCCGCCTTTTGTAGAAGAATGTTGCCTATAGCCTGAAATATACAGGACAGTCCATTCTCAAGGCTCTGACCTTTAAAGGTATAACACTTTTCCATTAAAAAGTTGCAGAACAGAGAATAACATTTGTCTTGTTGGAGGTTTATAGGAACATTGTGACCAGACCCACACAGACAAAGGTTCTGCAAGAACAAAGGTTCCAGCATCAAGAAGTTTGCAACAACCAAATGCACCCCTCCCCTTTTAGTATAAAAGAAGCCTGAATTCTAACTTGGATAAGGTGGTTCTTTGGGACACTAGTCTACCATATCTTTGTCTGCTGGCTTTCTGAATTAAATCATTATTCCTTGCCCCAACACTTCGTCTCTTGATTTGTTGGCCTGTTGTGTGACAAGCAGTACAATCTTGGACTCAGAAACATTTCTGATGAGAAATCTGCTGTAAGTCAAATAATTGTTCATCTGTGTGTCCCCTATATTTCATTTTTCTCTAGCCACTTTCAAGAATTTTCTTTATATTTTGTTTTTAGTAATTTAATTATAATGTGTCTTCATGTGTGCAGTTGGGGGATTTGGGGTTTTGTTTTGTGTTTTTTTAGTTTTTCCGGTTTGGGGTTCACCAAGCTTCTTGAATCTGTAAATGTGTATCTTTCATTAAATTTGGGAAGTTTTTTTTTAATGATTTTTTAAAATTTATTTTTATTTATTTGTTTGTTTATTTATTCATTTATTTTTTGGCCAAGTTGGGTCTTCATTGCTGCATGTGGGCTTTCTCTAGTTACAGTGAAATGGGGCTACTCTTCATTGTGATGCACAGGCTTCTCATTGCAGTGGCTTCTTTTGTTACAGAGCACAGGCTCTAGGCACATGGGCTCCAGTAGTTGTGGCACTCGGGCTCAGTAGTTGTGGTACATGGGCTTAGTTGCTCCACAGCATGTAGGATTTTCCCAGACCAGGGCTGGAGCCCATGTCCCTTGCACTAGCAGGCAGATTCTTAACTATTGTGCCACCAGAGAAGTCCCTAAATTTGGGAAGTTTTAACCTATTATTTCTTCTAATATATTTCTGCATCGATCTGTCTTTCCTCTTCTTCCGAACTTCAATGTCATAAATGTTAGATCTTTTGATATTATTCCACAGAAACCTGAGATTCTGTTCATTTTTCATCCCAACTGTTTTTCTCTTTGTTCTTCAGGTTGAATACATTCTACTGATCTATTTTCAGGTTCATTGATTCATTTGTAATCTCCGTTCTGCTGTCTGCCCATCAAATGAACTTTTAAATTTCATGTTGCTATATTTTTTCAGTTTTAAAAATCTTCTGTTTGGTTCTTTTTTATAGTTCTTATTTCTCTTCTATGAACTTCTATCTTTCCATTCACTTCAGGTGTGTTTACCTTTAGCTCATGAAGCATAGCTACCATAGCTGCTTTAAAGTCTATGTGATGGACTTTCCTGGTGGCACAGTGGTTAAGAATTCATCTGCCAATGCAGGGGACATGGGTTCGATCCCTGCCCCAGGAAGATCCCACATGCTGCAGAGCAAGTAAGCCCATGAGCCATAACTACTGGGCCTGCGCTCTAGAGCCTGTGAGCCACAACTATTGAGCCTGCATGCCACAACTACTGAAGCCCGAGCACCTAGAGCCTATGCTCCGCAACAAGAGAAGCCACCGAAGTGAGAAGCCTGAACACCACAATGAAGAGTAGCCCCTGCTCGCTGCAACTACAGAAAGCCTGCACACAGCAATGAAGATCCGACGCAGCCAATAAATTAATAAATAAATAAACTTATAAAAAGATACATGGATGGGTCTGAGGGCTTAGAAAGTGAACTGCAGCTTTGGGGTATATCTGAGCAGTTCTAAGTCCTCTTCACCAACACAGTATTTGTCTTTCCTTGTCTAAATGATTTCACTTTCTAAGTGATATTCTATCAGTGATTCTCAAACTTCAATATTTATTTGAATCACCTGGAGGGCTTGTTAAAATGCAGTTTTTCTGATTCAGTAGGTCAGAGAATTGTATTCCTAAAAACACTCTAGGTGTTGCTGAGTCTTTACCTGTTTGACGAATATGAAGCTACAGCCTTTTCCAAGGGTTACTTTCTGTTCCTGCTTTTGAGACTCCCCGTGATGCCTATATTTTCGTGAATAGGCCTGGCTACTGCTTGCTACTTCAGCCCATTGGCAAAAAGAAGACTAAAATACACTTTGAGCTGGGCCCAATTTCTCGTCCCTAACAGCCCCCTCAGAGACACAACTCTGACCGTCACTCATGCCTGCTGGCCTCTGCATTAGTGTGGGCAGCCAGGCACCTGCTGCCACTGCTAATAATAGAACCACAGATCCACCACTCAGTTGAGCTAGAAATCCATCAACAGCACTGGTATCATTTCTTGGCTTAAATCCCGGAAATCCTGAAGGAATAAAACCCTAGTTTACTGACTCCTAAAGGTCTTAGTTTAGACCTCTCTAGGTTTCCCCAGATAGTACAACTTTGGTGAAATGGAAGGGAACATACTCTATCTCCACTAAACCCAAGGCAAAGCTGCCTGGCTCTCCAAGTGGTAAGCTCATTCAATTCACATGCACACACTCCTCCAGAGTCACCTCCACGCAATACACAGTTAAAGGGGCTCTCCTTTAGGCCTTTGAACTAAGTTTAGGTCATTGGTCCAATTCCATTTTGCCTTCTAGGGATTTTCTGGTATATAATACAAAGCACATCATTCTTCTTTATGACAGCAGAGAACTTCATTGTATGGCTGTACTAATTTTGTGTTTAGCCATTATAGTATTTACAGGCATATAGGTTATATCATATCCATGTACATATGTCACTGTTGCTCACATGTATGTACAAGTACAGGATAAACCTCTAGATGTGGAATTTCTAGGTCAAAGTATAAGTCATTTTTAAAAACTAGTTTTTTATATAATAAAAGTAACATATATATAGTAAAATAATATTTGAATCAGTAGAAAAAAAAATACAATGAAATTTTCCATTCCACCTCAGACATCCAGCTCCTCTCTCTTCAATTAACCACCATTAGTAGATTATTCCAGAAAGTTTTCTGTGCATAAGTCTGTGTGCGTGTGTGTGTATGTGTGTGTTGTTTAGATTATACTTGGATTTTAGAAAGAGAAATTCTGTGGTAGGGAGAAATTCTGTTTGGAAGGGAGACTAAAGAGAGGGCAAAACAGAGAGGCAGCAAAAGCAATGAAGCAGCTGTGACAGCAATTTGGAAAATGAACAACAAGTGATAAAGTCCTAAACTAAGCAGAAGCAACAGGAATGGAAAAGAAAAAGGAAGATTCAAGAAATATTTAGGAGGTAAAGTCAATAGGATTTCCTAAGTATTTGGATATATGGTATGAGAAAAGAGAGAAGTCCTCATTGATTCTCAGATTTCTTTCATTTTTGTTTTAATATTTATTTATTTGGCTGTACCTGGTCTTAGTTGCAGCATGCAAACTCTTAGTTGTGGCATGTAGGATCCAGTTCCCTGACCAGGGATCAAACCCAGACCCCTTGCATGGGGAGCGTGGAGTCTTAGCTAGCGGACGACTAGGGAAGTCCCAACTCCCAGATAACTGACCGTAGTGGGTGGCACCACCCACTAAGACAAAGACTTCAGGAGAAAGCATAGATGTTGCGGACAAGGTGATGATTTCAGTTTTTTTGTTTTTTGGTGTTTTTTTTTGGAATTTAAAGTGCCTCTGGGGACTTCCCTGGTGGCACTTTACAAAGAGTAGCCCCCACTCGCTGCAACTAGAGAAAGCCTGCTCACAGCAACGAAGACCCAACACAGCCAAAAAAATAAATAAAATAATAAATAAATCTTAAAAAAAAAGTGCCTCTGAAACATCCGATCAAGTATTCCTAAAGCCATTTGGAGAGAGATCTGAGTCAGAGATACAGATCTGAGAATCACCACATATAATTTATTCATAGTCAAAACCAAGGAAATGGATGAAATAACCCACGGAGAGAATGCAGAGTGAGAAAAGATGAGTGCCAAGGACTGAATCCTGGGGAACATCAACAGCTAAGTGAGATAGAAGGCGAAACCTACACAGGAACTAGAGAACAGGCAGCCAGAGTATCTGGAAGGAAACCTAGATAGAATTTTGTCCTTTAAACCGGGGTCCCCAACCTCCAGGACACAGATCAGTTCTGGTCCTGGCCACACAGCAGGAGGCGAGTGGTGGGTGAGCGAGCGAAGCCTCTTCTGTATTTATAGCTGCTCCCCATCACTTGCATTATCGCTTGAGCTCTGAATCCTGTCACATCAGCAGCGGCATTAGATTCTCATAGGAGCTTGAACCCTACTGTGAACTGCACATGCGAGGGATCTAGGTTGCACACTCCTCATGAGAATCTAATGCCTGATGATTTGAGGTCTCCACTGGGGAGCAGCTGCAAATAAATTATCATTAGCAGAGAGATTTGACTGCACAGAGACCATAATAAATCAATTGCTTGCAGACTCATATCAAAACCCCATTGGTGAGTGGCAAGTGACAATTAAGATGTATCTGGTGGCAGGCTTCATAGTGGCAAGTGAGTTGACGTACTTCAATAGTCCAGCTGCATTTGGTGGCAGGCTTTCAGTCAGAATCTGAAACGTATTTTAGTCTGCATGTTATTGGCCCGCCCATTTTTTTTAATTGTAATTTTTTTATTGGAAAACAAATATACAACTTGGAATGGATCTGAGGCAAATTGTGCCATAAGCAGATTTTCTTTAAGTGCCTAAAACAAAGTTTAAAAAGCAAGTAACAATAAAAGAAAATGTTTCTGGTACAGGATCAGCAGTACAAAAAAATAGTGTACGAGTACCTGGATAAAACACCCGTTTTGCAATAGTGCAACTTTTAAGTACATACTGTTGACTGTCCATAGTCCACGCAGAGTTACAACTCCACACTTCAACAACAACATGCTGACAGTTCCTGAAGAAAACTACTTTAAAAAAAATAGGCATAACCCAGGTGTTCCCTCATTTGACCAACTCCATCTAAGTTTAGATGTGCAGAAGGGCTTAGATATATCCAGAGTAAGCCACATGCAACATGTTACTTGATCAATTTTCTAAAACAAGGTTTCAGGACAATGACAGTAAAATAAGGGAAGAAAACATGGAGGAATGAAACCCTAATTACTTTACATGCATTTTTTTTTTGACAGTAGGGGGAAACCTTTTACAGATAAGTTACAAACAAAGAAAAGGCAAATAAATAATTTTGTACAAGAAATTTAACACATTCTGTACAATGTCTTCACTTTGCTGTCATCATCTGTACAAACTCTTCATAGTTTACTTGACCATCACCGTCAATATCTGCTTCCCTGATCATTTCATCAACCTCTTCATCTGTTAACTTCTCTCCAAGGTTTGTCATCACATGGCGGAGCTCTGCTGCACTAATATAGCCATTACCATCCTTCTCAAATACACAGAATGCTTCTCTAAGCTCTTCTTCACTGTCTGTGTCTTTCATTTTCCTTGCCATCATTGTCAGAAATTCAGGGAAGTCAATTGTGCCATTACCATCAGCATCTACTTCATTAATCATGTCCCATAACTCTGCTTCTGTGGGATTCTGCCCAAGAGACCTCATTACAGTTCCCAATTCCTTAGTTGTTATAGTTCCATCACCATCCTTGTCAAATAGTGAAAAAGCTTCTTTGAATTCTGCAATTTGCTCTTCAGTCAGTTGGTCAGCCATGCTGCAAGCGCTACCGGTCTCTGGGACTCAACTATACAACCACTTAGCTCGCTCGCTCCACTCAGACTCCCGCCCATTATTTTATCTACCACTTTCATCCTTTCTCTTTCCAGCACTGCACACCTGTCTCAGTCACAGTTTTGGTAAGCCCACAAGCTAACCCTAGCCAAAATGAGTAAAAAAACAAATCTTGCTGGAGAGCTTCTTTGAAAATGGGGAAAGACCCAATGATGAGACAGCAGAAGACTCCAAGGCTGCTAACAAAGGAAAGCTGAATTTAAAAGAAAATACTGGGACTTGCCTTGTGGCACAGTGGATGGGAGTCTGCCTGCCAGCGCGGGGGACAAGGGTTCGATCCCTGGTCCAGGAGGATCCCACATGCTGGGCCACAACTATTGAGCCTGTGCTCTAGAGCCCATGAGCCACAACTATTGAGACTGTGTGCTGCAACTACTGAAGCCTGCGCACCTAGAGCCGGTGCTCCGCAGCAAGAGAAACCACCGCAATGAGAAGCCCACGCACCACAATGAAGTGTAGCCCCCACTCACCGCAACTAGAGAAAGCCCACGCGCAGCAAGGAAGACCCAACACAGCCAATAAATAAATAAATAAAATTTTAAAAAGATAAAAGAAAATACCAAGAGTCCTACTTAAATTATGGGTTCATTGCAAAAGGTGGTTCACATTCTCCAAACCTGCTTTGTATAATATGTGGCAACCAGCTATTCAACGAAGCCATGAAACCTTCAAAACTGCTTCGCCACATGGAGACCAAGCACCCTGCATTAAAAGACAATCCTTTGGGGTTTTTCAAAAGAAAAAAATATGAGCACAAAGAACAAAAGCAATTATTGAAGGCCACCACTTCATCAAATGTAACTGCACTGAGAGTATCATTCTTAGTGGCCAACCACATTGCTAAAGCTAAAAAGCCCTTTACTATTGGTAAAGAGTTGATCCTGCCTGCTGCTAAGAACATTTGTCGTCAACTTTTAGGAAATGTTGCAGTTCAAAAGTTGGCACATGTTCCTCTTTTGGCTAGCACCATAGCTAGACGAATTGATAAAATAGCAGAGGATGCTGAGGCACAAATGTTAGAGAGGATTAATGAGTCACCATGGTACGCAATCCAGGTTGATGAGTCTACCAATGTTGACAACAGGGCAAAGATGCCTGTTTTTGTACAATATATTTGTCAGGCGGATGTGCATGAGGATATGTTACTTGCACTTTTGTTGCCAACCAACACCACAGCTACAGAACTATTCAAGTCTTTGAATAATTACATATCAGGAAAACCTAATTGGTCATTTTGTGTCAGTATATGCACAGAGCGGCTTTCTGGTTTCACTGCTTGGGTCAAAGAGGTCGCTTTTGAATGTGTATCTGTGTACTGTGTCATCCATAGAGAAATGCTGGCTAGCTGAACAATGTCACCTGAACTTAACTACATTTTGTGGGATGTGATTAAAATTATCAACCACATTAAAGTATATGCCCTTAACTCACATCTGTTTGTGCAGTTCTGTGAGGAGATGGACGCAGAGCACACACGTCTTCTCTTATACACAGAAGTGAGATGGCTTTCTAAAGGTAGATCACTGGCCAGAGGTTTTGAGTTGTGAGAGCTGCTCCAGAGATTTCTTTTAGAAAAACAGTCACCACTGGCAGCACATTTCAGACGAGATCGGGCGCGTTCAGGGTGGTATGGCCGTAGACGGCAGCACATTTCAGTGACACAGAATGGGTCGCAAAACTTGCTTACTTGTGTGACATATTTAATCTCCTCAACGAACTCAATCTGTCACTTCAGGGAATAACAACAACTGTGTTCAAGTTGGCAGATAAAGTGGCTGCATTCAAAGCCAAACTGGAATTATTGGGGCAATGAGTGAACATTGGGTTTTTGTTTTGTTTTGTTTAATTTTATTTTTGGCTGCATGGGGTCTTAGTTGTGGCATGCAGGATCTTTTGTTGAGGCATATGAGCTCTTCTTTGCAGCACATGGGCTTCTCTCTAGTTGTAGCATGAGGGCTCAGTAGTTGCAGCACATGGGCTTAGTTGCCCCACTGCATGTAGGATCTTAGTTCCGCAACCAGGGATCGAACCTGCGTCCACTGCATTGGAAGGCAGATTCTCAACCACTGGACCACCAGGGAAGTCCCCACATTGGGATTTTTGACATGTTTCAAACATTAGCAGAGATTTTGAAAGGGACTGAGCCAGGGACTTCTTTCTCTCATCTGGTGCATAATCACCTATTCAGCTCTCAAAAGAGTTTGAGCATCACTTTTAAACCACAAAAGACCCCGAACTGTGAAGGAATGGATCTGTGACCCACTTGTCCATGCTAGAAGAGGATCAGCTGCTTAAGATCATGAATGATGGTGGCCTTAAAATCATGTTTGAGGAATTTCCCTGGTGGCTCAGTGCTTAAGAGTCCACGTGCCAATGCAAGGGACATGGGTTTGGTCCCTGGCCCGGGAAGATCCCACATGCCACAGAGCAAATAAGCCCGTGCACCACAACTACTGAGCCTGCATTCTAGAGCCCTCAAGCCACAAGTACTGAGCCCAAGTGCCACAAATACTGAAGCCCGCGTGCCCAGAACCTGTGCTCCATAACAAGAGAAGCCACCGCAATGAGAAGCCCACACACTGCAGTGTTGCACAGCAATGAAGACCCAATACAGCCAAAATGAAAAACAAACACATTTTTTAAAAACAGTGTGTTTGAGACAACTTCAAATCTCCATATGTTCTGAATTAAAGTTAAGGTGGAATATCCTGAGATTGCCGCAAAAGTACTCAAAAACCCGCTTCAATTTCCAACATCCTATCTTTGTGAAGCAGGGTTTTCTGTAGTGACAGCAACCAAAACAAGATTATAGAGTAGGCTGGACATAAGCAACACACTTCGGGTGTCACTGTCTCCTATCACCCCCAGGTGGGACCATCCAGTTGCAGGAAAACAAGCTCAGGGCTCCCACTGATTCTGTATTACGGTGAGTTGTATAATTATTTGATTATATATTACAATGTAATAATAATAGCAATAAAGTGCACAATAAATGTGATGTGTTTGAATCATCCCCAAACCATCCCCCCCCCACCCCAGTCCATGGAAAAATTGATCCGTGGAAAAATTGTCTTCCACGAAACTGGTCCCTGATGCCAAAAAGTTTGGGGACCATTGCTTTAAACCATGAGAGGGGGAGTTTAAAGAAAGGGAAAATGGTGAGTGAGGCCAAATGATTGCATAAGAATTTGGAGTTGGACAGACTTGGGTGTAAATCCTAATTTTGCCACTTACCAGCAATGACACCTTGGACACATCACCAGAATTTTATAAGCATTTTTCAAAAAGAGATTAATAATATTACTTATCTAATGGAGTCATTATAAGGATTAAATTGGATAATGTATATAAAGCTGTTAGCACAGTGTCTGGCACATAATAAATTATCAGTAAATGCTGATTAATAATAAGAAAAATAAGCGCTGAAAAGGATCCATTCAATTTAAGACTAATGACCCTACTGCAGTAATTTCAGAGAAGCCACACAGATATAAAACCAAATGAAATATATTGAAGTGTATATGAGAGGTGAAAAAGGAGCCAATGAATTTGGCAATGAAGATAAAATGGGAAAGTTGGTGTGCCAGAGGGAAACAAGGAATTGAGGGTAATATTCCCCTACATCCCCACCCCAGCCATTCTAAAATAAAGAATGGGGAGTCATGTGTGTTACTAGGCTTTGGGGAACAACTTAGAGAGAGACAAGTTAAATACAAGAGACAACTTGGATTGGAAGAATTAATATTGTTAAAATGACGATACTACCCAAAGCAATCTACAGATTTAATGCGATCCCTTGTGGGAAGACATTCAGAAGCCTTTCTGAAACCTTGAAAATGTTACTAAAAGTAATTAAAGTATGTGGGCCGAGCAACTGGATGCAGAATGTCCTGCTTGAGCAGTGGAGGAGCTAAGGGTGCTGGGCGTGGAGACCATGGGGGCATAGGCTACCGTGGAAACAGAAAATTGACCCTCTCTGGGGGCACAGCCCCTTTCTCACTTGCACACCTCATATCACCCTGTTTGGCCCTGGAGAATGGCTGGTTAGCCAGAGATGGGTAAGATTCCTCAGGGGAGGAACAACCTCAGACAGGCACAGTCGCAGAGGGGCCAACAGGGGTGGGGCACAGACCCTTAATCCTTCTGAGAGAGGTCTCCTGCCCCCAGGGCTGCTTTGCTCTCCACGCCCAGCTCAAATCCGCACCCTGCTCAGATCCACACCCTGCTCAAATCGGACCCAGGAGGCAAACAAAGATCATTGCCCCAGTCATGTGAGGCCTTTGTTTGTTTATTTCAAAGATAGCCTTGTTTATGGGACTAAACTGGAAGTGTTAGACCCTCAGGCTATGCCAAGAACTCAATAAAAGCAACGTGGGATCAATCAGCAAGGCTCTTGATCCTAGAGGTCTTGAGTCCCCCGGTCCCATCTTTCTCTTAAATCTGTGTCTGTGTTTTCTTTAAGCTTGCGGCACCCATCACTCACCTCGAGTCGCCGAGCTGGTCTCGGCAATCCCTATCAAATTACCCATGACATTTTTCACAGAACGAAAACAAATAATCCTAAAATTTATATGGAACCATAAAAGACCCAGAATTGCTAAAGTAATACTGAAGAAGAACGAAACTGGAGGCAAACCCTGCCCAGACTTCAGACTATACTACAAAGCTACAGTCATCAAAACAGCATGGTATTGGCACAAAAACAGACATTGGAACAATGGAACAGAATAGAGAGCCCAGAAATAAACCCACATACTTATGGTCAATTAATCTTTGACAGAGGAGGCAAGAATATGCAACAGAGAAAAGACAGTCTCTTCAGCAAGTGGTGTTGGGAAAGTTGGACAGCTGCAAGTAAATCAATGAAGTGAGAACACACTATCACACCATACACAAAAATAAACCCAAAATGGCTTAAAGATTTAAATATTAGACATGATACCATAAAACTCCTAGAAGAGAACATGGGAAAAACATTCTCTGACATAAATCATACTAATGTTTTCTTAGGTCAGTCTCCCAAGGCAATAGAAATAAAAACAAAAATAAACAAATGGGACCTAATCAATCTTACAAGCTTTTGCCCAGCAAGGGAAACTATAAAGAAAACAGAAAGACAACCTACAGACTGGGAGAAATATTTGCAAATGATGCAACTGACAAGGGCTTAATTTCCAAAATACACAAACAGCTCATACAACTCAATAACAAAAAAACAAACAACTCAATTGAAAAAAAGGCAGAAGACCTAAATAGACATTTCTCCAAAGAAGACATACAAATGACCAATGGCACATTAGAAGATGCTCAACATCTCTAATTATTGGAGAAATGCAAATCAGAACTATACTGAGGTACCACACCCCACTGGTCAGAATGGCCATCATTAAAAAATCCACAAATAACAAATGCTGGAGAGGGTGTGGAGAAAAGGAAACCCTTCTACACTGTTAGTGGGGATATAAGTTATAGCCACTATGGCTAACAGTATGGCAGTTCCTTAAAAAACTAAAATTGGAGTTGCCATATGATCCAGCAATCCCACTCCTGAGCATATATCTGGAGAAAACCATAATTTGAAAAGACACATGGACCCCAATGTTCATGGCAGCAATATTTACAATTGCCAAGACATGGAAGCAACCTAAACATCCATTGACAGATGAATGGATAAAAAAGATGTATATATAGGTACAATGGAATATTATTCAACCATAAAAAAGAATTAAATAATGCCATTTGCAGCAACATGGAGGGAACTAGAGATTATCATACTGAGTGAAGTCAGAAAGAGAAAGACAAATACTGTATGATATCACTTATATGTGGAATCTAAACCATGACACAGATGAACTTATTTATGAAACAGAAACAGACTCACAGACAGAGAAAACAAACTTATGGTTACCAAAGGGGAAAGATAAATTAGGAGTTTGGGACAGGTTACCAAAGGGGAAGGATAAATTAGGAGTTTGGGATTAGCAGATACACACTACTATGTACAAAATAGATTAAAAAGTTTCTAGAGTATAGCACAGGGAACTATATTCAATATCCTATAATAAACCATAATGGAAAAGAATATGAAAAAGAATATGTATATATACATGTAACCAAATCATTTTGCTGTACACGAGAAACTAACACAACATTGTAAATCAAGTATACTTCAATAAAAAAGAAATTTTTTTTAAAATACAGGAACCCTCTTAAATGCTCATAATGTCCCCCTTGTACCCTAAAACCAAAGGACTCAGATGGGTCAAGATCACTCTCGGTGGGGTTGTCAGTAGAGAAGCTGCTGCATGGCTCTGGGTGTACCCTACTCTGCAAGTGGGAGATTCAAAACTCTGTGCAGAGCTCTTTGCTGCTGAACCAAGGTTGAGGTGATATACACGTGCCCGCTTAGAAAGAACTCCAGATATTTTTAAGTCAGAAGAACAAGTCCTAGAATGATATGTACAGTGTAGTCCCATTTTTTTAGAAAACAATGACAATAGGGGCTTTCCTGGTAGTCCAGTGGGTAAGACTCTGCATTCCCAATGCAGGAGGCCTGGGTTCGATCCCTGGTGGGGATGCATGCTGCATGCACGCTGCAACTACAAAAATATCCCGCATGCTACAATGAAGATCCCGCATGCCACAACTAATACCCAGCACAGCCAAAACAAATAAATCAATAAATATTTCTTTAAAAAAATAAGAAAAGAAAACAATGACAATAAAAGCTATGTCTTACCTTAAAAAAAAATACAGGAGACAAGAGGGGATCATGGTAGAAGCAATAAGGGACCACCCTTTGATGCTCCCATTGACGCTTTACTGTCATCACTTCTGCTGAACATCACCACTAGTTCAGCCTTTGTGAAACACAAGTTTACAAATGTCACATCCGCTATCTTTTTGTCCCTGTTCCAAAGCCTACAAGGAATTCCTAACGTCCAAGGAATATTGTTCAAATGCCTTCCCAACATTCAAGGCCCTGCATAATCTTGCTCCAACCTACTTTTACAATGTTGTCTCTTCCTATAGTCTGTAGACTCTTCCCCAGCTGAATCTCTCTCCTAGCTCCTTCAGGAATCTCCCTAACATAGTCTTCATTACTCCTCACTCTATCCTGCTTTAAGGTCAGCTTAGGTCTCTCTCCCTCCAGAAAGTATTTCTTGGAACTCTGCACTTTTCAATGACTACCTTTTCCTTTCTAACTCTCCTAGAACTAAAGTAGAGTTGCAGGCCAGGACATGAACTGATTTTTGTTTCTCTGTTTCATTTGAATTAGTTTAATCATAAATTTTCAGATAAAAATCTGAATTTCTGGCTTCCTTTGAAAAATCAGGCATTCCCTCCTGGCAAGTCTGATCTGGAGTTGAATGTAGCAGCGGGCCCTTTAGCTAGGGCATGCATTCTCAAGTTTTATTCTTATACTTGGCTTATTCTCATATACACATGTGCCTGGCTCTTGTAAGCATTTGAGTTTGTAATCCCAGGTCTAAACAGGAACTGGACACTTGGTTTATACTACATGGCATTTATTTATCTTTATGTTTATCATGTCTTCTGGAAAAGTTCCACATGGGCACAGATTATACTTCTTTGGGATTCCCCACAATGCCTTGCACAGCAACCTGAACATAGGAGAATACTTAATATAAGATAAATGTGAATGAGAACCTAATCTGCCTTTTCTTAACTGATCCATCACCCAACAAAACTACAGTTACCCCATTCCAAAATTAAATACCAAGGGAAAAATTCTATATGAGGAAATAAGAAAGCACTGGGAGTGAAGAGGGAAAGGCAGCTCTAGGAAGGTTGATTTCAGTGATACAAGCTCTGGTCTTGCAGCTAGAGCAAGAAGTTTGAAATTTCTCCATTGCCGTTAGCAGGTATTTGTGACTCCTGTGCAAGGCTCCTTGCTAGGAGATTCTGTTGGTTCCTATTTCCTTACTAATGTCAGACCTTTGAGACCCAAAGGCAGGAAGGAAAAGAGGAAGGATGAGGGATAGTGGTGATAGACCCTGGGTCAGAGAAGGGACTAGTTACTCTCGTGGTAGTTCCCCTCCCACTCTGTTCTCTAAAGTGAGAAGTACAAAAAGAGAGCTACTGCCAACTTGTGAAGCCCACAGAGTTGGCTAGAGCTTCAGGGGAGGGACAGGCCCGGACGTGAATCCAGATCATATGGCTCCACAGTCAACACACCCCCACCACTATACCAAGAGAGGAGGCTTTACCATGAAGCTAAGGAAGTTTAACCTTCAGGCCCCTTACTTGCACAAGCCCCCTTCAAGGTTCTGGGCAAGGCCTCAGCAATACACTCATGTGGTCATTATAAAATTCCATGAGTAAGATATTTTCATAGCAATGATTAAGATCCTTGTTTCTTTTCACTCAGACTCTCTCTCCAATACCTTTCCCTTGTTGGACATTTTTGGGATCCCGCTAAAAGGAAGTTGAGTTGGGATACAAATATTTTTGGTCATATTTAAGTGGTATATAGTCACTTTCACTTAGAGTTAAGTTAGTGCCAGACGTGTAGGTGTAGAAATGGCTTTCAAGAATACCGCTATGTAGACTGATCTGGCATTATGACCCAAAGTTGTAGGGCCAGAGGTCATATCTTGACCTTATATTACATGCTACTTATATGGCATGTAGATTGTGGAGGAGAGACAAGGTTTGAAACTTATGTAACCAGAAGCTAATCTTTGGAAAAAATCTTTCTATCGTCATACATGTAAAATTTTAAATGGAAAATTCAGTTATCACTAACACCTGATATGGTAGCAAGCATCCAAGATAGACCCCAAATCTCTGCCTCCTGTTATTCACGCCCCCCTGTCCTCCCACATTATGTCAGTGTTGATCTGTGTGATCAATAGAATACAGAAGAGGTGGTGGTATGTCACTCCCAAGGCTAGATCATGAAAAGCATTACAGCTTACACCTTCCGTCTTGGTCTCCCTCTTTCTTTCCTTCTTTCTCTCTCCCTCTAGAGGAAGCCAGCAGCCCATATCCTGAGTAGCCCTGGGGAGAGGTCCACATGGTAGGAAACTGAGGTCTATGTGAGATCCTCTAGCCCCAGTCAAGCCTTCAGATGACTTGCAGAGATGGCCAACAATTGATTACCACCTCATGAGAGAACCTGAGCCAGAATCGCCCAGCTAAACTGCTCCTGAATTCCTGACCCACAGAAACTGTGAGGTGATAAATGTTTGTTATTCTAAGCCAGTAAATTTAGAAATAATTTATTATGTAGCAATAGATAACTAATATATCCAGCAAAAATGATTGTTCTCTCCTGGTCAAGAATATATTAAATAATTCAATATTAATTCTACAAAGTCTTAGTGTTTATGTACGTAAGAAACTTGATAGAAGTTTCCCTAAATTTGACAACAAATCTATAATTTTCACCAATTTTACCAATGAGTTGTTAAATAAGAGACTTTTCTAAGCTATCATTGATAAAACCATTTTTATTAAAAGTGCCTGAGGGAAGACTGATCTATTTTTTTTCTCTTTATAGACAATACTACAAGACTGTCATATGAAGAGACAATCAAAGACTATGCAGCTAAATATATAGAAAAGTCTATTATAGAGGATTATAGAGTTTATTGGTAAAAAAATTGTGACTTTGTTTTGAGTTTGTAATGTATATGGTACAAGATTTTTTTATGTGTAATTTATTATGATTTCCTTTCCTAGTCTAAACAAATATTCACTTTTGAATATAATTTTTCTCAATAATTTTGCATTTTTTGTCTAGAGGGCTCTACAAAACCTTTGCTCATTGGACATCATAAAATGTTTTGTCAATTATTTTCTGAAGAGGTCTAAAGATTGTTTGACATTAATTTAAAATCAAGGTGGGGTGTGAGTAGGGAAAATATGACATTGTGCCCTTGGTCTAGATAATTTATCTCATTTTAACAAACAAGGGGCAAGCCCACATCCACCCCTGAGAATTCTGTTTGTATATATGGGGTGCGGGGTGCGGAGGGGGGGGCGGTGTGTGGGGTGTGGAGATCCCCATGTGGGTTCTCACCTGGACTTCGGACTTGTTCTCCCTCTTTTTAATAGCCCCAGGCTTTTAACTTCTGCCCTCTTCAGTGTCCCTATTACTCCATTATTTTTCTTTTCCCTCTTGGGAGAGAATAATGGAGATGGAAACAGGATTATTTCCATCAAAAAGGAACTGCTGAAATTTACTGCAAAACAGCCTTACTATGATATGAGAACTGTTAAAAAAGAATATGGTAGGCCTCTAAGCACTGATGACCATTAAAAGATATTCAAGATACATTGTAAAGTGGGGGGTGGGGGGGGAAGCAAGTTGCAAAACAATATGCACAGTTTTAGCCCATTCTTAACCTAAAATTACTGTATTTCATTCATTCTAAGAGGTACTTCCTATCAAATTTTAACATCTTTGATCAATGGTCTGTCAGAGTTTAACTGTCAGTTTTTTTCTCCTAGAGGTCTATAAAATAAGATGCATGTTATAATCAATGATACTTAGATTTAATGAAATATAACTATTGTTAAAGAACAAAAATTGAACCGAGTAAATTTAAAGATGAAATTGGCTTTATTCAATGATTCATTAACCAGACAGCATCCCATCTAACAAACAGAAGGAGGGAGTTGTATAAAATGGAAGGTTTTTACAGGCAGAAAGAGGGTGGGACAAGGAAGTTAAAAGTGGATTATTTGGGGGAAGATTACCTTTTCTTAGAGGAAAGTAGAGGGGAATCTTATCAGGTAGGTGCTGATCAGGAAATTTCAGGTTGACTGGTTTAAAATTTCACTCCTGGTAGCGTCAGAAACTACAGTTACGTTAGGTATTAGGTCTTGGTGGTGCTTAGCATAAGTGACCCCATTTGGGGGCCTGCTGCTTCTTTTTTAACACTATATACAGCTCACCAATCCGACCAGGATGCAGCTTGAAAACCGTAGTCTGGAAAACACTTCAGCTGTTTGGAAAGCCTTCTGTTAAACCGAAAAACCCTGGGTGTTGTGGCACAGACTGGTTACCAAGAACCTGCTTGTAGGGCTGGTTGACATGGCAATCAGAGTATTGTGATGTAAGGCAGGGATTGACGCTAGGATTCTAATGTTGTGGCTTCTCACTTTGAAAGAAGATAAAAGCCCAAGTGTCAAGAGACTTAACACCCCTCTGACCCGATTCATATCCAGTCCTGGACTGGCTGGGATTCTCTCACTAAGCTGGGAGCTGGAGGAACAAGCCCAAGAGGAAATAAAAGGTGCCGGAAGTCGCATCAGCTTTACCAAGAGTATCCTTTCTTAGTAGCAGAACTGTAACCTTTATCCAAGTTCAGTAAAATATTGCCACCTAAGCAAGTTGTGTTGAGCCTATAACCCGGGGGGGGGGGGGGGGGGGGGGGGGGGGGGGGAGGGGGAGGGGATCTTGGGCTCCTACTATATCAGTGCAATATATTTAAATAGATTTGCATACAAAAAAAGTTAGAATACATGCTACATTAATGAGAGATTATTTCTCAGGGATGAGATAGAGATAGAAACTTTCTACCTTTGTACTTCTCTATTATTACCTTTAAGAAACTCACTTATATGTATTTCTTATAATTGGAGAAACAAGGTAAAGACATTCAAATAGGAAAATACAGGCTAATATGAATAATGAAGTGGGTAGGTGACTGACGTTTTTCCTTTTCACGTCTCAACCCTCAAGAACTTTTTAATGAGCATGAATTGTTTTTCCAATACGAAAATTTGTTTTAAGAAATAAAAGAAACTCCCCTCAAACCCATTTCACGTCTTCAAATAAAAATAAATGCACAAATCCTTCAACATTGGAAGAAAAAATTTGTTCGTTTCTAAATCAACACAATATTTGAACGATTTATTCATTAAGCAAACACTGGTAAGAACGAACTGAACGCCTACTATGTAGTAGAAATTCTCACGGCTTTCTCGCTTATTACGTCAATTTGATTAAAAAAATGTTTTTAAATCAAAGACGGTTTCGAGAAACCCCTAACTTTCTAAAACGCGTTCCTTAGAAAGGAAGGGACGCCGCGGTTTAGCACCTCCCCTCTCACGTGACCCTCTCACCCGCGGGAAGCCATCTTAAGCATCGCCTCATAGAAGAAACTACATCTCCCAGAATCCTTGCGCTTTGCGTCGTGTTGGCACTTTTACTGGCCGGGTCTGAGAGCTGAGCCTGTAGCCGGGCGCCATCTTTGACTCTGGCAGTCTTGAATTTTTGCTGGTGTTGCTGCTGAGAGGACGGCGGGCGGCGGCGGCTAAGAAAGAAGAAAGACGTGGCAGCAAGCGGGAGTCGGGGATAGTGTCGACGGTTCGGTAAAGTTTCTGTTCTCTGGTAACTAGACCCGTTTTTTGCTTCCCGGGTGGCTTGGGGCCGGGGAGGTGGGAGAGAGGGCGAGGGGAGTGGCTGCGGCCTCCCCTCGCCCCCGGGTCGCGGCCTAGCCCGGGAAGTCAGAGCGGGTCCTTAGGCCTAGCGGTAACGACCCCCTCCCCCACCTCCCGGCCGCTGCTGTCGCCGGGGCAGGGTGGGAGCCCCAGGTTCCCGCTCCCAATTCCCATCCACCCCACCCCCAACCCCATCCCACTTCACCCCACCCCCACGGCACCTCCTCCTTTTCCCAACCAACCTTCTTCCCCTCCCCCACATCCGGTGTTGGCGAAACTGTAGGAGCCCGGAGCAGCCCCAGGAAGCCGACTTGTTCCCTTACTCCCAGAGGAGAACTGACACTAGATTGCTTTCTTCGGGGCAATAGTTTCCCTAGTTTAGCGGACCCCCGCTGCTTAAATCAAATTGAGTGCCAGGAGCTGATTTTACCTACTCTCATTCCTCTCCAGGGTCCCACTACTTGGGAGATTTTCTCAAACTCCACACACAGAAAGCCACCGACCTTATTCCGGTATCCTACACCCCTTACCTGCCTTAATTACACTTCCCACCCCCAGCCCTCAGCATCGGAGTCAAGAGCAACAGGGACACTTCCGTTCTCCTTTGTAGGATTGATGAAACCGTAATGAAGAATACCCCTTAAACTCCCATAATCGGTGCGGATTCCATGGGGAAGGCCCATAATTGTTGACATCTTCCAGGCCTTGGTTCTGGACCTTGAGAAGGAGGCTGAACTAGTGATAGTGATGCTTTTTAGGATAAATGTATGTAGGTATTGGGGGAAGGGGAGGGATCAACCGAGAAAGCATGGAAGTGGTTTAAAGCTAATATTTCAGTTTTTGCTGCTCATATAGAGTCCAACTTAGGAGTTACTCATTTACACGCTGTAGAGCTTCTCCAGACTAAAAAATGTCTGAAAACCAAGCATGGATTAACTCTTGATACAAACAGTAAATTGAAAATTAAGCTTGTGAGTAAAATTTTAAAATTTTACTCTCAGAGCATTTATTTTAGCTATCTACATTGAAAAAAAAATTGTATTACATTAAAAAATTGTATTACTTTTAATTAGAGTTGAAATTAGCATTTGCTGTTAATGACCAGTATGTGGAGTCTGATTTAGCTTTCCAGAATTGACATTTTGGGTTGTATTGCCAAATCACAGTCCTAAACGATGAATGTTGAATGATGCACTATGTTTTTGTTTAAATGAAAGTTACTGAAAATAATTTACTTCAGAATTAAGGGAAATTGGTGTTGCTATCATGAGGCAGCATAAAAAATACATACTTTAAAAGTCAAAGACATTTCAAGCAGATATAGTTCCTGATGAAGCAGAAAGAACGTGGACCTGGGATTTAGAAAACCTGGTTTCTAACTGCTACTGATCAACTCTATTACTTTGGGAAAGTAGGCCTCAGTTCTTTTTTCTATAACATGAGTAAATTGGACTATTTGAATTCAGAACTCAAAAAGTTGGAAGGGATCTTAAAGCCCTCTGTGAAAGAGTTTGGGAATGTTCTCCATTGCTGTCATTTTTCCTCCAAAAATAACCTGGCTTGGAAGTCATTGGTCCAAAGGGAATTTGACTCCCCATAGAAATTGGAGAAAAGGTGATGCAAGTAGAGAGGAACAGCTGTGTATCTGTTTGAGGAGTAAACCCACTAACAGATTCTGGTACGAATTTTGGAGACATAAAAAGAATGAGTGTATGTACCTTAAGTGTACCAGTTTCCTCGCTCTCTCCTGGCAGAAGATGTAGCACTTTCAGTGGTGCTGAGATTCTAGGATGTGTTCCTATTACTTCTAATACAGGTGAAGATGTGGTAGAAGGAAAGATGGTGGCAGAAGGACTGGATAAAGAGGCAAAATTGCCCGCTAAAAAGAAAAGGAAGAAGGGTTTGCGAATTAAGGGGAAAAGGCGACGAAAGAAACTGATCCTTACTAAAAAGTTTAGTAAGGATTTGGTATCTGGGAGGCCAGTTGCAGATGCCCCTGCTTTATTAGCTTCCAATGCCCCTGAGCAGGATGAAGAAAGTCTTTTTGAGAGCAATATAGAAAAACAGATCTATTTACCTAGTACTAGAGCCAAGACCTCCATTGTGTGGCACTTCTTTCACGTTGACCCCCAGTACACCTGGCGGGCTATTTGTAACCTCTGTGAAAAAAGTGTTAGCAGGGGCAAACCAGGTAGCCATCTCGGGACATCTACTCTTCAACGACATCTGCAGGCAAGGCATTCACCTCACTGGACCAGGGCCAACAAATTTGGGGTTGCTAGTGGGGAGGAGGATTTTACTTTGGATGTACCTTTATCTCCCTCTTCGGCTGGAAGCAGTGGAAGCTTTGAGTATATCCCTACTGATCCATTAGATAATAATGGAATGGGTAAGAAACGTGATAAATCAATATCTGATGCTCTAAGGGCAGAAAGAGGGAGATTTCTCATCAAAAGTAATATTGTCAAGCATGCCTTAATTCCTGGAACAAGAGCCAAGACATCTGCAGTTTGGAATTTTTTCTATACTGATCCTCAGCATATCTCAAGAGCTGTATGTAATATATGTAAAAGAAGTGTGAGTCGGGGTAGGCCGGGTTCTCACTTAGGAACTTCAACACTTCAACGACACCTGCAGGCCACACATCCCATCCATTGGGCAGTTGCCAACAAAGACAGTGGTGCAGTTGGAAATGGATTAGATGACGCTGAGACTGAGAGAAATGATCTCTTGAGTGATACTTTGCCTGGAGAGAAGTCTACAGGCAGCCAAGATGTAACAGCTGAGGACCTTAGTGACTCTGATTCAGATGAACCTCCTGTATTAGAGGTTGAAAACAGAAGATCTGAAAGTCCTATTCCTGTTGCAGAACAAGACACTCTAATGCATGCACAGGAACAAGAAACAACATATTGTGGAAATTCAACCTCAAGTCAAATAAGTCAGGCCATTATTCAAATGATTGTGGAAGATATGCATCCTTACAACTATTTCTCAACCCCAGCCTTTCAGAGGTTCATGCAGATTGTGGCCCCTGATTATAGGTTACCATCTGAAACTTACTTTTTCACTAAGGCTGTACCTCAACTGTATGATTGGGTCAGAGAAAAAATTTTCTTGACTTTGGAGAATGTTCAGAGCCAAAAGATCCACCTGACTGTGGACATATGGACCCATGACCCATCCACTGACTATTTCATTGTGACTGTACACTGGGTCTCTTTGGAAACTACACCTGCTTCCAGTAATGGCAGAGTCTCCAGTTTCAGAAAGTGGGCAGTTCTTTGTGTAACAGGTTTGGCCAAAGACTGTTTGATAACCAACATTTTACAAGAATTAAATGACCAGATTGGTCTGTGGCTTTCTCCTAATTTCCTCATCCCTAGCTTCATTGTTTCTGATAATTCTTCTAATGTGGTACATGCAATCAAAGATGGTGGTTTTACCCACATGCCATGCTTCCTGCGTTGTTTAAATATAGTCATTCAAGACTTTTTCTGTGAGCACAAAAGCATTGAGAACATGTTAGTGGCTGCTAGGAAAACCTGTCATCATTTCAGTCATTCGGTCAAGGCCCGTCAGATACTGCAAGAGTTCCAAAATGATCACCAACTTCCATGGAAAAATTTGAAGCAGGATGAAGCTGGCCATTGGATTTCTACCTTTTATATGTTAAAATGGCTCTTGGAGCATTGTTACTCAGTTCACCATAGTCTTGGTAGAGCCAGTGGAGTTGTGCTCACCTCCCTTCAGTGGACTCTAATGACGTATGTTTGTGATATTCTTAAACCATTTGAGGAGGCCACCCAGAAAGTGAGTGTGAAGACCACAGGATTGAATCAGGTGCTACCCCTAATCCATCATCTACTCCTTTCCCTGCAGAAACTCAGAGAAGATTTTCAAGTTAGAGGTATTACCCAGGCCCTCAATCTGATAGACAGTTTATCTCTGAAACTTGAAACTGACACCCTACTAAGTGCCATGTTCAAATCTAAGCCCTGTATCTTGGCTGCTTTGTTAGATCCTTGCTTTAAAAACAGTATGGAAGACTTTTTCCCTCAAGGTGCTGATTTGGAAACTTATAAGCAGATCCTTGCTGAAGAAGTTTGTAACTATATGGAATCTCCACCAGAGGCCTGCCGTATTGCAACTTCAGAAGCTTCTGGTCCCTCAGCTATAGTAGGAGCTGATTCATTTACCTCATCTAGAAGAGAAGGCACCTCCAGTTCAGGGTCTATTGATAGTTCAGCTGCAGATAATGTTGCCATTGGAGGCAGAAGCTTCATGTTTCCTTCTGCTATGGCAGTAGTGGATGAATACTTCAAAGAGAAGTATTCAGAGATCTCAGGAGGTGGTGACCCATTGATTTACTGGCAGAAGAAGGTGAGCATATGGCCAGCTTTGACCCAAGTTGCCATTCAGTATCTGAGCTGCCCCATGTGTAGTTGGCAATCTGAATGTATCTTTACTACAAATAGCCACTTTCATCCAAAGCAGATTATGAGCCTGGACTTTGACAATATAGAACAGCTGATGTTTCTGAAAATGAACTTGAAAAATGTTAACTATGATTATTCTACATTGGTTCTGAGCTGGGATCCTGAGAATGAAGTTATTCAAAACAATGAAAAAGAAATATCATCTTAATTTCTTTTTCCTTTCTCCATTTAAAATGGGCAACTTATTGCTGTGTTACTGTATCCTATTTGCTATAATTATTATATATAGTTATACTAATTATTCTGTATGGACAATCTGGGGAAACCCGAAAACACAGGAAGGGCTGAAAATTCCTCAGAGGTAATATAATGTTGACAAAGTGAAGATTAAGATTTCATAGTAGTAACTCAGTGTAGCTGTCACTTGAAATTTTGTTTATACCAATTGAGAGGAAAAAAAGATATTTTTTAATTAAAAAAATATAGTGCAGCATTGAAAAGCCTTAGGCTGTTTCTGGCTGGTAGATTGAACTAGTAATTGGTTTTAAGTAAAAATTTCTTTCAACATGGAAAGTTTGCTCTGAAACCAGTGAAATAGAGAAAAAGCATACTAAACTGGTATCTTTCCCCACCTCCACCATTTTTCTATTTCTTTAAAAACCCTGATTCATTCTTACAGCTTGGCAAAAACAAAGTTCACAAAATTGTTTTATATTTGGGAATTTCTAATTGCCTCCTCATACTGGTCAGCTTTATAATTTCAACTTACTGTGATAGAGTTGCCCTTTATATTTAAGATTGGATATATATAAAAAGGAAGCATTAGAAAACAATTAGGAAAAAATTACTTTTTAGTCTTTGAATTGCCCCCTTTACCTTTTATTGTAATAACAATAAAACAAAGATTATGTAGGTATCTTTATATAATTTATGGGTAAATGTCAATGAAAAGTTTACAAAATTGAAAAAGATTGAATGGAAACTGAAATGAAAGCCCCATAAGCATACTGTGACAGACCCAGTATCCATTTCCCAAAGAATGTTTCTCTGAATTGACATGAATTCGCAGAAGAATTAAGAATTAAGGCAGAATTAAGAATTATTAAGGCAGAATTCTTTCTGCCTTATATGTCTTTTAAAAATTATATGGAATGATCCATAATACTGTATTCTTAACTATGAGATTATTTTGGCCTTAATTCTTATTTAAAAATAAGCAGTATTTTCATGTGTAAGGAATCATTGCCTCACTGGTAAAATGAGAAAATTGATCTCAATTGATCTTGCCCCTTTCCACTCTGAAAGTATGTTTTTGTGATTGAGTGGGAGGCCGGAAATGATGACTTTTAGTAAAAGTCTATTAAAAGTTTCAGACTGAATAACTAATGTAAGATCCCAATTTTTCCTTTTTTTCATTTTAGATTTGGGGATATTCCCTGCCCAAAAATTTCCTGGAAAATTGACTAGTATTAAGTGTGAGTAAAAGGTGTCCACTTTTTTTTAAGTTTTGATTTTAGTTTTGTCTTGGGTAGTATTTGGCAAGATTTAGCCTAGAAATTATGTAGTATATATTACGTGAGAATCAAAATTGCTATGTTACTGGGCTGGTTTCAAAATTTAGAACTCATTTCTATGTATCAAAATCGTTTTTTGTTTTTGTTTTTTTTTTTGAAATTCTTAAATGGTAAATGTACCATTGTGAAATGAAATTTCAACTCCAAAAGTTTACCTTTTTACTAACTGGAGTAAATGGATAATTACAAAGTCTTTAGTTGTAGCCATCACTAATAAAAAATTTGGAACTAGGCTGCATAAGCAAGCCTTTGCAGGGCCACCATTAAATGTCATGCCAGTGACACTGGTGTTGCTGTAAAAGAAGAAAAAAAGTCTTCCCTTATTAGATAGAAGTTTTCTGTATTTCTACAGTGCCAGTTCAGGATGGCTATAATGCTGTTGTGCCTTCTACAGCTTGCTGCACCACTCTGTAGTTACTCTATAACTATACATTTCTATCTTTTTTGGTTAAACACTCCCTGAAGATGATAAAAGATGATGTGATGATATGCATACATCCATATTGTACACACTGATAATATGTGTAAGGATTTCCCTTCATCTTTATTTTGTGGGCTGGGCAAAATTTAGTGTAACATATTAATATACTTCATGATACTTTGGTATAAGAGGAAGGTCACTATTTTTATAATGAACCCAAATTTAAAGGCTTTTGTAGTGTATTTTAAAAGGGAAAATTTACCCAAATGTTTTATTTCTACACATTTGTGTGTGTGTGTATGTATAAGCCAGTTAGTATATATGTATATGTATATTATACATAAAACACTTTATATTTTTACATACAAGTATGTTTTTATTATACAGATAATAAAGATGGGGGAAGGTTTCTGTCTTTTTCTTAATAGGTGAAGAAATCTTGAAGACCAGAAATTGGATCTTATTGAATTTTGGTGTTTTTCTTTTTCTTTTTTTCTTTTTAAATTAATTGTTCGGCTATGGAAGATGGATCTTTTTTTTTTTTTTAAATAATCCTTTGACTCTCAAGTTCATCTTTATATGAACTCTTTTTTTTGTTGTTTTTGTTTTTGAGGAGATAACTAACCCTAGCTGTCTCCAATTTGACAAAGGTTATTTGAATGGACTTAATCTCTCAGTAGTTGGGAGATGTTTTAAAAACACATCCTGTGTTTGAATTGTGGCTGAGAGGTTTCCTTGGCAATGTGAGGAGGAAAATTCTTTCTGCCTCATTATTATTAATTCATGGATTGAGTGTTGGTTCGACCTACAGGCGTAATAGATTGGAACTCAGTGAAGACACAGACATTCCTGCTGAAAGCAACCAGCTAATGTAAGTGTAGAAATGTGTTTTTTTCCTTATTAAAGGAGTGAACATTCTTGCAATTTAAGGCATCATTTTCTGATGATCAATAAGAAATCAAAAAGTTACTGTCAACACATTTTTTTCTTGTAATTGTTTACAAGTTTTTGGTTTTTTGATGGAAATATATCTACCCCCTCTTTTTTTTGATAATATATGCACATTATAAAAAAGGTAAAAACAATACAGACAAGGTAGACTCTTCCTGTAATTCCACCTCCTCAGAGAAAAGCACGGTTAATAGTTTTACCATGGCATAGTTCAGTGTCCATACATATAGCTCTGCCTCACCTTTTTTTAATGACTACATACTGTTTCTTTATATGGATAGATGTGCCATAATTTAATATATCCCTCATTGAGAGATATTTGGGTTTTTGCCATTAAAAACAAAAACAGCCCCACATCTAAAAACAGCTCTGTACACACGTATGTGAAGTATTTTTTTGAACCACTTCTTAGATGCCCATTTGTAGAATTGTTATAATTCCCTAGAGAGAGATTATACCAATTCACTGAATTAATGCAGTCTTTTTGATTTTTATAAGTTCTTAACACATCCCTTTTAGTGAAGATATTAATCTTTGGCCATGTTGCTGATAAATCTTTTGCTCTGTGAATGTTTTTCATTTTACATCATCAAATCTATCAGTTTTATTATGGTTTGTAACTTTGGTATCATGTTAAGGACAGGTCTTTTTCATCTTGAGCTTATTTAAAATAAAAAAAAAAGGATGCATTTTTTCCCAGTGCTTGGGTAGTTATATACTTTATATTAAAAATGTAATCTAAGGATTGTAATTATATGACATTGCCTCTTTTCCTCCGATTAAGCATTGTTAACTATTGCTTGCTTTTTTGCTCAGTATAGTTATGAATTTAGAATCTTCGTTATATAGTGCTTTTAGTGAGCTAAAGCCTCTTTGCCATCCTTGCTTTTATTCCCCTGGAACCTTTTTGTATGAAGTAGAAATTGTTTTTTTTCAAATGGGTGGCTAATTTTTTTGATTAATTTCAAATGCCACCTTTTCTAGAAATTACTTGAATTCTGTTAATCTGTACTCATTCATTTGCCAATATTACATTTAAATGTTATCTTTCACATCTATGGTATATCAGGAAGTACAAGATCCTCTCATTCTTTTTAAGATTTTCTTCATTTTTCTCACTCTAAGTGATTTTTGCAGTCTGTCAAGTTCCAGTAATAAAGTATCATTGAGATTTTGAATTGAATTGCATTCAATGTATTTACATTATTTGGGGGAAAAATAAACCTCTTTACCTTTCTGTTCCATTATCCCTCCATTATCCAGGTCTTCTGTGCCTTAGTAGTTTCATAGTTTTTGGTTTTGTCTTTATTTTCTTTCTATACACTTTAGGTTTATTGTGAATAGGACTCTTGTTATTATCTGGCACATAGGGAATTTATTGGGTTTTTTTTAATCTTACTATTTTAAATTTCTTTAGTTGGTTGTTAGATTTTATAGTTTGCAAGTATATAATCTGCAACTACTAAATTTTTTGCCTCATCCTTTCTTTTACACTTTTTCCCCCTTATTTCATATACTGGACTCTGGAACAGTGTTGAATGATAGTGCAGTGAGCCTTTTTTTTCTTTTTTTGCCTTGAGTGATTTTACCTCTAGTGTTTTACCATGTTGCATGTGTTGATAGTTTCTGGTGAATCAGTACATTTATGCCAAGGAGGTTTCTTATAATTTACAAAGAATTTTTATTGGGAGTAGATGTTGTATTGTAGCTTTTCTTTTTTTTTTTTTTTTTTTTTTTTTTTTCATTTTTTTTTTTGTTTTTGTTTGTTTGTTTGTTTTTCTTTTTTGGCACACGGGCTTAGTTGCTCCGCGGCATGTGGGATCTTCCTGGAGCTGGGATCGAACCCATGACCTCTGCATTGGCAGGCGGATTCTTAACCACTGCGCCACCTAGGAAGCCCTGTAGCTTTTCTTTTTTTAAGCCATTTTAACTTTAAAAAATGACAATTTTAAATCTCCCGCCCCCCCCCCCCCCCCCCCACTGGTTTTCTGTTTTGGAAATCTTAAGATATCATAGAGTTTCTGTTTTTAACCTCCTTTTATTCTATTGATATAATGAATTTCCCAATATTTGTCCTGAAATAAACCTTCTTTGATCATGTTTTGTTATTACTTTCGATGTACTTTGCTTTATTCACTCTGCTTTATTTAAGATTTATCAGCTGAATCGTAAATCAGATACCCCAAGTAGTTGTTTTAAAACTTTTTTGAAAAGTAGTGAAATAGTGCCTTTTCACTGTTTTGTTCTTTTTCTACTACTATTATTTAGTTATTTTTTCTAAATTTTTTTCCCTGAGGTTAGACTACTTCCTTCAGTAGTTGTTTTTTTTTTAATTTTTTAAATTAATTAATTAATTAATTAATTTTACTGGCTGTGTTGGGCCTTTTTTGCTGAGCGTGGGCTTTCTTTTAGTTGCAGTGAGTGGGGGCTGCTCTTCGTTGTGGTGCGCAGGCTCCTCATTACCGTGGCTTCTCTTGTTGCAGAGTACAGGCTCTAGGCATGTGGGCTTCAGTAGTTGCAGCACAGGGGCTCAATAGTTGTGGCTCATGGGCTCTAAAGCACAGGCTCATTAGTTGTGGTGCACGGGCTTAGTTGCTCTGCGGCATGTGGGATCTTCCTGGAGCAGGGATCAAACCCGTGTCCCCTGCATTCGCTGGTGGATTCTTAACCACTGCACCACCTAGGAAGCCCCCCTTCAGTATTTTTTAAAAGAATGCATGATATACTTTTTGTGACTATTGCAAAAACTTCTTCCAAGTCCTGAGATCTCCTTCAAATGTAGCTTGAAAGACTAAATCTGAGGTCATGATTTCTCCTTTCAATTCTGGATATTTTGTCTTTTGGCATTTTAGAGATACAGATGAGAAGTCAGGTGTCATGTCTGATTTTCTTTCCTTTGTCGCCAGTCGGCTTTTTCCCAGAAGTTTGTGTGATTCTACCTTTATCGTTGGAATTTAAAAATTTCACCATATATGGTATACTAGAGATGTCTTTAAAGAAAATTTCTGCCTAGCATTTCAGGACCCCTTTAATTAAAAGACTCAAGTTCATCCAGTTTAGGGAAATTTATTGTATTGTTATTTTATTATTATTGCTATCAGTTCTCTTCCTTTCTTGTAGAATTTTCATTGTGTAGACGTTGAATCTTCTGGAATTATTTCCATGTTATGTATCTTTTCTCTCATGTTGACATCCTTTTGCATTTTGGGAGTTGTCCTGACAGTGATGTCTTATAATTCAGTTGTGTTTTTCATCAATGTTTATTATGTTATCTGTTCCTTCTACTGGAATCTATTTTTCAGGTTTTTCTTTATCCTGGGTACTTTTTTCCTTTCCTTTTAAAAAAAAAGCAATATGCTACCTTAGTTTTGGATTTTTGTCTGGGGTAGTAATAATTACTGCCAGTTTTTTACCTTTACATTTTTGGGGGGCCATTTTCTTGCATAGCAGTTATATCCTTTTTTCCCTTAGTGAAAGTTATAGAAGTTCAGTGTGTAAAACAGATATATGAAGGAAATGTTCTGTTTAAACATTAGTAAGGTGGTGCACATCCACTCAGGATTCAGTCTCTCCATGCCTTGCCTACCTCTGAGGGCGTTTTGCAGAACCTAATTTGAAAAAAACTGGGGGAAGAAAAGTACAATTCATGCTATTTTGTTGCTATTTCATAAATTCCATTTTGTTGTTTGATTGGTATGTAGAAGTCTTCCTGAAACCAGCAACAGTTTCATGTATATTCTTTGGGATGTTGATTTTGGGGATGACCGGAAGCTTCTTTTTTTCCTTTGTAAAAAGCTTTTGTATTGTAAAATTTTTTCATTCTTTTCTGATAATTTTTCTTATTGCACATGTCATTGTAATTATTTGAATATTCCTTAGAGACTTGATCCCATTTGAGGCAAGTTTTTTTTTTAATTTATTATTTATTTACTTATTTATTGGCTGTGTCGGGTCTTCATTGCAGCACACGGGCTTTCTCTAGTTTGAGGCAAGTTTTTTAAATTTAGTTTTTGTTTTTATATTGGAGTATAGTTGATTTACAATGCTGTGTTAGTTTCAGCAGTACAGCAGAGTGATTCAGTTATACATATACATATATCCATTCTTTTTCAGATTCCTTTCACATATAGCTTACTACAGAATATTATAATAAAGAATGCTACACAGTAGGTCCTTATTGATCATCTGTTTTATATGTAGTAGTGTGTAATATGTTAATCCCGAACTCCTAATTTATCCCTCCCCCCAATTTTTTTTTTTTTTTTCGGCTGTGTTGGGTCTTCGTTGCTGTGAGCAGAGGCTATTACTTTTCTTTGCAATGTTTTGGCTTCTCCGTGCGGTGGCTTCCCTTGTTGCAGAGCACAGGCACCAGGTGCGCGGGCCTCAGTAGTCGTGGCTTGTGGCCTCTATAGAGCACAGGCTCAGTAGTTGTGGCACATGGGCTTAGTTGCTCCACAGCATGTGGGATCTTCCTGAACCAGGGATTGAACCCATGTCCCCTGCAATGGCTGGCAGATTCTTAACCGCTGCGCTACCAGGGAAGTCTCCCTCCCCTCAATTTTCTTTCATTTTTTTTTTTTTTGGCTGCTCTGCTTGCGGGATTTCAATTCCCCGACCAGGGATCAAACGCGGGCCATGGCAGTGAAAGTGCCAAGTCCTGACCACCGGAGCACCGGAGAATTTGCTCCCTCCCCACAATTTTAAAATATTTATTTATTTATTTGGCTGTGCCAGGTCTTAGTTGCAGCATGCGGGATCCAGTTCCCTGGCCAGGGATCTAACCCGGGACCCCTGCATTGGGAGTGCAAAGTCTTTAACTACTAGACCGCTGGGGAAGTCCCCCTCCCCTAATTTTTAAAGTTACCTTTTGGTACCCTAGAAGGCAGAATGTATTCCCTGTGTTTGTGGTCAGAGGAATCCTGGTAGTAGATTGGTGAGGTGCTATTAAAAGTTCAACCCTTGTGCCATTCTGTAGTGGATCAGTGATGGTCAGGTCGGTTAGGGCAAACTTAAAATTTTTTGTTATGTCTATGTTGCATTATATTAGAAAATTTAATATTATTCTTAGCATAAAACAGAATAATAAATAGCCACCTGTAATCCTACTACCATGGCCATAACTATTGCTGACATTTTGATTTATGTTCTTCTAGACTTCTTCATGCTACTACATCCTCACTAGCATTTGGTGGTGTGAGTTTTGGGATTTTGGCCATTCTAAAAGGAATTTGTAATTCCCTGTGATGTTGAGTATCTTTTTGTATGCTTGTTTGTCATCTGTGTATTTTCTTTGGTGAGGTGTCTGTAGATCTTTTGCCCACTTTTTCCATCATTGTTTATTGAAAAGACTTGCCTTGCTCCTTTGTCAAAGATCAGCTGACTATTTTTGTAATCTGTATTAGTTTTCTAGGGCTTCCATAACAAAGTACCCACAAACTGGGTGTCTTAAAGCAACAGAAATTTATTATCTCACAGTTCTGGAGGCCAGAAGTCTGAAAAGGTGTTAGCAGGGTCATGCTCCCTCTGAAACCTGCAGGGAAATGATCCTTCCTTGATTCTTCTAGCTTCTGGTGTCTGCTGGCAGTCCTCGTCATTCCTTGGCTTATAGATGTATCAAATTTTTGAACATTTAGGTTTCTAGGTGGTTTTTCATTGTTAGAAGAAGATGATGATGAACTTACGCACTGTTAGTTTGCATGTTTGTTGAATATTAATCTCAGGATAAATTCTAGAAATGGAATCATAGGGTATGTAAATTTTGAAGGTTTAGCATATGTTTAGTAACATTGCTCTTCTAACTTAGGTTGCTGACTTAAAGGCTGTTTTTTTATCATGGGCTGCTATTCTTGGATTAGGAATTGTTAGTGGGAAATATGAATGAATTTGATTCCGCTGATTTCAAATTATAGGTCAATATTTCTGGTTTTTGGCTTTTTTTGTTTGTTTGTTTTGGCTTCGTTGGGTTTTTGTTGCTGCGCGTGGGCTTTCTCTAGTGACTTGCGGCAAATGGGGGCTACTCTTAGTTGTGCTGCGCTGGCGTCTCATTGATGTGGCTCTAGGCACTTGGGTTTAGTAGTTGCAGCTTGCAGGCTCAGTAGTTGCTGCACATGGTCCCTAGAGTGTGTGAGCTTCAGTAGTTGTGAGCAGGCTCCAAAGCACAGGCTCAGTAGTTGTGGCACACAGGCTTAGTTGCTCTGCAGCATGTGGAAGCTTCCCACTGTGCCACCAGGGAAGTCCCCTGGTCCTCCCCCACCTGCACCTCTCGGCATGCAGAACTTCCCTTACCAGGGATTGATCCCACACCCCCTGCAGTGGAAGTGCAGAGTCTTAACCACTGGACCACTAGGGAGTCCCTAGATCAGTGTTTCTGAAACTTGATTTTCTGATGCAGGGGTTTGTAGAATCCCTTTCCAAATTCTGACATGTGCTATTTTCATGTATTTTTACTTCCTTAGAAGCTTTCTTTCTTGAACCCTTTAGTGTGGAGGGCCAGGGTATGGCAGGGACTGAGGCGCAGGAGGGAACATTGGTCATTTTGCATAAGCACTATTTTATGGGTCAAGCCCCAAGAGCTTGTTTTGCTCTTTGTTTGTAATTGGTGTGCAACTCTTTGGCCATCTTCATTATATTAGCTAGCCCTAAAAGATTTTTTGGGGGTAATTGTTTCACCAGTTATTCTAGTGAGACAGTTTTTCCCACATACTTATGATTGTATACTTTTGAAATAAAAATTCTTGTGAAAATATTGGAACCTTTCTTAGATGAAAAAAATCTAGTTTGTCAGAAATGTAGATTTAGCAAATTATCTTGTGTAAAATAATCCAAGTCCCATTAATAATCTAAACTGCAGATCATTTGTTGAGTCAGCGCTTACCTAATTTATGCTGAAGCACCATAGAGAATGCAGAGGAAAGAAGCATGGCTATTCTTAACAAAAATTTTACGTTGTAGGTGAGAATGTACAACATTCACATAAGAATAAAATATGAATCAGTTTTCATAAGGCTCTGATATTAATACAATTAAAATTTGGTTTTAACAGTGTGGTCTCATTGGTCAAGGTGATTTGGAGGGGAAAGTTGGAAGAATTTAACTTAATTCGTTGTCTTCTCATTTTAGGATTACGTTTAAAAGACGATTTCTGTGATTGAGTTTGTCTTTTGGAAGATTAAATCCGTTTTAAGAGGACTTGGAGCTGGTCCTCACCTTGAGGAAGCAGTGGCTTGTTTTCAGGCAGCCACTTCTCATCTAAGGATCTACTCAGCATGCCTAATCAAGGAGAAGACTGCTATTTTTTTTTCTATTCTACATGTACTAAAGTAAGAATTGGCATCTCTAAATCAGTTCTTTCTGTGATTTCCCTAATAAAATTGGATAAGGTTTTCCCAATATACCAAGTTGTCGCTGTGTTTTGCTCAATGATTTTATTATCTACTGTCAGTTTTTTAGTAAAGGGTAGCATTCCTAAGGGAATTCATTCTTCATCATTTTTTTTCTCTTCATTTTATGTTCTCCATACTCTCCAAAAGTAAGACGGTCCAAAGCATTTAATTATCATTCAGTGTTCTTGTAGCTGTAATTAATCTCTTCAGGGTGCTTTTGGATTAGGAGCACTTTGGCTGTGGGTTGCTAACTTTGATTTTATTTTGTGTTAAATGAATGGGTGGATTGTATTGTACTTGTAGAAATTGTCATGGGTTGAATTTGTCATCTTCAGATTTCTTGATGAATACTAAAGCCACTTTTCTAAGTATGCTTTTGCAGTTTTATTGCTTTTTCTTTGTCAGAACTTATTTTTCATCTTGATTTTTCTACAGCTCCATTTAGATCTATCCACTATTACCTGTTAGTCCTTTATGACTAATTCTTTACATGTGTATTTTTTTTCAAAAATTTTTCTTAAATCATCTTGATGCTATGTTTGAAATTGTCAGTTTTGAGCAAAGCTTTGATTTTTATATAGCAAGTTGCACAACAGGAGCATTTTGTTTCAGATATTAAACTGTATGGAATTGTACTTAAATTCTGATCTGTTAATTTCAAATTTTCCATTAAAAGCTAGTTACACAAGTCAGGAAGTGTGAGAGAGTTTTGAAGATTAACTAAAATATTTTTTTAAAGAGTACCTAATACTCCCATTTGTCTTTTTCAACCCCATCTCTGAGTTTTTGTCATTCATGTTGTCAGATCAGATAAAGGATACTGACAAGTTTTAGGAAGTTAAAAATTTGTTGACCTCAGATTGTTCTTGTCATCCCATTTTGGTTGTTTTCTACCTTGTCTGTCTCTCCTTACTCCTTTGTGTTTGTCTAGATACCAAGAAGTTTACAGTGAACATTTTGCCTGGGATCTAGCTTGGTACCACAGTTCTTTTCCATATTATTCTCTTTGTTTACAGGGTGACAGCTGTCCATTCCGTCACTGTGAAGCTGCACTAGGAAATGAAACTGTTTGCACTTTGTGGCAGGAAGGGCGCTGTTTTCGACAGGTGTGCAGGTTTCGGCACATGGAGATTGATGTAAGTTTTCAATTTTTATTATAGTAAGTAGTCTTGTGTCCTCATGGGCCAATAAAACATATGGGGTAAAAAACATTTTATATAACGTGTGGATTAAATTTTTTTAATGACCTAGTGAAATTTCTGTCATTATTAAAATGCTCTTTGAATATCTAGATGTTATTATATGGTATGAACTGGTATCATATTTCTTAAAGACAGTTTGGTAATCTAAGTGTAAAAATTATATATGTATATTTGGGGAGTATATTTCTATGTTTATTTTAAAACAATCTGAACTTAAAGTTGCAAGTACAGTATAAAACTCTCTTCTAAGCTATTTAGGGGTAAATTACTGACATTTCCTATCATTTCCAAATACTTTCATGACTGTTTCCTACAAACAAGAAAGATATTCTCTTACATAACTGTGATAGAACCACCAAAATTAGAAAATTAACATTTATGTATTATTTTCATTGAATCCTCAGATCCCATTCAAGTTTTGCCATTGTACTAGTGATGTCCTTTATTACAGTAGGAGTGAGTCCAGAATCAAGTGTTGTATATAGTTGTGGTAACTCTTCAGTCTCCTTCTGTCTAGAACAGTTAATCAGTCTTTTCTTGCCTTTTGTTGGCCTTGACATATTTGCTAGTGTTAGGACAGTTATTTTGTAGAATGTCCTTCAGTTTGGGTTTATCTGGTATTTCCTCATTACTAAATTCAGGTCATGTATTTTTGGCAGGAATATGACAGAGGTGATATTTTTCTCATTGCTTACCGTTGGGTGGTGTACAATTTTAATTATCCAATTACTGGTGTTAGCTTTGATCACTTTATTAAGGTGATATCCACCATATAGCTTCACTATAAAGTTTTTTTTTTTTTGTAATTAGTATTTTGTGAGGAGGTACTTTGAGACCCTGTAATTATCCCATTCCTCATCAAATTTTCAGATTCTTTTTGCAGCTTTTTATGTGTGAACTCATGGTTTCCTATTTTATTCCATGTGTTATATGCCATTACTATCACTTTTTATCCTCAGGTTGACTCAGATTTGGCCAGTAAGAGCCCTTAAAGCTGGTTTTTGTGTCTTTTTGATGTTCCCATTTTTCTTTGAACACATCTTCACTTTCTGACCTAACAAGATTATCTAGGTTCATCTGGTACTTTAACTCCTCCAGCCATTTCTGCAAGGAGCCTTGGTTCCTTCTAGTGTAGCTGCTCCTGGAGTGTCACTGCTTCCAGGTCTGCAGTGGACAGAAACAGCGGAATGTATAAATGTATATACATTTATATATATATACATTTATATCATCATTTATTACTCTCTGTATCGAAAATCATGAGTTCACTTAGATGCCTCCAGTTTACCAACACTGCAGGGTTGCATCTAGGCTTCTACTTTTTCTTACTTGTAACTCTCTTCTCCAAAACTTGATTCCCATTGTCCTTAATCTTACTTGATTGGTCCCCTAGTTATATAAACTGATAATGTGTCATAGCCTCTTTCTTCCTCTCAGGCTCTGATGTCACACCAAGCTGCTCCTCCACAGGAAGTCTTTCTCACCTTATTTCTTTTCTTTTTTTTTTTTAAGAACTTTTAATGAGATATAATTGACATATAATGGACTGCATTTATTTATTTATTTATTTATTTATTTTTAAAGTCTGATTTGGCAGTGTGTTTTATTTATTTATTTACTTATCTATTTATTTACTTATTTAAAGCCCTGTATTGAAATATAATTGCTTTACACTGTTGTGCCAGTTTTTGCTGTACAACAAAGTGAATCAGCTGCATCTACACATATATCCTATATCCCCTCCCTCCCATGACTCCTTCCCGCCTTCCCTATCCCAGCCCTCTAAGTCATCACCCATCATTGAATTGATGTCCCTGTGTTATGCAGCAGCTTCCCACTAGCTATCTCTTTTACATTTGGTAGTGTATATATGTCAAGAACTGCATATATTTAAAGTGTACAATTTGATATATTTTTTTCTTATTAGTAATGTATATATGGCAATTCCAATCTCCCAACCAATTTCTCTCTCCCTGCCCAGTTTCCCCACTTGGTGTCCATATGTTTGTTCTCTGCCTCTGTGTCTCTGTTTCTGCCTTGCAAACTGGTTGATCTATACCATTTTTCTGTATTCCACATATATGCATTACTATACAATATTTGTGTTTCTCTTTCTTACTTCACTCTGTATGACAGTCTCTAGGTCCATCCATGTCTCTACAAAATGTCCCAATTTTTTTCCTTTTTATGGCTGAGTAATATTCCATTGTATATATGTGCCACATCTTCTTTATCCATTCATCTGTTGATGGACATTTAGGTTGCTTCCATGACCTGGCTGTTGTAAATAGTGCTGCAGTGAACATTGGGGTGCGTGTGTCTTTCTGAATTATGGTTTTCTCTGGGTATATGCCCAGTAGTGGGATTGCTGGGACATGTGGTGATTCTATTTTTAATTTTTTGAGGAACCTCCATACTGTTCTCCATAGTGGCTGTATCAATTTACATTCCCACCAAGAGAGGGTTCCCTTTTCTCCACACCCTCTCCAGCATTTACTGTTTGTAGATTTTCTGATGATGCCCATTCTAACCGGTATGAGGTGATACCTCATCGTAGTTTTGATTTGCATTTCTCCAATAATTAGTGATGTTGAACAGCTTTTCATGTGCCTCTTGGCCATCTGTATGTCTTCTTTGGAGAAATGCCTGTTTAGGTCTTCTGGCCATTTTTTGATTGGGTTGTTTGTTTTTTTGATATTGAGCTGGATGAACTGTTTATATATTTTGGAGATTAATCCTTTGTCTGTTGATCCGTTTGCAAATATTTTCTCCCATTCTGAGGGTTGTCTTTTCGTCTTATAGTTTCCTTTGCTATGCAAAAGCTTTTGTTTCACTAGGTCCCACTTATTTATTTTTGCTTTTATTTCCATTACTCTAGGAGGTGGATCAAAAAAGATCTTACTGTGATTTATGTCAAAAAGTGTTCTCCCTATGTTTTCCCCTAGGAGTTTTATAGTGTCTGGCCTTACATTTAGGTCTTGAATCCCTTTTGAGTTTATTTTTGTGTATGGTGTTAGGGAGTGTTCTAATTTCATTCTTTTACATGTAGCTGTCCAGTTTTCCCAGTACCACTTATTGAAGTCTCACCTCGTTCTGATTCCGACATTGTACCAGGGCAGGCCTCCCACGTTGCTCCACTGTAAGGACTCCTTCCTCACCCTGCTCTGGACCTCTCTTCCGCACCATGGATGCCTTTTCACATCCTTGGGCTGTGATACTCTGTGCTGGGCAGCCCTCTCATGTGAGATGCTTGTTTTCCTCACCCTGCTCATTCTGCCACTATACCAGGACCCACTCAGGAGGACCCTGCCTTCCTCACCCTGCTTGGTCTTTGATACCCATTCTAGGCTAACCCTCCGTGAATACACCCTCCTCACCCTACATTGGGATCCCTTCTGCACAAAAGCCTTACTCACCCTTCTCAGTCTCCACTGTTGTGCCAGGCCATCCTCCTACACAAATGCCTTACTAACTCTGCCACTCTGTGTGGGTTCCATCTCGCCACGTGGATATCCTCCTCATCTCAGTCAGCCTCCAGCACCTTGCTCTGGGCCACTTGCCCTTCCCTCTCCCAGCGTGAACGCCTACCTCTCTCAACCTCACCTAATAACTTTGGTCTGAATTGTTTGAGAGGGGTGGAGAAAGAAGAAAGAGATTAAATATGCAATTTGTATGCCTGGGGTTATATAACTACTCCATTCTGATTTCAGATTTATGGTCTCTTAACTACATTCTATGCTATCTTCCAAATAGGGAATTCATTAAATAGAAATACTCTGCAACTTTTGAAAAATCATGTTATATCGTTGTTAGCAGAGTGTAAACTGGCACAAGTCCTAGGAAAGGTGTGTCAGTCTCTAAGAACATCTACATTTGGAGATTTTCTAAGAGCTCATGGAAGTCGGCATATGGTTTATTCATGGCTAAGATTTATTACAATGATATAGTAAGGATACACTGGTCATAAAAGAAAAAGACACAATCAGAGTATGGAGGAATCCACATACGGGTTTCTTTTATGGTCTCTCCCTCCCATGAGAGGTCACAAAGAACACACACTTCCCCCAGCAGTGAAAATGCAGCAACATGTGTGGGGTGTTTTTGCCCAGGGAAGCCCATTAGGTACTCAGCATCCAGATTTTTTATTGGGGCTGGTCACAGAGGCACCCTGTACCTAACATATTCCCAAACTCCAGTCTCCTAGAAGGATGGCAGGTGTTCAGCATAAGCCATATTGTGTCAATGAACAGTCTAGGCACAGTGAGCAGTTAACTGACTAGGTACATTCTAGGAGCCAGTTTCCTACATGCCAGGAAAGGGCCAGCCTTCCAAGCAGGCGACCTGAGGATTGCAGACTCAGGGCTACTATATTAACTCTTTTTTTGCACAGAGGCTTGTTTGGTTTCATCTTTCAAAACTACTGAATGCTGTACTCATGGTCAAAATGAGATCTATGTGGAATTACTCACTGTAACATAATTTGTAATACGTAAAATGTATGAAACAACTGAACCTTCATTTAAAATAAATTTAATGCATTCATATAGTGGAGTGCTGGGTAGCTGTTACCAAAAAATTTTAAAGGGACACTATTTATTTATTTATATGAAGAGGTCAGGATATAGTGTCACTGAAAGGGCAGAATAAAGTGTGTAATATACTGCCATTTGTGTTAAAAAAAAAAAGATAGGGAAAAGAATGTATATTTGTTTTTCATTCGTATATGTGTTTAAAAAATCTCTGGAAGTATAAAGGAGAAACCTAACAACAATGGCTATAGCAGAGTGGAGACAGGAATGGTAAGGAGTCTTTTTACTGTATTCCCCTCTTCCTGGATGTATCGATTTTCATTATTCATGGTTCCCATATTTGCAAATTTGCCTATTCACTAAAATTTATTTATAACTCCCAAATCAATACAGGTGTTCTCTTCATGGTCTTTTTGGTGCCATGTTTGTTTGCATTTTTGTGCTTTTTGTTTGTGATTTTGCTGTTTTAAATGTTGTTTTAAGTGGCCCCCAAGTGTAGTGCTGAAGTGCTATATATAATGTTCCTAAGTGCAAGAAAGCTCTTATGTGCCTTGTGTAGAAAACACAAATATTAAATAAGCTTCATTCAGGTATGAGTTATAGTGCATTGACCTTGAGTTCAATGTCAGTGAATCAATGATATTTATTAACTAAGATGTCTTTAAACACAAACACACATAAAACAAGATTATGTATTGATCACTTGATGAAAATGTGACCAGAAGCTTGCAGGAACCTGACTGTGTTTCCTTGAGGAGCAGAATGGTTCAGTATTTGCTAATTCAATATTTATGGTAGTTTTATAGTATATAACCACTGCAAATGATGAACATTAACTGTGTATCTTTGGACCATGTGCTATATTACTTATTAAAAAGTTAAAGAAATAATCATATAGGAGAATGTTACTATGGAGGATGTGTTGCTAAGTGAAAATGTATAGAATTATGTGGAACACCTATCTTTTAAGTGTGAATCAATACATTTTACAGGTTTTGTTTGTTTTTTAAAGATACTATATTTTTGTTTCTGTTTTTTTGTTTTTTGACTGCTTTGGGTCTTCATTGCTGCATGTGGGCTTTCTCTAGTTATGGCAAGCGGGGGCTACACTTTGTTGCAGCACATGGGCTTTTCATTGCAGTGGCTTCTCTTGTTGCAGAGCATGGGCTCTAGGCTCTAGGGCTTCAGTAGTTGTGGCGCACAGGCTTAGATGCTTTGCGGCATGTGTGATCTTCCCGGACCAGGGATCGAACCTGTGTCCCTTGCATTGGCAGGCGGATTCTTAACCGCCGCACCACCAGGGAAGTCCCTGGTTTTTGTTTTAAGTAAAAGAATTCTGTAGCAAAATACGTGACTCTCACTGGATAATGGCATAACAGGCATTAATTTTATTTTCCAAGTCATCTTCATTGCTTGTGTATTACTTTTTATTTTGAAACAAAATTTAGTAAGAATATTAAACAGATCAGATAAATGTCACATGACTCCTGTATAAAGAGGATGCTGTCACAGTAGTCATCCAGTAATTTGAAGATTGCTTTCAGGAAGGAAGTAAAAACTTAAGCAAAGACAGATCCAGGAGCAAGGAAGATTGGCATTAGGTTCTACCTGAAGGAGTAATAGAATAATTGTTGTTATTCTAAAAAACAATGGTAGCTGTTATACCTACCTCTTAAGTGCAACTGGTTCTTTCAGAGGCAAAGTTATTTGCTATACTTTTTAAAAATATGTGGCAGTAAACGCAGGAAATAATTTTTTTTACATAGTTCTTACCAAATCACCTTTCAGAGATGTTAAGCTAATATACGTTTCCATTTTCAGTATGTGGGACTCCATGATTCTTCCACATCCCTACCAACACAGTGTATTATCAAATTATCAGTCTCCCAATATAGTAGATATTGGGATCTTTGCCCTTTTAGATACTTTTAAGAATCTTTCTGTAATGGTCATAGTTACTCTGTTTCTTTCCTCCATACTTAAAAATTTCTGAAACAGTGCTTCTGTTCTTTCCTAGAAATTTAAACCCTAGGCTGCTTATTATGAGAGATCCAGCATAATGCAGGTTATTAATCAGAAGTTAGTTACTTTTCAGAAATGCTTATCACATCTTTCTTTTTGCTTTTTTTTCTTCATTGAACTATTTGTTAAAGTATATATAGAGATGTACACTAATCATGATCTTACAAGTTGAAGAATTTCAGTTGCTTACTAGACCAGCACCCAGATCAAGAAATAGAATATTTCCAACACTGTCTTCCCCCTTTATCTCTTGCTTGTCACTCACCACACCCCCAGAACTAATCACCATCTTGACTACTTTACCATAGAGAAGTTTTCCTGTTTTGGTCTTTACATAAATGGAGTCATACAGTGTGTGCTCTTTTCTGTCTGGCTTCTTTTCGTTCTGCATCAGTGGTGTTAAGTTTATTCCCTCTCATTACTGGATAGCATTGTATTTTATGAATATACTATAATGTATTTATTCATTCTAGTGTTGATGTACATTTTGTTTCCATTTTGGAGCTGTTACAAATAGTGTTCTTTGAATATTCTTTATATACATCTAATGTGTATATTAGAACTAACATATGTATTTCTCTTGGACGTATATCCTGTTATCCAGCAAATCATTTTAGAGGTGCAGGTATTCTTGTTTTTCTTGTTCCCCTTTATAAGAGTGAGGTAGCTTGGGAAGGAAAGATACCATCCTTGTGTGTTACATGAGCCTTTAGAAGTCACAAATGGGAAGAATTTTTCTCCAAGTCTTGAACTCTCAGCTTCAAAATAATAACTGCAGTTTATTGAGTCTTTTTTATGTGATAAGTGCTTCATGTATTTCATTTAATTCCCAAAAGAAACCAATTAGATAGCTACTGTTACTCCCATTCTGTAGCTGGGGAAAAGTGAGACTAAGAGGCATTAAATTATGTCTGACATCACATGGTCAATAAGTAACGTAATAGAGATCCAAACCCTGTTATTTTTGATTCCATAATCTTACTTACTATATTGCCCTGCTTTTCTAAATTAAGTGTAGACATTTAGGAGTTTGAGGATGAGGGCAAGGAGGAAAGAATAGCAAACTACTTCCCTGCTCCTTTCATCTCTGTATCATGCTAGAATATGTTACTTTCAGCAACCCCTCTTTGTCATACTCAAAATCATTTCATGTGCCTCAGATTTTTTTTAACCTTGTATGAACTTTGTCCAGAAAGCATGACCAAATTAACACAGGTCACACAATTTTTTATTTGAAAACTGTGTGGTTTTCCTCTTACAGAAAAAACGCAGCGAGATTCCTTGTTATTGGGAAAATCAGCCGATGGGATGCCAGAAACTAAACTGTGCTTTCCATCACAACAGAGGACGCTATGTTGATGGCCTTTTCCTACCTCCAAGCAAAAGTGAGATTCATTTTAATTTTAAAAGAATAGTTACTATATAATGAACACTTATATGCACACTGTACAGAGTACTTTATCAACATTGCCTTCTTTTAGTCTTGTGAGAGAGGGTATTATTTCCACTTCACAGATGAGGGAACTGAACTTTATTAAGGTTAAATGACTTGTACACAGTCATAAGCCAATAAACTAGCAGTCACAATCGAAACTTTGTTGCCAAAAGCCATGCTGCTTCATAAATGTTTCTTTTTGGCAAGATAGTTTAGATTACTGTAGTTTACCTCATTTCCTATTTTTTTAATCATATCTATAGAGATTTTCAAAGGAAACTTGATTCTGTAGGCCAGGGGTTGGTAGATCTGGTCTTCCACCTGTTTTGTAAAATAAAGTTTTATTGACATGAAGCCCTGACTGTTTGTTTACATATTTTCTATGGCCAGATTTTGTGCTACTGCTACAGAGTTGTGTAGCTGAGACAGAGATCTACAAGGCCTAAAATATTTACTATATGCCTCTTTACAGAAAAATATTTGCTAACCCTGCTCTAGGGTGTAGTCTAAAATAAAACTTACATTCTGCCAAAAGCTAGTATTTATTTCTAAAGTTCCTTTTAAAGTAATTTCCTAGTGGAGTGATTAGCCATTTAAAAGCCACATCTGCTATGTGATTAAAATTTGAAGGCTATATATTTTTATCTCTCAGGGAAAAAAAGGCTCACTCCTTTCTGGCTTAATTCAAAAGTATTACCCACTCTCTCTTTAAAAAGCTACTTCTTGATCAAAAAGCCTAGAATTTCAATATTAAAAATTTAATGTCTAGAGTTTGTAAATAGTTACTGTGCATCTAGTTTACTGTTTATTCTGTTTTGAGTGCCCACTTTGAGTATGTTACATGCAGTGACTCGTTATTAGCTGAAAGCCACATTTTCCCTCCCAGGGAGTTTAAAACCTAATTGGGAAAATGGGGAAATTAAAAACTGAAATTTAATTTTCATTAAAAAACAAATTAAAAAGACAGTGCTCAAAGAAAATCACCAGATTTATCAGAGGTAGTTGGAGATTTTTGATGAATTGGGACTGTATTTTCTACTTTTAATTTTTGACGAACTTTGTATGTTTAGCTGTGTTGCCCACTGTGCCTGAGTCACCAGAAGAGGAAGTGAAGGCTAGCCAGCTCACAGTTCAGCAGAACAAATTGTCTGTCCAGTCTAATCCCTCTCCTCAGCTGCGAAGCATTATGAAAGTAGAAAGTTCAGAAAATGTCCCCAGCCCTACACACCCACCAGTGGTGATCAACGCTGCCGACGACGACGAAGATGATGATGGTAAGCAAGCCTTAGCTCTTCCTCTAAGGCGAGTAAAGGGTCAGGGTAGCTTAGTGAACTAGAGCCAGACTTGAAGCTCTAGACCTGTTTTTAATTGGAAATTTGCCTTAAATGTTGATAATATAGATCAGTTTTCTGAGGAAGGTGATGAAACCAAAACACCTACCCTACAACCAACTCCTGAAGTTCATAATGGATTACGAGTGGCTTCTGTCCGGAAACCTGGGGTCAATTTAAAACAAGGTAAGAAGAGGCTATTTTGATGCTGGTTCCTGCTCATAAATCTCACAGCACTACCAAATGTGTCCAGACTGTTTTAAATACCTTTGAAATTTAGTTTATCATTACCACCGCCTTGCCCCTGTTACACACACAACACACATACACACACACACACTCTCTTAAACATACTCTCCTCTTATTCATTGAGAAAACATTTGAATGCCAGCTGTGTACAAATAAAATGCAAAGGTGAAATGGTGCTAGTTCCTCATGTGGTTGCTATTTGCATTCCTAGGTGAATGTTTGAATTTTGGAATAAAAACTCTTGAAGAAATTAAATCAAAGAAAATGAAGGAAAAATCAAAGAAGCAAGGTGGTGAGTTATCAGGAGTTTTGACGTGGAAGATTGAATGTTGCTAGAGAAGAATAAAAAGGGCACTTCTGATAATAAGGACACTTGGCAGCAACCAAAATGAGCAAATAGATTTTGATTTTTGTGGCTTGTTTGAAGAAAAACACAGTTATTTAAACCACAGTTGCTTTTTTTAATCCATTCCAGCTCTGTTTCAGTCTCTAACTATTCAGAGCTAGGCATGTACAATAAAGAACCTGAAAAAACTTGTTTATTTTGAGAAATATAACTCTAACAAATAGCATATAAACTTTTTTTTTCTTTTGGCTGCAGTGTGCGGCTTGCAAGATCTTAGTCCCCAGACCAGGGACTGAACCCTTCTCCCCTGCAGTGGAAGCTCAGAGTCCTAACCAGTGGACCACCAGCGAATTCCCTAAACTATTATTAAAAGAGGGAGAACTTGATTTCGTAGTAGATGAATTCTTCCTCGAGAGATGCTAGGGTTTTCTTCTGGTGCTTGCCTTAGCCTGGTTGATCTTTATTTCTAGCCCTAAAAATTATAGATATAGTGTGAAATGTATTTAGAGAGAATCAAATGGTTGGTTCTAAGTACCTTCTTGCTAAAGCTTGTTCTGTAGCAACTTTGGAGTTGTGTTTTACAGAAGATTGAATACAGATGGAAAAGTGTGAATTGACACACCTAGTAGCTGATATGCTTCTGAGGTTAACTTTAGAATAATGTTAGCCTTACTAGTAAATAAAAGTAGATTGAGTGCCTGAGTCACTGAAAACAATTTTATTTTCACTTTGTGCCAAAGCCAGTTAAGAAATAAGATAATCTCCTCTTTCCCTACTCCATTTCACTATAGGCAAACAGGAATAGAAAGACTGATTGGCTTATAGTTCAGTGGTCTGTGTTTGTCTCACCTGGTCTCAAAAACAAAATTTCTTGACTTATGGTAGATTTATTTTCCATAAATTATTTACTGTTCTTTGATTCTCTTTATTCAGAAGGTTCTTCAGGAGTTTCCGGTCTTTTACTCCAACCACAGCCCATTCCAGGTCCTGAAAAAGAGAATGTCCGGACTGTGGTGAGGACAGTAACTCTGTCCAGCAAACAAGGTGAGGTATAGCGTGCAGCTCTCACATTTATGTATTATGTTTAATTTTTACGTATACTGTTTATCCAACAGATTTATTGACTGCCCATTGTAGATTAAGAACTGTAGTAAACCTTTTAAGTTACAGAAAAATGTAAGTTTTTTCCCTTAATAGTTTTAAATCTAATAAGGAATACGATACAGGTAATTGTAATATGCAGATACCTTTAAATGTTTGTGCCATTCAGACAACAGTGAATCAGAGGAAAGAGATCTCACTTCTTGCTGAAGTGATTAAGGAAGGTTGTATAGGAGAGTTAGCAGTGGAGTAAAGTATGATTTCATTTAACATACGGAAGTACACAAGCAAAAGTATAGCTTGGGTTTTATACCCAATTGGTTAGACACAGCTTGTCTTTGTGTGCTTGGCTACTGTTAATAATCAGGACTGTGCTGTTGCTTCCATTTGGGCTGTGCATTTGGTTATTTAAATTATTATTTAATAGGTTGACTTTTTTTTCTTTTAATATGGGTAGTCTTCTTTTAAGACTGAGATCTGATTTCCAAGAGACTTTCTTAGTATCAGAGCATACTTTGTACCCATTAGTAGTTAACAAATACAGAAAAATTGGCTAATGGTAGAGAAATTCTGTTTTTGCCACTTTAGGAGAAGAACCTTTGGTAAGATTGAGTCTAACCGAGAGACTGGGGAAACGGAAATTTTCAGTAGGTGAGATAAATTTTGTGCATATCCTTTGTTTTCTGCTTGTTTGTGCATTACATATCTCCATACAAATGCCCTATCAATATTGATATTGACTCCCTTGTATTTCTGGCTGAAAGCACATGTAAAATCTCTTCATATTTTTGACATGTGCCAAGTCATACAAATTTATAGTGTTTTAGTTAGATTATGGCCAACTTTTTAGAAGGTACTACATTTAAAAAAGAGTAAAGAATCGTTTAAAAAAGAGTAAAGAATATCTCTGTTTCTATGGATAAATTGAAATTTGAGGTTTTAGAGGGAAAACAAAGTATCTAGTTAATATACGAGGGTCAGTCAAAAATTATCTGCACTCTGGCTGTAGAATTTAATTAACTTTTAGAAAAGACAAGTACATCATTTTTCGACATAATCTCCTTGCTTTTCAATATATTTTGTCCATCTGTCAACAAGCTTTCGTATTCCCTCATTAAAAAATGTTTTAGGCTGAGCTGCGAGCCATAAATGCACTGCTATCTTCATTTCTTCATCAGAAGTGAAACTTCATCCTCATAGGGCTGCTTTCAGGGGACCAAACAGGTAAAAAGTCCAGTGGAGCAAGATCAGGACTATAGGGAAGATGCTTTAATACCTCAAAACAAAGTTTTTGCAGAGTGTCGACAGTGTGGGCAGAAGTGTGGAGATGTGCATTGTCATGCAAGGTCACAACGTCTTTGGATAGCAGTCCTCTGCGTTTAATCCGAAGTTTAGGCTTCAGCTCTTCAATAAGCATCTCACTGTAACGAGCACTGTTGACTGTTGAACATTTTTCCTGATAACCTTTCAATACTGGCCCTTGGGAATCCCAGAAAATTGTAAGCATCAATTTTCCAGCTTATGGTTGACTTTTGAACTTTTTCTTGGTCGGCGATTGAGGATGTTTCCATTCCATACTCTGCTGTTGACTCTCAGGCTTGTAGTGATGAGTCCATGTCTGGTCACTAGTAATGATTCTCTTTTAGAAACTTTCACCTTTCTTAGAGTATCGGTCCAAACTTTCTTTGCAGATATCCAGATGCTTCTGTTTATGCCTAAGTCTGTCATGGATAACTTCGTTTTGAGGTGTTAAAGCATCCTCCCTATAGTCCTGATCTTGCTCGATCAGACTTTCACCTGTTTGGTCCCCTGAAAGCAGCCCTTTGGGGATGAAGTTTCACTTCTGATGAAGAAGTGAAGACAGCAGTGCATTTGTGGCTCTCAGCTCAGCCTAAAACATTTTTTAATGAGGGAATACGAAAGCTTGTTGACAGATGGACAAAGTATATTGAAAAGCAAGGAGATTATGTCGAAAAATGTTTGTCTTTCCTATAAGTTAATTAAAATAAATTCTACAGCCAGAGTGTGGATAATTTTTGACTCACCTTTATACATTCAGTTGTTGAATTTATTAGTGCTATTTTATACTTACAGAAGTATTTTACCATGTGACCGAGTTATTGTGTACTAGTGTGTCTGTGTCAAAATAATTATTTTGAAAATCTCATCTGACTTAAGAGGTTCCTTCATACTTTTAAAATGTGCTTATAAATATGAAATCTTCCTGTTTTGTGTTTTGTTTTATACCATTCTCACTGCCTGAGAAATTTTAGGTAAAAATTTATGCAAATAATCTATTTTAATATCAATATATGTGTAAACTTTGTGATTTTTCATTGTATATTTAACTTATAAATAATAGATGAGAGCAAGGTATCCTCTGTATAAGGTCTTTAAAGTTTTTATGGGACCCTGCTAAGGTTATATCTTCAGTCAAGTGATCCAAAGAATAGTTTGTTTTGTTTTTTAAAAAACCTGTGACATTTAAACAGCTTGTATTGACCAGTGTAATAAACCAGGAGTCAGGAAACTTGGTCAGGTCCTGGTTTTGTCACTAATTGATGACTTGGGTAAGATACAGTATCTTTCATAACCTTAGATTTCTTATCTGGAATTGAAGAAAGGGGCTCTTTGGCCTTTGGAGTCTTCATGTCACTGGAAAATTTAAATTTTATGCTTCTTTTGCTGTCCTTAATCATCCCAGTAGTATTTAATTACAGATCTGCCTAGAATTCAACATTTGGCCAGTTAAAGATTTTTTTGTGCATGAAGATTTTTTTTTTCACATATTCCTAATCCTGAATTTCAGCTTTAATCAGGGTTCATAATCCTCCATTTGTAGTTTTAGTTATTTGATAAATGTTAATTTGTGCATTCTAATTTTTTATCTCCTTCCTTATACCTCATTTTTCTGGGACATTTTTATTCCTTCTCTAACATGGAGTTATAAGGAAGCTAGTGAATGAACACATCATATAAATGCAGAAAACTTACAGAATTATCCTGCATTGTCTTTTTTTACTTGTATTTCTTGACCTTGCTGAAGATTGACTTAATCTTAAACTAAGTTCCCTCTGTTTGTAGGTGGTGACAGTGATCCTCCATTAAAGCGTAGCCTTGCACAAAGGCTCGGGAAGAAAGTTGAAGCTCCAGAGACTAACACTGACAAAACACCAAAGAAAGGTACTTTGTTCTAATATACTTTCTGTGTGTAATCCTGACACTTGTCTCTTACAGTGTTAACAGGTGTGGTTTGTTATTCTTTTTGTTCAGGTAAATTAGATTATTATCTTTTCATGTCTGTTTTATTATTCGTTCAACAAACATTTGAATGTTTACTCTGCTGGATTCTGGGTAGACACCATTAGATAAAATAAACATGATCACAGCCCTCAGGGGCTTGTAGTATAATGGCAGATAGGAATACTTATATATATTGTGATAAATTCTGTGACAGAGAAAGAACACAGTGTCATGGTAGCACATAGGAGGTGCACCTAATCTTACCATGTGTCAGGGAAAGACTCCCAGAGGAAATGATGTTGAAGCTTAGATATGAAACATGATTTAGCCAGGTAAAGTTGAAAGGCCAGAGGCAGAGTATAATACATGGAAGGCACAGAACTCAAGGGACTCCCTGTGACTGAATCAGAACTGGGATGAAGAGCATGGTAACTGGAAAGGAAGAAGGGACTGGTCATATAAAGCCTTTTAAGCCATAATAGAGAGTTTGGGCTTATCCTAAGATAGTAGCAAACAATGGGAAGGTTATAAACAAGCATCAGAGGTGCTCAGATTGGCATTTTGGAACCATCACCCCATCTAAAATATGGAGAAAGGGGATAAGAGTGCTGTCCAGCAATGAGTTAGCAGGCTGTTAAAATAATCCAGGCAAGAGGAGTTAGTGGCATAGATTTAGTGTTCTAGAAGTTGGTATGAAGAGGATTGGACTAATTTAAGAGATGTTTGGGAGTTAGAATGATTTTATAGTTGAAGTTTTATTTATAGAAAGAAGTAAACGGTTGAATTTTTTTTTCCTCTCATATGACTTGCAGTGAAACAGTGGTGTTAATTACTTTAAAAAAAAAAGTTTTTTCCTTCTTGTGTTTACTTTTAACTTCTCCTGAAGATAAAATACTTCTGTCCACTTCTCCCCTAGCCCAAGAGGCTTTGATAAGTAGACATTCTTGTTTGGGGGCTTTCTTAAATTCTCAGAGCTGTAAACAGAAGTTACTTTTTTACTTTGCAGTCAGATTTCCTTCCCTTTTGCCTATCAGTCATATTGAAGACTCTCATAATTAAAGAGCATATTTTAAATGGATCTTGGCGGGGGGGAGGGAGGGAACCTTATGATGCCAATAAGATTTTAGAATGATGTACAGTAACAAAATCATTTCCTTAAATTCAGTAGTTTTTACTCTTCAGATGTAAAGCAGGAACTTTTTTTGAGCTTTCCAAAGTGCTCTAGAGAATCCATGATTTGTATAGATCTATCTGTACTGTGAAGAAGAAAAGTTTTAAGACTTGAAGAGATTTTTAAAAAGTATTTTCATTAGAAAACAAGTATAAGCCTAACTTGTGACCTTTGAAAAAGATTTTTGATATATAAAAAGTCTGTTCAACTTTTTTTTTAATCTTTTTTTTTTTTTTTAACAGTTCAAGTTTCCAAGTCTCTGAAGGAGCGATTAGGCACGTCAGGTAGTCCAAACAGTGAGGAGGCAGCAGGTAGGTAAACCCTAATGCCCGCTCCTGATATTTTTTTCCTTGCTGTAAGAATCTTTACTTTTTCTCCAGTTTACCTTTTGAGTTAGGTTGGGGCTTGTGTTTTCTATTTCTTGTGGGTTTGTTTGCTTTTTAAGTAATAGTTTTCTCACTGGAATGAATTCTCTTTTTGTAGTTAAAGATGGCAAAATGATTGTTTATCATAGCATTAATAACTGGAAATTAGAAATAATTTAAATATCCAGTAAAAAGGAATTAGGATAGTTATGTACTAAAATAATTGCTGTCATGAAAAGTCATGTTCTGAAGAATAATGATATGGGAAACTTATCCCCTTTTATCTTGTATTGAATGAAGAAAGGTTATGAAAAGAACACAGTGTTTTTGACCTTTTGACGTGGGGCAATATACGAATCTTTTTTTGGTGGGTGGAGGGGATGAAGTTTATTTTCTTATATAGAAATGTATTCCAATGGAAAATGTCCGTATGTATGAGATGATTTCCAGTTTTGTAAAAATATATGCCTAGAAAAAAAAGAATACACCAAAATGTTAACAGTGGTTTTTATCTGGGTGTTGAACTTTTAAGTGATTTTAATTTTTTTCATTGTATTCCTCCTGTACTCTAATTTTTAGACTTTTTAAATTGTGAGATATAACTACCTAAGTGTATATACCTGTGTACAGTTTTAAAGAATAATAAAATGAACATTTCGTGTATTCAACCATCCAACCTTTTTATTAAATTTTATTGCTGGATTCAGCTTAATGCATTTAAAATTTTATATCTATATATGAATGGTGTTAGCCTGTGCTTTTCCTTTTTCACCCTGTTCTTATCTTCGGATCAGGATAAGTATCATAAAAAGGAAATCTGGTGTCAGACGTTATTATTCTTTTGTAAACAACCTGAATTTACTCTTCAGAAACTGAGAATTTTCTCTTACTTTTTCCTACTGTGCTGGGACTTCACTATGATAGATCTAAACATGGATCTTTTTGTTCATTATGCCCAGTGTTCAGTGGGTCCTTTGAATCTAAGGACTTCACTTTTTTAGTTGTAGAAAATATTCCTCAAATTTCTTTTGAGTATGTCCTCACCCTTCTTTTTGTTTTCTCTTTACGAAATTCTTATTAGATGTTGGAACTTTCGGACATATGCTCTATGCGTCTTAACATTGCCTTCATACTTTCCATTCCTTTGGGGGTTTTTTGCCTCATTTTCTGTGGTTTTTGCTTGGCTATATTCTAGATTAGGAATTGGCAAACTTTTCCTGTGAAGGATCAGATAGTAAATATTTTAGGTTTTGAGGTCCACAGTCTCTTGTTGCAACTACTTAACTCTGCCATTGTAGTGTGAAAGCAGCCATTTGCAATATGTAAATAAATGAATGTGGCTGTGTTCCAGTAAAGCTTTACTTATAAAATTTAGACCATGGCCAGATTTGGCCCATAGACTATAGTTTGCTGACCCTGTTCTAGATGGCTGATTTTCTATTAGCCTTGTCTTGTTTTTTTCTTTCTTTTTAATTAGGTTGGATTTATTCTGTCCCTTAGGTTTTTATTTTCTAAGAAATTTTTTTAGTTCTCCGATGTCTCCTTTTTTACAGCCTGATTTCAGGCATATCTGGGGCTTCTTTTTTAAAAATTTATTTTTTTTATTTTTTAAAATTTGAAGTATGGTTGGTTTACAATGTTGCATTTCTACTGTACAGGAAAGTGATTTGGTTATACATATATACACATTCTTTTTCATTTTCTTTTCCATTATAGTTTATCACAGGACATTGAACATAGTTCTCTGTGCTATACAGTAGGACTTTATGTTGTTTATCCATTCTATATGTAATAGTTCGCATCTCCTAATCCCAAACTCCCAGTCCATCCCTCCTCCACCACCACCCCCACTTGGCAACCACAAGTCTGTTCTCTGTGCCTGTGAGTCTGTTTCTGTTTCATAGATAAGTTCATTTGTGTCATATTTTAGATTGCACATGTAAGTGATAGTATATGATATTTTCCTCTTTCTGGCTTATTTCACTTAGTATGAGCATCTCTAGTTACATCCATGTTGCTGCAAATGGCATTATTTCATTCTTTTTTATGACTGAACAATATTCCACTGTAGCTACATATCACATCTTCTTTATCCATTCATCTGTCATGGACATTTAGGTTGCTTCCATGTCTTGGCTATTGTAAGTAGTGCTGCAGTGAATATCGGGGTGCATGTATCTTTTTGAGTTAGTTTTCTCTGGATATATGCCCAGTAGTGGAAATGCAGGATCATATGGAAACTCTATTTTTTAGTTTTTTGAGGAACCTCCATACTGTTCTCTATAGTGGCTGCACCAATTTACATTGGCACCAACAGTGTAGGAGGGTTCCCATTTCTGCACACCCTCTCCAGCATTTGTTATTTGTAGACTTTTTTGGTGATGGCCATTCTGACTGGTGTGAGATAGTGCCTCATTGTAGTTTTGATTTGCATTTCTCTAATAATTAGCGATGTTGAGCATCTTTTCATGTGCCTGTTGGCCATCTGTATATCTTTGGAGAAATTTCTATTTAGGTCTTCTGCCCATTTTTCGATTGTTTTTTTTTTTCTATTGTTGCGTTGTATGAGCTATTTGTATGTTTTGGAAATTAAGCCCTTGTTGGTTGCATCGTTTGCAAATATTTTTCTCCCCGTCTGTAGGTTGTCTTTTCATTTTGTTTATGGTTTCCTTTGCTGTAGAGAAGCTTGTAGTTTGATTAGGTGTCATTTGGTTGTTTTTGGTTTTTGTTTTTGGTTTTTGTTTTTGCTTTAATTTCTATTGTCTTGGGAGAGTGACCTAAGAAAACATTGGTACAGTTTATGTCAGAATGTTTTGCTTTTGTTCTCTTCTAAGAGTTTTATGGTGTCATGTCTTATATTTAAGTCTTTAAGCCATTTTGAGTTTATTTTTGTACATGGTGTGAGGGTGTGTTCTAACTTCATTGATTTATATGCAGCTGTCCAACTTTCCCAACACCACTTGCTGAAGAGACTTTTCTCCATTGTATATTCTTGCCTCCTTTGTAGAAGATTGACCATAGATATATGGGTTTATTTTTGGGCTCTCTATTCTTTTTCACTGATTGAGGTTTCTCATTTGAATCTTTTTTTTTTAATAGGTGTGTGTTTTTTTTGTCTTTATTGCTTCTCTTCATTTTGGTTCTTTTTTGTTTGTTTGTTTGTTTGTTTGGTATTTCATTGTCTTTTTATTTGCATTTTTTTTAAGGGGGGTACACCAAGTTCAGTCATCTGTTTTTATACACATATCCCCGTATTCCCTCCCTCCCTCGACTCCCCCCCCACCCTCCCTCGAGTCCCCCCCATCCTCCCCCCTCCCAGTCCTCTAAGGCATCTTCCATCCTCGAGTTGAACACCCTTTGTTATACAACAACTTCCCACTGGCTATCTATTTTACAGTTGGTAGTATATATATGTCTGTGCTACTATTTTGGTTCATTTTTAATGTTGCTTTTTCATAGTTGTAAGTACTGGGCCTCGATTCCTTCTGTGATTCTAAAGGTCTTTTTCCCAAATAGTCTTCTCTCCTGGCTGGGAGATCTATCTGCCTAAGTAGAAAGGGTGCACTCAATGGCAGCTTCTGTCAGTTGCAGGCTGGAAGGCTGAGGGCTCATATGATTACTACAGTAAGAAAGCCTTTCTTTACTTTCAGAATGCAGCTAACTTCATTTTCTAGCTTTGCTTTTTACTTTTCACACTCACCTCTCCTTTTTCTGCTTGGCATTTGTGAAATTTGCATGCTCTACTGCTTTGCAGCCCCAACATCCTCATAATGTGCTCCCTTTACCAACAGTCTCCTCTTTTTGGAGAGCAGTTCTCAGGAGAAGGTCTTGACTGACCCAACTGTTCTGTAAACAGTCCTTAATTTCTACCACTGTTAATTTTCATACTAGTTTGGCAATTTTCTTTACCTCTTTTGGGAAAAACATATCTCACTCCTATAGTTTTATCTACTCTTTTTTCTGTTTCTGTAATTTCAGACATCTTTCTGCCTCAAATTCCTCAAGATTTATGTTTCATCAGTGGCTTCCTTGTTTTTTCATTTCCATTGTGGATTCTTTTAATGTCTTCTCTATTGTTTCGATAAAATTTTGTAGTGTAAGGAAGCGGGGTCTCTGTGTCACCATTCATGTACTTTCTTAAAGTGGTAGTTTTGAGGTCAGACTGCCATCTTGAAATGGAAGAATTTTTATTTGAAAAACCTAAGAAATTCAGTAAGTGCTTCCTATGTAACAGATACTGTACTAAAATAATTAAATATAGTCATTGTTCTCATGAAGTATCAAGTATGGTTGGAAATTAAAGCAGTTACCATACTGTGTGGTCAGTGCTGTGATCAGGGAAACAAACTAGACTGGAGGGTGTCAGGTTCTAAGCTGAACTCATTTAAACTAACTAGGCAGCAGGAGAAATGAGACCAGTAGGGAATATTCCATGTAGAAGGGACAGCATATTCAAAGATTCAGGAGGTGAGACAGAAGTGATATGTTTAAGATTGTAAAAGGATATTTTTTGCTTTTGATCTTTCATTAAAAGGTTTATTTAGTGATTAAATATGTGTGTATAATCTCCAAATTGTTTTTATTTTTCTCACATCACTTCATTATTTCTTTCTTTAAGCCCTTCAGTAATGAGGACAGGCGTATGTGCCAAGTGTGAAATTTGCTCCTTAAACAAATATAGAATGATTAATGTATCATTAGAAATAGCTCTTCACTGGCATGCCAGTCTCTGGACCGTTCTCATTTTTCTTCTGTCTTGTCGCTGTTTTACCTCCTTTTCATCCTTTAGATGTCACTTAAATATTACTCTGAAAAGCTTCCTTTAATCAATCTCTAGACAAAGGTTGGTGTTTTTGCGGTATGCTCCTACATAGCATTATATACAGTTAATCCTTGAACAACATGGGTTTGAACTGCATGAGTCTACTTATATGCAGATTTTTTTTCAATAAGTATGTACTACAGTACCGCCACGATCCATGGTCGGTTGGTTGAATCTGCAGATGGAGAACCATGGATATGGAGCCCAACTGTAAAGTTATATATGCGAGTTTTCAACTGTACAGGGGTTGGTGCCCCAGTACCCCACCCCCAACCTCTGCATTGTTCAAGGGTCAACTGTACCTCCTTTATCAAAGTTATCATTAATATACTTTGTTGTTGTTTAATTATTGGTCTGTTAGACTGCAAACTATCAATACATGTGGGCAGAGTTTGCATTTTGCTTACCATTATATTGCTAGCATAGTGTCTAGTGTATGTTTATACCTGTGAATGAATGGGAGAATTAATTTATTCCTTTTTATTGGTAAGATTTATAATGAGAAGCTTCTCCAACTAGTAAATGGCTTTCAGGATCCTCAAGAATAAGCTTCTGAATAGAAATCCAAATCACTAATTTTTGCCTCCTAAGAGTTTTCCTTGAGGGTCAGTAGCTACGAGGGTGAGTCAAAAATTATCTGCACTCAGGATGTAGAATTTATTTTAATTAACTCTTAGAAAAGACAGATACATCATTTTTCGACATAATCTCCTTGCTTTTCAGTATATCCTGTCCATTTGTCAACAAGCTTTCACATTCCCTCATTAAAAAATGTTTTAGGCTGAGCTGCGAGCCATAAATGCACTGCTATCTTCACTTCTTCATCAGAAGTGAATCTTTGTCCTTGTAGGGCTGCTTTCAGGGGACCAAACAGGTGAAAAGTCCAGTGGAACAAGATCAGGACCACAGGGAGGATGCTTTAATACCTCAAAACAAAGTTTTTGCAGAGTGTCGACAGTGTGGGCAGAAGTGTGCGGACGTGTGCTGTCATTGCAAGATCACAATGCCCTTGGCTAGCAGTCCTCTGCGTTTAATCCGAAGTTTAGGCTTAAGCTCTTCAATAAGCATCTCACTGTAACGAGCACTGTTGACTGTTGAACATTTTTCCTGATAACCTTTCAATACTGGCCCTTGGGAATCCCAGAAAATTGTAAGCATCAATTTTCCAGCTTATGGTTGACTTTTGAACTTTTTCTTGGTCGGCGATTGAGGATGTTTCCATTCCATACTCTGCTGTTGACTCTCAGGCTTGTAGTGATGAGTCCATGTCTGGTCACTAGTAATGATTCTCTTTTAGAAACTTTCACCTTCTTAGAGTATCGGTCCAAACTTTCTTTGCAGATATCCAGACGCTTCTGTTTATGCCTAAGTCTGTCGTGGATTACTTCGTTTTGAGGTGTTAAAGCATCCTCCCTATAGTCCTGATCTTGCTCGATCAGACTTTCACCTGTTTGGTCCCCTGAAAGCAGCCCTTTGGGGATGAAGTTTCACTTCTGATGAAGAAGTGAAGACAGCAGTGCATTTGTGGCTCTCAGCTCAGCCTAAAACATTTTTTAATGAGGGAATACGAAAGCTTGTTGACAGATGGACGAAGTATATTGAAAAGCAAGGAGACTGTCGAAAAATTATGTATTTGTCTTTCCAAAAAATTAATTAAAATAAATTCTACAGCCAGAGTGTGGATAATTTTTGACTCACCCTCGTAAAATTGAGGTTGAAACTAATGTGTCTGCCTAAATGATACCACTCTATTGGACTCTGTCCTTATCCAAGCATAGAGATAATCATTAAGAGATGAATTCCAAGTACAGTGATTTCTTTCTCCCCCATGAAAACAGAGAGAGTTACTAAAGTTGGTGAAATCCATGTGAAGACATTAGAAGAAATTCTTCTTGAAAGAGCCAGTCAAAAACGTGGAGAATTGCAAACTAAACTCAAGACAGAAGGACCTTCAAAAGTTGATGATTCTACTTCAGGAACAAGAACCTCCTCTACCATCAGAATCAAAACGTTCTCTGAGGTCTTGGCTGAAAAGAAACACCGGCAGCAGGAAGCAGAGAGACAAAAAAGCAAAAAGGACGCAACCTGCATCAAGCTAAAGACTGATAATGAGATTAAAAAAACAATGGTTTTCCCACCCGTAGTAGCCAGCAGAGGACAATCAGAGGAACCTGCAGGTAGAGCAAAGTCTATGCAGGAAGTGCATATCAAGACGCTGGAGGAAATTAAACTGGAGAAGGCTCTGAGGGTACAGCAGAGCTCAGAGAGCAGCACCAGCTCCCAGCCTCAGCCTGAGGCCACGCCAGGGGCAAGACGGCTTCTCCGGATCACTAAAAAAACAGGTAACAAAAGAACTTGGTCTGTATTACCACTTCCCCAGATAATATTTCAAAGGGCAGTATTCCACAGGATATTCATAGGAATTCTGTGAGCACTTTTCTTTACTCAGATAACTTTGAAAACCACTGGATTAAAAGAAGTTAAGCTGAGAATTAAAAGAAGTTAAGCTGGCAGTCCAGTGGTTAGGACTCCGTGCTTCCACTGCAGGTGGCATGGTTTCAATCCCTGGTTAGGGAACCAAGAATCCCGCAAGCCGTGTGGCGCAGCTCTCGGCCACCCTCCCCCCGCAAAAAGTTGTTAAGCTGTTTCTTTACAGCAACCCTGTATAGACCTGTGATATTTTAATGTGCATTTTAAATCTGTGTGAGGACTAAATAGATTTTGTCTACAATTTTATTTTCCTTTCTTATTACTTTTATTAAGAAAAGTTTTGTTTAATTTCATCTGTTATTAAGTTGCAGCATGAATAAAATTACTAATGATGTGTTTAATATGAATCTAGGTATAAAAGAAGAAAAGAAACTTGAAGAAGAAAGTGACATTGCTTCTCAGAGCAGTGTTACTAGAACAGAGGCTAAAGAGGTGAGTTTATTTAAAATCATTTTATAGTTTTGTCCATGGCAAGCAAAGGCTAGATGAATGGTAAATGTGCTTTTTAGTTTTAGCTTATTATAAGTTTCTATTTAACACTTCACTGATATATCAGGTAAATAGTTTTCACTATGCTTATAATTTTCTTTGAGTGTTTTCTGTACTTCTATGTATATCAGTGTTTTCTGCCCTTTTAAAGTTGTTTTTAATTGGCCATTAATATTTTTTAAACTATTTTTTAAAAAGAATGAGGAACCCTGTATTCCACAATCCAGGTGTAACCTCCATTAGGTTTTTTTCATGCATTTCTTTCAGGCCTTTTCTTTATATTTGTATGTATGTGAGCTTGTTTAATGTTTAACTCATATTTAGAACATAATTGAGAACTCTACAATGTTATCATTTTGCAGCCTGCTTTAACTTTACCATATTAATAATTGTTTAAGATGATTGCTTTTACTGGCCACATAGTGTTCTGTTACACAAATATAGTCTGTTTCTGGACTAGATTTTGTTTTACACAGTTAAGATAATGAACATCTTTGTACATAAATCTTTGTGCAAGTTTCTGATTAGGAACCATTTGTATTAGACTGTCAGTCATGATCTTCTAGCTTATAGAATTTGGGTTTTTATTGTTCCACACATCTTTAATCTTTTATCTTAAGCTTTTTTATTTTCCCCCCATATATTATCTACTTTACTTGGGTGAGTGTTTAAAATTTTGCTAAAATAAGTTAATGACAAAAAAATAGCACCAATAATAACAACAAAATGAATGCAGTTTTCTGTTGACCATGGTTGTTTGTAAGAAGTAAATTTAAGAGAGAGGCTGATAGGGAAGATAATATGTCATTTGTCCAGAAGGGCAAGTCAAGCTTTCTATTTGATATCAAACAAACGGCAAAAGCTCTCGTTCTAGATCATGTGAACCTTTGCTTGACTTAGATGTTAGCCTGGTAACTTATAAATAATGATTATCATACAGGTTGTTAGAGGTACTAGGTTTTAATTCTGTCCTTTAAATTTATCTGTAGGCTTCAGATGAGACCGCAGCAGTTGGCATCACTAAAATTCAAGTCAAGAGATGTGAGACAGTGAGAGAAAAGCATGTGCAGAAACTGCCGGAGAAGGTAACCTCACAGAAGGAAAAATCAGTTTTGACACCCCTTCGGGGAGATTTAGACTCTTGCAATACCCAGTTAGCAGAGAAACCAGTGCTCACTACCGTGCTAGGCATCACACGGCACCTGACTAAACGGCTTCCTTCAAAGTCATCCCAGAAGGCAGAGGTAGAAACCTCAGGAATCGGGGACTCAAAATTGAACGTGAAATGTGCAGCACAGACCTTGGAAAAAAGGGGTAAAGGTGAGTGTTTTTTTTCTAGTGCATCTTGTTTTAGAATTTCAAAATTACCAAGTTTCAGTGACTGCCTGGCAATAATTGGGTTGAATTTCATTTGCCTTTGTATACCGGTCACACAGGTGGATAGTAATATTTCTGAAAATCCTATTTAAAAAGACAAAAAAACTAGATGAGTTCCTTTCTCACAGTTTAAAATTGCTGTTTATAAAGATTTGTCTGAAACTTTCCATGGTGCATTTTCCCTCTGGTTTTGAAGGAGAAAAACACCAGAGAAGCGAAGAGCAGTAGCAAGTTCAAGAGCCACTGAAAGAAATTGAGTGTACATACATGCAGGTGCATATATATACACACATACATGTGTGCAAGTGTGTATTATGGCCACATGTAGTGCAGATTGCTAGTGGGTCATTTTCAGTCTAGTTTTCTTATTTGGTTAGTTGGTTGGTTTTTTAAAATTATTTGTGTTGTTTCTATTGCTGAGAAGGAATTGATATTCTGAGCTATTCTCCATGTAAAAAAGGGATTATTCCAGCTTTTAATCAGATATTTTTTTATCTTGTAGCTAAACCTAAAGTGAATGTGAAGCCATCTGTGGTTAAAGTTGTCTCATCACCCAAACTAGCCCCAAAACGTAAGGCAGTAGAGGTCCACCCTGCTGTCATTGCAGCTGTGAAGCCACTCAGCTCCAGCAGTGTCCTGCAGGAAAGCCCAGCCAAAAAAGCAGCTATGGTGAGAAGTAGATCCAACTCAGTGGTGCTTTAGTCTGTGTGGTAGGAAAGCAGAGAAGATTAATTCTCTATTAGCTCTCTGTATATTATGTGTAATATTTTCAGTCAATTCCTAAGCATTTTAGTTGCTTAGATTGTTGCTGTATTTTATATTTACGGCTTAGACATTTGCAGAGTGGCAGGGTGACATTTTTTTTTAAGCCTAATTAAGATATTTTGCTTATTTGTGTACTCAGTCTTTCTTTGGATTATTTATTCTTAGATTCCCAGGCTTAAAGTATGGTAGCCATGGTTCTAAGAAGGCAGCAAAGAAAATGAATTTGCTCAAATTTAAAAGCCTGACTGTACCACTGAATTACCTTACTCTCACTTTTGTAGGCTGTTGTCCCACTTCTCTCTGAGGACAAATCAGTCACTGTGCCTGAGACAGAAAAACCTAGAGACAGGTAATACCTTGCTGTTCTTTTTAACCAGACTTTAGGCTGCTATTATTGTGTATGCTCTCTAGAGAATAACACTGCTAAATAATTTGAAACATTTACAAGTTTAGCCACATCTAAATAAATCTGCCAAACTTCAGATTAATTGCAAGAAAACATGATATTCAGGGTTGCTGTTCTTTTTTGGTGCTATTGTTTATGTTTTGCCTGTATTATTAAAAAAAGTTTTTAAACACCTGTCTGAATTCTCCTTTAAAGGATGAAAATGCTTTATCCCAAATCAGTGAAACAATTCTTTGTTTATGTGTATCCTCAGAAACAACTTTTTGCTAAAATTCTTTGTGTACCTAAGACTAGGTGGTCCAGCCAACCATTGACTAAGGGCAGTTATCTAATAATCTTTTGGGGTTTTTTTCTTACAGTTTTGTGCTGCCTCCGACCCAGTCCTCTTCAGATTCTTTTCCACCAGAAGTATCTGGCCCTTCCTCATCCCAGATGGGCACAAAAACTCGCCGACTCAGCTCTGCCTCAGCAGGAAAGCCCCCACTCTCTATGGAGGATGATTTTGAGAAACTGATATGGGAGATTTCAGGAGGCAAATTAGAAGCTGAGATTGACCTGGATCCTGGGAAGGATGAAGATGACCTTCTGCTTGAGCTGTCAGAAATGATTGATAGCTGAAGGTGGTAGTAGAACATTTAAAACAGTAGAACATTTAAAACAAACAAACAAAAATCGCCAAAAAAACCTGGATTTAGTTTCATCTATTATAACATTTATTCAAAATGATCATTTCTTTAGTCTAGAATTTGCCCCAAATCAGAAGTATACCTCTGAATTATCCATATGTGTCCTGGATTCCTTGGGGTCGGATTTTTAAAGTCCCTTGGTAGTCATTTTGTCCATTTGATGCCATTGTTTAGCATCTTTGAGAAAAAAGTTCTGTCTTACCCCTCTTTCCACAAAAAGACTGAGTGGGAGACCTAAGTGAAAGGGTACAGGAAAACTTAGTGACTCCTTGAGGTGTTTGTCATTTTTTGGCTTTTTTTCCCCTTTGTTGTATTATTTTTTTATGTATTGTCTTAATGTACCTATTGTTACCTGAGTTTGAAAAGGATGAAGACAGCTGCTACCATTAAGGACCAAATTTCATGCCACCACAAAACAAAAAAATCCACTGTCTGTGTTAAATTGTATGTGTTTTTAAAGGTATTTGGAGAATTCAACTAAGCTTTTAGAGACAGCTGAGCAGCTCAGGAAACTTGTAATCTGGACTTACCTTTTTGGACCTGATTTTCATGCTTCTGCTGCTCTGTATGTCTCTGAAGAGCAATAGCTAATTTATTATTACTGTAATTTTTTAAGGCTTTAAAGTGCCTCAGGGGTCCTCTGAAACTAATTTTCTATTTCTGGGATTCCCTGGATTCTTAATAAGAGATGGTGACATAATGATTACAGGAATTTATTTTTAGTAAGAAAGTTGTCCCTTCTTCAGTACTTGCCTCACTAGCATTGAATTATCACAGGGATAAAAATTGGTTAATTTTTAATTTCTAATTCTCCTGGCAAACTCCTCTTGCCCAGTATTTATTTGGTGCCCTTTAACCGCCTGGGGTGGGGTAGGGAATGAACTCATTCAAGCTGCCATTATTTATCTATGGACTGTAGCAGTACACCGAATTGTACTGTAGCAGGGATTATCGAGATGCTCTGGGGGTGTATTGTATACCTTCCAGCTTTCTTCATTTCTGAATTGAATTTTCTTTTCTCGATGTTGGTCTCCTTCATATCACCTCAAGGTTTAGACTTGTGAAGGAACAAGTATGCTGGGGATAATAGTCTTGAAACATATTGTACATAATCAAAAGGAAGAGGAAAGGACCTGCCCGTTTTGATATTTTGCTATAGGTGGCCAGTTTTGTTTCTCATAGGGAAATTTGACCCACCTGTCATGTTGGCTCCTAAGGAACTGGTGTTGTAAGCGGCTCATCAAGAGTTGAACTTCATGTAGCCTTGTTGGGAATATGGAAAGGAAGAAAGCCACAGGACTGCCCATTCAGTCTTGGGAAGATCTGGATAATTCTACACAAGCAAAAATGACTTGAAATTTATGTATATACACTTCTCTCTACCAATCCATCTTCAGCTGACTGAATGTTGTCTAATAGCCCTTCTCCAAAGCAAGGGTGGAATGTTCTGGTTTCAACGCAGATTTTCTACTCATTTCATTTTTGGAATCGGCTTGTAGATTCCAAGTCCTTTTTGTATATAACCTTTATTCTTTTGCTTTTTTAAAAATAATTTTGTTTCATATTTAAAGCCCTGTATTAGTCAATGATTCATGTTCAGCATTATTTGAACCATTTGGCACTATAGAAAGATAAATACTTATTTGTTTTAAATAAAACTGATGTAGGAAAGTCTTCATGCTGTGTGTTAAGTAGTCATACATCACTTCAGTCTGGGATCTGTCTCAATAGAGGCCCAGTTAGAATACTGTTGGCCTTTTGTGTAAGTGATCCAATTTCACAGATACTATTTGTCTTTAGAAACCTTTTATTACAAGGACATATTGCCCAACTTCTCCACAAGTATGCTCAGTTTTTGTTGCACATACTTTAGGTAAGAATAAATATTACATGTGAGGATTTTTTCCTGACGTTGATACTTAGCCATTATCATTGTAACTCAAGTAATGTTATTAATTTTTTTAAAGTAGAGAGGGTTTAGAAGTGATTTTAGATGGTTCCAACAATTTAGAATTTTCAGGCATGAAGGCCTATAAAATTTTTAGTTCAGGGAAGTCCAGTTTTTTTGTTATGGGAATACATATAAATTTGTTAATTTACCAAAGAATATAGATTTTTGCAAATAGTCTAAAAGTAGTCCCCAACAAGTTGAATCAACTTTTCACAGAAAGCAAAACATTGTATATTCAGTTTCGAGTGATGATGGTTTTCAGTTTTAATAGGAAAATGGCCTAAATGTTGTAGAACTTGGCCATAGCCAGAACTTTCAAGATAATCTGCAGCTCATGTATTTGTCTTAATAAATGATCTCTTAAAGTTCTGGCTTTAACCTCATATTCCAGTGGATCTTCTCTCATATGGCCAGAACATGGTTTATTTTCATCTCAGTCAATCTTTGGTGGATGTTTAATAATTACAATTTCAGAAATAAAGCTTATTCTCTACATTGATCAAAATTCTATATGATCCTTTTCTAAAATTGTGGCTGCCTTTGGCCAGAATATTTCTGCAATTCTCTAAAATATTTGCTTTGAATTTGTCAGGGACCAGTGGGAACTGTGTGGTCTCTGGTTGCTATGTGACACCACTTTAAAGTAGCTAACAGATATTGAGTACTTATTATGTACTTCTTCTCTAATTCACATACCCATTTTGACACTAAATCCTACACTGCATTGGAAGATTACTACTTTTTATCTCCACTGTAGTGTCAAAATCAGTGTGTTCAAATATAACAGTAAGAAAGTATATTTTTGTGTGCAGTTGGGTTTGATTCATTGAAACTTTCAAGAACTTTTTTTTCTTTGAAAGCTGCTCAATAAATCTTTGAAGTTTCCACAACCTACACATGTGACTGCATTAATAATTTATTCTCCAAACATTTATTTGAATTTGTAAAATGAGGGTAGAGGCATCAACACAAAATAGTTCCATTTTTTTAACACTGTTCAATAAAATGGACAGTATAAGCAGTGGCCTTAAATAAGAACAGCAATTAAGAATTTACATTTTATACTTTAAAAAATAGTAGTCACAAAATTTACGGATTGGGCCTATCAGTAAAGTTCGGTTGGATCTAACTGGGAAGGTGTGGCAGAGTGAGTCAGTGGTGATGAGCAGTGGGTTAAAACTTGCTAATGCCAGAGAGGAGTAAAGCCAACAGCGTATTGTGTTAAGAGGAAGGGTAAACATCCAATATTCAGACTGAAGAACGCAGAGAAGGAAAAATGCTCAAGTTAAAGGACTACTGTGGGACTGACCTGGTGGTTCAGTGGTTAAGACTCCACGCTTCCACTGCAGGGGGCACGGGTTCCATCCCTGGTCAGGGAAACTAAGATCCCACGTGCCACGTGGTGAGGCCAAAAAAAAAAAAAAAAAGACTACTGTTTGTTGAATAGACAAATGACTGAAATAGGACATTGGATTCAACAAGAACACTCAAGAGGAGAAATTTCAAGGGGAAGGAGAAGCTAAATAGAAGGAACCCTTCCCTAGTAGGTATATTTGATTACTAGGTCACTTACTTGGGTTGAGAGGTCAAGGAAGGTAGTCAAGTTTAGAAAAGCTGTGAAGAAATGTGAAAGAAATACATTGGCATAACTGCCACAATGTATTTTGGATTGCCTTCCCTTGAAGATGCTCAAGTTAGAGCATGAATTTTAGGGACTTCCTAGGGAGCACAGTGGTTAAGAATGCACCTGCCGATGCAGGGGACGTGGGTTCGATCCCTGCCCCAGGGAGATTCCACGTGCCGCGGAGCAACTAAGCCCACGTGTCACAACTACTGAGCCCACGTGCCACAACTATTGAAGCCCGCACTCCTAGAGCCCATGCTCTGCAAAAAGAGAAGCCCACAGCAATAAGGAGCCCATGCACCACAATGAAGAGTAGCCCCTACTTGCCACAACTAGAGAAAGCCCGTGTGCAGCAATGAAGACCCAATGCAGCCAAGAAAGAGAAAGAGAAAGAAAACATCGTGAATTCTAACCATCATTAAACACTGCTATCCACTAGGGATAAGTACAAGGCAAACCCCTGCCTCTGAAATACATTAAAGAAAAAAGTAACAGGAGTGAAATGGGTACAAGTATCAAATGGATGATGCTATCTATACAGGGGATGAGTGAGAAATCAATGAGTTCAAGACTGGTCAGGGAAGGTTTCCTTGAGGTGTTAGATGGAGTTTTGTGTAGCTTAGCAAAGTAGATTTGACCTGCAAACAAAGCCAAATTGAGCAGGTAAGGTTTGTTTTTAGTGACCATCCCATTGGTACTCTCAGAGTCTCCGTCTTGTCTCATTCTTGCTCAGTTTGCTGTCAGCTGTTCTTGGCTAAGGAATAAACTGATCTTTTAAAAAGAAAGAAGGATCTATTTTAAATGTGAATCTGAGTCACTCTGCTTCATAAAATCCTCCCATGCTTTCCCCTTCTCTCCAAAATTAAAGTCCCTTAGCATAGCATGTAAGGTCCTGTTATACCAGCCTCTTCCATCACTCACCCTTCATGCTCTACACTAGCAAAACTACACTAGCAAAACTTTAAGCTGAGAAGAAGAATGTTCTTCAATACTCAGAAGGCCTGAAGGTGACTCTTCTCAGGATATGTCTCTTTGGACCAGTGATTCTCAGGGTATATCTCTGTGGACCAGTGATTTGCAGATACCTTGGGAATGTCATGAAATCTCAAATTTTACAAGAACATTATGATCAGTTGAAACAGAAAAGGGGGGGGAACAAATGTCATAGTACTTTCCACTACCTAATAAGTTCACTGAATTGGTGATATGTGCATTCACAAGTTTCAAAATTCAAAATATATATAAAGGTATATAGTAAAAATCATCCCTCCTACTCCTGCCCCAGCTACCCAGTTCTCCTCCAAAACCAATGTTCTCAGTATCTCAGGTATTCTAGAGAGATTTTAGGCACATATAAGCAAATATACTTCTATATAATATATATATATATGTATAAAACATGATATCCTGCACTTTGCTTTTTATCATATTTATTATGAAGAGTTTTAAATTATGAATTACAAATCCATGACAAATCTGGTTTCACCTATACCCATACCAGCTATCCATCCCCTATTCTGGTCCCAGGATTGGGGCCAGGGTGCATCAAGGAAGTGCTCACTCTCAGGTTTGTACTTGCACATGCAAGTGTGACTCCTTAAATTTTACTCCTTAGGCTTGCCCCATCTGAGATCCAGCTCTGCTGGCTCCACTGAATTATTCTAAGGTGAATCTCAGATATATCTTACTTTTTCTCTTACTGTATACTATATATCTTTTCATATCAGGACACAAAGAACTTCAATGTTTATTACAGTTGCATAGTATTACACTATATGAACATGCAGTAATTGAGCTAGTTCCTATTAGACATTTAGGTTGTTTCCCATCTCGGCATTTTAAACAATGCTGCAGTGATTATTATTTCACACATGTAATTTTACCTGTATGATTAAATATCTAGAAATGGAGCTTAATAATTTACATTACCACCACTTTTTGATCTTTGCCAATCTAGTGAGGGAAAATGATTTCTCAGTGTAGTTTGGTTTGCATTTCTTTTGTAATGAGTGAAGTTGGACCTCTTTTCTTATGTTTGAAGATTATTTGCATTTCCTTTGCTGTAAAACTGATTGTTCATATCCATTGCCAACTTTTATTATGGATCTTTGTGTCAGATTAGAAATGGCTGCAAATTCTTTAACACACCTCCCATAATGAAGTGGGCTCTATTTTTTCAAGCCCTTTAATCTGGCTTGGGGTATGAACATTATACTAGTTCCAGGCCTGGCCTTTAAGAGTACTGTTAGCTTCAGCCTTGGCTTCTTAGAGCTCTGGGCCCCCATATAATAAAGCATACTCCTCTGCCAGAGAGACCATGTGGTAAGGCCTGGAGGCTACAGAGACATGGAGACGGACTCAGGTGGGGCCAGCCTTCCAAATATACATGCCTTAGATACATCTTCTGAAGCCGAAAAATCACGCAGCTGAGCGCTGCCCAAACTCCTGACCCACAAAGGTCACAATTTAAAAAAAAGAAAAGAAAAAAAGGTTGCTTCTGTTTTAAGCCATTAACTTTTGGAATATTTCTTACACAGCATTTTTTTTTTTTTTTGAGCTCTATATATTAGTAACCCTTGTTTGATGTGGTGCAAACATACTTTTCCCAGATCTTCTCATTTTGCTTATTATAGTGGCTTTTTAGTCATGCAAAACTTTATAATTTTTATATAATTAAATGTGTTACTTTTAAAAACCAGCTAGCGCATACAATTGAATAAAAGACAGTTTTTCAGAATGAGAGAGATGAAATATCTGTGATCAAACTAGACGAACTAGAAAGAAGAAACTAAAAACTAAAGAAAACTAAAAACTTCTCAAACGCTCAAAGGAAAATTTGAACAAACAGAAAGCCATCATGTATTTAGATTTTAAAAACAATTCTAAGTTGTTCTAGATTTAATGTAATCACAGGAAAATACCAAAAGGATTTTTTTTAATTAGATAAGCTTATTCTAAAGTTTTAAAGAAAAACAAAAATAGCAAGGAATATTCTATGCACTTCTAGTCCTACCAAATAAGAAAACATTACAAAGCTACAATACTTAACAGTGATACTAGTCGATAGATACTAATATCAACTGAACAAAATATTAACTCTATACATAAAACACATACCTACACACACACATACACTTGGTATGTTATAAATGTGGCATTTAAAATTGAATGAGGAACAAAGGGTTATTTGTTTTGTAACAAATGATGGATAACTGAGTAGCCACCTAGAAATTTTACAGTTGTATCAGTTCTAGGATATACTGGGATATATTCTAGATGGATCAAAGATTTAAATGGAAAAGGGCAAAATCATTAAGAAAAAAAGTAAATCTCTTCTCATGAGTTGCATAATCAGTCAAATGATTGGTTATAGAGATCAATCCTTAAAAGTTTAGAAATCAGGACTTCAGAAACAGAAAAATGCAAAAATAAGTAGCTAAGCATCTCTGCATCTGAGCTAGGGTAGGTATACGGGTGTGTTTATTCACAATGTCTTCAAATTCAGCAAATCTCAACTTTATGCACATCATTACCCTCTATTGGGTTTGGAGGGTGGGGGAGTGGTGATTTAAAAGAAATAATTATTCCATGTGTTTTCTAGCTCTTTTAAAAAAATCACTTTCGTATCCTTTGATCTCACATTTTTATGAGGTCACCATTAATACCATCCTCATTAAACAGAATGCCTTGAAACTGAGCAGGACCCTGCGGGGCCTCCCAGGGGACAAGACCCCCTTGTATTCCCTGCCTCTTATTTATAGAAAAGCTTTAACTTTGTAGGCCTTCCCTAGTTTCTAAGAGTAAATGTGTAATCACAGAAGTGAGAAAATGCAGAAACAAAGGAAAACAGTCAAGCAAGACAAAAATGATAGTTTAGCCATAAAACAAAGTCAGGGCTATAGATAATATCCTGAGTCATATCCTTGAGTTGTTTGGCAGATAATAAAACCGCTGGCAGGTAGAAGAAGCTAACTGCATTGTGACCATGAACATGTAGCCTCCAGACCGGCTGGAGCCTGAGCATTGATAATGCTAACCCTGTGACCTCATGTGGTTACCTTACCACCCAGAGACCTGTGCATGAACTGATCATGTACCTGCAAGCCTCTCCCTTCCTTTGCCCTTAAAAATCCTTTCCTAAAGGCCATTGGGGAATTTGGGTCTTTTGAGTGTGAGCTGCCTGTTCTCCTCACTTGGCCTTGCAATAAACGCTGTACTTTCCTTCACCACAAACCAGTGTCAACAGCTTCGCTTTATGGCTCCTCTTCCCAGTGGACCCAAGTTTGGTTCGGTAACAACCTCAGTTAAACAAGCTATGATCCTGCCACTTTCCCCAAGTGGTGTCCCCTTAGATGAGTCCCTTCAACTCTGAAGGGAGGAAACTCTCAGTTTCCTCATCTATAAAATGGGTATTCTAATTAGATGAAATTTCTGCCAGCCCACAAGCCCATGACATAACCTAACAAATTCTAACTCCTCCCCTTCCAGCAGTGTTACCCATACGTTCAAACACTGAGATCTTAATGTGTATACGTATACACTACAACTTCATTGTAACTTTAACCCCAAGAGGAAGGAACATTTTGATCTCCATTCTGGTAACAACTAAGCCAAGACATGGCAAGGCTCTGTAACTTACCCTTGGTCATACAGGATAAGCGTGCCGGATTTGAGCCAGAAATCAGATTTCAGGATTTTCACACTACATACATACCCTGTCTCCACCTTATAATAACTCCTCACAGAGTTGAAGAGAATTGAATCGGTTACTGGAGCAAACCACTGCATCTGGCTTTTGAATTGGGATTGTCTGTGGCCGAAAGTGCCATCTGTAGGAGCCCTGACTTTGGGCTTCTTGCCACTGTGCCGTGTCCACCACAACGCTACTATCAAGCCTAAATTCCAGGGAAATAGGCCTTAGAAAAAGCACTAAACCAACCCATTTCACAGACAAAGGGACGCAATGGCACGACTTGGCTCTTAAAGCCGACTCAGAAAATGAAATCGCGATGACGAAGCTTTGTCCCACCGCCCCCCCGGCGGCCACCGCACAAGCGAAGCCGCTGGGCTCCTCCTTCAACCCCCCTCCAGGTGGCGCTGTAGGACCAACCCACGTTCCAAAATGCAGTCGCCGCAGTTTGGCCTCCCCTGGAGGCTGTAGAGCACCGAGATACGCGGACCCCTGTGACTAGAGAGGTATTTCCCAGGAGCCGCCCAGGTCGCCGCTCAAGCACTACGCACTTCCACTTCCGGCTCCTTATTCCGGAAGCCGCTTTTTTAGGTAGTGTGCGGGTGAGTGTGGTCTTTGTGAGCTTCGACCATGGCGTACCGGGGCCAGGGCCAGAAGGTGCAGAAGGTGATGGTGCAGCCCATCGTATCCTACTCGGGATGTGAGAACTAGAGGGTTCGGGCCGGGAAGTGGGGGGGCGAAGGAGCAGACGGGGCAGGCCAGAGGGAGCGGAGTGGGGCCCCTCATCCCATGAGCCCCTGGGGCGACCGGGCCTGGGAGAAAGCGCGGGGAGTTGAAGAACCAGTTATGGGTGGGAGGCGGGCTTGGGCCGACCCCTGCGGTAAGAAAGGCAGGAATGGCGGGGGTGAGCGGTTGGAAGACCACCTTAATTACGTACTGAGTAAGCGAAAGTTACCGGTCTCGAGCAGGAGGAAGATGTCGGCACCGAAGAAACTCCAGGAAAATGGGAGTGGGCGGGGATTCGTTTACAGTATTTGGGGACCCCCAAATGGGTGCCTAGCTGGGCATTTTTCGTTGTGTAGACAGCAGACCTCGCGTTCAGGAAAGTGAGATGGGGGTAGGATTAACCAGTTCGAGGAAGCAGGTTTATACTCTGCGTGTGTTTTTTCCTTAACCACTGCTGCAGAATCTCATCTTCAGGTACTTGCAAAATGTAAGTTGTTTATTGTTAACTGTTTCATAATTTTCAAGTTAAAAGTGAATGTATTTGGCTGTTTGTGTTATCCTGTTTGATCATTGGTCTAGAGTTCAAAGTAGATGAAACTGGAGATGAGGAGGGTATTTGAGGGGAAGGAGTGCCGGGAAAGCTCTAAGGGGATAAATTGGTATGTAGCCATGCCACCTCCAACCATGCAAAGAGTTATGTCATCGTTACTTTTTCAAGACCAAAATTGCTGATTTCAAAAAGTAATTATTGGCTGACGTGACAGTGGTATTCGGGTATTGGTGCTTTCGTTGTAGTGATTATGACCAGAATATTGGAACCTTTCCCCTTTCTCTCTAGGATGAGACATTGGAAGAAAAATTCAGTTAGCTTTAAACTAGGTCATATGGTGGTGTGTTTAGCACTTTGAGGGGTGGGGGACACACATACATAGAAAAGACCCTAAAGAAAGAAGACAGGAGAGAGAAGTTCAGAGGATTTAGTGGCAGCCTTCTTTCTTTTAGGGGGATTTTTAGCAACTCAAAATTTGACATGACAGGGCAGAGTAAATTGTCTCTGAAAGAAAATGTGGTTCCTGTTGTTCTGACGTTTTAGTGTGTGACAACACAGTTGAAAGATTGATTTCAAGCCATTGTAATTTTTAATCACAGGAATTGAGGGTCGCCCTCCTGGTTATTAGGTGTGAGACATGGAAAAGTGAGACCCTAGAGAGAGCTGTCTTGGAGCCGGATTTTGCTATAGCAGATAAGAAGGCTTTTTAAATGCTCTCCTGTCACAAATTTTCACTCTAAATGTATAGAGACTAGAAGCAGTGGAAATATGATTGAGTCCCTAGATCACAGGAAATTATTGTTAGTTGCAATATAGTGTTTATTAAGTGAGAATGTTTCTTGATAAATAACTGGTCTTGGCTTTTATTTGTTAAAGTGTTTTTAGGAGCCATATTTGTTTGACCGAAGTGGTTGAATTTTGTTTACTTATTTCTTAACATTTCTATTTTTAATGATTATTCCAGAGATCTCGGATTCAAGTGTGGCTTTATGAGCAAGTGAATATGCGGATAGAGGGCTGTATCATTGTGAGTACCCAAGATATTTTATTTCAGAGCAGTTTGTTCATAGAAAAAGATTTCGCAAAAGATGGGCAGCAGCGCAGTATACAAAAAGTCTAAGACCCAACCCACAGAAAGTTCTTCAGGACTCACTATCCTTGTCTCATTGTTCTACTTGCTAGGAATTAGGTAATTCATAAAAGAGAGGGAAAATTAATTTTTAAAAAATTATTTAAACAATAGTATTAGTCTTTAAAGGAGGGGTCAGAAGAAATAAAATGGGGTGGAGGAGATGAGGATTAATGGAGTATTATTTCTGGGTTAGGTGATACCTGAATAGAACTGGGTGGGGTTAGTTAAATAAGATGTCCAGGATGGCAGAATAACCTAAATAATGTTTTAAAGAAAGAAGATATGGATGGAAGTGTTATGCTAAGACTCTGGTATTTCTTTTACAGCGTAGATTCCGTCAGTAATCTCCCCTTCCCTGTTCACTAGTTGGAAAACAAGCATGGTGGTTTGTGGTGATAGTGTCTTGAGTTAATTCCTATATGTACACACACTGTATTGAGCAGGTTATAAAAGATAGGGGGAATGGCTCTTTGGCATAGTTAATAAAATCTTAAGTCCGAAAGGTTCCAGAAGTAATTTGAAGTACATCCCATCTTTCTTTGTTATTTAAAAAGAGTCTTAGGGAGTTCCCTGGTTGTCTAATGGTTAGGGTTCCAGGCTTTCACTGCCATAGCCCGAGTTCAATCCCTGGTTAGGGAGCTGAGATCCTGCAAGGCGTGCAGTGTGGCCCAAAAAAAAAAAAAAGAGGCTTAGGATGGGCAGGTGGTGTTTCAGCTAAAAGATCAATGGAGAGGTGAATTTCTGAAGTTGGCATTTCTATATGTTTTCATTTAGAATGGTTTATATGTGGTTTTATGTGACGATGACAGTCAATTGGCTTATTTTTCTAGGGTTTTGATGAGTATATGAACCTCGTATTAGATGATGCAGAAGAGATTCATTCTAAAACAAAGTCAAGAAAACAACTGGGTAAGAATATAGGTGGGCCTAAAGAATTGTAGAAATTTATATTCACTTGCATAATTGAATGAGTTGTAACTCATTTCCTGTTTAAATTTAGTTTGCCTTTGAGAAGTTATTATTTAGGGGCGAAGTATCCTCTTGAAAACATCCTTTGCCACTTATTCTTTACCGTATTCCATTTCTGTTTCTGTCTCTCCACACAGAGAGCTCTCACCAAAGTTACCAAAGACTAATGGTGTTAAATCTATGGTCCTCATTTTACGGAGCTCTAAACAGCATTTGGCTCAGTGGTACTATATATTCAGGTTTTGACTTTTCATTACTAGTTGTTCCTTTTTCAAACTTTTATATATTCATTCTTTAGGACCCAGCCATTAAATGTTTGAGTTGCTCAAGTCTTGGTTCTAGGTCCTCCTGTCATTCAGTATTATTTTCCTAGGCACTCAAAACTGCACATTCAATTACATTTGTATGTTGACTTCCAAATTTACATTTGTAGCCCTAGACCTCTCTGAGCCTATTTAACATTTCTACTTGGATGTCTCAAAGGCTCCTCAGAGTTAGCATATCAGAAGTCAAACTCAATTCCGAGCCTTCACACACGATTTAGAGCTATTTTAGTGTTCCCTGCCACACTGAATGGCACCAGTTCTATTCAGTTTACTAATAAATTTCTCTGCAACTATCTCATCCCCCTCCAGTTTGCTCTGCAGGCTCCAGTCATCTTTTTAAAACTTAATCTTAACTTGTCATCTCTTTGCTTGAAATCCTTCAGTGGCTTTCTGTTGCTCATAGATAAGAAAATCTTTAAAGTATCCTTCAAGGTCCTTCATGATCTGGCCTTATCTCCCTCTGCTCATTTTGTATCACTTTGCACTTCATTTTCTGAGCTTCATTCACACTTCTTTCAATTCTTGGAATCTGCACATTTGTCCCGTCGTAAATCTTTGTATATGCTGTCCCCTGTTTCTTTGGGACTCAGATTAAATATCACTTCCTGCCAGGGTTTGGTTTGGTTTTGCTTGGGGTGGAGATTGAGGGAGGGTGTGCCATGCTGATTTTGTAGTAAAACATTCATTACTGGGATTGTTAATGTCTCTGCCACTGGAACACATGCTCCATTAGTACATGAGTCCTGTCTTTTTTGCTCCTGATATGCTCAGTGCCTAACTCATTGCATTACACGTAGAAGAAATTGTAAAATATTTGAATAGTGAAGGCAGTTTCTTAACCCACGTTCTCTAGGATTCATGGCTTCATCAAGACCTACTGAATCATTTCTGTTGAAATTCCATAAACTTGAGGTTTATTTAGGCATTTTGTCTTTAATTGTTTAATGCCCCAGTTCATAGCTCACTAGTATTTTTATCAGTGGTGGGTTTCAGGTACCTCTTTTTTTCCAGTCCCTGAGGATTTTCTTGAGCCTGTGCTAGCTGTGTGGAAAGTAGATTCTGAGAAGTGTTATAACACTTTGTTTTGCTGCTTCCTGCTTAGGCTATTTTTGTGAAAGCCTGGATTTTTCAAATTTGAATATGTCTTTCCAGGAAGGCCAAGCTAACTATTGATACTATTTATAAATTATTTGCAAAGTATTGATTTCCCATGGTAATATTCACCCCGTAGAATAGATTAATATCACCTGTTGTAGAGGCCTGGGAAAGTGAAACAATTGCTTTTGGTGTTGATTAGCATTTCTCAAACTGTTTTACTGAACACCAGTGTTTCTGAGGGTATATATAGATATTTCTCAGGAAAAAAGTATTCTCTGCTCAAACAAGTTTAGAAAATGTTAGATAAAACTTAAGTTTGTGTATCACAGGATGAAATCTTATTGTATTAAGAGCTCTAAGAATGGAGTTATAGTAAATAATGCTACTTTTCCTAAAAACTCATTTCTCAACTTCTACAAATTCAGAGCATTAGGAAATGTTGGGATAGTTGACTTAGTCTACAAAAACTGTACTTTCCATAAAATAACATTTCTGTACCTTCATTAGGTTATCATTGGAAAAGTGCATGTGGTTTAATATGCACAGCCTTTCAATATATGAATATTGGAAAATGTCACATACCTTCACAAGAGAGAAAGCATTTTCAGAATCAGTCAAGAAGGATTTGAAATTCTGAGGCTAAAAGGTGGTTACAAGGTTGTCTGAGTGGCTCTTAATAGCTTTTTTTTTTCTTTTGTGTGTGTGTGTTGCAGGTCGGATCATGCTAAAAGGAGATAATATTACTCTGCTCCAAAGTGTCTCCAACTAGAAATGATCAATGAAGTGAGAAATTGTTGAGAAGGCAATACATTTTGTTTTTTAGGTGTTGTTTGAAGTGTAGCTGTAAAACATTTATTCATATTGTTTTGCTCACCCTTATGTTTTTACCAGATGACAATAAATGCTGTGGGATTGTTTTTATTAAAATATTTCATTGTTTCCTTCTATCCAGTTGTAGAGAGTTTTTACACAATGGCACCATTAGCTGTTAATATTTATATTTTAACGTTTTCTGAAGGATGGCACTTGCCCTGGGCATTTGCTTTTCACAGAACTTGGATCTGTAGATTCTTAAGGCAAAGAATAGAAATTCTACCTGACATGGAAATTTCTGATACTGGGTGGTGAAGAAGGGGAGTGTTCACAAAAGTAAAGATTATGGTGCCAATATATGTCTTTATCATCAGTTCTTATTCTGGATGCTGGGACACAAAGGTTTCTAACCACAGTATGTTGGGGACATGGTAATAGCTTAGTATTTGCTTAGCATTCTCTTAATTAGAGTTACTGTGAGGTCTTTGTGAATTCTTTTATCACTAAGATCAGAATGTGAGAAATATTTGGCTATAGGCAAAGAATGAAATTTCTTTGAAAAGGAGCTATGTTAAAAGTTAACCAGAAGGGGGCTTCCTAGGTGGCGCAGTGGTTAAGAATCTGCCGCCAATGCAGGGGATACCGGTTCAATCCCTGCCCCAGGATGCTGCAGAGTAACTAAGCCCATGCACCACAACTATTGAGCCCATGTGCCACAACTACTGAGCCCATGTGCCACAACTACTGAAGCCCACATGCCTAGAGCCTGTGCTCCACAGCAAGAGAAGCCATGGCAATGAGGAGCCTGTGCACCACAACAAAGAGTAGCCCCCATGTGCTTCAACTAGAGAAAGCCAGCATGCAGCAATGAAGACCCAACGCAGCCAATAAGTAAATAAATAAAAATAAATGTATATATATATAAAAAAAGGATGTGACCTTATGTTTCAAAATATAAAAAAACACAAAAAGTTAACCAGAAGGGAGGGCTTCCCTGGTGGCGCAGTGGTTAAGAATCCACCTGCCAGTGCAAGGGATACAGGTTCGAGCCCTGGTCCAGGAATATCCCACATGCCATGGAGCAACTAAGCCTGTGCACTACAACTACTGAGCCTGTGTTCTAGAGCCTGTGAGCCACGACTATTGAGGCCATGTGCCTAGAGCCCATGCTCCGCAACAAGAGAAGCCACAGCAGTGAGAAGCCCAGGCACCACAATGAAGAGTAGCCCCTGCTTTCTGCAACTAGAGAAAGCCGAGAAAGACTTCACGCAGCAACGAAGACCCAACACAGCCAATAAATAAAATAAATAAAAATTAATTAAGTTAACCAGAAGGGAGACTTCATGAGATTGGTAACCTACAAAAGACCCACAGACAACACTGGTAAGTTGTTAGGCAGAATAATAGTATGTTAGTTGGAGAAACACCTCTCATTCTTAGCTCCAAGGTTTTTGGTTCCTCCCTCAGTAATTGCTTATTTCCTAATTGAATTTTGTGGTCCATTCCCTCTTCCCCCAATATCTCAGGTTCCAGTTAGAATTCTGTTAAATGGTAATTGAGCATTTGCTATTAGTTGAGTATATACAGTGAAACAGACTGATAAACATAGCCTTAATACCTTAACATGTTAAGTGTTATTTAAGTTGCATCTTGACAGATGAATAAGGAAGGCCTACCTTAAATTCTGGTAATGGGCAGTATTATTAAGGGTAGGTGAGGAAGAACCAAAAAATTCAGTTTCTGCTTTTCCAAGTGCCTATGAGGATAATATAGAACTTTTCTTTAAATTGAATAAAAGAATCACTTTGTGAGAGGAATTTTGTAGGTGAGTGTAGAAATCAGTCCAGCTTAGCATTCTAGCTGTTCCACTCTATTTGAACTTGTGCCCTTTTGGTCATATTTTGAAATAAAGGGCTGCTTTAGCTCTTTTAACATATTTGAGTTTGAAATTCAGTTGAACCTGCTACAGCATGCAAAGAAAACATCAGGCAGCAGAGGGAGTTGCAGCCCTGAGAGTGCTTTGGCCTTTCTGGTGAAAAGCTTTTTTGAGAGCAGAGCAGAGACCTCCCTGTAGCTTTCTTGGCACCAAAATAGCTGGGAAGAAGGATAAAAGCTGGAGCAGTACAATCCCTAAGAAAACCTGCTGGTTGCTTTTTCCATTTCTCCATGCAGCCTTTCTGACCTGGCTGCCCTATGTAAGCAAAGCTGTGCCTGCTGTGGCTTATTGTGAATGGATCAAGACATGGAAGGGGCTATTTTTGACAGAGCAAGTGATGATAGTGGGAAATAAGGTACAGTGAACTCTTACAATTCAGCTCTGTGTTTAGAAATCTCTGCTTGCTTTCCTGCTGTACTGGAGCCTATGGTGTTTGCTTTTTGAGTTGTACTTTTCCACAATCTGTAGATCTTTTCTTCCAAGGAGAATTTGTGTTATAGGAGGCGTTGCTCTCTGCTTCATTAAGGTTATTAAAACCTGCTGCTGGGAAACTGCTCTTGTTGGCAGCCCTTGGTATGTGAGCAGTTATTTTTCTGGAATGGCTGTTGGTTTCTGAAGGGTCTTGCTAACTCTCTTGTAACATTCTTGAAGTGAGGGGTTGGAGGAGAATCAGGCTCTGAAAAAAGTAAGTGCTGATTCGGGCCTGGTGTTCTGTTAGTAGGAAGCAGGAAGAAAGAAGAATAAGAATAGTTTGAAAATGCTAGAATTTTGTATATGCAGGCACCAACTATTGTATCACTTGTCAATTTCAAAATTAGAGGGTGGATCTCTGTCTAATTTGGATTAAGGCATTATTGGCTAGAAAGTGTCATGGGCATTTCCTCGGGAAAAACTAATAGCACCATCTCATGTTAACTGGATGATACAGGATCTTTTCCCTAATTAATTATTCTTATTAGAGCTGATCATAACCACATACTCACGGTGTGCTTTTTTGAAGAGATGCTTGGTAAAACTTAAAGTGGCATGAGAACTTAAGTCTGTTACTATTTAATTTTTATTTAAAAGTTATATCCAGTGGAATTTTTAAAAATTGAATTAAGAAGTGTTAGCTTAGTACACATTTATGATCAAATGTAAACTATACAGAAAGATACAGAGCAGAAAACAAAAATCCATCCTTTCCCCATCAGTGTTCTGCATAAATAACCACTTAAAAGTTAGGTACTTTGTGAATTGTTTACAAATATGTACAGCTTGGTTTGATTCTCATTTTGGTATTTTTACTTTAAAATTTGTTTTAATTAAAAATTTTAATTTTGGTAAAATACACGTTTACTATCTTAGCCATTTTATTTATTTATTTAATTTTATATTTTTGGCTGTGCCGTGTGGCTTGTGGGATCTTAACTTCCCCAACCCGGGATCGAACCCGTGCCCCTTGAAATGGAAGTGTGAAGTCCTAACCACTGGACAACGAGGGAAGTTCCTGTCTTAACCATTTTAAAGTGTACAGCTCAGTAGTGTTAAGTATATTCACATTGTTACCCAACCAATCTTTAGAACTTTTAAATCTTGCAAAAAGCAAACTGTACCCATTAAACAACTTACCACGCACCCCACCCCCCTGCCAGCCCCTGGTGACCATCATTCTTTCTGTTTCTGAGTTTGATTACTCTAGATACCTCGTATAAGTAGAATCATACAGTATTTGTCCTGTTGTGACTGACTTATTTAACTTAGCATGTTGTCCTCAAGAATCCATGTCGTGGAATGTGTCAAGATTTCCTTCCTTTCTAAGGCTGAATAATGTTGCATGTATATATATACCACATTTTGTTGATACAGTGAACTGTCATTAGACATTTGGGTTGCTTCCCCTTTTCTGGTGAATAATGCTGCTGTGAATCTTCAAGACCCTACTTTCAGTTCTTTTGAGTATATGCTCAGAAGTTTTTTTGAGGAACCATCATAACTTTTCCTCAGCGGCTTCACTATTTTACTTTTTCATCAGCAATGCACAAACATTCCAATTTCTTCACATCCTTGGCAAAATAACTTTTTTTTTAAAGAGAAGTCTGTGACTTTATTGGCCAAGCAGGCTACTTGAAGGAGGTGAAGCCAGAGGAGTAGCCCTAATGTCGACCTGGCTGTGTAGGTGATTGAGAACTCAGGCTAGATTCCTCCTGATTGAAAGTATTGCCCTTGTAGATGCTGCCCACCCTCTCAGGCAGGATGAACATGTCCTGCAGGTGTGTCTTTACCACTTCACGCTTCTCTTTGGGCAGTGCCTCCTTCTTGGCCTTGCATAGGTGCTTTAGCAGGGAGTGCTGCTTCCATGGCAGTCCTGGTGCAGCAGTTGTTGGGTGCTGTACAGCTGTACCAGCTGCACGCCCTACAAGGTCCACGCTCTTGTAGGTAAAATCCAAAGGTCTGCTCCACTTCTGCCATCTTGTCGATTCTTCAGAAAAGCAAAACTTTTGTTTTTGATAGCAGTCATCCTAATGGTTGTGAGGTCATGGTTTTGATTTGCATTTCCATAATGATTAGTGATGTTGAGCATCTTTTCATATGTTTATTGGTCATTAGTTTGTCTTCTTTGGAGAAATGTCTATTTATCCTCTGCCCATTTTTAAACAGGTTATGTTTTGGTTGTTAATTGAAAGGAGTTCTTTACATATTCTGGCTATTGACCCCTTAAATAAATGATTTGCAAATATTTTCTACCATTCTGTGGGTTGCCTTTTCACTCTGTTGATTGTCGTTTGATACACAGAAGTTTTCAATTTTGATGCAATCCAATTTATGTTTTTGCTTTTGTAGCTTTTTTCTTTCTTCGGCCTTGCCACGCAGCTTGTGGGATCTTAGTTCCCTGACCAAGGATTGAACCTGAGCCCTTGGCAGTGAAAGTGCAGAGTCCTAACCACATGGACTGCCAGGGAATTCCCTATTGCCTTTTTAGTGTCATAGGTATTTTTATTTGTGTACACATACTCTTTGCAGCTTTGCTGTTATTAACAAAACTTGCACATAGTTCCACGTTAAACAGCTGTGATGTATTCCATTATATGAGTCTCTCAATTTAAGTAATCACACCCTATTGACGGATATGTTAGGCTGTATCTCATTTTTTTTTGCTGTTAAAAAGAATTTTGTAATGAACATCTTTATGCCTGCTTTTGTCCACTTAACATTTTCTGAGATGAATTCTTAGAAGTGGAATTGCTAGATCAAAGATATTCACATTAAAAAAATTCTATAGGTATTTCTAAATTGCCTTCCAAAGTACATATGAGAAAAGTGTATATTCATCAAGAGACTGTTGGGCTTTTGAAAGTGGCTGTACCATTTTGCATTCCTCATACCAGACAACCATCAGGCAGCAGCTTTAATGAAACTCACAGGCTTATTGTGAGGATACTATGAAATAATAATTGTGAACATCCTAAGGATGCCAGAGTAGAAAAATGGGAAAAAATTCGGTCTTTGATGACTTTTGAACCACTGAATTAATCAACTCTGGAACTTCCCTACCACCTAACTTGTTAGGTGAGAATAGAAAATTCCTGATTGGGTTTTCCGTTACTTAGTATTGTAACCAAGAACGATGTCAGAATGGGGATCACTTGTCTTCAGTACCTCTTAAGCTTGGGAGGGGATTAGTTGTTTAGTGAAAATTTGTGAAATGCCATAGTTGAGAAAGTTGGCAATTGAAGTGATAATCTTGGACTGTATGAGGGAATACAAATGAAGTGATGTGACTGATTTTATTCAATAAAACAGTAAACTTCCTTAGTTAAGAAAATAAATCTTGAGAAAGATGATCTTGGATCATCATTCTATGTCCATAGAAATTGCTGTCTCTGGAGTATTAACAGATTCGCCTCATCCCCAGGGCCATCTGAGTTTGAGATGTTTTGCTGGGCTGGGAAATTGCAGAAGGAAACTAGGGAGAATAAACAAATGAGTGCCTCCTTTTGATGGACTGTGTTACTAAACCAGAGATGCTAGGAGCAGAGTAGGAAAGGGAGGATTTTCCCCAGAAGATCATCTTTCGTTAGATCCTATACTTGATACGGTACTCAGTTTAGGAAGTTGTTTCTTATTTTTCGCCAGCATCAGCTTTTATTGGATGTTGTATGTTAGACATAGTGAAGAATATAAAATTTAGTCCTTGTCTTTGGGGAATTGGGAAAGCAGTGAGGTACAAAGGGAAAGATGACCTTGGGAGTCCACATACCTACCTTTCAACCTCAGCTTCGCAGGGTTGGTGGAGTAATTTCATGAGGTAATACATATAAAAGTACTTACCAGGCCTCGGGAATGCTCAAGAAGTTTTCTTTGTCTAGTTACAAATGAGGATAGATTTGTTGTTCGAAAGGTTTATTTAGGAATGTGTGGGGAAAAGGTAAATTTGTTCCACATAGATCAAGACAGATCACAACTTTGGGAATCTGTTTTGTTTTCCTTAGTCCAGTTTATTGAAGCATAATATACAGGTACTGAAAGTCACACTTCATACATGTGCACGTTGATGACATTTGACAAATGTATGTAGTCCACTGCCTCAGTCAAAACATAATACTGATATTTCCATGATCCAGAATGTTGCCTCAGGCCTCTTCACAGTCAATTCACTTCACTCACCCTAGCTCCTGGCAACTACTGATCTGATTTCTGACTTTATAGTTTTGTCTTTTCCAGAGTGTCATATAAATGGAATCATACAGTGTATAGCCTTTTGTGCCTGGCTTCCTTCATATACTATTCTGAGATTCATAATGTTTCATGTGTCAGTGGTTTTTCCCTTTTTATTGCTAAGTATTCCATTGTATGCATGTACCACAATTTGTTTATCCATTAACTAGTTAATGGACATTTGGGTTGTTTCCAGTTTTTGGCAGTTATGCATCAACTACTGTAAAATAGCAGGCCTTTTTGCAGACCTATTTTTGACTTTCTTGGGTAAATACCTAAGAGTGGTATGACAAAGTCAAATAAGTGTATGTTCAACAAGAGACTGTCCATTTTGTGTTCCCATTAGCAATGTATGAGAGTTCCAGTTGCTCTGAATTCTCACCAGCAATTGGTATTGTCAGATTTTATTTTCTCCATTCTAATAGGTGTATAATGGTATCTCATTGTTTTAATTAGCATTTTCCTAATATTGAACAATTTTGAGTTCTACAGTCATTCCTTGGTATCCTCAGGGAATTGGTTCCCAGATGGCTGCCCCCTGCCGCTCCCCCCAACTGGATACCAAAATCTGCAGATGCTTAAGTCCCTCATCTAAAATGGTGTAATATTTACATATAACCTATGCACACCTTCCCCATATACTTTGTCATCTCCACATTACTTATAATACCTAATACAATGTAAATCATTGTAAATACAATGTAAATACTATGTTAAATAGTTTCTGGTGTGGGGGCAAATTCAAGTTTGCATTTGGGAACTTTCTGTAGTTTTATTTTTCTGAAAATTTTTGTTCTGCAGATGTGGAACCCTCAGATGCAGAGGAGAGCCGACTATGTTTTCATGTGCTTATTTGGCATGTGTATCTCCTTTTGATGAATTGTCTCTTCAAAGCTTTTGCCATTTTAAAAATTGGGCAGTCCATTTTCCTCTTTTAGTGTTGGGAGAGTTCTTTATATATTCTGCACAAAAAAATTCCTCATCAGAGAGATGTTTTACAAATATTTCTTCCAAGCCTGCGGCCATCTTTTCATTTCTCTACAGTGTCTTAAAGAACACAACTTTTTCATTTTTTCAATTTTCAAGGTTTTAATTTATCAAAAAAAATTTTCTTTATGGTTTATGCTTTCTGTGTCCTAAGGATTCTTTGCCAAGCCAAAGGTGAAAATATTTTTCTGATGCTTTCTTCTAGAAATCTTAGGTTTTATCTTTAGATCTATGATGCATTTTGTGTTAATTTTATGATACAACGTGAGATATACATTGAGGTTCATTTTTTTGGTAGATGGATGACCAATATTCCAGGACCATTTATCAAAAGACTGTCATTTTCCACTGATTTACTTTAGTGCCTTTGTTGAAAACCAGTTGACTGTATGTGTATGTCACTTTTTCTGGGCTCTTTTGTTCCATTGCTCTGTAGCTCTGTTTTTTTTGGGGGGGGGTTGCTGTGTTGGGTCTTTGTTGCTGTGCACGGGCTTTCGCTAGATGTGGCAAGCAGGGGCTACTCTTCGTTGCAGTGTGCAGGTTTCTCATTGAGGTGGCTTCTCTTGTTGCAGAACACGGGCTCTAGGTGCATGAGCTTCAGTAGTTGTGGCACACAGGTGCAGTAATTATGGCTTGCCAGATCTAGAGCACGGGCTCAGTAGTTGTGGTGCACGGGCTTAGTTGCTGCACGGCACATGGCATCTTCCCAGACCAGGGATCAAACCCATGACTCCTACATTGGCAGGCAGATTCTTAAAGCACTGCACCACCAGGGAAGTCCCTGTAGGTCTGTATTTTAACCAATACCACACTGATTTCACTACTATTGCTTTATAATAAGCTCTGAAATCAAGCAGTGGGAATCATCCAGCTTTGTTCTTTTAAAGTAGTTTGTTCCAGGGCCTTAGCTTTTCCATATAGATTTCAGAATCAGCTTGTGAATTCTTACAAAATTCTGCTGGGGTTTTGGTTGAGGTTACTTCATGCTATAAATAATTTTGGGAAGTATTGACATCTTAATATCATCTTCCATTGATAAACATGGTATCTCTCTCCATTTATTTAGGTTTTTTTATTTCTCCCATCAGTGTTCTGCAGTTTTCAGCATAAAATTCTTACACAAATTTTGTTAGATTTATTCTTTCCTAAATGTTTCATGTTTTTTTATGCTATTATAAACAGTACTGTTTTTCTGGTTTGATTTCCAATTGTTTTATATCGAGAATATAGAAGTATAACTGAGTTTTATAAATTGACCTTGTATCATGTGACCTTGCTAAACTCAATTATTTAAGACTAGTAGCTTTTTTGTGGATTGCTTGGAATTTTCTATGTAGATGATCATTTTGCCTGCAAATAAAAATGCAAGAAATAAAAATTCATAGAAAAAGTTCTATTCCTTCCTTTCCAGACTAAGCCTTTTATTTCTTTTTCTTGCCTTTTTTCAATGGCTAGGGCCATTCTAATATGAGTGGTAGGAGTAGACATCTTTGTGTTGTTCCTGATCTTAGGGAGAAAGCATACCATTAGTGAAAAAACATACTATCAAGTATGATACAGTTGTAGGTTTTTGATACATGTCCCTTTAGTTGGTTAAGGTCCCTCCAAATCTCATTTTTTAAGAACTTTTATTGAGTTGTAATTGACATACAATAAACTGTATATATTTAAAGTGTACAGTTTGATTTTTTTTATTAGTAATGTATATATGGCAATCCCAATCTCCCGATTCATCCCATGTCAACCACCATCCCAACCCCCCCCCTACTTTTCCCACTTGGTGTCCATATGTTTGTTCTGTATATCTGTGTCTCTATTTCTGCCTTGCAAACCAGTTGATCTGTACCATTTTTCTATATTCCACATATATGTATTAATATACGATATTTGTTTTTCTCTTTCTGACTCACTTCACTCTGTATGACAGTCTCTAGGTCCATCCATGTCTCTACAAGTGTCCCAGTTTTGCTCCTTTTTATGGCTGAGTAATATTCCATTGTATATATATACCACATCTTCATAACCATTCATCTGTTGATGGGCATTTATTTATTTATTATTTATATATTTATTTGCTGCATTGGGTCTTTGTTGCCGCACACGGGCTTTTTCTAGTTGTGGAGAGTGGGGGCTGCTCTTTGTTGCAGTGCATGGGCTTCTCATTGCAATGGCTTCTCTTGTTGCAGGGCACGGGCTTTGGGCGTGGCTTTCAGTAGTTGTGGCACATAAGCTCAGTGGTTGTGACTCACAGGCTCTAGAGCACAGGCTCAATAGTTGCTCCTCAGCATGTGGGATCTTCCCGGACCAGGGCTTGAACCCGTGTCCCCTGCACTGGCAGGCGGATTCTTAACCACTGCACCACCAGGGAAGTCCCATGATGGACATTTAGGTTGCTTCCATGACCTGGCTATTGTAAATAGTGCTGCAGTGAACATTGGAGTGCCTGTGTCTTTTTGAATTATGGTTTTCTCTGGGTATGTGCCCAGTAGTGGGGTTACTGGGTCATATGGTAACTCTATTTTTAGCTTTGCAAGGAACCTACATACTGTTCTCCATAGTGGTTGTATCAATTTACATTCCCATCAACAGTGCAAGAGCATTCCCTTTTCTCCACACCCTCTCCAGCATTTTCTGTTTGTAGATTTTCTGATGATGTCCATTCTAACCAGTGTGAGGTAATACCTCATTGTAGTTTTGATTTGCATTTCTCTAATAATTAGTGATGTTGAACATCTTTTCATGTGCCTCTTGGCTGTCTGTATGTCTTCTTTGGAGAAATGCCTTTTTAGGTCTTCTGGCCATTTTTTGATTGGGTTGTTTGTTTTTTTGATATTGAGCTGGATGAACTGTTTATATATTTTGGAGATTAATCCTTTGTCTGTTGATCTGTTTGCAAATATTTTCTCCCATTCTGAGGGTTGTCTTTTTGTCTTGCTTATAGTTTCCTTTGCTTTGCAAAAGCGTTTGTTTCATTAGGTCCTACATATTTATTTTTGCTTTTATTTCCATTACTCTAGGAGGTGGGTCAAAAAAGATCTTGCTGTGATTTATGTCAAAGAGTGTTCTTCCTATGTTTTCCTCGAAGACTCTTATAGTGTCTGGCCTTACATTTAGGTCTTGAATCCCTTTTGAGTTTATTTTTGTGTATGGTGTTAGGGAGTGTTCTAATTTCATTGTTTTACATGTAGCTGTTTAGTTTTCCCAGCACCATTTATTGAAGAGGCTGCCTTTTCTCCACTGTATATCCTTGCCTCCTTTGTTGTAGATTAGTTGACCATAGTTTATCTCTGGGCTTTCTATCCTGTTCCATTGATCTATATTTCTGTTTTTGTCCCAGTACCATATTGTCTTGATTACTATAGCTTTGTAGTATAGTCTGAAGTCAGGGAGTCTGATTCCTCCAGCTCCGTTTTTTTCCATCAACATTGCTTTGGCTATTTGGGGTCTTTTGTGTCTCCATACAAATTTTAGGACTTTTTGTTCTAGTTCTGTGAAAAATGCCATTGGCAATTTGATAGGGATTGCATTGAATCTGTAGATTGCTTTGGGTAGTTTAGTCATTTTCACAATGTTGATTCTTCCAATCCAAGAACATGGTATATCTTTCCATCTGTTTGTGTCGTCTTTGATTTCTTTCATGAGTGTCTTACAGTTTTCTGAGTACAGGTCTTTTACCTCCTTAGTTAGGTTTATTCCTAGGTATTTTATTCTTTTTGTTGCAATGCTGAATGGGATTGTTTCCTTAATTTCTCTTTCTGATCTTTCATTGTTGGTGTATAGGAATGCAATAGATGTCTGTGTGTTAATTTTGTATCCTGCAGCTTTACCAAATTCATTGATTAGTTCAAGTAGTTTTCTGGGAGCATCTTTAGGATTTTCTATGTATAGTATCATGTCATCTGCAAACAGTGACAGTTTTACTTCTTCTTTTCTAATTTGGATTCCTTTTATTTCTTTTTCTTCTCTGATTGCTGTAGCTAGGACTTCCAAAACTATGTTGAATAGTAGTGTGTGAGAGTGGACATCCTTGTCTTGTTCCTGATCTTAGAGGGAATGCTTTCAGTTTTTCACCATTGAGAAGGATGTTTGCTGTGGGTTTGTCATATGAGGCCTTTATTGTGTTGAGGTAAGTTCCCTCTATGACCACTTTCTGGAGAGTTTTTATCATAAATGGGTGTTGAATTTTGTCAAAAGCCTTTTCTGCATCTATTGAGATGACCATATTTTTATTCTTCAGTTTGTTAATGTGATGTATCACATTGATTAATTTGCGTATATTGAAGAATCCTTGCATTCCAGGGATAAACCTCACTTGATCATGGTGTATGATCCTTTTAATGTGTTGTTGGATTCTGTTGGCTAGTGTTTTGTTGAGGATTTTTGCATCTAAATTCATCAGTGATATTGGTCTGTAGTTTTCTTTTTTATGTAGTTTCTTTGTCTGGTTTTGGTATCAGGGTGATAGTGGCCTCATAGAATGAGTTTGGGAGTGTTCCTTCCTCTTCAGTTTTTTGGAAGATCTTGAGAAGGATGGGTGTTAGCTGTCTCTAAATGTTTGATAGTATTCACCTGAAGCCATCTCGTCCTGGACTTTTGTTTGTTGGGAGATTTTTAATCACAGTCTCAATTTCTGTACTTGTGATTGGTCTGTTCATATTTTCTATTTCTTCCTGATTCACTCTTGGAAGGTTATACCTTTCTGCGAATTTGTCCATTTCTTCCCGGTTGTCCATTTTATTGGCATATAGTTGCTTGTAGTAGTCTCTTATGATGCTTTTTATTTCTGCAGTGTCTGTTGTAACTTCTGTTTCATTTCTAATTTTATTAATTTGAGTCCACTCCCTCTTTTTCTTGATGAGTCTGGCTAAAGGAATATCAATTTTGTTTATCTTCTCAAAGAAACAGCTTTTAGTTTTATTGATCTTTGCTATTGTTTTCTTTGTTTCTATTTCATTTATTTCTGCTCTGATCTTTATGATTTCTCTCTGTCTACTAACTTTGGGTTTTGTTTGTTCTTCTTTCTCTAGTTTCTTTAGGTGTAAGGTTAGATTGTTTATTTGGGATTTTTCTTGTTTCTTGAGGTAGGATTGTATTGCTATAAACTTCCCTCTTAGAACTGCTTTTGCAGCATCCCATAGGTTTTGGATTGTTGTTTTTTCGTTGTCATTTGTCTCTAGATATTTTTTGATTTCCTCTTTGATTTCTTTTTTTTAATTAATTAATTTTATTGGCTGTGTTGGGTCTTTTTTGCTGTGCACAGGCTTTCTTTCAGTTGTGGTGAGTTGGGGCTACTCTTCGTTGTGGTGCGCGGGCGCCTCATTGCCTTGGCTTCTCTTGTTGCGGAGCATGGGCTCTAAGCGCATGGACTTCAGTAGTTGTAGCGCATACGCTCAGTAGTTGTGGCTCATGGGCTCTAAAGCACAGGCTCAATAGTTGTGGCACACGGGCTTAGTTGCTCTGCAGCATGTGGGATCTTCCTGGAGCAGGGATTGAACCTGTGTCCCCTGCATTGGCAGGCAGATTCTCAACCACTGTGCCACCTAGGAAGCCCCTTCTTTGATTTCTTCAGTGATATCTTTGTTATTTAGTAGTGTGTTGTTTAGCCTCCGTGTGTTTTTTTTTTTTACAGTTTTTTTTCCTGTAATTGATTTCTAGTCTCATATTCTTGTGGTCGGAAAAGATGCTTGATACGATTGTTAAATTTACCAAGACTTGATTTGTGACCCAAGATGTGATCCAGCCTGGAGAATGTTCCATGTGCACTTGAGAAGAAAGTGTAATTTGCTGTTTTTGGATGGAATGTCCTATAAATATTGATTAGATCTAGCTGGTCTATTGTGTCATTTAAAGCTTGTGTTTCCTTATTAATTTTCTGTCTGGATGATCTTTCCACTGGTGTAAGTGGGGTGTTAAAGTCCCCCACTATTATTGTGTTACTGTTGATTTCCTCTTTTATAGTTGTTAGCATTTGCCTTATGTATTGAGGTGCTTCTATATTGGATGCATATATATTTATAATTGTAGTATCCTCTTCTTGGATCGATCCCTTGATCATTATGTAGTGTCCTTTCTTGTCTCTTGCAACATTTTTTTAAATTTTATAGTCTATTTTATCTGATATAAGTATCACTACTCCAGCTTTCTTTTTAATTCCATTTGCATGGAATATCTTTTTCCATCCCCTCGCTTTCAGTCTGTATGTGTCCCTAGGTCTGAAGTGGGTCTCTTGTAGACAGCATATATATGGGTCTTGTTTTTGTATCCATTCAGCCAGTCTTTTGGTTGGAGTGTTTAGTCCATTTACATTCAAGGTAATTATTGATATGTATGTTCCTGTTACCATTTTCTTAAGTGTTTTGGGTTTGTTTTTGTAGGTCCTTCTCCTATGTTTCCCTCTTAGAGAAATTTGTTTAGCATTTGTTGTAGGACTAGTTTGGTGGTGCTGAATTCTCTTAGCTTTTGCTTCTCTGTAAAGCTTTTGATTTCTCTGTCAAATCTGAATGATTTTTGGTTGTAGTATTCTTGACTGTAGGTTCTTCCCTTTCATTGCTTTAAATATATCATGCCACTCCCTTCTGGCTTACAGAGTTTCTGCTGAGAAATCAGCTGTTAACCTTATGAGAGTTCCCTTGTATGTTATTTGTCATTTTTCCCTTGTTGCTTCTAATAATTTTTCTTTGTCTTTGATTTTTGTCAGTTTGACTACTATGTGCTTTAGCATGTTTCTCCTTGGGTTTATCCTGCCTGGGACTCTCTGCACTTCCTGGACTTGGGTGGCTATTTCCTTTCCCATGTTAGGGAAGTTTTTGACTATAATTTCTTCCAATATTTTTTTGGGTCCTTTCTCTCTCTCTTTTCCTTCTGGGACCCCTATAATGTAAATGTTGGTGCGTTTAACATTGTCCCAGAGGTCTCTTAGGCTGTCTTCAGTTCTTTTCTTTCTTTTTTCTTTATTCTTTTCTGCATCAGTGATTTTCACCATTCTGCCTTCCAGGTCACTTATCTGTTCTTAGGCCTCAGTTATTCTGCTGTTGGTTCCTTCTAGTATATTTTTCATTTCAGTTATTATATTGCTTATCTCTGTTTGTTCTTTAATTCTTCTAGGTCTTTGTTAAACTTTTCTTGCATCTTTTTGATCTTTGCATCCAGTCCTTTTTCAAAGTCCTGGATCATCTTAACTATCGTTATTCTGAATTTTTTTTCTGGAGGGGTGCCTATCTCCACTTCACTTAGTGATTTTTCTGGAGTTTTATCTTGTTCCTTCATCTGGTGCAAAGTCCTCTGCTTTTTCATATTCTCTGTCTTTCTGTGGTTGTGGTTTTCAATTCTACAGAATGAAATACTGCTGGTAGTACTTGATACTGCTGTCTGCCCTCTTGTGGAGGAGGCTATCTAAGAGGTTTGTGGGCGCTTCCTCATGAGAGGGAATGGTGGTGGATAGGGCTGGGTATTGCTTTGGTAGGCGCAGCTCAGTAAAACTTTAATCTGCTTGTCTGCCAATGGCTGGGGCTGCGTTCTCACCCTGTTGGTTGTTTTGGCCTGAGGTAACCCAGCACTGGAGCTTACAGTCTCTTTGGCAGGGCTAATGGAGAACTCCAGGAGGGCTCATGCCAATGAGCACTTCCCAGAACCTCTGCTGCCAGTGTCCCTGTCCCACAGTGAGCCACAGCCGCCCCCCATCTCTGCAGGTGACCCTCCAACACCAGCAAGTAGGTCTGCTTCAGTCTCCTATGGGGTCACTGCTCCTTCCCCCTGGGTCCTGGTGTGCACGCTACTTTTTGTGTGCCCTCCAAGAATGGAGTGTTTTCCACCTCCCGTCCTGTGGAAGCCCTGCAATCAAATCCCTCTGGCCTTCAAAGTCTCATTCTCTGGGAATTCCTCCTCCTGTTGTCAGACCCTCAGGTTGGGAAGCCTGACATGGGGCTCAGAACATTCACTCCAGTGGGTGGACTTCTGTGGTATAACTGTTCTCCAGTTTGTGAGTTGCCTACCCAGGGTTATGGGATTTGATTTTATCATGATTGCGCCCCTCCTACTGTCTCACTGTGGCTTCTCATTTGTCTCTGTATATGGGGTGTCTTTTGGTGAGTTGCAGTGTCTTCTTGTCGATGATTGTGCATCAGTTAGTTGTGATTCCAGTGCTCCTGCAAGAGGGAGTGAGCACATGTCCTTCTACTCTGCCATCTTGAACCATCTCTCCAAGTCTAAGTTGCTTAGAGGTTTTGTTTGTTTGTTTGTTTGTTTTAAGCTCTTTATTGGAATATAATTGCTTTACACTTTTGTACCAGCTTTTGAGGTACACCAAAGTTGCTTAGAGTTTTTATCATGAAATGTGTGTTGAATTTTGTCACCATTTTTTTTTCCTGCATCTGTTGGAATGATCACATGGTTTTCCTGTTGTTGTCTGATAAGGCAAATTGTATTAACTGGTTTTCAGTGTTGAACTAACCTTACATTTCTGAGATAAACACCACTTAGTGATGGTGTATTATCTATTTTATATATTGTTAAATTCAATTTGCTTATTTGTTTAAGGTTTTTTCTGCCTATGCCTATGAGGGATGTTGGTCTGTAGTTTTCTATAGTGTTTTTTATCTGGTTTTACTATCAGGGTAATAGTTTCATAAAAGTTGGGAAGTGTTTCCTCATCTTTTATTTTTTGAAGAGTTTTATGGGATATCATTGCTTCGTTAAATATTTGGTATATTTTACCTATGAAGCCACCTGACCCAGAAGGTTTCTGTAATTTTGCGTGCAATTTGGAAATCTTTAACGTGTGACCTATCCTAAGGAATTTACAAACTTGCTTGGGGCACTGTATTATACATATATCCAACAGAGAAAATAGTATAAGACACTATATAAATACTAAAGATTAACTGGCATAATAAAAAAGAAAAAAATAATGCCATTTGCAGTGACATGGATGGACCTAGAGATTGTCATACTGAGTGAAGTAAGTCAGAGAAAGACAAATATCATATGATAACGCTTATATGTGGAATCTAAAAAAATGGTACAATTGAACCTATTTACAAAATGGAAACTGAGTCACAGATGTAGAAAACAAACTTATGGTTACCAAGGAAGAACAGGGAGAGAGGGATAAATTGGGAGATTTGGATTGACATATACACACTACTATATATACAATAGATAACTTATAAGAATCTACTGTATAGCACAGGGAACTCTATTCAATACTCTGCAATGACCTATATGGGAATAGAGTCCAAAAAAGAGTGGCTATATGTATTGATATATGTATAACTGACTCATTTTGCTGTACAGCAGAAACTAACACAACATTGTAAATCAACTATATTCCAATTTAAAAAAAAAAGGAAAAATTAACTGTCGTAAATGTGGAGGGTGCTCTGGGGCACACCATGAAAAAGACATCCTCTTAGGAACTGGGCCACACAGCAGGAGGTGAGTGAAGCTTCATCTGCCACTCCCCATTGCTCACATTACTGTCTGAACCATCTGCCCCCCACACCTTGTCCATGGAAAAATTGTCTTCCACAAAACTGGTCACTGGTGCCAAAAAGGGGACTGCTGATCTATATGATGGAAGTTGAAATCTTTAGCCTGACTTTCAATGCTTTTTGCAGTCTCTCAGGATTCAGTCTTATCTCCTAGGACTCCTAGGACTCCTCTCTATTCAAAACCTGTAACTCATTGTCCCCTAAGTTCACCTATCTCTACAGCTTGTTTTTGTTTTAGAAGGTTTTCACTACTTTAATAGATCTAGGACTATTCAGGTTATTTACATTTATTGAATGAGTTTTGAGAGGAAGTTTTTTATTAAGGAACTTGTTCATTTTATATAAACTATCAAATTGGCATAAAGTTCATAGTATTCCTTATTTTAATGCCTGTACGATCTGTAGAGATGTCTTTAATTCCTAATATTGGAAATTTGTGTCGAAGCTTTTTCCTTGATCATTCTGGTCAGAAATCTATCATTTTTATTGAACTTCTTAAACAGGTTTCATTTCATTAATTGTTCTCTACTGTTTTACTGTTTTCAATTTCATCAATTTCTGCTTTTTATTGTTTTCTTTTGTCTGCTTGCTTTGGGTTTAATTTGATATTTTCTAGTTTTTAAGGTGGAAGTTTAAATTTTGTTAATTTCATTTTTATTTTTATTAAGCTCAAAATACTTTGTTTCCTTTTAAAATTCCTCTTTGATACATGAGTTATTTAGAAGTGTGTTGTTCAATTTCCAAATATTTGGGGATTTTCCAGTTATCTTTCTGTTATTGGTTTCTAGCATAATTCTGTTGTGTTCAGATAATACACTTTATATGATTTCAGTTATTTTAAATTTGTTAAGTTTGTTTGAGAGCCCACATGATCTGTCTTGGTGACTGTTCCACATGCACTTACAAAGTATGTGTGCTCTAGGGACTTCCCTGGAGGTCCAGTGGTTAAGACTTTGCCTTCCAATGCAGGGGGTGTGGGTTCGATCCCTGGTTGGGGAACTAGGATCCCACACGCCTTGCTGTCAAAAAACCAAAACATAAAACAGAAGCAATATTGTAACAAATTCAATAAAGACTTTAAAAACAAATAAAATGAGTGTGTGTTCTGTTGTTGGGGGATATGTTCTATAAATGTCAAGTCAGGGACTTCCCTGGTGGCGCAGTGGTTGAGAATCTGCCTGCCACGGCAGAGGACATGGGTTTGATCCCTGGTCCGGGAGGATCCCACGTGCCACGGAGCAACTAAAGCCTGTGTGCCACAATGACTGAGCCTGCACTCTACAGCCCTCAAGCCACAACTACTGAGCCCACGTGCCATGACTACTGAAGTTTGCACGCCAAGAGCCTGTGCTCTGCAACAAGAGAAGCCACGGCAATGAGAAGCTCGCACACTGCAGCAAAGAGTAGCCCCTGCTCACCACAAGTAGGGAAAGCCCTTGTGCAGCAATGAAGACCCAACACAGCCAATAAATTAATTAATTAATTAATTTTAAAAATGTCAAGTCAAACTGGTTAATGGTGTTCAAATCTTCTATATCCTCATTAATTTTTTTACTCTTTCTCTCCATTACTGAACAAAGTGGTGGGTTTATTGTAGATATATAGTTGGGGGTCCAATCTGACAATCTCTGCCTTTTAATTGAGGTGTTTAAATCATTTACCTTGGATGTAATTATTGATATTGTTGGTTTAAATCTGCCATCTAGGGACTTCCCTGGTGGTCCAGTGATTAAGACTCCGCACTCGCAATGCAGGGGGCAATGGTTTCAGTCCCCGGTCGGAGAACTAAAATCCCACATGCTGCATGACACGGCCAAAAAAATAAAAATTTAAAAATTAAAAAATAAATAAATAAACTTAAAAAATAGATTTGGAGATAGATCTTCGTAAGTCTTTTTTGCATTTCTGTGTGTCTTGCAAGCAAGGTGCTAACTGCCCTTTGTTTCTGACTGCCTTTTTCAAGGATGTTTATTTAGCAAACAGCCTTGGAAGATAGATAGTATCTCTCTAGATCAAGGAGCAGGCATGCTTACTGCCCACATAAAAAAATTTAGTTCCCCAAGTTCAGGGTTTTTTCTGCTATAACAAAGCTGTATATGTGTCAGAGTCATGTGGCCCTAGTTGCTCTGCTCTGTGCTAATTGAGATTTGGGGCATTGGTGGAAAAAACAAAAACTGATACCCTGGCTATTTCCATTGATAGGAATAATAAACTGCATTTCTGTGACTCAAATGTCTTATGTCTTCTGCCAGCATCCATGAAACTGTGGCAGGCCAAATTGCTACCTTGCAAATAGGGTAAAATTTTAGATACTTCACTGTTCTTGAATCCATCTTTCTTGTTTTTGATTAGTCCCATTTCTTCTTTTTATCTATTTTTCTGTCCTTTGTATTTTTTTAATTTTTTTAATTAATTAATTAATTAATTGATTTTATTGGTTGTGTTGGGTCTTTTTTGCTGCGCACGGGCTTTCTTTTTAGTTGCGGTGAGTGGGGGCTAGTCTTCGTTGTGGTGCACAGGCTCCTCATTGCCGTGGCTTCTCTTATTGCAGAGCACGGGCTCTAGGCACGTGGGCTTCAGTAGTTGCAGCACATGGGCTGCATAGTTGTGGCTCACGGGCTCTAAAGTGCAGGCTCAATAGTTGTGGTACACGGGCTTAGTTGCTCCGCGGCATGTGGGATCTTCCTGGAGCAGGGATCGAACCCCTGTCCCCTGCGTTGGCAGTCAAATTCTCAACCACTGCGCCACCTAGGAAGCCCTGTATTGTTTTATTATTATTCCATTTTATTTGTCTATTGGCTTATTAGCTATACCTCATTTTAAAAGTTTTTTACATGATTCCCCTAGGAATTACAATATACATATTTGACTTATAGTTTACCCTCAATTGTATTTTACTGCTTCATGTGTGGTATAAGAACCTTATTCCTCACATTGTTCATGTTCTTTTTGTCATACTTTTAGATGTGTTATAAATTCCTCAATACATTGTTGGTATCTTTGCTTTAGATAGTCAATAACAAGATTCACATATATGTACCTGCATATCTGGTTGGGGAGTCCCATCTTTTCTGTCTTATCAATTTTTAACTTTTGGATTGGAAATAATTTTTCAGGTCATTTTTTTTTAAGAGATGTGAGGAGGTTTTTTTTTTTCTTTTTATTTTTTTTAACCACATGGATCTTTTCTTGGCTTCAATTTGAGATCTTTTCATACATAACCTTCCCACCTCCTCTTAGAGGAAACCTGAGTGCTGAATCCATTTCTGTATAGGCTCCCTTTTAAAGTGTTGGCTAGTGTTCAGTGTCAGGGAATTAGCAGCAGGAAAGGCTGGAGGGAAGGTCAATAAGGGCATTTCCTTTTCTTCTCCTCTTAATTTCCTTCAGACAGCTAAAGAAAAGGTACTTTCTGTTGCAGTCTTTATACCTTGTTTCAAACTCTAGAGGGTTCCTTTTTCTACAGATTCCATTGTTAAAAACAATTTGTTATGGCATTCAAGGATTTTTAAATTATCACCCGTAATCATGGTTCCTTGTAATCGCTGTTTCTTGCTGTCCTTCAGACTTTGTGCATAACATTACATTAAGTTGACAAATCATAATTTATGAAACATTTCTTTAGTTTCAGCTTTTCGTTATTATAAATTATGCCGCAGTGAACATCCTTTAGCATCTCTTTTGTGTATATTTCCATGAGTGGGTTTCCATGTTTAAAAACTACCAGCATTTTTATAGGTCTTATTATATATTACAAAACTAGGTTAGAAAGGGGAAGAAACCTGGGAAATACATTCTCTGGGGTTGAGAGATCTTATAACTTTGCCTAGAGAAAAGAAGGTGAAGAAATTGTACAGACTTGTTGAAGACAGGCTATTGCAAGGAAATTTTCAAAAATTTGGCTATGGATTTCTACTGTTCTTTTTTCCAGAGGTTAGCATTTGAGGTTTCAGTACCTCTTGATTGGTTTAAAAAAATTGTTTTATTGTGGTAAAATACACATAACAACATTTACTATATTAACCATTTTTTAAGTATACAGATCAGTATTTAATATCACCATCCATCTTCATAACTCCTCTTTTCATCTTGTTAAACTAAAACTCTATACCCATTAAACAATAAACCCCATAATCCTCTCATCTCCCCCACCCTGCCACCAACTCCTGGCAATCACAATTCTACTTTTTATCCCTATGATTTAAGTACCTCATTTAAGTGGAATCATACAGCATTTGTCTTTTTATAACTGGCTTATTTCACTTAGCACAGTGTCCTCAAGGTTTATGCATCTTGTATGTGTTAAAATTTCTTGCCTTTTTAAGACTAAAGAATATTCCATTGTGTGTATGTATATATATCATATATATATCACATTTTGCTTATCCATTCAGCCATCAACAGACATTTGGATTGCTTCCATGTTTTATCTATTGTAAATAATGTTCTGAACATGGGTGTACATATATCTCTTGGATACCCTGCTTTCAATTCTTTTGAGTATATGTCCTCAGAAGTGGAATTGCTGGGTCATATGGTAAATCCATTTTTTTTTTTTTTTTTTTTTTTATTATTATTTTATTTTTTTTTTTTGGGGGGTACACCAGGTTCAATCAACTGTTTTTATACACATATCCCCATATTCCCTCCCCTCCTTGACGCCCCCATTTTTAATTTTTTGAGGAACCGCTGTATTGTTTTCCACAGCAATCGTACCATTTTATATTCTCACCAACAGCACACAAGGGTGTCAGATTCTCCACATCCTTACCAACATTTGTTGTTTTGTTTTTTTGATAGTAGCCATCCTAATGGATGTGAGATAGTATCTCATTGCCTTTTTTTTAATATATATAATGGCTTTATTTTATTTATTTATTTATTTATTTTTGGCTGCATTAGGTCTTTGTTGCTGCATGCGGGCTTTCTCTAGTTGCGGCAAGTGGGGGCTACTCTTTGTTGCGGAGCACTGGCTTCTCATTGCAGTGGCTTCTCTTGTTGCAGAGCACGGGCTCTAGGCACGCAGGCTTTAGTAGTTGGGGTGGCACATGGGCTCAGTAGTTGTGGCTCGTGGACTCTAGAGCACAGGCTCAGTTGTGACGCACAGACTTAGTTGCTCTGCAGCACGTGGGATCTTCCCGAACAGGGATTGAACCTGTGTCCCCTACATTGGCAGGTGGATTCTTAACCACTGCGCCACCAGGGAAGTTCCTCATTGCAGTTTTATTTACATTTCTCTAATGATTATTGATGCTTAGCATTTTTCATTTTCTTATCTGTTATTTGCATATCTTCTTTGGAGAAATATCTATTCAAGTGTTTGCCCATTTTTTAATCAAATTGCTTTTTGAGTTTTAGAGATTCTCTATACATTTTGGATATTTGTCACTTATCACATATATGATTATCAAATATTTTCTCCCGTTCTGTGGGTTGCTTTTTACTCTGTGGATAGTGTCTTTCAGTACAGAGAATGTTTAAATTTTCACGAAGTCCGGTTTGCCTATTTTTTTTTCTTTTGTTGCCTGTGTCTTTCCTTTCATATCCAAGAAATTATTGCCAAATTTAATGTTATGTAGCTTTTATTCTGGGTTTTTTCCTGAGTTTTATGGTCTTCAGTCCTACATTTAGGTCTTCAATTCATTGTATATGGTATTGGTTAGAGTTCAACTTAATTTTTTTTTTTTTTACATGTGAATATCCAGTTTTCCCAACACCACTTGTTGAAAAGACTGTCCTTTCTCTATTGAATGGTTGTGGCACCCTTGTCAAAAAAAATTTCACCATGTGAAGATTTATTTCTGGGCTCTCTCTATTCTACTGGTCTATATGTATGTCTTTATGCCAGTACCACACTGTTTTGAGCTTTTTGTAGTACGTTTTGAAATCAGAAGTGTGAGTCTTTCAGCTTTGTTCTTCCTTTCCAAGATTGTTTTGGTTATTCACAGTCCCTGGTTTTAGGATGGGTTTTGGTTTTTTTTTTTTCTATTCCTGCAAAAAATATCAGGATATTGATAGGAAATACATTACATTTGATCACTTACATTTGATTCATTACAGTAGATCACTTTGGGTCATCTTGATATCTCTTGGGTAGTATTGACAATATTGTCTTCCAATAAATGAACATGAGATGTATTTCCATTTTTTGGTCTTCTTTAATTTCTCTCAGCAATGATTTGCAGTTTTCATTTTACAAGTGTTTCATCTCCTTAGATAAGGTCATTGCTAAGAATTTTATACTTTTGAATGTTATTGTAAATGGAATTGTTTTTGTAATTTCCTTTTCAGATTGTTTATTATTAGTGATTATTAGTGATAGAAATATAACTGATTTTTGTGTGTTGACTTTATGTTCTGCTACTTTGCTGAATTAACATTTTAGTGTCACAATTTTTTGTAAACTATTTAGAGTTTTGTATATCAAAAATCATATCTGTAAATAATAATTTTACTTCTTCTTTTCCATGTTAGCTGCGTTTCATTTCTCTTTCTTGTCTAATTGCTCTAGTTAGAGCTACCAGTACTAGGTTGAATAAAAGTGAGGAAGGTTGATATCCTTGCCTTATACCTGATCTTAGAGGGAAAGCGTTCACATTTTTTTAAATTGAGGTATATTGATTTACAATATTATATGTTTCAGGTACACAGCATAGTGATTCACAGTTTTTAAAGGTTATACTCCATTTATAGTTATTATAAAATATTGACTATATTCCTTGTGCTGTGCAATATATACTATAACTTATTTATTTGATACATCATAGTTTATACCTCTTAATCTCCTACCTCTATCCTCTCCCTTCCCTCTTCCCTGTCATTACTGGTAACTGCTAGTTTGTTCTCTATATCTGTGAGTCTGTTTCTTTTTTGTTATATTCACTAGTTGGCTTTATCTTTTAGAGTCTACAAATAAGTGATATCATACAGTACTTGTCTTTCTCTGTTTGACTTATTTAATTTAGCATAATTCTCTCCAAGTCCATCCATATTGTTGCATATGGCAAAATTTCATTCTTTTTTATGGCTGAACTGTATTCCTGTGTGTGTGTGTGTGTGTGTGTGTGTGTGTGTGTGTGTATTACATCTTATTTATCTATTCATCTGTTAATGAATACTTATTTTGCTTCTACATCTTGGCTATTGCAAATAATGCTGCTATGAACATTGGTGTTCGTATATCTTCGAATTAGTGTTTTCATTTTCTTTAGATGGCTGCCCAGCAGTGGAATTGCTGGACCATATGGTACTTCTATTTTTAGTTTCTTTTTAATTAATTTTAAAAAATTTATTGAAGTATAGTTGATTTACAATGTTGTGTTGGTTTCTGATGTACAGCAAAGTGATTCAGTTATACATATATATTATTTTCCATTATGGTTTATTACAGGATATTGAATGTAGTTCCCTGTGCTATACAGTAGGATCTTGTTATTTATCTATTTTATATATAGTAGTTTGTATCTCCTAATACCAAACTCCTAATTTATCCCTCCCTTTCCCCCTTTCCCCTTTGGTAACCATAAATTTGTTTTCTTCGTGAGTTATTTTTAGTTTTTTGAGGACCCACCATAACTTTTCCATGGTGGCTGCACCAATTTATATTCCCACCAACAGTGTACAAGGATTCTCTTTTCTCCACGTCCTTGCCAACACTTATTATTTATGGTCTTTTTGATGATAGCCATTCTGACAGGTGTGAGGTGATATTAGTGATATCTCATTGTGGTTTTGATTTGCATTTCTCTGATGATTAGCATTGCTGAGCATCTTTTCATATGCCTGTTGGCCATTTGCATGTCCTCTTTGGAAAAATGTCTATTCAGGTCTTCTGCTCATTTTTTAATTAGGCTATTTGGGGTTTTTTTGTTTGTTTGGGGTTTTTTTTTTGTTTGTTTGTTTTTGATGTTGAGTTGTCTGAGCTGTTTATATGTTTTGGATATGAACCCCTTATTGTAATTTGCAAATACTTTCTCCCATTCAGTAGGTTGTCTTTTTGTTTTGTTGATGGTTTCCTTTGCTGTGTAAAAGCTTTTGAGTTTAAGCATTTGTTTATTTTTGCTTTTGTTTCCTTTTCTGCCTTAGGATACAGGTCCAAAAAAAATATCGCTATGATTTATGTCAAAGAGTGTTGTGTCTATGTTTTCTTCTAGGAGTTTTATGGTTTCTAGCCTTACATTTAGGTCTTTAATCCATTTTGAAACTTTCACAATTGAGTATGATGTTTGCTGTGAGTTTTTTCTGTATAGTTTTTATCATGTTGAGATGATTTCCTTCTATTCCTAGTTTGTTGAGTATTTTTATAATGAAGAGCTGTTGAATTTTGTCAAATGCTTTTTCTGTATCAATTGAAATGATTGTGTGGGTTTTCTTCCCCCTTCATTCTGTTAATGTGGACTATTACATTAATCAGTTTTTGTATGTTGAACTGTCCTTGAATTCTAGGAATAAATACCACTTAGTCATGGCATATAACCTTTTAATATGCTTCTGAATTTGGTTTTTAGTATTTTGTTGAGGACTTTTACAAACAAACTTTAAAGAAAATTTAGTATTTTGTTGAGGATTTTTACATCATTGTTCATAAGGAATATTGGATCTGTAGTTTTCTTATAGTGTCTTTGTCTAGCTTTGGGGTCAGGGTAATGCTGACCTCATAGAATGAGTTAGGAAAAGTTCCCTACCCTCTCATTTTTTTGAAAAGTTTGGGAAGGATTAATATTAGTTCTTTAAATGTTTGGTAGAGTTCAGCAATGAAGCCATCAGGTACAGGAGTTTTCTTTGTTGAGAGATTTTTGATAACTGATTCAATCTCCTTATATTATGGTCTGTTCAGATTTTCTGTTTCTTCATGATTTAGTCTTGGTAGGTTTTGTGTTTCTAGGAATTTTTCCATTTCATCTAGGTTACTGAATTTGTTGTCATATAGTCATTCATAATACTCTCATAATCCTTTTTATTTTTGTAGAATCAGTAGCAATGTCCCCACTTTCATTTCTGTTTTTAGTAATTTTGAGTCTTTTTTTTTTTTTTTCTTAGTTCATCTAGCTAAAGTTGTATCAATTTTGTTGATCTTTTCAAAGAACCAGCTTTTGGATTTCATTGATTTTTCTCTATTGTTTTCCTGTTCTCTGTTTCACTGATTTCTGCCCTAGTCTGTATTATTTCCTTTTCTCTGCTAGCTTTGGTTTCAGTTTGTTCTTTTTTCTACTTCCTCAAGTTGTAAAGTTAGGTTGTTGATTTCAGATTTTTTTTAAATGCAAGCATTTTATAGCTATACATTTTCCTCTTAATACTGCTTTTACTTCATCCCACAAGTTGTGATATGCTATGTTTTGTTTTCATTTATCTCTATTGTCTAATTTCCCTTGTTATTTCTTCTTTGACTCATTGGTTGTTTAAGAGTATGTTGTTTAATTTTCACAGATTTATAAATTTCCCAATTTTATTTCTCATTGATTTCTAACTTGGTCCTGTTGTGGTCGAAGATGAAAACTTTGTATGACATTTATCTTTTTAAATCTATTAAGACTTAATTTGAGGTCTAACATGTAGTCTATCCTGTAAAATGTCCCTTGTGCACTTGAGAAGAATGTGAATGCTAGTTGTTGGGTAGAGTGTTCTGTATATGTCTTACATCTAATTGGCTTATAGTGTTGTTTAAGTCCTCTGTTTTCTAATTTATCTTCTGAGTGATTGTTCTATCCATTATTGAGAGTGGGGTATTGAAGTCGCTAACTGTTATAGTAATACTGTCTATTTCTCCCTTCAATTTTGTTTTTGCTTTATATATTTTGCTGGTATGTTATTAGGTGCCTAGATGTTCATAATTATTATGAACTGTAGTGTGCCTTTTATCAAGATATGATCTCTCCCTATCTCTTGTAAGCTTTTTGGTTTAAAGTCTACTTATCTAATATTAATATAGCTAACCCTGATCTCTTTTCATTACTATTTGCATAGAATGTCTTTTTCCATCCTTTTACTTTCAATCCATTTGTGTTTGGGGATCTAAAATGAGTCTCTTGTAGGCAGCATATATTTTGGATCATGTATTTTTATCCATTCTGCCAATCTTTGACTTGTAACTGGGAGATGTTAATCCATTTACATTTAAAGTAATTACTGTAATAAGGGACTTGCTGCTGCCATTTTGCTATTTGTTTTCTATACGAGTTATAGTTTTTTTGTCTCTAATTTCGTGCAGTCCTGTTTGGTTGATTTTTTAGTGGTAAAAATTTAAAATTCCTTTCTCATTTTCTTTTGTGTATATTCAATTGGTATCTTCTTTTTGGTTACCATAGGTATTACATTTAACATTCAATAGTTGCAACATTCTAATTTGAATTTATGCCAGCTTAATTTCAATAATATAAAAACTCTGTGCCTTTATGACTCTGTCACCCTGCTTGCTGTTGTCAATTCACAAAATTGAATCTTTTATACACTGTATGCCCCAAAACATAAAGTAATAATTCTTTTAAATGCATCAGTCTCTTAAATTTTGTAGAAAACAACATGTGGAGTTACTTATCAAAGTTACAATAATCCTATTGTTTGGACTAGTAATTTTTTTTTTTTTTTTGACTACACCATGAAGCTTGTGGGATCCTAGTTCCCTGACCAGGGATCACACCTGGGCTTTCAGCAGTGAAAGCACAAAGTCTTAACTGCTGGACCACCAGGGAATTCCCCTAGACTAATAATTTTTTAAAAATACATTAGTCTTTTAAATCATGTAGAAAACAAAAGTGGAGATACAAACTCTTGTTAAAATAATTCTAGCTTTCATAATTTCTTGTGTATATTCACCTTTGTTGAGATCTTAATTCTCTTTTTTTTAATTATAGTTGTATAGGAGTATAGTTGCTTTACATGCTGTGTTAGTTTCTGCTGTACAGCAAAGTGAATCAGCCACACATATAAATATATCCCTTCTTCCTTGGATTTCACCACAAAGCATTGAGTTCCCTGTGCTATACACTCTGTTCTTATTAGTTCTTTATATGGTTTTGAGTTACTGTCTAGTGTCCTTTCATTTCACCCTTGAGCATTTCTTGCAGGGCAGGGTTAGTGATAATGAACTTTTTCAGCTTCTGTTTATCTGGGAATGTCTTAATTTCTCCCTCAGTCTTGAAGGATAGTTTTGCCAGATGTAGGATTATCACTTGACAGTTTTTTTTTTCTTTTAGCACTTTGAATGTATCAGCTCCACTGCTTTCTGCCTTCCAAAGTTTCTGATAAGAAATCTGATTGTCTTATTGAGGATCTCTTGTATGTGACAAGTCACTTTTCTCTTGCTGCTTTGAAGATTCTTTATCTTTGGTTTTCCTACGTTTTATTATCATATGTCTTGGGTGGGTCTCTGAGTTCATCTTACTTGGAGTTCGTTGTGCTTCTTGGGTGTTTATTTTCATGTCTTTCATCAAATTTGGTAAGTTTTCAGCCATATTTTCTTTAAATATTCTCTTTGCCCCTTTCTCTCTTCTCCTTCTGGGATTCGCACAATGTGTATGTTGGTCCACTTGATAGTGTGCCATAGGTCCCTTAGCTCTGTTTACTTTTCTTCCATCTTTTTTCTTTATCATCTTCCAACTTGATAATTCCTATTGTCCTATCTTCTTCCAGTTTCCTGCTTCTTTCTTCTGGCAGCTCAATTCTGCCTTTGAATCCCTCTAGTGAATTTTTCCTTTCAATTTTACTTTTTAGCGCCAGAATTTTTTTACTTTCTTTTTAGATTTCCTATATCATTTTCTTGACTTTCTACACATCTTCCTTAGTTTTTGAGCATTGTTAAGATGATATGTTAGGCTTTGTTTAGTAGATCAGTAGTCAAGTCTTTCTCAGGGACAGTTTCTATTGATTTAGTTTTTTTCCTTTGAATGGGCAATACTTTCCTGTTTCTTTGTGTGCCTTCTGATTTTTTGCTGAAGATTGGATATTTGAATCTAATAATGTTATCTCTGGAAATCAGATTCTCACCCTTACCTGAGGTTTGTTGTTGTTGTTGTTGTTGTTGTTGTTATTATTTTATTGTTTTGGGTTGTCTCTGTACCAAGGATCAGCTAGAAGTTTAAACTTAAAGTCTTCTCAGTTCTTTTTTGAGCCTGTGCACTTTCTGATTTTTCCCATATATGTAGTTGGTTTTGAATGTCCTAGTCTTTTAATGTCTGGCTGCCAAAATGGGAAAAAAGAAAAAATGAAAGGGAGGGAGAAAAGGGCACTGGCACTTTAAATCCCCTGTAAGTTCATTTCAGCTGTAGGGGAAGTGGCTTGCAATAATGGGTGAAGGTGCAATAACAATGGAACCTCCTCTTTGCACCTCTGTAATCAGAAGCAGCCATCACCAATTAGAATACAGCTTTGCAATATTTGGAGAACAGGGTCCTTTTTACACATCCTGGATGTGAGCAAGCTGTTCCAGGAACACATGCACAGCTACCTTCCATGTGGATGGGGATGGGGGATGGTCCTGTGCTAAGAGCTGAAATTGACCAAAATTAACCATAGTTTACCTTCCAAGCCTTCCTCTAGAAGTTGTAAACCTTCAGTAGATTCCAGAGTTTCAAAATTGGTATGTTAGAAGAATTCTGCCAGTGCAGTTGTTGTCTAAGTGGGGAGAGATTCCTAGTGCTCCCTGCTCTGTCATCCTCCCAGAATTCCCTCTCTTATATTTTTAAAGGCAGTATGATTGTTTTTCAAAGGCAATAAAAAGGCAGTATTTTGTGAGTCTGTTCCTGAGCTGAAATTCTTGAAATACCTCTTCCTGTTGTGAAATGTTTTTAGGAGAACTTTGCCAATGTTTTCATTTTGAGTGTGTGTGGAGTTAAGAGTGCATGCATAAATACCATGGAAATTACATAATATGTAGTTCTTCATAAAGGGCCTAGACCTGTGCTGTCCAGTAGAGTAGCTTTATGTGGCTATTGAACACTTGAAATGCAGCTACTAAGAACCAACTTTTAAATTTAGAAAAATTTCATGTATAATTCAAACAGCTTTGCTATGGAAATCCACTTTCTCAGCTAAACATTTAATGAAAACTAAATACAGCTCAAGTATTTTTTTTTTAATATTTATTTATTTGTTTGTTTGGCTGTGCCAGGTCTTAGTTGCAGCACATGGGATTTTCAGTTGCGGCATGTGGGATCTTTAGTTGCAGCATGAGAACTCTCAGTTGCGGCATGTGGGATCTAGTTCCCTGATTAGGGATCAAACCCAGGCCACCTGCATTGGGAGTGTGGAGTCTTAGCCAGTGGACCACCAGGGAAGTCCCCAGATCAAGTATTTCTGATGAGCATAAGTTCTGTTTTCTACATACATATTGAATGTACTATGAGTGTAAAATACACACCAGACTTTGATAACTAAGTACCCCAAAAATGAAGTAAAATATTTAATTAGTAAGTTTTTACATTTATTACATATGTTAATGTTTTGGATATACTGGATTCAATGAAATACATTATTAAAATTAATTTCACTTTTTACCTTTTTTTAACTACTTAGGAAATTTTAAATTACATATATGGATTGTATTGTATTTCTTTGGACAGTACTGGCCTAGATTGTATGTGACATGAGTTTAAAATACTGTTCCCACAGCTCTGTGGTGTTGCAAATACAGAAAAGGTTGTAGCTCTATGGAGTTATTGAGATTAGAGGGTTCAGTATTGGGGATGTAGGAAAGGAAGCCTGGAATGCCAATGCAGAACCAGCTGGTTGGAAGAAAAAGTGGGCATTGACAGGGTTTATTACTTGAAAGCAATTATTGCTCTATTTAAAGTATGAACTGAGTACACGGTTATCAGTACATTGCTATGCTTTCTGCTTTCAATCTATAATCCAAGAAGCTAATTTTTTTAAAAAGAGTAAACATGAAGATTGAACAAAAATGATAAAATTAATGAAACAAGAATGATTAAATATTAAAATGAAAAGAGGAGGATAGAATTAACAGAAAGATAACTCAAAATTCAAAAGGAAAACATATACCACACTAAATTAAGATTTTAAACATCATATCCATGAACCCCCAATATTAGCTACTGAAGCCAGTGACCCTCCCTAAAATTATATTTTAAGTTGGGGGAAACATTCATTTTTTTTAGAGGAATATAGTCAATAGCTGATAGATTTACAGAAGGGTTTATATCCTCCTCTCACAATAGTTTCATAATCATAGCTGCAAAAAAACAAATCACTAGGCTTCTGATCAGGATGGAATAAGAGGAACCACATTTGCCTTCTCATCAGAAACAACTAAAACTCTGGACAAAATATATGAAGCAGTGGATTTCAGACATTAGACATCAGGCATTACAAGATAGTGATCTGTGAGGGCTGGAAACAAAATGAGATGAGCCATATAATTGGCCATAATGTCTGGAGAGATTTCAGATGCAGTGGGTAAAATTCAGAATGTCTGGCATCAAATTGGAAATTTTAAGTCATGCAAGGAAACAAGAAAATGCAACCCATGGTGAGAAAATCAGTAGCAATACACTTGGAAATAACACAAATGATAGAATTTAGTTTACAAGGACATTAAAAGTTATAACTATGTTCTATATGTTCAAGGAAGTAGAGAAGTGTTTGTAATATTGAAAGATTAAAGAAAAGAACAGACCCAAATCAAACTTCTAGATATGCAAACTCCAATGCCTGAGATGAAAAAAACACTAGATAGGATTAACAGCAGACTAGACATTGCAGAATGAAAGATTAATAAACATGAAGATATAGCAAAGAAATTATCCAAAATGAAACACAAAACAGTATGTACTGAAAGAAATGAACAGCTCTACAGTGAACTGTGGAACTGTAGGACAACTTCAAATGATCTAATATATATGTAATTGGAGTTCCCAAAGGATAGCAGAGTATTGGACCAAAAAAGTATTTGAAGAAATAATGGCTGAAAAAATTTCAAATTTGATGACAACTATAAGCTCATGGATCCAAGAATCTTAATGGACACCAAGTACAAGAAACATGAAGGAAACTACACTAAAGTACATATACTCAATTTCCTCAAACCAGAGGTTAAGAAAATACTAAAGGCAGTCAGGGCAAAAAAAAAAAAAAAAAAAAAAACCACATTGCACATAGAGAAACAAGGATGACAGCATATTTTTCATCAGATACAAGGCAAATGTGAAAATGTTGAAGTAACATCTTTAAAGTACTGAAAGAAAAAAAAATCAACCTTGAGTTCTATACCCAGCAAAAATATCTTTCAAAAACTATAGTGAAATAAAGACTATTTCAGACATACAAAAGTTCAAAGAATTCATCACCAGCAGACTCATACTATAAGAAGTATTAAAGGAAGTCCTTCAGAAATAAGGGACAACATACCATATGGAAATTTGGATCTACACAAAGGAATGAAGAGTAAAAGTTTTCTTTAAAAGATAGTTACAGTTGACCTTTTAACAACATGTTTAAACTGCATAGGTCCTTATACATGGATTTTTTTTTTAATACATACATACTACAGTAGTACATAATCCACAGTTGATTGACTCCATTGATGTGGAGCCACAGATGTGGAGAGCCAGCTATAAAATTATATGTGGATTTTTGACTCTGCAGGTGGGCAATACCCCAACACCCACTTTGTTCAAGGGTCAACTGCACTGCTTAAAGGAAAAAGTAATAAAATTAACCATGGGTCTTATAATATATGTAGAAGTAAAAACATATGACACCAACAGAACAAAGGCTTTTATCTGAAGGAGAAAGTAAAAGTAAAATGTAAAATAAAAATGTAGAAGTAAAAGTGCATGACAATAAGACGAAGGCCAGGAAGGGGAAAATGGAATTTTCAGGGTGTAAGATTCTTACCCTGTACATAAAGTGGTATATTAGTGGAATGTAGTATATAAGAATTTAAAGATTGGTATATATGATAAATTCTAAAGCAGTCACAAAAAATTTTTAAACTGATAAGCTAACAGAGGACATATAATAGCATCAATAAAAATTCCCTATCTAAAAGAATATGGGAAAAAGGGAACAAAGAACTGGGACAAACTGAAGACAAATAGCAAGATGATACATTTAATACCAATCAATAATTGCACTTCATAAAAATTGTCCAAAAACCCCAATTAACATCAAAGGGGGTAAAAAAGCAAGACACAACTATATACTGCTTATCAGAAAACCACTTCAATAAATGACTCAAATAAGTTAAATGTAAAAAGGTGAAAAAAATATGCCGTCTTACCTCTAATACAAAGAAAGTTGGAGAGGCTATATAAATAGCAGACAAAGTAGATTTCAAATCAAAGCTTATTATCAGTGAAAAGTTAATCACATTATAAAGATCAGAGGGTCAACTCAAAAGAGACCATAACAATCCTACATGTTTATGTTACAGCTTCAAAATACATGCAAAAACTGACAAAGTTGTGATGAGAAGCAATTTTCATAATTATAGTCAGAGATTTCAACACCTCTCAATAATTAATAAAACATATAGAAAACACACATGAAAACTAATTTTATGTCAATTATATCTTAAAAAAGAAAATAAGGATATACAAAATTTGAACCGCACTATCAACCAATTTAATGTAATTGTCACTTATATAGTACTCCGTAGCAGCAAAAAACAGTTTTTCCAAGGGCACAAGAGACCTTTATCAAGATTGGTCATATTCTGGGCAACAAGTATCAGTACATTTGAAAGTATTAAAATCTGGCTTCCCTGGTAGTGCAGTGGTTAAGAATCCGCCTGCCAATGCAGGGGACACAGGTTCAAGCCTTGGTCCGGGAAGATCCCACATGCCACAGAGCAACTAAGCTATATGCCACCACTACTGAGCCTGCACTCTAGAGCCTGTGATCCACAACTACTGAGCTCATGCACTGCAACTACTGAAGCCCATGTGCCTAGAGCCTGTGCATTGTAACAAGAGAAGCCACCACAATAATAAGCCTCCGTACTACAATGAAGAGTAGCCCCCGCTCTCTGCAGCTATAGAAAGCCCACGTGCAGCAATGAAGACCCAATGCAACCAATAAATAAAAAATTAATTAATTTTTAAAAAGAAAAGAAAGGATTAAAGTCATACAAAGTATTTTTTTGGCAATAAAATTCAATTAGAGATTGATAATAGAACAGTCTCTGAGAAATCTCCAAATATTTGGGAATTAAACACATTTTATACCCCCCATCAAACAACAAAGAAACAAAGAGGGAAATTAGGATTTTGAACAGAATGAAAAGTGACAACACAACATATGAGAATTTGAAACATACAATTAAAGCAGAACTTAGATGAAAATTTATAGTGTAAATGCCTGTACTTGAAGAAAGACCGCAAATCAATGACTTAATCATCCACCTTAAAGTAGAAAATAAGAGTAAATAAAACTCAAAGTAAGGAGAAGAAAGGAAATAATAAAGGTGAGAATGGAAATCTGAAATCACTAAACCTCTAGCTAGACTGATCAGGAAGAAAGAGAGATGGCAATTTACCAATATCAGGAATGAGAGAGGTGACATAACTACAGATATTACATATATTCAATATTAAAAAGACAGAGAATATTATGAACAATAAATTTGACAGATAAAATGGATAAATACCTTAAAAGAGAAATCTACTAAATGTCAACCAAGAAAAAATAGGACAGTTGTTAACTTGACTTATTGTGGTGATCATTTTATAATATATACAAATATCAAATCATTATGTTGTATACCTGAAACTAATAATGTTATAGGTCAATTATGTATCAGGTAAAAAGGTGAAAAAGTTTTCATTAACTATATAACTATTAAGGAATTTGGATTTGTAGGGGGTTTGGTTGTTTTGTTTTGTTTTGTTTTGTTTTGTTTTGTTGGCTGTTCCCTGTGGCTTGCAGGATCTTAGTTCCCCAACCAAGGACTGAACCTGGGCCCTGGCAGTGAAAGCACCCAGTCTTAACCACTGGACCACCAGGGAATTCCCTGGGGTTGTAGTTTAAACCCCATAAAGCAGAAGGCCTATAAGGATGGCTTTACTAGTGAATTCCATCATATGTTTAAGGAAGGGAAAACAACCCAATTTCTCACAAAGTCTTTCAGAATATTGAAGGGAACAAAACACTCCCTTACTCTAGGAAGCCAATTAGTGGAATTCTCCACACTAACATTTTTAAAAGAAAAAATGTCATCTTGTCAATACTTGCACAGTAAAACATTGATAAAATACAACATCCATTTCTGATAAAGTCTCAGCAAATTAGGAATAGTCGTTTATGAAAAACCTACATCGAACATCATGTTTAATGTTGAAAGATTAAATGCTTTGCCTGTATAATTAGAAAGAAAGCAATGATGTCTGCTCCCACCTCTCCTGTACAGCCTTATACTGAATGTTCTAACCAGTGCAATGACACAAGAAAAAGAAATAGCAAGCCAAGATAGAGTAATCGGAAATGGGTTTACCCTCCTGCCTGTAACAACTGAAAAAGTATACCAAATATATTTAACAATGGCTTTCAAGACGTTGAACATCAGACAACTAAGTTCAGGGATGACTGATTAATGAGAAATAAACAAATACACCCTGTAACTGGCCCAGCTTACTGTCTGGAAATAGTTGCCAAGATGCAAGGAGGGAGAACCCACATATAGCCCAGTCATCTTACTGCGTTAAATAGAATTGGGTTACTGGTAGGCCAAGGCATAGAGCTCTTAGAGCAAAATATCAAACAGGAGAGAGATGTATACGGAATACTCTGGAGTTGCACTTTTCCAATTTTCAGCTAAGCACCTGCATCTAAAGAATAAGAAAAAAAATCAAAAACTTGGAAGTAAGTGAAAGAAAGCACAGCCTGTCTCTAATGTCTTACTGCAACATTGTTTAACAGGTTCATGCAAGGATTACTGACTTTTTAGGAGACTATAGCTGTGTTTGACTTTACTATGTATCATCTGTAGAGCCCAAAGTCTGTGAAGTTACATGTTAACTTATAGATTTCTCTCCAGTAGAAAAGATAACCCTAAAGTTGGAGTTCGTCCTGAAACTCTTTCACCAGTTTTGAATCTAACCTAAAAATCTTAATCTAGGATTCATCTTTTATAATAATGTATCTAGGGACTTCCCTGGTGGCAAAGTGGTTAAGAACCCTCCTGCCAATGCAGGGGACACGGGTTTGAGCCCTGGTCCAGGAAGATCCCACATGCCACGGAACAACTAAGCCCATGTGCCACAACTACTGAGCCCACACACTGCAACTACTGAAGTCCACGTCCCTAGAGCCCATGCTCCTCAACAAGAGAAGCCATTGCACAGAGAAGCCTCCGCACCACACTGGAGCGTAGCCCCCTCTTACCACAACTAGGGAAAGCCTGTGCGCAGCAACGAAGACCCGACACAGAGAAAAATAAATAAACAATAAAAATAAATAAACCTTTAAGATAATGTCTGTAAATACATACTTCCTCCAATACTCTTAGAACCAGCTTTGTCATTTTTGTGGTTCCATCATTAATGAGTTATTAAAATGTTGATGTGTCTTCATTCTATTATTTCTATGAAAGCCATATTTAAAACTTTTTCAGTATTTTACTTTGATATGATTCTACCGAGATACCCAAGTAGATACTTCTATCAGAGCCAATTAAAGAGTTCTACAAGTGCATCTCATGGAATAGTTAAGCCCATGCATGACTTCCTCCCCTGCCCCACCTCCCAAAATGAATCCTAATAAGACAAGCTGGGACCTGGGACCTGGGACCCTTTGCTGCAATGCTTGCACCTGGACAAACATTTCCTCCAGCAACAGAATACAAAGAAACTATAAGGCACTAAAAATAACTGCATACATGCACAGTTGGGGCAAATTAGGAACAACAAAATACAAAAAGACCAAAAACCCAACCTACATTTCTGAGGTGTTGGAAGCAAAAGCAGTCTACCCATGATCCTCGCACACAGCACCACTAAGAGGGTAGACAGACCACCCAAGACACCCTCCGGCACGACCCTGAACAGGCCTCTACCCTCATCCCATTTAAGGGACCAGCTCGCCCCCACACCCTCAGGGAGAGAGCAAGGGAACCTGTTACTTGTTTTTGCTCCCTCATGCTGCAGCACAAGTCCCAATGAAGCTTTGCCTGAATTTCACTTCTGGCCTATTATTAATTTCTATTCATTAAAGAGTCTAAGAACTCAGGTTGGTAGCATACTTTGTTGCGACCCCACTGGGATGCTGCCCCCTACCTAGGAGAGGATCTGGGGACTTCCAGGACCACCAAACACAGTTTCCCCATGAGTGACAAGTGGCCACCTGAACCTCTTGTTTCAATCTCACCATGTTTGGTAAGTCTGCCTTCCTGACCCCTGAGAGCCTCAGTACCCTCATTCAGACAACGCTTTCCCCTTCCCCTTTCCCCTTTTCCCTCTCCTGATATCTCTCTACTTCTCCTCTCTCTGTCCTCTTCTTTTTCTCTGTTCTATCCTTCTGAGAGAGTGGATGTTGGGCAGCTACAGCATCACTCCTCTCAGCTTGTGAGACCATGTTTTCTCTGGTCAGCAATGGCTCACTTTGTGAGTGACAAACAGATATGGGAGGCTTGCCTCATACCCTGAAGATCTTGGTCCAATGGGCTCTCTCTGACAGGAGATTTCAGAGAGTGATAGAGGTTCAACCCTCATATCGTGTAGTGGCTGGAAGTCCAATCATCTCAATACTCTCACCTTTATTTTCCTGCTGCCAAGAAGAGTCCTGATGGAAACAGGCTGAAGTAGCAGATTTCTATATAAATCTGAGGATTTGAATCCCACAAACTGGTGGATACATGGGTGCAAATCCCACCTGTGGGTTAGAGTTCCACAGACAACATACAACTGACTGGTTTCCAGGCTTGATCACCGCAGTGGCAGTGGACAGAGTGCTCCATCCTTCACTGACTCTTTCTGGAAGTGTGCAGACTGATGCCTGAATAGACACTGGAGGGCAGGTTGAATCGGCAATCTCTCTCTTTCTCTTTCCCTTTTTCAGTCTTTTCTGTCCCTCCTCCCTTTACGTCTCCCTTGGTCCTCATACAAACACTCCTGTCCCCTTTCATTCTGGAGACTCCCTGTTGGGTCACCTTTTTCATGACCCCCCAATAAAACTGTTCTATTTTTGTGTTCCTAATTCCAGCTGGCAGAAGAAAGGAATTGGACTGGACAGTGTCCTCCAGAGGCCAACTCTCAGTAAGACCATCTCTTTGTTTCTTGTTTTTTTCTTTAACTTTCTGTCATCGATATATGTTGAGTCTCAGTCAGTGAGTTTAAGAGGATCTTTGTTTTATGTAGTTTTGTCTGTCCAACCACTCCTGCAAGTCTCTGCCACAATTTTGGTCATGGGTCAAACACTTAACCCTTGAAATGCAAACACAGCCCACATTGCCTGAGACTCCAGCCTTGGGTTACTTAGTAGGAGTTTAAAGAACAGAAGAAGAAGAAGAAGAAAAAGAAAAAAAAAAGAGGAGCTTGCATTTCTCTCTCTTGCCTTTGAAATCTTACTGTTCTGCCTGGGCTCTCAGGAAGTACCCGATCCATCTGTAGTTCCCAGACTTAGGAAAAAAAGAAGCCTTTTTAATTAAGCTCAAGCAGTAAAACTATGAGATCTCTGGTTCTGTCTGTCCTTATGTAAAAATTAACTTGTAGATGAGCTGTATTTAATTGATTTAAAGGAAGTTAAGTGCTTATATAAATTCTCAGAAATATGAAAGAAGCTCCCCAGAGTACATTTCAGGTTCATGTGACCTGGGAAATATTCAATATTGAATTAATATCTGGTATTAAAGCTAGCTTAAGCTGCAGGTTTAATTAATGCTAACCTGTCTTTAGAGTCATTAATGTTAAGTATAATACTTTTATTATACCTAGGGTTACTGAAATTCAGTAAGTGCATATTTTTTGTTTGTTTTTTATAAAATTTGTCAACAAGGAAAATGACCTTATATGATAAAACTTTAAAATAAATGTAACTGAGATATAAGTTTTTGGTAAACTCTATAGGAACAATTATTTGGAAATGTCCATCTAAAATAATCTCTCCAGATTTTGGTAACTTGAAACTAAATTAAGTTAAATGATAGGAATTCATTGAATATCAAGGCCCTTTCAAATAAGATAATATATAGGAACATTAATTGCTAAACAGGTCTAAATTTACCTACTTTTTTCTTCTTTCAAGAGGGGACTAAAGATGTTTGAGTTTATTAGATGCCTGTCTTGTACCACATTGAGGAAAGAAATTATACTTTGAAAAGATGCATGTTTCTAGAAGTTATGGGATATTCCAATCAAGAAATGCTGGCATTATAAACAGTTTACAATTACTTGTTTCTTGGTTTTCACTAGAGATTAAGGTTTTAAGGTTAAGGGCAGTGAAGTAGAAGGACATAGAATGCAACCCTCTCCACAGATGCATCAGGAATACACCAAAAGATGTAATAATTCGCACAGAGAAGCAGCTGAACACCAGCAAACGACCTTGCACACCAGAAAGAACTGCAAAAATCCCAACATAACTGGGTAGGACAGAGGGGGAAAGTAAAGGAGAAAGAGGAGGAGAAGAAAGGAAAGGGACAGGTCCCACACCCTAGGGCAGGGGGATCTGAAAGAGAGAGGAGATTGCTGAATTCAGGGAAACATCCCTTATCTGATGGGGAAATCCCTTCTCCAATGGGGAATTTCCCTGGGTCAGAAGGGATGCACTTGGGACTGTTCAGAGAGGGTGAAGCGGTTGAGCTGTGGCAGACGGGAAAGAGGGAGAAACACACGGAGGGTCCGCACCACAGCTGAGCGTGTCTGGACCAAGATGTCGATTCACAGCTGAACAGGGGGTCTGGGAGCTGGAACGTGGGAACTGGAGAACTGGTTCAGGGTGAGAAACATTGTTGGCAGTGGGGAGGCAGACTGAGAGGACAGGAGGGAAGAAATCTGCAGCGGAGAGTGCCTACTGCGGAAAGCTGCATGGCCATGGTGGCGGCTCAATATTGCTGACTCAAAAGCAAGGGGGAGGAGCTGTGGGTGTAGCCTCCCTCTTGACGCCTGTGACAGACAAAGGAAGGACCCCTGTGGGTCTACCTGACGCACTCAAGGATAACAAAGGCCCCCAAGCGGGGCTGGCCTAGAGTGCCTGCAGCTGAGAGCCAAAAGTCCACAGAGTGGCCCAACTCTGGAGACATTCCCTTTACACTGGAGCTGCTGGCATCCCTCTGCAACAGGCACTGCCATGGCCAACTGAGCCATTGTGACCCAGGCAGGGTGCCCCAATGGAGTCATAGCAGGGGGGAGGAGCCGCAGTTGGAGTCACTCTCTTGGCCTGAGCCACCCAAGCCACTGTGACCCAGGCAGGGTGCCACTGCTCACTCACTCGCAGGGGAAGGAGGCACTATTGTACACTCTCTCTCCTCACACACCAGCGCTTACAGACGAACAATAAAGGAAGCTCTGCTGGTCGCAGAATAATACAAAAAGCCCAAAGTGGGTAGAAGGACACTTACAGCTGAGACCCCAAGGAAACAGAAATATTAGTATTAATTCTATTGATCTGGTCCATTCTGGGTCAGTTCTAGTTTTTGTTTTTTTTATTCATTATGATCTTAGTCCTAAGGGATCTACACGTTTTATAACATATTTTTTATTCTATTTTTTATTCTATTTTTATTTTTAGCCTTTTTATATATTTCTATTTCTAGCTAAGTTTTTTGGAGTGCTGACTGTATCTCTCCTACCTTCTTTTCAACTCTATCTTTTATACATTTCTATTTCTTTCTTTTTCTTTTCATATTTCCAGTCACACTACACTCTTCTGTTGCCCTGTCTTCTACCCTTTTTTTTCTTTATTTTATCTTAATATACTTATAATCAATATTATCAGTCTGCTCTGTTTCCTTGCTTTTTTTTTTTTTTAAACTTACTACTCTTTTATTTTTTATTTTATTATTATTTTTAACAAATTTATTTACTGGCTGCACTGGGTCTTTGTTGCTGTGTGCGGGCTTTCTCTGGTTGCGGAGAGTGGGGGCCACCCTTCATTGTGGTGCATGGGCCTCCCATTGCACTGACCTCTCTTGCTACCGAGCGCAGGCTCCAGGCGCTTGGGCTTCAGCAGCTGTGGCACGGAGTTGTGGCTCACAGGCTCCAGAGCGCAGGCTCAGTAGCTGTGGCTCACGGGCTTAGCCGCTTCACAGAATGTGGGATCCTCCCAGACCAGGGCTCGAACCCATGCCCCCTGCATTGGCAGGCGGATTCCCAACGACTGTGCCACCAGGGAAGCCCATGTTTCCTTGCTTTATTCTCCAGATGGCACACTGCTTTGGTATTTATTATGAGGTTTTGTCTTTATCTTAGTTCTAAGTATAATTGTCTGATTTCATTCTGAGAATCTTCAGTCTGTCTGGTGGTACTCTTGCTCTTTATTATATTTGATCCTAGCTTTCAAAATCTCCCTGGATTTGTGTTTGTGTGTATGTGGTGTTTGTTTTTGTTTTTGTTTTGTTCTGTTTTGGTTTTGAATTTCTGTTGGTTTTCTCTTTGATTGTCTGATAGCATACTGGGGTCCTTCTGTCAGGTCTTTCTAGTTCCTTATGTTCTATTGGATTCAGTGTTTGTGTGTCTTATACATGTATGTGTTTCCTTGACTTAGTATTTGTTTGACTCAGCACTCTGCCATTAGTCTGGGGCTTGGACAGTCTTCTTGAAACCCCTTTATTGCTGGGACAAGCAACCTCCAAAGTTTGGACTACTATGAGAAAAAAAAGAAACAACATGCAAACAAAGGAACAGGAAAAAAAACCCACAAACCAAATAAATGAAGAGGAAATAGGAAAATTGCCTGAAAAAGAATTCAGATATGTAATGATAGTAAAGATGATATAAAATCTCAATAACAAAATACAGAAAATACAAGAAACAGTTAATAAGGACTCAGAAGAACTATAGAGTAAACAAACAGTAATGGACAACAAAATAACTGAAATTAAAAATACTCTAGATGGTATAAACAGCAGAATACCTGAGGCAGTAGATGAATAAGTGAATTGGAAGATAGAATGGGGGAAATAACTGCCACAGAGCAGGAAAGAGAAAAAAGAAAAAGAATGGAAGACAGCCTCAGAGACCTTGGTGACAACATTAAGCACACCAACATTCAAATCATAGGCATCCCAGAAGACAAAGAAAAAGAGAAAGGGTCTGAGAAAATATTTCAAGAGGTTATAGTGGAAAACTTCCCCAACATGGGAAAGGAAATAATTAGTCAAGTCCAAGAAGCACAGAGTCCCATACAGAATAAACCCAAGGAGAAATACACCAAGGCACATATTAATCAAATTAATGAAAATTAAACACAAAGAAAAAATATTAAAAGCAGCAAGAGAAGAGCAACAAATAACATATAAGGGAAAACCCATAAGGATAACAGCTGACCTTTCTGCAGAAACTCTGCAGGCCAGAGGGAATGGCAGGATATACTGAAAATCCTGAAAGAGAAAAACCTACAGCCAAGAATACTCTACCCAGCAAGAAGCTCATTCAGATTCGATGGAGAAATCAAAAGCTTTCCAGACAAGCAAAAGTTAAGAGAATTCAGCACCACCAAACCAGCCTTACAACAAGTGCTAAAGGAAGTTTTCTAAGCAGGAAACATAAGAGAGGAAAAGACCTACAAAAACAAACCCAAAACAATTAAGAAAATGGTGATAGGAACACACGTCAATAATAACCTTAAATGTAAATGGATTAAATGCTCCAACCAAAAGACACAGACTGGCTGAATGGATACAAAAATAAGACCTTTGTATATGCTGCCTACAAGAAACTCACTTCAGACCAAGGGATACATATAGACTGAAAGTAAAGGGATGGAAAAAAATATTCCATGCAAATGGAAGTCAAAAGAAAGCTGGAGTAACAATACTCATATCAGACAAATTAGACTTAAAAGTAAAGACTATTACAAGAGACAAGGAAGGACACTACATAATGATCAAGGGATCCATCCAAGAAGAACATATAACAATTGTAAATATCTATGCGCGCAACACAGGAGCACCTCAATACATAAGGCAAATGCTAACAGCCATAAAAGGGGAAATCAACAGTAACACAGTAATAGTAGGAGACTTGAACACCCCACTTACATCAATGGACAGATCATCCAAACAGAAAATAAATAAGGACACACAAGCTTTAAATGACACATTAGGCCATCTCGAATTAATTGCTATTTATAGGACATTCCATCCCCAAACTACAGAATACACTTTCTTCTCAAGTGCACACAGAACATTTTCCAGGCTAGATCACATCTTGGGTCACAAATCAAACCTCAGCAAATTCAAGAAAGTTGAAATCATATCAAGCATCTTCTCAGACCACAACGCCATGAGACTAGATATCAATTACAGGAAAAAAACTGTAAAAAATACAAACACATTGAGACTAAACAATACGCTATTAAAGAACCAAGAAATCACCAAAGAAATCAAAGAGGACATCAAAAAATATCTAGAAACAAACAACAAAGAAAACACAACAACCCAAAACCTGTGGGATTTAGCAAAAGCAGTTCTAAGAGGGAAGTTTATAGCAATAAAGTCCTACCTCAAGAAACAAGAAAAATATCAAATAAACAACCTAACCTTACACCTAAAACAATTAGAGAAAGAAGAACAAATAAACCCCAAAGTGAGCAGAAGGAAAGAAATCATAAAGATCAGAGCAGAAATAAATGAAAAAGAAAGGAAGGAAACAATAGCAAAGATTGATGAAACTAAATGCTGGTTCTTTGAGAAAATAAACAAAATTGATAAACCATTAGCCAGACTCGTCAGGAAAAAAAGGGAGAAGATGCAAATCAACAGAATTAGAAATGAAAAAGAAGTAACAAAGGACACCACAGAAATACAAAAGATCATGAGAGACTACTACAAGGAACTATATGCCAATAAATTGGATAACCTGGAAGAAATGGATACATTCTTAGAAAAATACAATCTTCCAAGACTGAACCAGGAAGAAATAGAAACTATGAACAGACCAATCACAAGTACAGAAATTGAGGCAGTGATTAAAAATCTCCCAACAAACAAAAGCCCAGGGCCAGATGGATTCACAGGCGAATTCTATCAAACATTTAGAGAAGAGCTAACACCTATCCTTCTCAAACTCTTCCAAAATATAGCAGAAGGAGGAACACTCCCAAACTCATTCTATGAGGCCACCATCACCCTGATACCAAAAGCAGGCAAAGATGGCACAAACAAAGAAAATTACAGGCCAATATCACTGATGAATATAGATGCAAAAATCCTCAACAAAATACTAGCTAACAGAATCCAACAGCACATTAAAAAGATCATACACCAAGATCAAGAGGAGTTTATCCCTGGAATGCAAGGATTCTTCAATATACACCAATCAATCAATGTGGTACACAGTATTAACAAATTGAAGGATAAAAACCATATGATAATCTCAACAGATGCAGAAAAGGCTTTTGACAAAAATCAACATCCATTTATGATAAAAACTCTCCAGAAAATGGGCATAGAAGGAAATTACCTCAACATAATAAAAGCCATATATGAGAAACCAAAAGCCAACATCGTTCTAAATGGGGAAAAACTGAAGGAATTCCCTCTAAGAACAGGAACAAGACAAGGGTGTCCACTCTCACCATTATTATTCAACATAGTTTTGGAAGTTTTAGTGACAGCAATCAGAGAAGAAAATGAAATAAAAGAAATCCAAATTGGAAAAGAAGGAGTAAAATTGTCACTCTTTAGCTGACATGATATTATACATAGAAAACCCTAAAGATTCTACCAGAAAACTGCTAGCACTAATTGATGAATTTAGTAAAGTAGCAGGATACAAAATTAATGTGCAGAAATCTCTTGCATTCCTATACACTAACAATGAAAAAGCAGAAAGAGAAATTAAGGAAATTCTCCCATTTACCATTGCAACAAAAAGAATAAAATACCTAGGAATATACCTGTCTAAGGAGGCAAAAGACCTGTATGCAGAAAACTATAAGACACTGATGAAAGAAATTAAAGACGATACAAACAGATGGATGGACATACCATGTTCCTGGACTGGAAGAATCAACATTGTGAAAATGACTATACTACCCAAAGCAATTTACAGATTCAACACAATCCCTATCAAATTACCAATGGCATTTTTCACAGAACTAGAACAAGAAATCTTATGATTTGTATGGAAACGCAAAAGACCCCAAATAGCCAAAGCAATCTTGAGAAGCAAAGATGGAGTTAGTGGAATTAGGCTTCCTGACTTCAAAGTATACTACAAGGCCACAGTGATCAAGACAGCATGGTACTGGCACAAAAATAGAAAGGAAGATCAATGCAACAGAATAGAGAACTCAGAGGTAAACCCAAGCACATATGGGCATCTTATCTTTGTCAAAGGAGGCAAGAATATACAATGGAAAAACGACAGCCTCTTCAAGAAGTGGTGCTGGGAAAATTGTACAGCAACATGGAAAAGAATGAAATTAGAACACTTCCTAACACCATACACAAAAATAAACTCAAAATGGATTAAAGACATAAATGGAAGGCCAGGCACTATAAAACTCCTAGAGGAAAACATAGGCAGAACACTGTATGACATACATCAAAGCAAGATCTTTTTTGACCCACCTCCTAGAGTAATGGAAATAAAATCAAGAATAAACAAATGGGACCTAATGAAACTTAAAAGCTTTTGCACAGCAAAAGAAACCATAAACAAGACAAGAAGGCAACCCTCAGGATGGGAGAAAATACTTTCCAACGAAGCAACTTACAAAGGATTAATCTCCAAAATATACAAGCAGTTCATGCAGCTTAATACCAAAAAAGCAAATAACGCAATCCACAAATGGGTGGAAGACCTAATTAGACATTTCTCCAAAAAAGACATGCAGATGGCCAACAAACACATGAAAAGATGCTCAACATCACTAATCATTAGAGAAATGCAAGTCAAAACCACAATGAGGTATCACCTCACACCAGTCAGAATGGCCATCATCAAAACATCTAGAAACAATAAATGTTGGCGAGGGTGTGGAGAAAAGGGAATTCTCCTGCACTGTTGGTGGGAATGTAAGTTGGTACAGCCACTATGGAAAACAGTTTGGAGGTTCCTTAAAAAACTAAAAACAGAACTACCATATGATCCAGTAATCCCACTACTGGGCATATACCCTGAGAAAACCATAATGCAAAAAGAAACATGTACCATAATGTTCATTGCAGCACTATTTACAATAGCCAGGACATGGAAGCAACCTAAATGCCCATCAACAGATGAATGGATAAAGAAGATGTGGCATATATATACAATGCAATATTACTCACCATAAAACGGAATGAAATGGAGCTATATATAATGAGGTGGATGGACTTAGAGTCTGTCATACAAAGTGAAGTAAGCCAGAAAGAGAAAAACAAATATTGTATGCTAACTCATATATACGGAATCTTAAAAAAAAAAAATGGTACTGATGGACCCAGTGACAGGACAACAATAAGGATGCAGATGCAGAGAATAGACTGGATGACACGGGGTTGGGGGGGCAGGGGGCGAAGGGGAAGCTGGGATGAAGTGAGAGTGTAGCATAGACATATATATACTGCCAACTGTAAAATAGATAGCTAGTGGGAAGTTGCTGTATAACAAAGGGAGATCAACTTGATGATGGGTGATGCCTTGGAGGGCCGGGATGGGAAGAGTGGGGGGAGTCTCTGGAGGGAGGGGATACAGGGATATGTGTTTAAATACAGCTAATTCATTTTGGTGTACCTCATAAGCTGGTACAAGAGTGTAAAGCAATTATATTCCAATAAAGAGATTAAAAAAATAAAAATAAAAATGGGGAGGGACTTCCCTCATGGGGCAGTGGATAAGACTCCGAACGTTCAATGCAGAGGGCCTGGGTTTGATCCCTCGTCAGGAAACTAGATCCCACATGCATGTTGCAAATAAGAGTTCACATGCCACAACTAAGGAGCCTATGTGCCACAACTAAGGAGCCCACCTGCCACAGCTAAGATTCAGGGCAACCAAATAAAAAATAAATAAATAAATAAATAAAAGTAAATAAATAAATTATTTTAAGAAGGGGTTGGGGAAATAAAATACAACATACAGATATATTCCAAGCCCTGATAGGATATGATACAGCCTACACATTTCATAGATGTTCATTCACTAACTCATTTTCCCGACCAGGTCACCACATTTACGCCTCTGCAGGGTACCATTCACATGATAGCAGGTGTGCACTGAACAACCTGTGCAGCTCTCTGTAGAGTTCAGAAAACAGAAGATATTATGAACAATCCAGGAATGAGGGAGATTTCCTAGACAATACTGGAGATCCAGAAGCTGTAAGGACCAGACAGACATATTTTATCATGTAAAAATTAAGCTCTTTTGTATGCTTGAAAGTTGTAATCAGGTTAATTGTTGAGAAATAGGTTAGAAAAATACATTTTCAATTTTGGGCTTATGGATAGAGAATTAATATTTTTAATATAAAAATCTCATAAACTGATAAGAAAAGCAAATAATAATAATAATAATCCACTAAAAATGGGCAAAAGACAGGAAGAGATAATTCACAGAGGTACAAATCTTAACGACATATGATCATTTAGAAAGATGTTCAAACTGACATGTTAGAGAAATGTAAAATTAAAGTTCAATGAAATACTACTTTAGACTCATTGGACCAATAAATACTAAAAAGATCAATAGCACCTGTTACTGGAGGGGTTATGGGAAAAAAGTAACCCTCACATATTGCTGTCATAAATGTAAATTGTTTCAGTTCTTTTTGGAAATCAACCTGGCAGCATCTTCTAAAATTAAAGGTATGCAACCAGGAAAAAAAAAAAGGTTTTAAGGTTAAGAATTATAAGGGAAACATTTCAATATACAAAGAATATGGAAAGCACGTTTTCAATTAAAAAACAAAAGTGTGAGGAATGGAAATGTTGTTAAAGGGTGGGGGTTGAGGGTGGAGAGGTGGTTTTGTCATAGAGCTAGTTGTTTCTAAATAAAAAGAAAATGAAGGACAGAATAATATGGGTACAGAAAGTTGTAGAAGGTTTTTGGAAAAGGAACATTGGGAAAAGTTTTATATGTGGTTAGAATTTTCTAAGATTGGATTAAATTTAATTAGGTAAATGGGTTTTAAGATTTGACTGATGCAGGACTGCATTTGGTTTCTCTCTCTTAAGAGAACAAAGTTTTCTTGAAATGTTGCTTTTGATAGTAGATCATGTAAATTTCTTTGCCTTTAAGTGATCTGTTCCCTATTTGCCCTTTGAAATCTTTTATTGTCACTTTGGTTAAATGAACAAGTATTGTTTCATAGCAAACAAGATCCTATTTGACCAAGTGTTCTAAAACTTTGTGAGATTTTTGACAGATATTCCCAAATATCAAATTCTAATTAAAGTTCTTTTGACCTCCAGATAACTTTGGGGGTGCTTCAAAGGGCCCCTGGAGCATCCCAAAGAGACATATGTCCTAAGCTAATTGGGTTCATTTGGTATGTTAAATTATATGGGAAGCATTCTCAAATTAGCACTAAATCTTCTTAGGCTGTATTGTATGAGTAGATGTTACTATTATAGATATTCTAGAAATTATATGGAATTTTTTTCTGTGCTGTGCAGCATGCAGGATCTTAGTTCCCCTACCATGGATTGAACCCATGCCCCTCCCCACCCCTGCAGTGGAAGCACAGAGCTTTAACCACTGGACCACCAGGGAATTCCTATGGAATTCTTAAAAATCTGGTATGTCCTGATAAAATCTTATCAGTCATAATTTTTGTTATTATAACAAAGTTTCTTTGTCAATTGCATTGTGATCAGGTGTTTAAACCATGCCTTTTAAGTCTTTCATCATTCATAGACAGTTAAACTGATGCTTTGCAAAACACTTCATCTTCAGGAAGATTCATAGAAAGGGCTTTTTGACAAGTACAATTTTCTGGTAACTTTCATATCACACCGCTGAATTAGGTAAAACTGATGGCTTCATAAAACTGTTAATTACATGGGATTGAGTATAGTGATGGATATGGTTATAATTTTTCACTTTTGTCTGAGGTATTACTGGATTTTATTCTGTATTTTCCATATATAGGGAAACCCTACCCCTCAAGCTAATTATGATTTACAGTAGTTTGGTAAATTACACCTCTAAGTATAATTGAAACATTTATCTCTTCTCTCTACTCCAGCCCTCTAGAAATTGGAAACTCAGAGGTTCCCAGCAACTTTATCAGGTAAATAAGGAAGGCCACCTCCTAACAAGTGCAAGAATCTCAAGGTATTTTGGGGATATCTCAAAATGGGAGGAGTTCACCCAAATCTGTAAGGCAAAAGTTGGCATGGCTTTCCTGGCCGTTAAGAGGCCTTTTAAAAGTGTAGTCTGAGATTGCTTATGAAAAGCTCCAGCACAGACAATCTAAAATAACCTATATAATCAAGTATACTTACATAAGTAAACACACCAAGTTTATTGAAATCAGACAGTTTAGTCAAATTGTAATTTGTCTATATTTGGTAAAAATGCAGATAATTTTAGACAGAAAAAGATTATGTTTCAATGGATATCTAATTCTGGTTCTGTTAATTGAGGTCTGTAATTACTGTCTAAGACTAACCTCCCAGATAGTTCCTTGTTGTCATGCTACATAATTGTAAAGGTTAATTGAATTATTAAAAGGACATTCTAAGCTTGTTTCTGAAGCTTATTGCTGCAATCTCCCTTTAGATGAAGATCAAATGCCTCATGACCTGTGATCAGGCACTATCAAATCAAAAATTGAGTTATTGTGTTAACTGTAGAGTTGCCCCAATACTTAGGAATAAATTCTTTAATAAAATTGTCATAAAATATAACTACTCATGACATGCAGCACTGCTTGCAGCTAAAGCACATGTACAATGTTTGTATGACAGTTCAGTATCGTTGATAAAATGTACAGCCTTTAAGATGTTTCCCCCATCAATATAGCTCTGTGTTTGCTCATCATATCTGATTAGTTTTCTCCCAATGTGAATAACTAGGCAAATGTATAAAAAAAAGTAGGCCTACCACCAAGGGACAAATATTTTGACTTTTTTAAGGATTTACAAACAAAAAGAAGGAAAAGGATTTTTAAAAATTTTCACATATTGAGGTATGTGAAACCCTGTCCATGGGTTTCAATGGACATCATCAATGAAATTTTCAACAACTGGTTGGGCTAGATTAGTCCGTGGTTGGTTCCCTTACTCCCAGTTGTGACCTTTGTGATCTTAATCCTGTTTTTTGGTCCTTGTCTGTTTAACCTCTTCATTAGGTTATGTCTTCTAGGCTCCAACAGTTTCAAGTAAGACTCAAGGTGGCTCAAGAACTTCAACCCATTCTAGTAGAGGGTAGCCCAGGTCCCTACAGGTCCTTGGAACAGTCAGCAAGGGACTTCTACACCTCTAAAGTAAACTAGGGTCCGCAGATCTGCAGCCCCTGTCCAGCAGGAAGAAGTTTCAGAAGAAGAGGCCTTCAGCCCCTTAAGCGTTTAGAATGAGGGGTGTAAAATCCCTTGGGAGTAATGAGACTGGCTGGGACCTGGGACCATTTGCTGCAATGCTTGTACCTGGACAAATGTCTCCTCCAGCAACAGAATATGAAGAAACTGTAAGGGACTAAAAATAAGTGCATACATGGGCAGTTGGGGCAAATTATGAACAACAAGATACAAAGAGACCAAAAACCCAACTGCTACTTCTGAAATGTCAGGAGAAAAAGCAGTGTACTGCACATGATCCCTGCACACAGCACCACCAAGGGGGTGGGCAGACCACCCAAGCCACCCATATGGTTTGACTCCTAGACCTGCCCCTACCCCCACCCCATTTAAGGGACCAGCTCATGGGACTTCCCCAGTGGTCCAGTGGTTGGGACTCCATGCTTCCACTGCAGGGGGCACTGGTTCAATCCTTGGTCGGGGACCTAAGATTCCACAAAAATAATAATAAATTAAAAAAGGAGTGGGGAACCAGCTCACCCCCTGACCCCTGGGAGCAAACAAGGGAACCTGTTACTTGTTTTCACTCATGAATCCCAATAAAGCCTTGCCTGAATTTCTCTTCTGGCCTTTTATCAATTTACATGATTAAAGAGTCCAAGAACCTGAGTCGGTAACACTAAGAAGAAGTATACTTTTATTTATTCTTTTTAAAAAATTGAGGTATACACTCTGCAGGTAACATTGATAGTAGGGAATGCTATGCATGTATGGAGAAGGGAGTATATAGGAAATCTCCATACTCGCCACAATTTTGCTGCGAACCTGAAACAACTCTACAAAAATAAAGTCTTAAAAAAATTTTTGAGGTATAGTTGATGTATCATATTAAGTAAATTTCAGGTGTACAACATAGTAATTCACAATTTTTAAAGGTTATACTCCACTTATAGTTTTTATAAAATATTGATTATATTCTTTGTGTTGTACAGTATATTCTTGTATCTTTAACTTTACTTACTCTTGAACTCTTTCTCTTTATTCCTGAACCTCTGTTTTTATTTTTGTTTCTGATTCTTGGCTAAACTTGGTTCTAGTTCGTATTTGCACAAGTTGGTAAGCTATTCTCAATAGCAACAACTGGGGATCTGACTTTAAAGCCTGAACGTTTGGTTATCCATATCAGTGTGATGGTTGTTTATACTCTGTTGGCTGATGGATGACAGAATGTGGTTTGTTTCACTTTTTCCTTTTGGAATGCTTTCCTGTTAGTGACTTCAAGTCAATTAAGAAGACATTTTATGTACATTGGAAAGGAAAATATTCACTGGGGATCAGGCCTGGTGAGATTTTGTGCTCTGTGTTTACTTTGACCCATAGCTGTCATTGTAGAACTAAAGCTTCACGCTTTCTGTGGGTCCCTGTGTCTGTATGAGAAAATTCTTTGCCTCTCATAAGAATCTGTAACATTTTCTTATCTCTGTGTATATTAATAAGTTACACTCTTCATTGATACAATACAAAGCTACCACACCTAGTAATTCCTTTTTATCTTGACACCTCTTTGATGCTTTTAAAAAGGTTATGTGTATAGATGTGTACATGAATATGTTTGTGTCTATATCTCCAGCATTTTGAGTTGTTTACAGTGGAAGTTGGTGGAATTGCCAAATAAAATACAGGATACCAGTTTAATTTGGAATTCATAAAAACAATGATTTTTTTTTTTTTTAGTATGAATATGTCTGAAATTCAAATTTAACTGGGCATCTTGTACTTTCATTTGTTAAGTCTGGCACCCCTGGCAGGAGTGGAGGGTCAATCCAAATAACCTAGGCTATCATTACTAGAAACAAATATATATTCAAATTCTCAATCTTTAAGTAGAAATTTCAGACATTTAAATTAATAATTTTTAAAAAGATCATTCTTGTTTGTTTTTCTGTTTGTTTTTTGAGAGGACTGTTAAACATTATTTATTTATTTATTTATTTATTTATTTATTTATTTAAAACTCTTTATTGGAATATAATTGCTTTATACTCTTGTACCAGCTTATGAGGTACACCAAAGTGAATCAGCTGTATTTATACACATATCCCCATATCCCCTCCCTCCCACGACCCCCCCCCACCCTCCCCATCCCAGCCCTCTAAGGCATCATGTTTTTCTGTTTTTGAAGAGAGTATCTCTAGCTTTTATCCATTAAATACAATATTGACTCTTGATTTGAAATACACTTTTTAAAATTAAGGATTGTGGAATAGAGGATTATCCTTATCCAACAGGTGTCTGGCCTTTGTCCTTCAATTCTGGGAAAGTGATTTCTAGCCCCTAACTAATAGGAATGTCCTACCTGATAGAGGTGTCTTTGCTGGGGACTTTGACCACCGAATAGCTTAATCATGTGATTTATGATATGGGCTTTTGGCCACACTACCAACCTCTAGAGAAATTATGACTAAAGGTGTTAGTGTGATCTTGAGAGGGACTGATAACTAAGGGTTCGCCATGTGAGCAGTAAGTGATTGAGCTCTAATAAAAACTCTAGACACCAAAGGCTCAGGTGAGCATCCCTAGTTGGCAAAACTCCATACATGTCACACATTGTGACCAGAAGGAGGGGATACCATACATGACTCCATGGGGAAAGAATGACTGGAAGCTCTGCATTTGGACCCCTCTTGGACTCAGCCCTATGCATCTCTTCTCACGTCTGATTTTGATTTGTATTCTTTCTCTGTAATAAACTGTAACCATGAGTATAAAAGCTTTCAGTGAGTTCTGTGGGTCCTTTTAGAGAATGATCAAACTAGAGAATCGCTTTTGGAATTCCCCAGATGAGTTAGTGTTAGTGAGTTAGTGAGGTTAGCCTTGTGGGCACTATTCCCTCATACTTACAGTTTGATTAATTCTGGGTTGACACATCTATACTGTTAATGAGAATGTTGTTGAATTTTATTATGTCTTCTTTTCAAACCTCTATTGAAATGATCAGTAAGTTTACCTTATCTGATTGATGTAATTTTTAAAATATTTATCTGTTATCAGTGGTGGGCCCACGGCTTTGTGGAAACTGAAACATATAATTTGGATGACTTTTTTTCAACTACATAAGATTGTAAATATAAAATTATATACAGAAATGAGAATTCATTTATGCTGAGAAAAATCACTATAAAAGATTTTTTTAAATTGACAACACAAAATTACAAATCCATAAAAACAACATAATATTTTTATTAATTAAAGACAAATTATTTCTGTAATGCTTTTCTTCCTGCAGCTCTTTGATTGCTTCTTCTTATAGCAAGATTTTGTAATATTTTCTATTAAATGTATAGAAAGATAAATCAGTCTTTCCTCTTTCATGGTTATTTAAAACACTTTTAAATTTTGTTTAGAAAAATTCTTTCAGCTTTACAATTTCTTATTGTGAATACCGTGCAATTTCATAAGATTGTCAAATTTGGTAAAAGTCTTTATCAAATGGCTTTCGTATATGCAGTAATCTAGATTTCAGGGTGTTTCAAATTTTCTTGTACAATAACTAATCTTAAATAATCTTTGCATTGGTGGCACTCACTAAGTTGTCACAGATGTCTTCATATAGTATTTTGAGTTATGTTATCTCCATAGTTATTTCAGCAGGAAACTGAAATCTATTTCCAAAAATGTTCAATGGATTAATTTTTCCTCATTGATTGGATTAATAAATAAACCAAGAACCTAACTACCTCTGTTTGAAATTTTGCTCTTCCTCTTAAAGAATTAATAATTTTGATATGACATAAAATTTTTATGTTATAATTCACTTCTTAATAAAACATATAATTTTACTGATTTCCCAAAGCTGATCTCTATTGCTTTTGTTTCTTATTGCGTTAATTTTATCTGAATTTCCTTTCAGTTCTTTAATAAATCAATTTAAAGATAACAAAATTCACCTTTATGTAAGTCCAGATTAGGAATCTGACATTTCTCACTTGCTTTATTTATTTAATTATTTACTTATTTTAATTAATTAATGGCTGCTGTTGGGTCTTTGTTGCTGCACATAGGCTTTCTCTAGTTGTGGCGAACGGGGGCTGCTCTTTGTTGCGGTGTGCTGGCTTCTCATTGCAGTAGCTTCTCGTTGCAGAGCATGGGCTCTAGGCATGAGGGCTTCAGTAGTCGTGGCTCATGGGCTCTAGAGCACAGGCTCAGTAGTTGTGGCACACAGGCTTAGTTGCTCTGCGACATGTGGGATCTTCCCAGACCAGGGATCGATCCCGTGTCTCCTGCATTGGCAGGTGGATTCTTTACTACTGCATCACTAGGGAAGTCCTTTCTCACGTGCTGTATTAAGACACTTCAAAATATCTCTCCAAATTACTGTGGAAATGATACATTGAGCTTTACACCATAAGCCCTTCACATCAAAAAAAGGGGAGAGGGAGTATGGTGTAGTTAAAATTGAATATATTGCATTATCAATATATTTCTGACAGAAAGATCTTTGGTTTTAATTTGGTATTTATGAAATTGGAATCCTCTATTTATAATTCTACATGTCCTTTGACCTGTACTTTCCTGTGCCTATCCCAGGTGCATTGGAATGGTGGGTGTTAGGAGTATTCCTGGAAGCCATGCCAGAGCTTCCAAGGAGGGCTAGCAATAATTTAAGTATACATAGAAATACCTTAACTACATAAAATATCCCACCTAGCCTAAACTAAATGCATTCCTGACTCGACCCCTCTTAAGTCTTTTGGACCAGAGTCCAAAAATGACTGTGGCCACTGTAACACCACCACAAGGGGACGTGTGATGAGGGGTAAGTCTAAGTGGAAAGAGAGAATAATCTTAACCTATTATGGTTAAAATATCTTACTTTTGCAAATTAAAAAATACATTTGATCCTGTAAAGATTGTGAGAGTCCCTCCTAGAACCTTGAAAAGTCTTATATAAGTGAGAAGTCCTCAAGCCTAAGCTTCATCTTTATGATTAATTTGCCTTTGCTGCCAGTTCTTAAACTTCCTACCAAAGAAATCAGGTGAGTGGAGAATTTAGGCACTCACCCACAAAGCTTTGATTGTATAATTCTAAACTATGTGCTTCAAAGAAAGAGATTTATTTAAAGTGCTAAGTTTTATCTTAAAAAAGTATGTCAATTTTGCTTATATTTTTTGCCATTTATTTTCATCATTGCTTAATATTTTAAAACATTTTACTTAACATCTTAAAACAAATTATGTTTTAAAAAACTTAAGTCACCTCCTATGTTCTTTCTCTGAAGGAGGAGGGAACACAGTAAAGCCAATGCTTCAGTTTATGCTGTGGCCTCACAACTCTATATAACTTCTGCTCCATCTTTTCTCCTTGGGTTTATCATTTGGGAATATGATATCACCTGGAAACTTGCAAGTAACACAAGACCCACATATCAGTAGCTTAAACAAATATAAATTTATTTAGCTCACAATAAGAAATCTGAGCTAGGCAGTCGACCCATATGCCACCCATTGGTATTTAGAACATTGCAGTGCTAATATGGGAGTCCAACAACACCATCAGACACCCAGGCTACTTCCATCTTTCTCTGCTGCTTCTGTTGTCACAGAGAGAAGTATCCATATGCCTGTCCCCTTGTGAGCATAAGAAAGGACTGCTGCTCCACTAGGAAAATGGAGGGAGCCTGAAGAAGCATGCCATGTGAGTCAAATCTTTTTTAAAAAAAACTTTCTCAGGGTTTCCACCCAAAGACTTTTTTGTATATCATTAGCCATAACCAAGACACTGTTCACTCTTACCTACCAGGATGTCTGAGAAAGTAAGTGTATTAGTCTGCTTGGGCTGCCATGACAAAATACCACAGACTGGTGGCTTACAGAAATCTATTTCCTCACATTTCCAGAAGCTAGAAGTCTCAGATCAAGGTGCCAGCAGATTCTATTTATGGTAAAGCCCCTCTTCCTGGCTTGCAGAAGACTGGCTTCTCCTTGTGTCCTTGCATGGCCTTTTCTGTGTGTGTGCAAGGAAAGAGGAAGAAATGTCTGGTGTCTTTTCCTCTTTTTATAAGTTGTATTGGTTTAGGGTTCCACCCTTATGACCCCCTCCCCAACTACCTTGTTAAAGGCCCTATCTCTAAATATAGTCACAATGGGAGTTAGAGCTTCAACTTAAGAATTCTGGGGGGACACAATTCAGTCCACAACAGCATTTTTAGCTCAACATATTACCACACCAAACAAAATCATTGTTTGTTACTGTGACTGGCTATCAGTGTTCAGCCCATGTCTCCTTGGCCCAAACTGAAGGCACCTGCAGGCCAATTGCTGTACACCAACAATCACTGCCTGGGAGCATCCTCTGACTGCTGACACACACTCAGTCCACATGCTGCCTGAGATTTAGTACTCTTAGAGCAACCCTCACCTAATAAGAGACTGAAAATGAGGGAAAATACCCATGGAACAATTTTGAGACTTATAATATGCATTCTCTCAGAGGGTCCCCAGCAGACTGAGCCTCAGTTATCCACAGTGGTTAACCAGCTTATTAAAACAATTTTGTTAGCTTTCTTGTCATACCTGTTTATTCCTCACTTTCATACTGTGCTTCTTGGGATCATCTTCCAAATAAACTACTTGTACCCAAATCTTGACTTCAGCACTGGTTTTTGGAGGAACACAAACTAAGACATTTAAGTAGAAAATGTAGACAACGAGGAGTGTGTTACATGGAGAAAGTGTGTTTTCTGACACTATGCTTATATATAATGTTAAATTCCATTTTTAAGACTGTCTGTAGTCTAGTAGATTGTGTCCAAGAGTCTGTAATCTACTACATCTTACTTCAGTAATCTTATTTAAGCTTATATCTCAATTTCCTCATCTATAAACTGATAATAATACAAATAACTCCTTCACAGGATTGTTATAAGAATGAAATGAGCTAATTCATATGAATTATTTAGAACAGTGCCTGGAACATACTAAATTTTCAGTACCTTTCATTGATCATTATTATTATGTTCTGTTTGAATGTGTGCGTTACTTTTATCAGGACCATATAAGCTTAATAAATTGAATTTATAGTTTGCCATCTTTTTGGAATAAATTACATAGTATGGAAATTCTAAATTTCTTGAAATTTTTAAATAATTCACATGTGACCCCAATAGGCCCAAATGATTTCTTTTCAATAAAATTTTAAAATTTGGAATAATTTTATTTTTATTTATTTTTTAATTTATTTTTGGCTGTGTTAGGTTTACATTACTGCGCGCGGGCTTTCTCTAGTTGCAGTGTGTGGGGGCTACTCTTCCTTGCAGTGTGCGGGCTTCTCAGTGTGGTGGCTTCTTTTATTATGGAGCACAAGCTCTAGGTGTACGGGCTTCAATAGTTGTGGCTCGCGTGCTCTAGAGCACAGGCTTAATCATTGTGGCGCACTGGCTTAGTTGCTCCGTAGCATGTGAGATCTTCCTACACCAGGGATCAAACCCATGTCCCCTGCATTGGCAGGCAGATTCTTAACCACTGTGCCACCAGGGAAGTCTCAAATTTGGAATAATTTTAGACTGCAGAAAAGTTACAAAGATAATACAGAGAGTTCCCATATACCTTCATTTGCTCTCCCCTAATATTAACATCTTCCATAATTATGGTACATTTAGCAAAACTAAGAGATTAACATTGGTATATTACTATTAACTAAACTCCAGACTTTATTCATATTTCACCATTTTTCTACAAGTGTCCTTTTTCTGCTCAAGGATTCAATCCAGGATGCCATGTTATGTTTTGTCATCACATCTCCTTTTCTTCTCTTGTCTGTGACTGTTGCTCAGTCTTTCCTTGTTTTTCATGACTTTGACAATTTTGAGGATATTGGTCAAGTAAGATTTCGTGGAATGCTTCTCAATTTTTATTTTCTCATGATTAGACTAAAGCTACAGATTTTTGGAAGGAAAACCACAGAAGTAAAGCATCCCTCTCATTGCATCATATCAGGGGCACATGATGTTAACATGACGTATTGCTGCTGAGTTAACTTTTCTCACTTGGTTAGGGTGGTGTCTGCCAAATCTCGCAACAAATCTAGTAACTAAGTTACTATGTTTCCCTTTTCATACTCTATTGTTTGGAAACAAGTCACTAAGAGGAACCTACACTCAAGGTGGGGGGATTAGGCTTCATTTTTTGGAGGGGAGGAAAATATCTACATATATTATTTGGAATTTTTCTATAAGGAAAATTGTCTCTTCTCCATTTGTTTATTTGTTCAATCATTTATTTATATCCATGTGGGTTCATGAATATTTATGTTATCCTTTAGGTTATAATGTAATACTGTGTTGTCTATTTTCTTGCCCAAATTATTCCAAATTTGGTCTTTGGGAGCTCTTTCAGTTGGTTCCTGTGTCCCTTCAACATTTCCCCATCATTTTGTCTTTTGAGCATTTTCTTACTTTTGGCACTAAAAGATGTTCCAGGCCCATCTTTTACTTTCCTTGCCCCATCCCTGAAATCCCATTTCTTCAAGGAACCCTGGCTCTTTTTATTGGAGAACGGTATTCAGAAACCAAGATCTGGGCTCAGGTATACTCATTGCTACTGGGTTGTCACTACTTCTAGGCTATCTCAGCAAACAGAGCTATAAAATGTGTGTGTATGCCTATATATATATATCTGTATGCATATGCACTTAAATGTTATATAAATTTATATTTATATAAAATTATATATAAATAGTTTATTTGATTATATTTTTAATAAACTTTTTATTTTGGAATAAGTTTAGATTTAGAGAAAAGTTACAAAGATAGTGCAGAGAGTTCCTATACACCTTTTGCCCAACTTTCCCTAGTGCTAACATCTTACACATTAGGTATATTTGTCAAAACTAAGAAATTAACATAGGTACATTATTATTAACTAAAATTCTAATTTTATTTGAATTTCACCAGTTTTTCCCACTAATGCCCTTTTTGTTGTTGTTGTGGGATCTAATCCAGGATATCACATTACATTTAGTTGTCATGTCTCCTTATTCTCCTCTGGTATAACTTTTTTTTTTTTAAATAATAGTATTTATTACGGCATAGAGAAGAGAAACTGAGGGAGATAATTTTCAAAAGGGTGACCTGGACCTAGAAAAATCCATCCTGAGCATGATATGAGACAAAGAAGGTAAAACTCTGTAGGCCACCAGGAGAACCTGGACTGGATCCCTATGGTCAAAGCTGGTTAAGTCCTGTCCTAGGCATTTGACAGAAGAGAAAGCTAACACCCAAGTGCTCAGGCTATTCATGCTTCCTTCTAGGGGATAGACGAGCACAAGTTCTATCTACCCTGATCACAGTGTGGTAACTGATGTCCAGTACTGGAATTTGCCGCTTGGTAGAGAGAAGAAACTCACAGTGACATTAAGTCTGGCAAGGGCCCTGGGAGGTCAGAAAGTAGAACGTAGCTCCTTCAATTAAAAGCTTCCTGTGAACCTGGTACTCATAGGCAACCTCCAAACTAGGGCTGTGCAGATGGATGACATCAACTTCCAGTGGAGGACTCCCTCACAGAGCCTATTCAGGCTGCCGTATTAACTAAGGAGACAGCTCATTCGCTGCTCTCCTCTCATTTGAAGGCCTTTCTCCAGTATGAGCTTTCTGGTGTCAAACAAGGTTAGACATTCAGGTGAAAGCTTTCCTACATTTGCTGCAGTCATAGGGTCTACCAGAGCTGTGAAGTTTCTGCTGATCAGTCAGAGAAGACCTTTGACAGAAAACTTTTCCATGTTCATTGCACTTATGAGGCCTTTCTCTGGTGTGAACATTTCAGTGTAAGCTGGGTGCTTTGGCTAAAGAATTCTCCACATTTAGTGCACTCATGTGGCTTTTCTTCAGTGTGAACTCTGGTGCTTAATGAGTACAGCTTTGGCTAAAATGTTTCCACATTCAATGCATTCAAAAGACTTCGCTAAGGTATGAATTTACTGGTGCACAATAATAAGGTTGGGGCTTTGGCTAAACAACTTGCCACATTCACTACACTCATAATGCCTTTCTCCAATGTGAATTCGTTGCTGCAGAACAAGTGTCGGTTGGTTGCTAATGGTATAACTAGTTTTTAATCCTCAAATAATTACTTCATTTTAGAGATGAGGAAACAGAGTCTCAAAAACATTAAGTGACTTTTCCTGGTTCCTGTGGCTAATAAGTTGCTCAGTACTGGTTTACTTGCCTCTATCTGATTGCAAAGACTACACACACTCTAACCACTCTACATGCTGACTCATGAGCTGTGTATGAAAACCTTGAGGAAGCACAAAATGAAGGAACTAACAGAGCATCCTAAGTTTAAGTTAGTTTAGAACAATTTCCACCTAGGAGTCAATAACTCATGTGTCCACATCTCTAGCCCAGACTTGTCCTCTATGCTCCAGACCATCAATAGAGATTGGGGGAAGGGTTCACATTGGCCAAGTTGGTCAAATTTAAATTTGCTCATCCAAGAGATGAGTATGAGCACCTCAAATTAACATGTCTGAAACAAGATTCATGGCCTTCCTTCCCAAAGCTGATCTTCTGTTTCCTTCTCTCCCAAACCTTGCTTCTTATGATATACATGCAGATTGGGGCCATAAGAAGTCATGGCAACATAAAGTCATGGGAAAGCATTCACCATGAATAGGAGTAGTTCTAGGATAGAGAGAAGACATGGAAAGTGGAAGGAAAGAATCAGAGATCTCTTCGCAAGAGGAAAATGGATTAGACAGGTGATGGGTGGCTGAAGCATGCCCAAAGGGTGAGGGTGAGGTATTGGAAAGTCAATTCCCAAATTCCTTAATTGCTGCAAATTCCTTTTTGCCTTTGGTTTCTGTGAGACTACCTGACTTTATGAACTTCTTGCTATTCCTGAGGACAAGTGCTTGAGTATTCCATGGCTCACTTACTATAAATCCCCATTACTTAGAGATTAATGGAATATGCTGAACCTCTCAGTTCTGACCACCCAAATAACCCAACAAGAGCCCTACACAGGTGCAAAAGTGTGGCACATCATCAGCTTCTCAAGAAGCATGCACAAAGGGTCTTAATTCAGGATTTGGCTAAATCTTTTCAGTTTCTCCTACCGCCCCTGCTCCTGCTCTGGGAGGTGAAGTGGAAAGGGTCAGGCACACTTGAATCCCAGCACTGACTCTATTTGTTTAAATCAAAGTTTTTAATGATGTAGGAAAAGAATTAAATGATTTCTTCTTTGAGAAAATAATAGAAAACTATTCAAAGGAAGTGATATTTTCTACATATGGCTGTGTGATTAAGGACACAGACTCTATAGTCAAATCCTAGCTCTACTCAATAAATCAGGGAGTGGCCAAGATAGTGGAGTAGAAAGAACTTGAGCTCACCTCCCCCCATGGGCAACTATTTATACCAAAATTACAACTATTTACACAGCAACTACTGGTGAGAAGAACAAGAATACTAGCAGAAAATATATTCTATGACTAAAGATATAAAGAAGGAAACATAATGAAACAGGTACGAGGGGCGGCAATGAGGTATAGTCAAGACCCATACCCCTGGGTGGGTGACTCACAAATGAGAGGATAATTACAATTGCGAAGATTATCCACAAGGAGGGAGGAGTCTGAACTCCACATCAGGCTCCCTAGCCCTGGGGTCCTATAGCAGGAAGATGAGCAGCCAGAATGCCTGGCTTTGAAGGCCAGTGGGGCTTACTTTTGGAAGAGGCAGAGGGCTGTGGGAAATAGAAACTCCACCCTTAATGGGTGCACACAAAGTCTCACACTCTCTGGGACCCAAGGCAGAAGCAACAATTTTAAAGAAGACTGGGACTTTACTGGTGGCACAGTGGTTAAGAATCTGCCTGCCAATGCAGGGGACATGGGTTCAATCCCTGACCCAGGAAGATTCCACATGCCACAGAGCAACTAAGCCATCATAACTACTGAGCCTGTGCTCCAGAGTCCATGAGCCACAACTATTGAGCCCGCAAGCCACAACTACTGAAGCCCATGCACCTAGAGCCTGTGGTTCACAACAAGAGAAGATACCACAATGAGAAGCTCATGCACTGCAACAAAGTGTAGCCCCCACTGGACACAGCTAGAGAAAGCCCATGTGCAGCAATGAAGATGTAATTCAGCCAATAAATAAATTAAAAAATTTATTTAAAAAAAAAAAAAGCCTGGATCAGACTTACCTGCTGATCTTGGAGAGCCTCCTGGAGAGGCAAGAGGCAACTACAGCTCATGCTGGGAACATAGATACTGGGGCCACCCATTTTTGAGAGCTCATTCTACCCTGGGACACTGGTGCTGGTAAGCATCATTTTGGAATCCTCTTTCTAGTTTATTAACATCAGGATCTGGGCCTGCCCACTAGCCTGTAGACACAAGAATTGAGATACCTCAGACCAAGCAGCTAACCAGGCAGGGATACAGCCCCACCCAGCAGCAGACCAGTTGTCTTAAGACCCCTCCAGAGTCCACCCCAGGACTTGGCCATGCCCACCAGTGTGCCTACACCAACTCTAGGAACCTGAGGACCCTGCAACCAGAGACCCTAGGACTCCACTCGGCCCACTACTGGGCCAGCATTAACCCTGGAACCAGTCTCACCCACCAGTAGGGAGGCACCAGCCCCAGGACCCCCTGGGCCCCAGAACTGCCCAACAGCAGCTTGACACACCAACTCTGGGATCCCCCAGAGTCCTGCAGCCAAAGACCCTAGGACCTGGCTCTATCCACCAGTGAGATGGCACTAGCCATGAAATGCTCTGGGCCTCAGCTCTGCCCACTATTGACTGATACCAGCTGTGAGTCTCCTGGACACTGCAGCCAGAGACACTAGAACACTCCTCTGCCCTTCAGTGGGCTAGCACTAGCCCCAGGACCTGGCCTCATCCAACAAAGAGCAGGCACCATCACCAGGATCGCCTGGGCCCCACTCTGCCAGCCAGTCAGCAGACATTAGCCCCTAAGACCAACAGAGCCCAGCAGCCTGCCATGTCAGTTCCTAGCCAACCCACCAACAGTCCAGCACCAGTTTGGGGACACTTTGGGCCCTTCAACCAGCCACCTCAGAATCTACCCCCACTAACCAACAGGCTGACACCAGTTTTGGGACAAACTGGACCCTTTAGTGAGCCATGTCAGGAGCCAGCCTTGCCCACCAGCAGGCCAACACTAGATTCAGAACCCTCAGCCCTATAACTACCAACCACAAAGCCTGGCTCCACCCACCAGTGGGCTAGCTCTAACCCTGGAACACCCCCCCCCCCCAGGGCTCTGCATCCAGCCTCCTCATGACATGTTCCTGCCCAGCAGTGGCTGGCAACTTCTGCACAAGGCAGGGCCTGGTAATTAACTGGACCAGGGGCCAGCCACACGTACCAGACTGCCCACAGTAGTCAGCCTGCTACAACAGAAGGACCCATGAAGTCCACATAGGGGGCACACATATAGCTCTGATGACCAGAGGGAGAACACTACTGGAACATATAGGATGTGTCATACAAAAGCCTACTTCTCCAAGGTCAGGAAACATAGCCAACCTACCAAATACATAGAAATAAAAATAGTGAATATGGCAAAATGAGGCAACAGAAGAGTATGTTCTAAACAAAGGAACAAGATAAAACCCAAGAAGAACTAAGTGAAGTGGAGGTAGGCAATCTACCCAATAAAGAGTTCAAGGTGGTGATTGTAAAGATGCTCAAATAACTCAGAGAAGATTGGATGAACAGAGTGAGAAGTTAGAAGTTTTAAACAGAATTAGATAATATAAAGAAGAACCAAACAGAAATGAAAAATATAATAACTGAAATAAGAATACACTAAAAGGAAACAAAAGTAGGTTAGATGCTATAGTGGAGCAGTTCAGCTAGCTGGAAAATAGAGTAGTGGAAATCACTGAACCTGAACAGAAAAAAGAATAAAAAGAAATGAGGACAGTTTAAGAGACTTCCAAGACAACATGAGTGTAGTAACACTCACATTAAGGGGGATCCCAAAAGGAGAAGAGAGAGAAAGTGGCAGAAAACATATTTGAAGACATAGTAGCTGGAGATTTCCCTGATCTGGGAAAAGAAACAGACATCCAGGTCCAGGAAGCACAGAGAGTTCCAAACAAGATCAACCCAAAGAGGACCACATCAAAACACATTGTAATTAAAACAGCAAAAATTAAAGATATAGAGAGAATATTAAATGAAGCAAGGGAAAAACAACAAGTTACATACAAGGGAATTCCAAGAGGGCTATCAGCTGACTTGTAGAAACTCTGCAAGCCAGAAGGGAGTGGCATGATATATTTAAAGGGATAAATGGGAAAAACCTACAACCAAGAATACCTGAAAGACTTTCATTCAGATTTGATGGAGGGATCAAAAGTTTTACAGACAGGCAAAAGCTGAAAGAGATCAACACCATCAAACCAGCTTTACAAGAAATGTTAAAGGGACTTTTCTAACTAGAAAAGAAAAGGCCACAACTAGAAATATTAAAATTATTAATGAAAAAATCTCCTTGGTAAATTCAAATATACAGTAAAGGTAGTAAGTCAGCTATATATAAAGGTAACAGGAAGGTTAAAAGACAAAAGTAGTGAAATCACTTTTATCCACAATGAGTAGTTAAGGGATACACAAAACTAAAGGTGTAAAATATGATGTCAAAAACAGTGAACATGGTGGGGAGTAAAAATGTAGGATTGGAAAAGGTATTTGAACTTTAGAGATGAGCAACTTAAAATAACCATGAATATATGTATAGATTTCTATAAGTGAGAGAGTCAAAAATTATCCGCACTCAACAAGAGGGCAGACAGCAGTATCAAACAGTATCAGCAGTATTTCATTTTGTGGAACTGAAAACCACAACCACAGAAAGATAAAGAAAATGAAAAAGAGAGGACTTTGTACCAGATGAAGGGACAGGATAAAACCCCAGAAAAACAATTAATGAAGAGGAGATAGGCACCCTTCCAGAAAAAGAATTCAGAATAATGATGGTGAAGATGATTTAGGACTTTGAAAAAAGGCTGGATGTAAAGATTGAAAAGTTTACCAAAGACCTAGAAGAATTAAAGAGCAAACAAACAGAGATATGCAACACAATAACGGAAATGAAAAATACACTAGAAGGAACCAATAGTAGATTAACTGAGGCAGAGGGCGAATAAGGGACCTGGAAGACAGAATGGTGAAAATCACTGATGCAGAAAAGAATAAGGAAAAAAGAATGAAAAGAAATGAAGACAGTCTACGAGACCTCTGGGACAACGTTAAACGCACCAACATTCTCATTATAGGGGTCCCAGAAGGAGAAGAGAGAGAGAAAGGACCCGAGAAAATATTGGAAGAGATTATAGTTGAAAACTTCTCTAACATGGGAAAGGAAATAGCTACCCAAGTCCAGGAAGCACAGAGAGTCCCAGGAAGGATAAACCCAAGGAGAAACACGCCAAGACATATAGTAGTCACACTGACAAAAATTAAAGACAGAGAAAAGTTATTAAAAGCAACAAGGGAAAAATGACACATAACATACAAGGGAACTCCCATAAGGTTTACAGCTGATTTCTCAGCAGAAACTCTGTAAGCCAGAAGGGAGTGGCATGATATATTTAAAGTGATGAAAAGGAAGAACCTGCAACCAAGAATACTCTACCCAGCAAGGATCTCATTCAGATTCGACAGAGAAATCAAAAGCTTTACAGACAAGCAACAGCTAAGAGAATTCAGCACCACCAAACCAGCCCTACAACAAATGCTAAAGGAACTTCTCTAAGTGGGAAACATAAGAGAAGAAAAGGACCTACAAAAACAAACCCAAAACAATTAAGAAAATGGTAATAGGAACATACATATCGATAATTACCTTGAATGTAAATGGATGAAATGCCCCAACCAAAAGACACAGACTGGCTGAATGGAAACAAAGACAAGACCCATCTATATGCTGTCTACAAGAGACCCACTTCAGACCTAGGGACACATACAGACTGAAAGTGAGGGGATGGAGAAAAATATTGCATGCAAATGGAAATCAAAAGAAAGCTGGAGTAGCAATAGTCACATCAGATAAAATAGACTTTAAAATAAAAAATATTACAAGAGACAAGAAAGGACATTACATAAAGATCAAGGGATCAATCCAAGAAGAGGAGATAACAATTATAAATATATATGCCCCCAATATAGGAGCACCTCAATACATAAGGCAAATGCTAACAACTATGAAAGAGGAAATGCAAGGCAGAAATAGAGACACAGATGTAGAGAACAAACATATGGACATCAAGTGGGGAAAGCAGGGAGGGTTGAGGGGGAATGAATTGGGAGATTGGAATACCAAATTGTACACTCTAAATATATGCTGTTTCTTGTCTGTTAACTGTATCTCAATAAAATTTCTTAAAAAAAATAAAAAAGAATGACCTAGTGTACAGCCTCCCCTCAGCACTGTGTACTAACCTCCATGAGAAAAGAATCCAAAAAATAGATAAATGTATTGTAATAAAAGAATACACTTGCTGTGACCCTAAAACAAACACAATATTGTACATCAACTATATGCCAATACAAACTAAAATTTTAATTTAAAATATTATCCACACTCTGGCTATTGAATTTATTATAATTAACTTTTAGAAAAGACAAATACATCATTTTCCCACATAATCTCCTTGCTTTTCAATACACTTTGTCCATCTGTCAACAAGTTTTCATGTGCCCTTATTAAAAAATGTTTTAGGCTGAGCTGCAAGCCATGAAAGCCCTGCTGTCTTCATGTCTTCATGTGGATGGATGTCCGGCTCCTTCTTGATGGCTAACACTTGTGCCACCTTTCTTGAACTTCTCTATCCATTCATACACACTTCTTAACAACAAAACACTTTCTCCATACTGTGCACAAAGTCTTTGATAAATAATGGCACTAGGTACATCCTCAGATCACAAAAGACAAATCACTGCATGCTGCTCTTCTTTTGTTCAAATCACAAGTAGGACATCCATTTTGCTCGCAGTTACAAATGAACTGAGGTAACATTCACACCTGCACAGAAGTGACTGGGGAGACAGTAGCTTTGAACAGAAAGCTCTGATAAGACCTGCTAAAACAGTGCAGTCAACAGAAGTTTTTTGTTTGTTTGTTTGTTTTGTTTTGTTTTGTTTTTTATGATGCTAAAATGATTTATTTCATTAATTTATTCATTTCAGATACATGTATTGATACTTAATGTGTTTAAAGTTACTTGTGCTGGGAATACAAAGATGAATGGGTATGCAGTCCATGTCTTTGACAGGTACAAAACCAAGAAGAAGAAAACAAAAACAAAACAAATGTCCTGGTGATCAATTAATGAACATGAGAATACATTGATATGAGTTATGCCAAAGCCAGGGATGACCCAACCTAGGGTTCAATTAGCAAAATCTAGATGGATTGCAGATTTTTTCGCTAATATATCCTAATGTAGTGTAAGAAGCTTATTCATTTAACACTGTACTGTACTTGACTATGACCAGGCACTGTTCTGAGTGCTTTATTGTATTAAGTCATTTAATTCCTCTAAGAGTCCCATGAGGTGGAGGTACTCTCACTATTTGTACTTCACCAGTGAGTGTACAGAAAGGTCACTACACAGTGTAGGGACCAAGATTCAAACACAGGGCATCTGACTCCAACTTCTGTGTTTTCTGTGCTTCTGTACTGTCTCTCCAGATTGTTTTGTACTTGAACAAATATTAATTACTTTATAATTTTTTAGACAAAAACATGATATTTTATGGGGAACTGGTTTTCAAGTTGTGCTCCTTAACTCGGTCCCATTCCTTCTTAGCCCAGAAAAGCTCCACTTTTGTCTGTTTATTTGGTTGACTTTTCCACTTAAGATTTTGTTTGAACGAAGAATTCTATGCCAACATTTTCATTAAATACCACTGCATTATGACAGGAAGGCCACAGTCAAGTGTTTACTCAGGTACTTGAGCCAATCCTACACAGTTTCTTGACTCTATTTGCTGAAAACTGTTCGACATCTTATTGTGGAATCTGGTGAGCAGTTCTTAGTCCCATCCTACTTGGTGATCTGTTGGTGGCATTTGACAGTTGATCACTCTATCTTCCAGGAAATGCTTTCTTCACTTGGCTTTCAGGACATGACACTCTTGATTTTCCTCACTTGCTGCTTTTGAGTCTCCTCTTCTCCTTTAGCTTTTAACATTGGAGGGCCCAGCATTTGGACCTGTTCCTTTCCATTTTTATGCTTACTTCCTTAGAGAGCTAATCTAGTCTCAGGACTTTAGATAAATCATCCATATCCTGATCACACCCAAATTTTTATCTCTAGCCCAGACTTTTCTGCTGAACTCTAGACTCATATATCCAGTTTCAACCTGATATCTTCATAGATGACTACTGAACATCTTGAACTATTGCATCCAAAAGTTAGCTCCTAATTTACTTTGGATTTTGTTTGGTAAGCCAGTGTTCCTCCCATATTGGTCTTCAAACCTTTCTGCCTGGGAATCACCTGGTTTAAAATGCCCAGAAGTTTTAATATAACCAGAGTGTGGATAATTTTTGACTCACCCTCATATAAACCTCATGGTAACCACAAACCAAAAATCTATACAAGAGACACACACAAAAAAGAGAAAGGAATTCAAACATAACACTACAGATAATCATCAAATCACAAAGCAAGAGAGTAAAAGAAGAAGAAAGGAACAATAAAAAGAATAGAGAAACAACCCCCAACAATTAACATAATGTCAATAGGTACATAACTATCACTAATTACTTTAAATGTAAATAGACTAAATGCTCCAGCCAAAAGACATAGAGTCAGTGAATACATACAAAAACAAGACTGTATATATGCTGCCTACAAAAGACTCACTCAGACCTAAAGACACAGACAGACTGAAAATGAGGGGATGGAAAAAGTTATTCCATGCAACTGGAAATGAAAATAAGAAAAACACACAAAAAACCTGGGGGTGGTTACATTTAGACAAAATAGACTTTAAAACGAAAACTATTACAAGAGACAAAGAAGGACAGTATGTAATGATGAAAGGACCAATTCAAGAAGAAGATATAACAATTGTAAATATATGTGCATGTAACATAGGAGCACCCAAATGCATAAAGCAAATATTAACAGACAGAAAGGGAGAAATTGACAGTAACACAATAACAAGGAAACATTAGTCTTAAATGATACATTAGATCAAATGGAATATAAATATAAATAACATTCTTTCCAAAAGCAGCAGAATACACATTATTTTCAAGTGCACATGGAACATTCTCCAGGATAGATCACATGGTAGGCCACAAAACAAGTCTCAGTAAATTTTTAAAAATTGAAATCGTATCAAGCATCTTACCAACCACAATGCTATGAGAGTAGGAATCAACTACAAGAAAAAAAACAAAAGACACAAACACATGGAGGCTAAACAATATGGTACTAACTGACTAATAATTCACTGAAAAAAAATCAAAGAAGAAATTTTAAAAAGACATGGAGATGAATGAAAACACAATGATCCCAAGTCTGTGGAATGAAGCAAAAGCAGTTCCAAGAAGGAAGTTTATTTTTTATTTTTTTAGCTCCTTATTGGAATATAATTGCTTTATACTGTTGTTCCAGTTTTTGCTGTACAACAAAGTGAATCAGCTGTATTTATACACATATCTCCATATCCCCTCCCTCCCACAACTCCTTCCCACCTTCCCTATCCCAGCCCTCTAAGTCATCACCCATCATTGAGTTGATCTCCCTGTGTTATGCAGCAGCTTCCCACTAGCTATCTATTTTACATTTGGTAGTGTATATACGTCAATGCTACTCTCTCACTTTGTCCGGGCTTCCTGTTTGCCCCCTCCCCGCCCCCCATAAGAAGGAAGTTTATAATGATACAAACTTACCTCATGAAACAAGAAAAATCTCAAACAACTTAACTTTACACCTAAAGGAACTAAAAAAAGGAAAACAAACATCCAACCTTAGTAAAAGGAAAGAAATCTTTATGATTTATTTATTTCAGAGCAGAAATAAATGTCATAGGGGCTAAAAAAAAAAAAAAACCAATAGAAATAATCAATGAAACTGAAGAGCTGGTTCTTTGAAAAATATACAAAATTGATAGCCAGACTCATCAAGAAAAAAAGAGAGGCTCAAGTCAATAAAATCAGAAATGAAAAAGTTACAACCAACACCATAGAAATAAAAAGGATCATAAGAGATTACTACAAACAATTATATGCCAATAAAACGGGCAACCTAGAACAAATGGAAAAATTCCTGAAAGTGTACAATCTTCCAAGACTGAACTAGAAAAAAAATTGAAAATATGAACAGACAAATTTCATGGAATGAAATTGAATCAGTAACAAAATTTAAAAGTCCCAATAAATAAAAATCCAAGATGAGATGACTTCACAGGGGAATTCTACCAAACGTTTAGAGAAGAGTTAACACCTACCCTTCTCAAACTTTCCCAAATAACTGCAGAGAAAGAAATGTTTCCGAACTTATTCTATGAGGCCAGCATCACCCTGATACCAAAACCAGAAAAAATATCACAGAAAAGAAAATTATAGGCCAATATCACTGATGAACACATGTGCAAAAATCTTCAACAAAATATTTGTAAACTGAATTCAACAATACATTAAAAGAATTGTACACAATGATCAAGTTGGATTTATCCCAGGGATGCAAGGATGGTTCAATATCCACAAATCAATCAATGTGACATACCATGTTAACAAATTGAAGAATAAAAATCATTTGATCATCTCAATAGATGCAGAAAGAGCTTTCAACAAAATTCAATATCTGTTTATGATAAAAACTCTCCAGAAAGTGAGTGTAGAGGGAACATACCTCAACAAAATAAAGGCCATATATGACCAACATCATACTCAATAGTGAAAAGCTGAGGATGTTGTTCCTCTAAGATCAGGAATAAGACAAGGATACCCATCCTCACTACTTTATTCTACACAATATTGGAAGTCCTAAACACAACAATCAGACATGAAAAAGAAACAAATGAATCCAAATAGGAAGGAATAAGTGAAACTGTCATTGGTTGAAGATGACATATTATACATAGAAAACCCTAAACATGCCACCAAAAAATACTAGAGCTTATCAATGTTACAGGATGTAAAATTAATATACAGAAATCTGTTACATTTCTATACACCAACAATGAACTCTCAGAAAGAGAAATTAAGAAACCAATCCCATTTACAACTGCATCAAAAAGAATAAAGGACCTGTACTCAGAAAACTATAAGACACTGATGAAAGAAATTAAAGATGAGACAAACAGATGTAAAGATATACCATGCTTATGGATTGGTAGGATGATATTAACAATATCATTGGTAGAATAATATTGTTAAAATGACCATACTACATAGGCAATCTATGGATACAATGCAATCCCTGTCAAAATACCAATGTCAGTTTTCACAGAACTAGAACAAATATGGAAACACAGAAGTTCCTAAATAGTCAATACAATCTTTGGAAAAGAAGAACAAAGCTGGAGGCATCACTTTCCCTGATGTCAAACCATACTACAAAGCTACTCTCATCAAAACAGTATGGTACTGACACAAAAACAGATACATTGATCAATGGAATACAATAAAGAGCCCAGAAATAAACCTACACTTATATGTGCAATTAATCTATGACAAATGAGGCAAGGATATACAATGGAGGAAAGACAGCCTCTTCAATAAGTGGTGCTGGGAAAACTGAACAGATACATGCAAAAGAATCAGACTGGACTACTCTCTCATACCATGAACAAAACTAAGTCAAAATGTATTAAAGATTTAAATGTAGGACCTGAAACTTAACACTTCTAGAAGAAAACATGGGCAGCTAGCTATCTGACGTTGATCCTAATAATATTTTTTTGGATATGCCTCCTCAGGCAAGAGAAACAAAAGCAAAAATAAACAAATGGGACTCCATCAAACTAAAAAGCTTTTGCACAACAAAGGAAACTATCAACAAGAGAAAAAAAACCACCTGCTGAATGGGAGAGAATATTTGCAAACAATATATCCAATAAGGGGTTAATATACAAAATATACAAAGAGCTCATACAACTCAAAATCAATGAAACAACCAACCAGATTTTAAGAAGTGTAGAGGATCTGAATAGACATTTTTCCAGTGAAGACATACAAATAGTCAATAGGCACGTGAAAAGACACTCAATGTACTAATCATCAAGGAAATGCAAATCAAATTCACAGTGACATATCACCTCATACCTGTCAGAATGGCTATTATCAAGACATAACAAACATTGGGGAGGATGTGGAGAAAAGGAAAAACTTGTATTGTTGGTGGGAATGTATATTGGTGCAGCCATTATAGAAAACAGTATGGAGATTCCTTTAAAATTAAAAATAGAACCAGCATATGATCCAGAAATTTCACTCCTGGATATTTATCTGAAGAAAATGAAAATACTAATTAGGAAAGATATATGAACCCCTATGTTCATTGCAGCATTACTTACAATAATCAAGATATGAAAGCAACCTAACTGCTCATCAATAGGTGAATAGATAAGGAATATGTGGTAAATACATCAAATGGAATGTTACTTAGCCATTAAAAACAAGAATGAAATCTTGCTATTTGCAACAACATGGATGGACCCAGAAGGTATTATGCTATATGAAATATCAGAGAAAGGCAAATACTGTATGATTTCACATAAATGTAAAATCTAAAAAACAAATTAACAAATAAAAGAGGAACAGAGTTATAGCTACAGATAACAAATGGTGGTTGCCATAGAGTAGGAGACTGAGAGAAGAAGAGAAATAGGTGAAGGAGATTAAGAGGTACAAATTTCCAGTTGCAAAACAAATGATTCATGAGTATGAAATATATAGCATGGGGAATATTGTCAATAACTGGGTAATATATTTGTATGGTGACATAAGTTGACTTATTTGGGGGATCATTTTGAAGTGCATAGAAATATCAAATTACTATGCTATGTAACAGCAACTAACATATTGTCGTATATCAATCATACTTCAAAAACAAACAAGCCAACTCATAGAAAAAGAGATCAGATTTTTGGTTACCAGAATTGGAAGGTGGGAGGAGGGGGAATTGAATAATGGCAGTAAAAAGGTACAAAATTCCAGATATCGATATATAAGTACTTGGGATTAATGAACAACATGATAAATATAACTAATACTGCTGTATGTTATATATGAAAGTTGTTAAGAGAATAAATCCCAAGTTCTCATCACAAGGAAAAATATTTTTTTCTGTTCTTTAATGTTATATTTTTTGAGATGATGGATGCACAATAAACATTGCAATAATCAGTTAATGATATGTGTTAAGTCAAATCATTATGCTGTACACCTCAAACTTATACAGTGCTGTATGTCAATTTTATCTCAATAACACTGAAAGAAAAAAAATCTGAACTATACTAGTTATGCCTTTTGGGCATGTTACTTAAGAGCCCTGTGCCCCAGTTTCCTCATCAGCATAAGTTAATAAAGGTAAAATACTTAAAGTAAGCACTGTAAGTAGTAGCTATTATTATTGAAGGACAAGTATCATTTTAATAGGCATAGTAGAAACCATGGGAAGTGATGGGCACTCTATGTGAAAAAACATGGATTGAGAGAAAAAGAAGGCTAAGGATGGAATAAGAGACAGGCAAAAGAGCTAGCAAAAACAAAAACAGAAAAAAACCTGGAAGAGAGATAAAAGAATGAGTAGAAATTTTACCCATATTAAATGAGGAAAATATAGTTGTGTCATAAATTGTAATGTGTTAGTAACATCCATTATTTGAATTATGCTTTACAGTTTATCAAGAATTATCAGTACATTATACTATCTTAGACTATGTTTATATTTCTTCTGCAAATTGCCTGTTCCTATTCTTTGATTGATTTTTTTCAATGATTCATAGCAACTTTTTATAAATTAGGGAATAAATTCTTTTTTCTGATAATGAACAAACTTGGAGAAAATGTAATTTACCAAAACTGACTCAAGTAGAATGATTACATAATCTTATACTCACCAAAGAGAGTGTCAGTAGTTTAGAATCTCCTAACAAAGAAAACTCCAGGAATTATATTTTCTAGGAGTTTGTCCATTTCATCTAACTTTTTAAACTTTTTGGCATTAAATTTTTAACATTATATTTTAATATTTGTAACATTTATAGTTATATACTGTTTCATTGTTGATTATTGTTGATTATTTCTGCAGCCAATCTTTTTTCTTGATCAATTTAATCAGCATTTTGTCAATTTCATTAGCGATTTTGATTGTCTTTTCTCTTTATTATGTGTTTATATTACATTTCATGGATTTCCATTCTGATCTTTGTTATTTTCTTCTTCTCTTCCTTCTGTTCTCTTTGGGTTTATTTTGGTCTTCTTTTTCCAAAGTTAGTGAGTATCTAACTCACTAACTGTTAGCTTTTTCATTTCTCTAATAAGCACTGAAAACTATAGATTTTAGTCTAAGTACTTCTTTAGTTGTATACACAAGTTTTGATATAGTCTTTATGCTAGTGTTCTTTTAAATATTTTTCTAATTATGATTTTTTTTTACTCAATAGCTTTTTTTAAAAAGTATACTTGTTGGGCTTCCTAGGTGGCACAGTGGTTGAGAATCCGCCAGCCAATGCAGGGGACGTGGGTTTGATCCCTGCTCCAGGAAGATCCCACATGCTGCGGAGCAACTAAGCCCGTGTGCCACAACTATTGAGCCTGCGCTTTAGAGCCCATGAGCCACAACTATTGAGCCCCTGTGCTGCAACTACTGAAGCCCATGCACCTAGAGCCTGTGCTCTGCAACAAGAGAAGCCACAGCAATGAGGAGCCCATGCACCACAACGAAGAGTAGCCCCCACTCACCACAACTAAAGAAAGCCCGCACACAGCAAAAAAGACCCAACACAGACAATAAAAATAAATAAATAAATAAATAAATAAATATTTTTTAAAAAGTTTACTTGTCAATTTCCTCCTTTTGATTGTGACCTAAATATCTTATTTTAGGTGTGTCTCTAGGAGATAGCATAAAGCTATCTTTTTTAAAAAAATTCAGCCTGGGTAATTCCCTGGCACTCCAATGGTTAGAACTCTGCACTTCCACTGCAGGGGACACCAGTTTGATCCCTGGTTGGGGAACTAAGATTCTGCATGGTGCACAGCTGCAGCAAAAAATATAAATAAATTCAGCCTGCCAATTTTTGTCTTAGTCCACTTGCGTTTTTTATAGTCACTATAGTTATTACAGTTAGAATTTTGTTTGTCATTTTATGCTTTTTTTATCTTGTCTTTTATTTGTTTTTGTCCTGTGCCTTTCTTGTATCCTTTTTTTTTCTCATTCTAGTTTTTACCTCTAGTCTTTGAAGTTTATATATAATTAGCTCTTGCTATACAACAATCTCTCTCTCCTCTACAAAAAACAAACAAAAACAAGCAGTAACTTAAAACAACAATCGCTTGCTTGGCTCACAATTCCTGGACCACCTAGGGAGTGCACTGATCTAGGTGGCTCTCTGAACCTGTGGCCATTTGGCAGATTGGTGGCTGTTGGATGATCTAGGGTGACCTCACTCATATGTCTGGTGGTTGGCAGACTGTTAGCCAGACCAATAGGGGTGACTATTTATAGGGTCACATGTCTCTTGTCACACATCAGTCTCACTCAGACTTCTATCAGTGGCAGCTTGAAGTTCAAAGAGCACAAAGTAAATAAGTTCCACTCACAAAACTTCATTATTCCACTTATTTGTTATTTGCTAAAGTCCAAAGCAAATAACATGGCCAACCCAATAGATTTAAAGAGTAGATAAATAGACTTCACCTTCTTTTGGGATGGGAAGAATCTGTGGTCATTTTTGCAACCTACCATGAGTGTGTGCTGTCTATTCTTAGGTTTTTATAAATTACCCTAGAAATGTTAATGTGCATGCCTAATTTCTCATAGTCTAAAGTGAATCAGGTTCTGGCCATGACAGAGTAACTAGTACTGGACTTGTCCCTTCCCTACATATATATCACAAATGACTGAAAAACTGAGAAAAACATAAGAAATAACTATTTTCAGACATTGATCATTAGGCAGCAAAGGTTCATGATTCATGAAAGAATAGAAACAAGGTCAGTCCTGTGACCATTCTGGCTTTCAGCTTAGAGTCATTTTCTGGAACATGGCATAGGAAGGTGATGCCAAAATATTGGCTCCCTGTGCACCAATGCCAAACAGAAATACAGAGACAGGGTTCTGGAAGAAAGAGAAAGAGTAGCTTTATTCTTTGCCAGGCAAAGAGGGAACATAGCAGGCTAGAGCCTCAAGAACTGTGCCCCCCTCCCTGAGGAATAGGAAAAGGTCTTACAGTCAGGGCTTGTGGTCAGGGGTAGGTGATAAGGATCAAGACAGTGATGGGCTTGCATTCTTCTGATGGGTTGGTGGTGAGGTAAGTAGGAGTCAGCATCATTAACCTTCAGGTCCAACTAGCCTGGGGTATGCTTGTGGGCAGCATACCACCATTAATTATTAACTTCTCCCACCTGGAAGGGGTTTCAGTATCTGCAAAACAAAACAGCTCAAAGTTATCTTTGTGTGTATCCATTAATGGGGAAGCAGGACCTTGCCCCAAGGCTGCACTATTGTTTGTCTTGACTGTTTCTTCCTTGTCTCACATCGCCTCCCTTCCCTAATTAACTGCTTGAATCTGCCCATTAGAACTCAGGGAAGATCATGGAGTTTGAATGAAGGCTATTTCCTGTAATCAAAGAAATGGGGGACACAGAAAGGGTTTGTGCCCAGGAGCACCACAGAACCCTGCTTGGTATCAGAGAGAGAACCCAATCATAGTACAGTGGGCTTGCTGAGCTAAGGAGACAGAGATTAGAATCTGGAGAAGCTGAGGCAGTTGGAATTATTCAGCAGAGCACCAGAGAAGAAAATTTGGAAGCTTGGGTCATGGTCCCTTGATTTTTTTGACTGAATACCAGTCTATGAATGCATAGAGTAAATTTCCTTGAGGCTGGGCAAAGAACTAATGAGGGATGATAGGGTGAACAATTCCAGAGAATACATGGAGTTAGGAGACATTTGAATTTCAACCAGCCAGACAGGAGACAACTTTTTTAATACCTGGGGCATTTAGTAGAGACTCCAGAAAGATCAAGCCTTACTAGCAGGACTAAACTAGTCCTAGAGTAATGGTTACTGTAGACCCACTCTAATGATGCTTGAAAACAAATCTTGAAAGGATCCAGAAATTTGATTGTCAGCTAAAAGAAAAAACACTCCTTAAAAGAAGGCAACAAAATCCATCCCTCAACATTGGAACATTCACTATGTCCAGCATTCAATTTAAAAATAGTAGTACGCAAAGAAGGAAAATGTGACCCATACCAGGAGAAGTTGGTCAATAGAAACAGAACCAGAGATGACAAGGATGATGGAATTAGTAGCATAGAATTTTAAAGTTATTTTAAATAGACTCAAGAATTTAAAGGAAGATAATATGAAGAGATAAATGGAAAATTTACAGTGAATCAGAATCTTTAACCTCCTCTCCAACAATACAAAAGAACTTGGAATATTTCAACTCTAACCATTTCCTTCTGAATTTATATGCTAATATCATCATGTATTTTAATTTTAATCTCATTTTTTTAATTTCATAAGGCATTGTTATTATTATAGTTTTATGTGGCCAATGTTTGAATTTATCTATGTATTTACTGTTTTGTTCTTTATTATTAATACTTTCATCTTATACCATCCATCTGTGATCACTTTCTTTCTGCCTAATGTACTCATTCTAGAATTTCCTTTAATGAAGATCTGTGGTGGCAAACTTTCTGTTTTTGTATGAAAAATGTCTTTATTCAGAGACTTCATTTAAAAAAATTAATTAATAATTTATTTTTAGGTTGCATTGGGTCTTTACTGCTGCATGTGGGCTTTCTCTAGTTGTGGTGAGCGAGGCCTACTCTTCGTTGTGGTGCATGGGCTTCTCATTGCGGTGGCTTCTCTTGTTGTGAAGCATGGGCTCTAGGTGCATGGGCTTCAGTAGTTGTGGCACATGGACTCAGTAGTTGTGGCACATGGACTCTAGAGTGGAGGCTCAGTAGTTGCGGTGGAGGCTCAGTAGTTGCGGTGCGTGGGCTCAGTTGCTCCATGGCATGTGGGATCTTCGCAGACCAGAAATCAAACCCATGTCCCCTGCATTGGCAGCCTTCATTTTTAAAAGATGTTTTCACTGGTCATAGAATTTCAGGTTTACAGTTATTCCTTTCAGCACACTAAGCATTTTAAAAATATTATTTCACTATCTTCTAGCTTCACTGGCTTCCATTGTTCCTGTTGATAAGTCATATGTCATTCTAATTATGATACATGTGAGAGTAATCTCTCTTTTTTAATGGCTGCCTAAATATCTTTTTTTTTTTTTTTTTTCATTCTGTAGTTTCCCTGTTGTAGCTCTAGGTATAACATTCTTTTTACTTGTTCTACTTGGCATTCACTGGATTTCTTGGATATATGAATTGTTTTCTTTCTTTAGTTCTAAAACATTGTTAGCCATTATTTCTTCAGTTATTTCTTCTGTCTCATTTTCTCTCTTTCCTCCTTCTGGAGATTTAAATAGACATTTGTTAGATCCTTACACTATATCCTGCATTATCTTTTTCATATTTATCATTTTTCTCTTTGTTCTGTATAATTTTTTCAGATTCTAGTCTACTATTTTTGGCTGTGTCTAAAGATACATCCAGAAAATTTAAACCCATCCAGAAAAATTTTAATATATATAAATTATATAGTGTAATATTATATAAAGTATATAATATATATAATATTATATAAAGTATATAGCATATAAATTACTTTTTTTAGTTCTTTTTGGTAAATTTACATATATGTTGGATTTAACTTTTTTCAACTTTCTCTTTTATTTCTAGAAATTCATTAAATATACTTTTTAATTTTCCTATTTGTTGTCTAGTAATTCCAATGTCTAATGTCTTTGCAGTTCTGATTTTTCTGTCATTTCTGCTGGCTCTTGCTCATGGTACTTTGTTTCCTGATGGTTTTGTGATGTATTTTTTGTTTTGTTTTGTTATTGTTGTTTTACTATGAACTGATTTTTTTAAAAAACATTTTCTTTGGGAAGTTTTTAAAGCCTGAGATGAAGATGAGTTTTTTCTTTCTTTCTCTCTCTCTTTTTTTTAAGTTTAACTCAACTTTTTTCTTTTAAATAAATTTATTTATTTATTTATTTATTGGCTGTGTTGGGTCTTCGTTGCTGGGTTGTCTCTAGTTGTGGAGACTGGGGGCTACTCTTTGTTGTGGCTCACAGGCTCCTCATTGCCATGGCTTCTCTTGTGCAGCATGGGCTCAGTAGTTGTGGCTCACGGGCTCTAGAGTGCAGGCTCAGTAGTTGAGGGGCATGGGCTTAGTTGCTCTGCGGCATGTGGGATCTTCCTGGATCAGGTATTGAACCCATGTCCCCTGCATTGGCAGGCAGATTCTTAACCATTGCACCACCAGGGAAGTCCCAAAGATGAGTTTCTTCAAAGGGATTTGCTTTTGCTTCTTTTGGGCACCTGAGGGCATCGTTGTACTAGGACTACTTTAAACCTAATACTTGGCTTTAGATTTTTAAAGTATCTAGGTTGTAAGCATTTGGGCCTCAAACCTGCATTAAATTTGGCTTGTGTTTACATTTTCTTGAGGGATATAATCTCCTCTTCTTCCCAATTTGCACAAAGTTTTGAGATGAGCAATTTTTGTTGTAGTCTGCTGGTGATGATAGTTGTGGTAGGGAAATGGATGATTCCTAATTTGCCTCACACTGAGAGTGTAACACTTTGAGGACTCAGCTTTACTGGGTGGAGGGGATGGTTAGGAGAAGTATCTCTTAAAAGGAGATTCCCTATTTTAGATGCTCCTGGGCTTTGATTTCTAACTTGCATGCCATGCAACACTATACAAATTGAAACTTGAGCTATTCCAGTTTTGCTAGATGTCTTCCATATTTCACTTCATCCCTCTTTATCATATTTCACTATTCAAAATATATATTCTTTCACATTTTAAAATCTCTGAAATTAGTATGCATCTTAAATTGATGGTATCCTACAATCATGGTCAGCCAGGATCAGGCATAACATAGATAAACACATTTTTTATGTGTGTCTGAATATGAAAAGTGAACCATCAAATCTTGCAGCATGAACATCTGTGACTTAGAAGAAAAATTTGAGGCTGATAGTGGAGTATATTTTAACCTCTAGGGATCAAATGTCTGCAGAGAGAAGCCATCCTCATAGTGAACCAGATATATTCAGCAACATTCCTGAAATATAGATTAAAAATTAGTACTGCACTATTGTAAAGTCAGGCTTAAGAGCCCAGCATCAAGGACTTCTCTGGTGGTCCAGTGGTTAAGAATCAGCCTTCCAGTGCAGGGGACAGGTTTAATCCCTGGTCGAAGAACTAAGATCCCACATGCCACAGGGCAACTAAGCCCGCACGCCACAACTAGAGAGAGGCCCACTTGCCACAACTAAGACCTGATGCAGTCAAAAAATAAGTTAATAAAACAAGCCCAGTATCAATGACTTTTCATTCTTTTAAGGATTATTTTATGAAATAATACATCGCCAAGGTTGTCGATGTTACGGAGCATTGATTGTGTAGAAAAGTAAGATTAAATGGGAAGTTTTATGCATACCCTAAGTGATTTCTTTCACTTATATTTTATTGTTTATGTATGCCCAAGAGTAATATGTGATAAAAATAGATGACTAAGTCTAAAGATCTCCTTCAGTAAGTATAAAAGTTTTAAATTACAAGAAAGCTTTATGTCATAGTTTGACAGGATTTTTTTCTTTCTTAATAGTAAATAAAGTAATGGTATTTCTTTCAACCAATGATGCCTTAGAATACATGTAGTGTATTAAGTAATCTTATTTTTTGTCAGCTTCTGAGTACATTTGAGACTTTAAAAAATGCAGTAACTTTAGTTTAACAGGTGGTTTAGTCCTCTAGTGCCTAATCTGCTAAACTACCAGAAATGTAAATCTTGTATTATTTTTGTAATCAGAAAGCATACCTTATTTCCAAAAAATTGTTTGGCTTTGAGAGGGCCTTTCAAAAGAAGAGAGAAAGAGAACTATAGTAAATGAAAGGGTTTCTTCTTTAGGACAGGGGAAAATTTGGCATATTCATATATGACCTCCTTGTTTCTAATATTTCATGTATATGTTCTCTCTCCTTGATTAGATTTGCCAGAGGTTTGTCTATTTCGTAATGTTTATGTAATGACATTGTTTGTATTTTCTAATTAATTTTTGTTTTGGTCTTAATTATTGCCATTCTTCTATTTACTTTTGGGGAGTTTGCTGTTGCTTTTTATACAATCTTTTTTTTCTCTCTATCGAAACAATAAAATATTTAAAACTACATTTTCCTTCAAATACTGCTTTGACTTATCACAAAGATTTAGATAGGTTGGAATTTTCTTTATTTTTTTAAACATAGGTAACTAATAAAAATTACTAATATTTGCCACACACTTTTATAGCTTACAATGCACTCTCTTTTTACATTTCCTCTTTCTTTTTGTCCAAGTTCTTATTTGTGGATATTCATTTATTTTACAGGTGATTGGGGCTATTTATAAGAAAACACATATGCTGCTACTGTTCAATTTTGGACAGAAAATATAGCCCATAAAATGTTTTCCTTTATTACCTTTAATGAAAACTTTCTCCATGACCCAGGATGCTCAGTTTCTATACATGAACATTTGTAGCTGTTAAAGTAGAATCTAAAATCTGAAATAATAGTCTACATTATGAATATTTTAGATCCTCCATGCCTTTCTATATTGTTTGCTTAATCTGTCATTGATATTTAAGTATTAAAATCTCCCACTGTAATTGTGTTTTTATTATTTTCTCATTACAAGTCTATCAATCAACATTATATATTTAGATGCCATGTTGATCCATATCAATTCCTTATTATCATATTTTCATTATTGACTACCTTTTCTCATATGCATAACTCCACCTGCCTTAAGTGCTTTTTATGCCCTAAGTTCTACTCTATCTGACATGAATATTGCTATCATTGCTTTCCTTTTTTATCAGTTTAGTTTATCTTTGCCCATTCTCTGATGTTTAGACTTCCTAGACCTTTTGGCTTTTAAGTCTCTATATTAATAACACATTATTTAGCTGATTTTAAAACAATTTATGCTGTTTTGTCTTATAATGCAGGATTTTGCCTGTTTAGAATAATTTTAATTGTTATGCTTGGTTTATCTTACTTTCTGTTTTGTTTTTTTTTTTCTATTTTATGCTTCCTAACTTTTATTTTCGTTTCTTCAGTTCTACCTTTCCTATAGCTTTTAGGTTGTTTCTTTTTGTGGTTTAAATCAACTTGTAAGATAAATTTAGCAGCTTGAATAACAAATATTTATTATCTCACCCAGTTTCTGAAAGTCAGGAATCTGGGTGTGGTCTAGCTGGGCATTTCTTACATAGGGTGTGTCAGGAGGCCGAAGTCTATTGTTGCTTCAGTCTTTTGAAGGCTTGACTCAGGGAAGGGCAGGTGCTGCAAGTCTGCTTCCAAGTTCACTCAGTGGCTGTTGTCAAAAGGACTTGGTGGCTTGGTAGTTGGAGGCCTTGTTCCTTACCATATGGACCTCTTTACAGGACTGTTCATGACATGGCAGCTGGCTTTCCCCAGAGCAAATGATCCAAGATAGAGGGAGGAATCAAGATAGAAGCCACAATATCTTTTATAACCTAATTTCCCAAATGACATACTGTCACTTTCGCTATATTCTGTTGGTCATACAGAGCAACCCTAGTGCAATGTGGGAAAGAACAACACAAGAATGTAAATACCAGGAGGCAGGGATATTGGGAGCTGTCTTGGAAGCTGGCTAGCTCAAGCATCCTATTTTTAATTCTACTGGTGAATATCTTATGTCCAGAAACATCCTTAATGCTATATTTACTTACTTATAACTGTCTAATAAAAAAGAAGAATTTAGCTACCAAATTATAAGATGATCAGCTTAGTACATTTGGCCTCCTTATCTTATAATCTCTCCATACTTTCTCTTTATTTACTATGAGGTTTTATAATTCCTAAAGTCCTAAAATCAATCTCTCTTTGATATCTCTTCCTAATATTATATCAATGAAGATACCAACAGCCATAGTTAATATCACTGTGTCAGTCAAGCTACCACCAGAGAAAAGAACCAGTAGGAGATAGATATTAATAGATTCAGTGCAAGGAATTGGCTTTTGCAATTGTGGAGACTGGCTGTAGGAAGGCCAGGTTGAAACTCTTTTGTGAGCTGAGTGAAGGTTCAGTCCGTGAGTGGAATTTCTTCTGAGTTGTGCTCTTATGAGCTTTCAGCTGATTGAATCAGACTTACCCAGATTATTTAGAATTATCTCCTTTCCTTAAAGTTAACTGATTATAGGGGCTTCCCTGGTGGCACAGTGGTTAAGAATCTGCCTGCCAATGCAGGCAATGTGGGTTCGATTCCTGGTCCGGGACGATCCCACATGCTGCGGAGCAACTAAGCCCATGCACCACAACCACCTGAAACCCGAGCACCTAGAGCCTGTGCTCTGCAAGAAGAGAAGCCACCACAATGAGAAGCCCACGCACTGCAACGAAGAGTTGCCCCATTCACCACAACTAGAGAAAGCCCGTGCACAGCAACCAAAACCCGTCAGCCAATAAATAAATAAATTTATAAAAAATAAAGTTAACTGATTATAAATGTTAGTCACATTTACAAAATACCTTCATAGCAATACCTATTTACTGTTTGATTGATAACGGGGTTATAGCCTAGCCAAGTTGGCAAATACATCACTTTTCCTCAAAATTGCTTTTCTTCAAACAGTAGCTTTCAAAGCTCTTGGTACTTTTAAAGACACCAACTACACAAGGCCTTCTAGATTTTATTAACATTTTGCCTAACTAATATTGCTTTCCTGGTCCATTTATTTACAAATGAAACTTATATTTGAAAGAAATGTCTTTTTTCTCTGATTCCTTCAGTTTTGTTTTAATGGCAAAATATAAAGCTGCTCTAATTTGCATATAGCCTGCTTTCCTTTTCAGGTTGGAAGGCTTAGAATTATTTCATTTTTACCAGTAATTTAATTCCTTTTTCCAAAGCCATGGTCTTGGTCTCTGCTAGTTAATTTTGATTTCCTCTGAACTTTTTTATGGCCAATCTCAGTTCTTTTTTTGGGTGGAAAAATATTCTTTTATACTTTATTGATCACACATGTGACCATTTTTCTGTATTCTTTGAGACTTCTATTATTCAAAGTTTAGTTCTGCCTTCCTCTTTCATTTTCTTTTAAAATCTATCTATATTTTTGATTCCCTAATACATTTCTCTAAATTATTTTTCATTTCACTGATTTTACTTTTTCCTGTTTTGCTTTTCACTGTTTTGCACAATTATCTTACTTGGTAATGTGATAATCTGACCAGGTGTTAATTGGTAAATACAGACGAGAATTCTCTAGATTGGCTATTCCCTTGCATCTTCTTCAGGAATTAATTTTCGGCTCCTCTCTAATATATTTTTGTATTTCTTATGGCTCAGCCACTTCAATGGTTGGGTTAACTGCAAGCTAACACAGTATTATTATTTTTATAGGCCTTGTATTACTTCCGTGTGTACTTCTGCCTTGAGTTTAATTTCTCTAGTCTTATTGTTTATATTGAAATTTCATTGTTTCAATGATTTGTTTTTGAAACTTAAAGAGTATGGGAAGTTTGGCGTCTGGACATAGTTACTCTTTGTCATCTTTCAGAAAGTCCTAAGGTTTTTTGATTTTGCTTTGTTTGTTTACTTTTGTTTTGTTTTTGTTTTGTTAATATTATAGCAGAGTATTTGGAATAGCAGGCCAAGAATCAGGAGAATTCTATTTCAGTGCCAGCTACTCTCCTAAATACCATACTTGTCTGATTCCTTCATTTTTATGGGCTTTAATTTCCTCATCTATAGAATGTGGAAAAGAAACCGTCCTTATCTTTTGGAGCATCAGGGAAAATGTGAAGATTTATGAGAAAGCCAAGAAAATTCATGCCTTTCAGCAGAATCAGGCTGATGACCGGGCATTGAGAGTGGGAATAGAAGGTCAGGAAGTTGGAAATAGGTGAAGGAAATCACTCATTCATTCTGCATTTATCAAATGTCTATAAGACAGGCACTCTGTGAATTATTTTATATAAGCTATTTCAGGTAATCTTCACAACCACTTTGAAAACTGGGTTTGCTTTTTCTCTATTTCACAATAAGGAAACCAACTCAATACTAATTCAAGTAATCCTAGCTCTGTACCTTTTGTTGTGTGACTTGAATGAACTCACACAACTCAAAAGGGACCAAGTTAGGACCAGAACTCAAATCTTTGAAAAACAGGACTTTTCCCTCTTTACTCTATCATGTTGATACTGTGAAGAAGGCACAGGAGCAAAAGTGTGGCACTGAGTAGGGGATGGGGTGCCCATATTGGAATTGCTCTTGTCTTTTTTCCTTCCACTTAAATTACAAACTATTTCAGGCAAACAGGAAACATAGCGACCAATTTAAAAGCAAGGTATCCATCACCCTGCTTCTCAGATCTTAATATTTGGCCGTTTGCTTCATATTTTTGCAAAAGTAATTAAATGTTAATGTATGTAGTTGAACCCACTTTGTACTCTTTGTGATATAATCTCTTTCTCTTTCTCCCCAGTGGTGTCCGTTATGTTAGTATATATCATTTTCCTGCATGCCTTTATACATTTACTACATACTATAATATATTCTAGTGTTTTGCCTATTTCTAAACTTTATTTAAATGGTTTCACACTATAAATATATAATTCTGCAAATTGCTTTTCTAGTCTAGATTTTTTTAATGTATTTATTCATGTTGGTGTATGTAGCTCTAGTACATTCATTTTAACTATTGAATATTTTTCATTTAATAAATATATCTCTATTTATGTTTATTTAGTGATCTTTTGATGGGCATTTATACTGTTAGCAATTTTCAATGTTACATCAATGCTGAAATGAATGCTCTTATACATTTTTCATTGTATATTCACAAAGAGTTTTCTAGAGTAGATTGTTTATACCTAGGACTAGAGATGTTAGCAGTATGTAAGGTCCTAGTTCTTCACATCCTCACCACTACTTGTTTTTGTAGACTTTGAAATGTTTTATTTTTTTGATCTGATGAATATGAATGATCTGTGGTTTTAATATGCATTTCTCATAGTATAGAGATTGAGTTTCTTTTCTTGTGTTTTCTCTTTTGCAAATTGCTTGTTCATATCTTTTGCTCATTTTTCCATTAAGCTGTTTTTCATTTTCTTATTGTGTTGTAGGGGTTTTTTATATATTCTAAATGTTAACCTCATGTTAGTTATGTTTATTGCAATTATATTCCCATAGCCTCTGGCTTGTTTTTCACTTTATGGTGTTTTGTTGTATAGAATTTTTACGTTATAACACTTTCAAATTTTTCATTTTTTTCCTTAAGGTTTTCTCTAATATTCTTCTCTTAAAATGTTAAAATTTTACTTTTTGCATGTAGGTCTTGATCTACCTAGATTTTTCTTTCTGTATATGATATATAAGAGGGATCTATTACAATTTTTTCAGTTGTATATTATTGATTATTCTAATATTAATTTTTCAATAATTAATTTTTTGCTACAAAATTTGTGGTTTCACCTTGATCACATTTTATCTATCTGCCCCTTCCTCTCTATTCCGATTCACTCGCAGCCTTGACAATCCCTATACTATTACCATGGTGTTCAATGTTATGTCCTTATTATAGGTCTTTTTTTTTTTTAACATCAGCATGACTTATTTGTTTTATAACTGGAAGTTTATACCCTTTGACCCCCTCCACCCAGTTTGCCCACCGCCCCGCACCCCCACCTCCACACCTCCCCACCTCCCCACCTCTGGTAACCACCTATAGGTTTTGATAGCTGGTAGAATAAGTCCTTGTGCCCTGTTCTTCTTTATAATTCTCCTTGTTATTCTTGGCCTTTTAATCTTTTTTTTTTTTTTTTTTTTTTTTTTTTTTATTTGGCACATGGGCTTAGTTGCTCCATGGCATGTGGGATCTTCCTGGAGCTGGGATCGAACCCATGACCTCTGCATTGGCAGGCGGATTCTTAACCACTGTGCCACCTAGGAAGCCCCTTGGCCTTTTAATCTTTTATGTGAAATATAAGTTCTACAAAACAAATCTTTTGGGATTTTGTCTGGAATCTTATCAAATTTTTAGATTAATTTGGTCTTAACTTACTTTTTTTTTTTGGCTGCACTGTGCAGCATGTGAGATCTTAGTTCCCTGACCAGGGATTGGACCAGTGCCCCCTGCATGGGGAGCGCAGAGTCTTAACCACTGGACTGCCAGAGATATACCCTAACTTGCTTTCTTATTAACTTTAATATTGAGGTTTCCCACCTATGAACATAGCATGTTTTTAATTTAGTTTTATTTTCTGTTTTAAAATAAATTTTAGAATTTCTTCTGTAAACATTTTTGAAGATTTTTTTTTCTGTAGGTTTTATTTTCCTCCCCCAGCCTGATAACAGAAACAAGTACAGTGGCAGGAAACTTGGGAATGAATACTTCAAAAGGCTCTGAAGAATAAAAGAAAATTTTGTAAGAGCTGTCCAGTTGTGTTTTGATTCTTATAATGGCTTTGTCAACAGTAGCTAAGCTAGAACTACATTTCCCATAATTTCCTTCTTCACTGCAAGCTTCTTGGTTAGAATTGTCCACAAGAGAAGTCTGCATGAGATTTTAAAGGTAGAAGTGAAGTAGTAGCCAGTTTTGTGCTCTGCAGGTCAGTATAGGGAAAAGCAGTTTTGTAGCTCACAAATCAATTATCTACTGGCTCATTTTGTTCATTTGGGGCAGGCAACATCTCCCACTGGATGTCCTCCTTCATTCTCTCCAGATCCTGGACCATGTGCTTGCATAGGAAATTTTCTAAGGGAAACCAGCGTGTCTCCTGCATCATGTCTATCTCCCCTTTCCAGCTGCTGGCCTTGCTGACTTCAGGCCCAATACTCGATGCAAAAAGAGCATACCTATGTAGACTGCTTAACTGACTCCCAGGATTGTAAAAGACCCAATCCCTGTAATAAACTTTTATTCTATGTCCCTCCTGGTGGTATTCAGCCCCAGTCAAATCCTAAGTGATATAATTCCCATTTCCCTAAAGGTCCCAGAAGAAACACTGGAAAAATAGAATGAAAAAAATGATTAATTGCATAAAGCCTCTGAGGGAATGAGAGAATATCTCAGAGAATTCAGGGACAAGATACAGTTCTTTTAATGAAATGAGTAAAGATTGAGCTGTGGAAATTGCAATGGCTAGTGTCAATGGAAAGGAGTCTGAGACATACTTCCATAGTTCTGCACAGATCCAAAATCAATGAGCAGGAGGCAATCCGGGAATGCAGGGCAGGGTTTATTTGGTAATTAACTTTGTTTTTTACTGTTGGTGATTTATTTTAGAAGCCCCATAGTACAATGCCTGGCACAGTACTCATGAGTATTCACCCAACAAAGTTTTCTGTAATGAAATTAGACTGTCTATTCCTGGGAATATTGTGAAACTCACTTTCGCTGAAATACCACTAATTAGGCTAAAGAGAAATATTATTGTTCCATCTTTGAGAGAGAAAATGGATACTTAAAGATACAATATTGTCTCTTTTCATGGGGAAATATGGACCGAATGATAAAATCCCTGAATTTTGGAACAGGAAATGAGTTTAGTGTAGCCCTCTCCTTTTCCAAATGAGTCAAAAGAAGTTAGTTAGCTTGACAAAGTCAGTGTCAAAGCTTGCGTCAGAATTATGTTTATAGAAATCTCAGTCCATTGCTCTATTTAATAAACACACCTCACTCTCTTCCTTGCAAAAATAGTTGGGTGAATTTATTCACTGTTGATTGAAAAGTTAAACCCAGGTAACGATAAGATCAATTTCAACTTGGTAAGAGATTTCTAAGGGCCCAAGCCTTACTTCATATAACATTTTCCTCAACAACTTGGATAAAGACCTATGAGAAATACTTATATGAAATTATAAAGTGACATAAACTGTACTATATTGACCTAGAGAGTTAGGATTCCAAATGCCAAGTGATAGGCTATAATGTTGGGCTAAAAGATAAAAATTTACAGGAGTAATTGGAAAGTCCAGTATATACATTAAAATATATAATAAGAATAGGAAGGGAAAAACTTGGTTTGGTAGCAGTTCAAGAGAAAAAGGCCTGACAGTTTATAGAAGCCAATGAATGATGCAAAGAAACTTTTTTTTTTAAAGCTCTTTATTGGAATATAATTGCTTTATATTGTTGTGCCAGTTTTTACTGTACAACAAAGTGAATCAGCTGTATTTATACATATATCTCCATATGCCCTCCCTCGTGCAACTGCAAAGGAACTTTTAAAAAATGTTTATACAGTCTTTGGTTGTAAGAAGATGGAGGAAGTAAGATTGGCTGAGGATGTAGATATGGGTACAATTTAGAGAAAGGCCTGAGACACAGCTTTAAGCTATGGGATCTAAATCTTTTCCTAGAAATCAAGAGAAGCTAGTGCTGAGCTCGAGGGTATCCCTACTAAACTGGACCTTGCTTGCTTCCGATTCGTCTACCTCCTCATCATACATCTGCAGTGCTGTTTTCTTGTGTATAAAATACCTGTAGACCACCATTCCCTCTGATCACCTTAATCCTATCATTCAAGCCTAGCTCCAGTCCCACCCATTTCTTAACCCCATTCATGATGAACTTTTCCTTGCTCTGATCTTCTTTAGCATTTATTTATCCCAAATCCTATACTATCTTTTAGACTGTTACTTTTATTTGATGATGATTGTGATGGTAATACTGGTGGCAATAGTGACAAGTGGCATTGGCAATATGTAAGAATTAGCTAAGGGACTTCCCCGGTGGTCCAGTGGGGACGACTCTGCACTCCCAATGCAGGGAACCCAGATTTGATCCCTGCTCAGGGAACTAGATCCAGCATGCATGCCGCAACTTAAAAAAAGATCCCTCATGCCACAACTAAAGATCCCACAGGCTGCAAGGAAGATTCTGCACATGGCAATGAAGATCCCTCATGCCGCAACTAAGGGCCAGCACAGCCAAATAAATAAATATTGAAAAAAAAAAAAAAAGATTTAGCTGAGAATGAGAAAACCTTGAGGAGAGGTGATTCGTTTCTAAGAAGATATAAGTGCTAATTGTAAAAACTAGAGAATGAAGTAATTTGGAAAAACCACTATTCTATTGTTGCTTTGAAATTTGGCTTTAAAAAAAATTGTAAAATTATCTTAAAGAGGAGCAACATGTAAAGAAACTGAGCCCCAGGATAAGTGAGTTTGCCCAAGGTCACTAAACGAAAGATCAATTTGATTTCGCAGCGTACAGGGCCCTACACTATGTCTATCAGATAAGGTTCTTAGGAGTTTATGTTGTAAGAAACAGAAACCAACTGTAGCTGGTCTAAGCAGAAATGGAATTTACTTGGTCGACACATCTACTTAATGTATATCTCTTGAGCGCTCACTATGTGCTAGGTACTTTTTTAGGCCCTTGGGGATATAGCAGAAAACAAAGCCCCTATTCTCAAGGAATTTACATTGTATTAGGGAAGATAAACAATGAACAAATGCATAAATATATTATATTTTGGGTGCTGCAGAAGAAAAATATAGAGGAATGATTCAGATGTTAGAAAAGAAAAATAGAAGGAATCTGGCAGAGGAGAGGAGTGTTATTTTAAATAGGGTAGTCAAGTTGGCCTATCTGATAAAATAACATTTAGATAGAGGCTTGATTGAGTGAGGAAGCAAGTCACATTGGCATCTTGGGGAAGGGTGCTCCACGCAGAGGGAACAGCAAGGCTAACGTCTGGCATTAGGAATGTGCTCTGTGTTTTGAAGTGTAGCAGGGAGGCTTTTGTGGTCAAAACAGAACAAGCTAGAAAGAGAAGGGCGATAAGACTAGCAAGGTAGCAAGCAAGGGCCGAATCATCGAGACCTCGATAAGTATTTTGAAATTTATTTTGAGTAAGATCAGAAATATGGGATGGTTGGCACTTTCTTGGTGGTGCAGTGGTTGAGAATCTGCCTGCCAATGCAGGGGACATGGGTTCAATCCCTGGTCCAGGAAGATCCCACATGTTGTGGAGCAACTAAGCCTGTGTGCCACAACTACTGAAGCCCATGAGCCTAGAGCCCATCCTCTGCAACAAGAGAAGACACCGCAATGAGAAGTCTGAGTACTGCAATGAAGAGTAGACCCTGCTCACCACAACTAGAGAAAGCTGGCGTGCAGCAATGAAGACCCAACACAGTCAAAAAAATAAATAAATAAAAATAAATAAATTTATTTTAAAAAAAAGAAAGAAAGAAATATGGGATGGTTTTGATCAGAGGAGTAACAGGATCTGACTTAAGATTTTAAAAGATCAGTGACTACTTTGCGGAAACAGGACTGCATGGGAGCAAAGGTGAAAGCAGGAAGTCCAGTTAAGGGGCTGTTGCAGTACTCTGGTGAGGGATGATGGTGGCTTGGGCCAGGGTTACCAGTGGAGGAGATAGGCTACTTTCAGAATTTCCTGATGGATTGGATATAGGGTTATAAAGAAGACTCAAAGACATCTCCAAAGTTTGGGCCTGGGAAGCAAGAAGAAGGAGTTGGATAGTTCATAGAATTTCCTGGAGACTCAAGCTCTGAAAACGGGCACATAAATAAAGAGGAGGGAGGGGGCCACAACCACTGCCAAAATCATACCATGGAGCCCGTCTGCTGAAGCCTTTCTTGCTGCCAGCACTGGACATTGCATACCATCCCTGACATAGAAACGACATAGTCTAGCTTTGGCTAGAATAAATTCTGTTTCAGTGCTTCTTTCTCTGCATTACTGTTTCCTGAATCAAAACCTCAGGTGACCATGTCCAGCTGACAAAGCTCAGATCCCATGCCCACTCCCTAGCTGCAGCAGGTGCTGGGAAGCTAAGTATCTGCTCCTTCTACTTCTAAAGTGGGACACTGGCCCTGCTTTGTACTTAAGTTCGAATGGCAGGGAATTCCTCCATGACAAGAAGGGGGCTCAGATAATAGGCAGCCACAAACACAAGGAACATATAGCACGTTACGTCAGAGCAGTTGCCGAGGCAGAAAGCTACTATAACTCGTTTAAAAGCTAGATGTGTTAAAGGAATTTTAACAAACCAGTCTGAGAGAATCTCATTCATAACTGTGAGAGCACTTCAAACTCTTCAACAGGAAGATGAACGGTTGCGTTATCACTTGATGGCACGAAGTATCAGTAACAGACTTCCTTCTGCTTTGCCCACTTCTCTCACCACAGCCCCACGAAGCTGGGATTCTTACAGAAGCAAGGTTTGCTTTCAAGGCACCCAGGGCCCTATCTATGTATTGTGTATCCTTCTTAATCAGTGCAGCATCAGGGGAAAGTGAGGCCTAACAACCCTCTGATGATTGCTGAGAGAATCAAATGTACTTGAAAGCAAAGTGCTGCACCAAAGTCGGGCATTACTGAGCAGTAATTTTACAAGTTTTTTGACCTGCTTTAAGAACCTCCACAAAATCTCACAAACTCCTCCGTGGAATTTGTTGAAGGCCTTGAAAAACAAAGTTTGATAACTACCAGGGAATGCAAAGAACACAAGTTGTGTTATCTAAAGACCAGAGTTCTTGCTGTGCTGCTGAGGCTGATTTACTGCATCTCCATACACTTTAATCTCTGTAAACCTTAGTTTCCTCTTCTGTAAAATGGAAAAAAATCACCATTTCACGGTGTTATCATAAGGATTAAATAAGAGAATATATGTAAAACCTATCTGAAGGGTGAATAAAAGTGTCCTATGAGGTTAGAGTAACTTAATTCTCACAGGCACAGGGAACCACAAATTATAAACCTAGAGCACTTAGGTCTTATACCTGTGTTGCCTGGGGCATTTCTGTTGTCCTGGAAGATACTGAGGCCCAGAGGTTCCTGGTACCTTGCCTCGAGAATGCTATAATAGCATTGATGTCAGAACCCAAACTTGCAGCCTTTCCTGTCCCCATCATTTTAAATAGATCATCGGTCAGGTCCTCTGTGCTCTGGCTTGCCTTACCACCTTGATGTGTTCTGTTGGTGTGAACTGCTAGGTGCCAAGCGGAGGTGCTAATGTGTGCATCCCATGGTTATGGGGAGCCCCTCCCAGCTCCACTCAGGGATGGCTTGCTTGTTCTTTCTGCACCTGGCTGACCCAGGTGTTGCTTTCCATTTCTCCCATTTGGTCCTAAATCCTCCTCCTCAGAGACTTTTCCCCAGAGCCCTGGGTAAAAACTGATTGGCTAGAAAATTCCCACTTCCCATCAGTTTTGTCTCCCCAGGCATAGGAGCCATTCTGTGGTTTGCAACTGAGTTGCCTGGGGAGATATCCTCTAGGTGGCCACCTTTGTTTAGGACACACAAACTTAAGGCCCAAAAATTGCTCTGTAGGCTCTTCCAAACTTGTCTTCTGTGAGTTGGGTAGGGACATTTCCCAGGTCTCCATGGTACTTCCTGCCTTTTGGAAATGATCTCCCAGGGCTGACTACAACCAGAAGAATGACATACAGGGTATCTGAGCCCTATTGCGATAACTGGGGCAAAGTAAGAGTTAACAGAGGCAGGCCTCAGGCATCCTCTGCTCAGGAAGAGAGGAGAGGAGGGGGTGCTGGGAGTGTATGAGGTGGCGGGTAAGGATACAGTGTCCATATTTTGGCGTTGAAGGTGAAAAATATTTTACAGTTAAAATGTATAATAAATATATGTGAAATGGCTTATTTATGAAGTATTCGTTTCAGTCTTATGTAGTTCTGAACATGTGAAATAGAGAAAAAAGGTGAAAGCAAACCTTTGGCCTTCTTGCATTTTAAAAACGTATACCCAGAAAACCTTTTGGAAGAGAGCAAGTGGCTTTCAGTCCTTCAACTTCATGGTGACTCACGGAAGCCCCTTCTTTCGCCTTACATGCAGGAAGGGATGTGCTAGAGGGGAAGTTGTGAATATTTTTCACTAAACTTTGTTTTCCCATGAATGTTACGTGTTTATTACTTTAAAAATCATGTGCTGCTGGGGCTTTCTAGGTGGCACAGTGGTTGAGAGTCCACCTGCCAGTGCAGGGGACACGGGTTCGATCCCTGCTCCGGGAAGATCCCACATACCACGGAGCAACTAAGCCCGCGCAACACAACTACTGAGCCTGCGCTTTAGAGCCCGTGAGCCACAACTATTGAGCCCATGTGCTGCAGCTACTGGAGCCCACGCGCCTAGAGCCCGTGCTCTGCAACAAGAGAAGCCACAGCAATGAGGAGCCTGCGTACTGCAGCAAAAAGAGTAGCCCCCGCTCACCGCAACTAAAAAGAAGGCCCGAGCACAGCAAAAAAGACCCAACACAGCCAATAAAATAAATAAATACATAAATTAAAAAAAAAAAATCATGTGCTGCTAGATTCCACTATATGAGATATGAGCCAGTGCGTGCCTTCTATGGCATTAAAATTTGAGATAGGTGTACTTACGAAGTTCCAACCTGCAATAACAGAGAACCCAAACCAAAATAACAGTGAAGTGGGAGTAAGATGTTTTCATGAATAAGAGTTTAGAGTTGAGAAAGAAGAAAAGCTTGACAAACACTGTTGAGGAAGTTCAGTGTCCAGGGGACGTGTTCAGCTAGGAGGTATCCTAAAGGAGAGGGAATTACAGGATCTATTTGAATAAAATTAATTATTTACACTGCCTAGCCTACAGCTTGTTGGGAAAGGGACTGTTTTGATGGGGAGAAGTCAAGGGCTTTTAGAACCCCAGTGGGGTGAGTAAAGACGGTTAATTAAACAGTTCTTTTCCACTCTGGCAAATCACAGCAGCACCGGATTTGTGGGGTACGGATGGGCTCGCAAGATGCTGACTTTCCGGAGGTGGTTGCTGCTATGGGCCTCAGACCTGGGATCAGGTCACTTTGAAGGTTATTGTCACATCACCAATCTGCAGCTGGGAGGGCCCTTGCAGATCTGAGAAACAAGATACCATCAAGGCTGGTTTCTGCAGAACACTGAGCCCTGCAGTCAAGCAGGAGAGAGGAAGGCAAGCAGAGGCAGCTGCCGCAGGAAGGATGCCCACCTGGGCAGGTGGGGGCTTGTGTTCTTACACCCATCAGAACCTACATCTTTGTGTAGAGCAGGACGCACAAGTTTGATACTAGTTTCTCAAACTGCAAACCATGCCGGACCTCAATTATCCTGAATCAAGACATTACAAGGTGGCCAACCCTAAACTTTACCCATAAGAAGGGGGAAAGCTCTTGGAATCTGAGCCAGCTCTAGAGCTGGAACATAGGAACTTCTTCTGGACACTCCCCTTTGATTTTACACTCCTTTGAACAATTCACTTTATTTATGAGTCTTATGTAAAAACAAGACTAAACAAAAATTATTTACCAAACACCAGCAAGATGCACAGTATTATGCTAGAGTTTGTATAGGCTGCAAAAAAAAATTATGAAATCTGCATCTTTATAAATATTCATACTTTCCAATGTGTTTTCAGATCCTTGCAAGATTTTATCCTTATAATTTCTGGTTATCCTTTCCAGGGAGATTTATCGTACTAACTTTACCTTGTTATATTTATTTCAATATTATCTGTATTAATTTTTGAAGTTGCATGCATTAGTACTTGTCTCTCTATCTTTAATATATGTTTAGGTGTGTGCATCTTACATTAGACTGCTTAGAGCAGGCACCTTCATTTACCAGTTGCACTAAAAGTTTCCTGAGGATTAGAACTGTTTTATCCAATAGATTGAGAGCCACTATAGAGGTAGAACTTAAAAAAAAAATTATTCACTTTAAAAATTTTACATATAATAAAATTCACTATGTTTGTGAGTACAGTCCTATGAGTTTTGACAAATGTATGTAGTTATGTAAACACCACCGCAATCAAGTTATAGAACAATTTTGTTCCCCCCTCCTCACAAATCCCTTCATGCTGCCATTTTGTAGTCAATCTCCCCCACCCCATCCCCACCTCAGCCCCTGGCAACCACTTATCTGTCTTCTGTCCCTATAATTTTGTTTTTTCCAGATGTCTTATAAGTGGAATCACAAATATGTAGCCTTTTGCATGTGACTTCTTTCAGTTACCATGATGACTTTGAGATCCATCCATGTTGTTGCATGTGTCAGTAATCTGTTCCTTTTTATTGCTGAGTAGTGTTTCATTCCATGAATGTATCGTGCTTTGATTATCCTTTCAGCAGGTGAAGGGCATTTGTGTTGTTTCCAGGTTTTTGTGACAAAAAATAAAGCCACCATGAACATTTATGTACAAGTTTTTGTGTGAACATGTTTTCATTTCTCTTGGCTAAATACTTAGGAGTGGGATTGATGGGTCATATGGTAACTGAATGTTTAACTTGAAATGTAACTGTCAGGCTTCCCTGGTGGCGCAGTGATTAAGAATCTGCCTGCCAACGCAGGGAACACAAGTTCGAGCCCTGATCTGGGAAGATCCCACATGCCATGGAGCAACTAAGCCCATGTGCCACAAGTACTGAGCCTGGATTCTAGAGCCCATGTGCCACAAGTACTGAGCCCATGAGCCACAACTACTGAAACCTGCACACCTAGAGCCCGTGCTCCACAACAAGAGAAGCCACTGCAATAAGAAGCCTGTGCACTGCAATGAAGAGTAGCCCCTGCTCTCCACAACTACAGAAAGCTTGTGTGCAGCAATGAAGACCAAATGCAGCCAATGAAATTAATAAATAAATAAAATTTTCTAAAAAGAAAAAAAAAGAAAGAAAAGTAACTGTCCGTGAACCTAAAACTGCTCTAAAAATATAAAGTCTTTAATAAGAAAAAAAAAGTAAAGAAAGAAGCTGTCAAACTGTTTCCCAAAGTGGCTGTTCCATTATCTATTCCCATGAGCATGTGTGAGAGTTCCAGTTGCTATATATTTTTGTCAGCACTTGGTACTGTCAGATTTTTAATTTTAACCATTCCAATAGATGTGTAGTAGTTTCTCATTGTGGTTTTAATTTGCTACTAATAACTAATGTTGTCAATCATCTTTTCTTGTGCTTATTTGCCATCTATATATCTTCTCTAGTGAAGTATCTCTTCAAATCATTTCCCCATGTTCTTCATTGGCTTGTTTGTTTTATTATTGAGTTTTGAGAGTTGTTTATACATTATGGATACAAGTCCTTTGTCAGATGTGTGTTTTTTTAGATAAGTAAAACTTCAAGCTGGCTTAAATGACAAATTGGTTCACATAATTAATTGTGAGATCCAGAGGTATAATGCACAGACTTCAGGATCAGTGAAATTGTTTGTCATTATCCTCCAAAACCTCCACTCTGCATCCTGCTGTGCTAGCTTTAACTTGGGCATAGCTTTTCTGGTGGTGACAAAATTGCTGCAGTAATTCCAGGTCTCATTGTTCCTAAACCACACTGTCCTGAAAGAGGGAGGGCTAGCTTCAAGTAGAGCTCAAGAAGAGATCTGGGACTTCCCTGGTGGTCCCATGGGTAAGACTCTATGCTCCCAGTGCAGGGGACTGGGGTTCAATCCCTGGTGAGGAAACTAGATCCCATAGGCATGCAGCAACTAAGAGTCCACATGCCGCAACAAAGATCTTGCGTGGTGCAAGTAAGACCCGGCACAGCCAAAACAAACAAACAAATAAATAAGTAAAAATTAAATCTTAAAAAATAAAAGAATGAGAGATCTTCTTTTACAATAACCCCACAAACCTTCCCAGTGTCTCTTTGGCCTGAAATGGGTCAGATGCTCATCATGAAGCAATCTCCATGGCCAGAGGAATGTCACAAGCTGGCTGGGTGAAGCAATGAGGAGGGCACACTTATGCTTTGAGGTCATCCAGCATACCCTTCCCTGTGGGGGGTTTTCTGCCATTATGAGTCCTACCTCCCCAAAGGAGAAGCTAGTTTTTCACTGTCAGTGTCCCTTGCAGCTATGGCACGAGCATGAAAGTGGGCACTAATCAGATGCTTCTGTGAGAAATTTTGATGAAGAAGAGAGCAGGATTAGAAAGCAAGGGACACGCAGGATCAATTTTCTTACCAGGGTGGCAGCAGGGGTCCATACATTAATTTGTTAAGTGAGATTGGGGCCTAACTAAGTCAATCCATACAAAACTAAGTCAATATGGCCTTTGACATACATCACTACAAAACTACGACCTCTATACTTTTTTCTGTTTCTACTTCATTTGTTTCAACTCCCAGATGTGTGAGGATTGGGGTGCTCTTATCTCAGAGAGATAGCACCTAGGTGGCTTCTCTTGTTGCAGAGCACCTAGGGAAGGAGGAGGGAACCTGTGGGGGCAGGGACTGCCATAGCTCTCCCTTTTAAGTACTTTGCATAGGATGTAAGGTTTTACATAGGAAAGTTCTATGCAAAATGGGGTTGGTGGGGGAACACTGGGGGAAAGGGAGATGTTACCTCATTAATTTTAGATAAACCAGTGTGGCTGGAGGGTAGAGAATGGAGGCAGGAACAGTATATGGTTAAACTAGAGAGGTAAGCAGGGCCCAGGGCATATTAGGTTTTATAAGGCAGGGACCTCATCCAGCTTTGTGACCTGAGCACCTGAGTGTGAGTAGTGATGCCATTTACTGTGACGGGAAACCTGGAGGCAGAGGTTTGAGAGGAGAGGTGATAGTCTGAGGTGACTTTGCGATATCCTGTCAGTTAGGCAATTGGATCTATGGATCTAGGAGCTCAGAAGATACAGTCGTATGCAAACTGTTAATGTGAAAAGGCACAGGGTGGCAATTCCCTGGCTTGCTTTATATATGCCTTACGAGAGTGTATAATGAGTTTAAAAGGCAGGCCTCTTGGTTGCAAGAGACAGAAATCCTATTTAACTACCTTGGAGAAAACCAGGAATTTATTAGAAGAATATTGGTATAATTTCGTGGTCAAGGAGGAATTGATGAACCAAACCACAAGAAGAGCAGAAACGCATCTAGCTTCATGGAACAACTGAAAAGGCAGACTTCTACAGCTTTTATCCTTTATTCTCTTTTCCTCGTGCTCTCTTAATGCCTACTGGCATCCTCCGTATGGAAGTAATGAGACACAATTGTAAAGAGACACAAACGCCAGGTAATCCTATGTGACATGGCTTTACTTTTTTATATATAGATTTATTGATTTATTTATTGGCTGTGTTAGGTCTTCATTGCTGCGTGTGGGCTTTCTCTAGTTTCAGCCAGCGGGGGCTACTCTTCCTTGTGGTGCATGGACTCTAGGCGCATGGGCTTCAGTAGTTGTGGCATGTGGGCTCTAGAGCACAGGCTCAGTAGTTGTGGTGCACGAGCTTAGTTGCTCCACAGCACGTGGGATCTTCCCGGACCAGGGCTCGAACCCATGTCCCCTGCATTGGCAGGTGGATTCTTAACCACTGAGCCACCAGGGAAGTCCCTGAATGACTTTAAGTGCAGGTAAACAAAGAGACTGTCTCTCTTAACAAACACAGTTTGAAAATCGTGGGCTAGAAATTGCTAGCCTGGCCTGGGTCACACCTCCCCCTGGACCAGCTGACTCTGGAGGAGGTTATAGGGTGGTGGTCATGTATGCACATGGCAGAATAAAAATTAAACATTCTGTATCATGATATTGGTCTGGCTACCGTGATAAAGATCCAAAATAACAATGGGTTAAATGAGATAGGAATTAATTTCTCTTACATAAATACCAGGATATAAATATAGTATTGAAAATATATTTTAACAGGATTGCTATGGATTGAATCAGCTCAGACTTTGTGGGGCTGAATATAATTTTTGGAGCCCTCTTTAATCCATAATACAAATTTTACAGTACAAAATTAGGTACAAAACTAGGTATCTGTTAAGTATGAGAAAATAAATCATAACACATTACTGGAGCTTTGGAGTTTCAGGTCCTTTTCTTCTGAGACCTCTTTAGCCAATTTGCCAGATATGCTTCCTAATTACAATGTTCCCCTCTGCACTGAGAGCACTTCACAACTCCCAGCAGCTGCCAGCACTCACAGGGGCTCAGGCAAGTGAAGCTTCAAGCTGCAGTTTCATTGGCTTCACGGTACATCTACCTCTGTGCTAAGGCAAAATTCGATTCACTCATAAGAAGAAGAGAATAGATATCCCACTAACAGCCTCTCGCACTAGTTCATTATGCATAACCCCAAAGGGTATTATTAAGATTTATGGGTAGGGGTTTCAGAAGAACTACATCAGCTTAATATTGAGAGAAACTTTTTAATGCAATAGATATAATGGACTGCATTAAAATGTGTGCAATTCTTCGTCCCCGGAGGGGATTGGGCTGATAACTATTCGTGAGGATGTCTTAAGGAGAATTAAGCAACAGATTGGTAGGGCTTATTGAGATTAAATGAACTTCGAGGTAGTATAGTGAAACACAAAAGGCATGAACTTCAAAGTAAAAAAGATCAGGGTTTGAGTCTCCATTATACCTCTAACTTGTGAGATGACAATGGGCAAGTGGTTTAACTTCTCTGAACTTTGATTTCCTTGTCTATTCTTCTGGTTTTCTGTAAGAATTAAATGTGAATGAATTTTAAATACACAGATAGGTGCATAATAATAGATCTCAATATAAATTATTTTCCTCTCTCCTGCTCCTTTCCAGTACCAAGATTCTATGATTCTATGTGGGATCTGAGCTTTGTCTTGAAATATAAATAGGATTAAGATCAGAAGGAGATGAACATTTTAAACAGAGGGACTTTAACAAGTTGATGTGTTGATTCCTAGTTTTTGTCTGCCCAACATTCCTTCCCCTTTTAAGGTACTTCTCCTTTTCCAACCGCAGTACAAGTAATTTGGAGGCAATTTATAAATCACAAAACAATCCTTTCATTACCCAAATTCTCCATTCTTACAGTCATAATTATTCATACCTTGAATGGCAGAAGTAAATCTTCAAGTACTTCCTTTTAAGAAGGGCAAGTAGGTATTCTATTTACGGAGCCCTTGAGAATACTTTTTTGTTGTCTTCACCCAGGAACATTCATTTGTTTGGATATAAAATACTGTTTTGCAAATCTATTTAATGTCTGGCTTAATAGAAGATAGCTCATATGTTTCTGCACTCAATCTGCTGTGATATGTTGTCGTGGTTGGAATATATGAAGAAAACCTGGGCTCATACAACATGAAAATATGGAAAATGGAGAAGTATTTTAATAATCTTTTCAAATAATTCTAGATATTCTTCTGTGATACTGAAACAGGAGGGAAGGAGGCAGGGCACAACCTTTGAAAGAATGACGTAGCCTGAGGACATGACATAAACTGATTAGAACCAAATGGGTCCAAGATGGCACACAAGTCAACTTCCACTAGACCTTGAGCTTCAGTTTAAGTTCACTGTAACACATCAGCAAGCTCAATGACACACCCTCAGGCAGACCATAAGGATCAAAATGTAGGTGGTGGCCCAATTCCTGGAAATCCCCACCCCTTCCCAAAATAGCTGGAATACTCCTCCCACTCATTAGCCTATGAAATTACCCACCCCTATAAAAATTGACAACCTCATACTCTGGCACGTTTCTCACCTTCTAAGATGGCCCACACTCTGTTTGTGGAGTGTGTTTCTCTCTAAATAAATCCATTTCTTACCTATCACTGTCTTTCACTGAATTCTTTCTGTGATGAGACATCAAGAACCTGAGCTTCATTAAGTCCTAAAACCAGGTGTGTGATCTCAGTTGGAAGACTTTGGGTTTTGGCTGGGTTGGAATTTCAGCCATGTGGGTTCAAGTCCCAGTCAGGGTTTTGGCTGGGCTTGAGTCCCAGCCACAGGGGTTCAAGTCCCAATCTGAGTTTTGGGCAGGTTTGGGTCCCAGACGCATAGGATCAAGCTCCCAAGTGGCTGGGTTTACCTCCCAATCTGAGATGCACAGTTTCAATACTATACCAAAATTCAACAAATGGTAGTTTCCTAGCTTGTTGCATAGTGGAACATAAAACCATTTCAATGAATCCTTCATACTCTGTTAAATTAGAATCTATTGACCTATTTTTCACTTTGCATGGAATTTTTATCTGTGCATAATTTTGTAACATCACACATTTGGTTATTTAGAAACTACTGGTTCACTGAGTCATGCATATCTTCCAAATGTTAACATATTTCATTAAACAATATAGAAAAAAGTCACTTTCATTTGCATTAGCTCTGATTTCATCAGAAAAGTCTTTAGGTATTAAGGATCTGAGCTCAGAGTGGTAGACACAACTTTTCTAATATTTTAATTTTCACTCGAAATCACGAAGTTTTTCACTGGCAACAAATACTATCAACAGGCTTACTTTGTTCATTTTTAAGAAAGTGTCTGCCAATATCCAAGTCTCTATAACAATCATGTGTCAGTCATTCTTTCGAGTAAGTGGTAATACAGGAAAAAAAAGTGGCTAGTTCAGCCTATGACTCAATCCCACAAACGCTTTTTGTTGAGACAATTATCATACTCTAATGGAGAAGAACAAACCTGACTCCATATTGGTTCTCTTCCTTTAGCTCTTACCTTTGTGCTCTGTTGCCTATGCTTAGCCATGCTGGCTCTGCACATTTGCAAAATAATGTTGCCTATAGCCCTTTCTCAAATCTCTCCCTCCCAGGCTTGATTTTAAAAGCCATAACACTTTTTCATTCATATAGAGATAAAAAGTTGCAGAGCAGAAAATAATTTGTCTCGTTGGAGATTTATAGGAACATCGTGACCAGACGTATGTGGACAGCTGCAAGAACAAAGGACTATCATATCCCCTCTGGGGTCTGGCTGCACCAAGAAGTCTGCAACAACCAGCCACAACCCCTCCCCTTTTAGTATAAAAGAATCCTGAATTCTAACTCGGATAAGATGGTCGTGTGGAACACGGGTCTGCCACCTTCTCAGTCTGCTGGATTTGCAAATAAAGTCACTACTCTTACCTTTCGATTTATTGGCCTGTTGTGTGGCGAGCAATGTGAGCTTGAACTTGATAACAATACTTCACTAGACAAAAGTGTATTATGTTTATTTCCTATTTGCCACATAGACTATTTTTTAAATGTGCACTTAAGATCCGCTGCTAGGAGTGGGGGCTACCTGAATGACGAGTTTGAGAAAAAAATGCATGAGTAGTTTAATCTCTTTATCGAGGAAGCTAGCTTGCTTGTAGAGGGTAGAATCTTCCGGTTGTTCTCTTCCATGCTATAAAATACAGGGACAGGCCTTCCTCTATAGTAAGGAGGCCTGCATTTAAGAGGTATAACCTCAACATCTGAAATGTTGGGCTGTGACTATTGGTAAATAAATAAGGAGTTAAATTATGAATGACAAAATATATACACGAAGAGGCTCTTGGTGAGGTACAGTGTGCCTCTTTGAGCTTTAAGCTTTAGAGTATACTGAACGGGGTGGGGGGTTGTTTGTTTTCAGGGATAATGAAATCTATTTTAAAAAACATTACTTTGGACAACTATTTGTACATGTATTAAAAGGTAACTTTCAACTCCCAGGCTCCGTCAGAAATTGGGTACTGAACTGCCCTGCCAGGAAGCAAGCAAAGCCTTTAACATCAAAAGTTTGCAAACCCCACCATGAGGAGGGTTATTTTACACTTTGTTGGGGAAAATAACGAAAGCATTTAAATTTCTCATTGTACCCTTGTACATGGGTTTAGACTGAATGGCTCAAATTAAACACATATAGATTTCATATACATACAAATATTATATCCTGTATAGGTACACCTATTTTAAAAGGATAAAATTGGAAGCTTGGGCTTTGCATGCATGGATTGTTGCTATTCACTTGTGACCTCCAGAAAGATGCGACCTCACATCTTGGTGCGCTGGGTGCCCCTGGGCTCCTGGAGGGCTGCAATTACTGAGCCACACCTAGTGTTTGGGAGGGGGGCCTGGGGAGCTACCTTTAGGCCCTCCAGACACGCTCAAGGTCATTTTTAAAATTCAGAAATAGAACTAGAAAACCATAAGATAGTAAAGAGAGAGCTTCAGTCCACAGCGTGGAGAAGTAAAACTGTTAAATTTCGTTTTTAGCCATTTCCTTTAGAGCCCACGATGCAGGTTCGCCCTGGCCGGCCCTCCCCTGTAAACAAGCAGGCAGGTCAGGGCCCGGGCTTCTAGGCTCCTGTGAGACCCCGCCCCCATCCCTGCTCTGTACATCAGGCTGATCGCACAGGACTCCCCGTGGCCGTCAGCACAGGTGACAGGCAGCCCCGGGGCTGACCGGCTACTGGGCCCTCCACACCCCACCCTGCAGAGGACGTTTCTGAGACACAAGCCCTTGAGTGGGGAGGGCGGTCGCTTGGCATGGAGGCCGCCATGAGGTTGTGCACAAAACTCCAACCTCGCGGGGGCCCTGACAGCGTGGAGCCGTCGGTACACGCGGTCAGCAGCGCCCCTCAGAGGGCCATGCTCTGCGACTCCTCCTCCGAGTCCCTCATCTCAGCCACAGAGATGCCCACCCTGCCGCCACACGTGCTGCAGGGGACTGAGGTGCAGCGCCGAGCCTAGCTCCACGTGGATGGAGGGAACCTCGACGTCGACCAGATCTGTGGACACGCTCTCGCCGGGGGACATGCCCTCCAGCGCGGGATGCTCGGCGGACTGTGGGCTGGAGGCCGTGAGGCTGACGGTGGGCAGCTGGGGTGGCGGCAGGGTGGGGTCTGCCGGGGCTTCAGGGTGGGCCGAGACTTAGAGCACTGGTGAAGCCGGAGGGAGGAGGCCAGCAGGGGTGCGGCGGCCGCCAGGGCGAGCTGGCCCGAGGCAGACGAGTCCCCCGGGGGGTTGCGCAGTCCGTAGGGTGACAGGGTGCTGGGGGGCGTGGGGGACAGGCTGAGTGGAGACTGCTGGCCGGCAGGCGCCTCAGGCAGGGACCCCGGCTGGCCGAAGAGGACCTTGGGCGGAATGGTGCCAGCTTCTTAGAAAATTTCAGGAGGGTGTGAGGGCTCTGGTCCGCGAGCGGCTGGCTGGGGCTGGCGCCTGCCTGTGCCTCGGGCTGCGTCCCTGCACTGGGTGTCCCCTGGCTGGAACCTGGACTTCCTTCCTGCCTAGATCCTGGAGAAAGTTCCTTGCTTTTAGAAATGCTGGTCCGCTCAGCCCCAGGCTGGAGGCCAAGGCCAGATGGAGACAGCACGGGCAATGCAGGGCCCTCGGGGGCTGCTCCGGGGGGGGGGCGACGGCAGGGGCAGCGAGCTCGGCAGGCCGGGCAGGGGACTGCATGGTGCGTGGGGTGCAGGATGCCTTCCAGCCAGCCAAGGAGCCTCTTGGAGCCACCCATGACTCTCACACCCATGCCATCCTTTTTGTAAAACTCCAGCATCATATTATCCGTGGCAATGCTGAGGGGCCAGCGGGCTTGCTCGGGCTGGCGCCAGTCGGAGGGGTCCATGTCTGGGGAGGGCATTGAGCTGTAGTTGGCACTGTGGTTCACTGGGCACCGGACTCCCGTAATTGCTCATGATGTTGAACTTCCCTGGGGGAAGAACCAGTCCGCATGCTGCGTAATGGGCTCCATGATCCCGACAATCTGCAGCGAGACCGTGGCCATCATCTCCATGAATGTTCCCTTCTGCTTGTGACCACAGCAAGTTGGGTCCTAACACAATTGCCATGTTACTGGGAGTCATCTTGTTGACATCTTGATATTCTGAGAGCTTGGATAAATATTTGATCACGTATCGGATGTTGTAATTGGCCTTGGGAAATGTTTCACAAGCATTCCACAGAGCCTGGAGCCTCTTGTCCTGCTCCTGGATATTGGAAGCCTCAATCCGGTCGTCATAGAGTTCAAAGGTCATCAGAGGTTCCAGCAGCTCCCGGAGGTAAGATTTCAGAGCTCCTGCATATGGCATGAGGGTTGACCAAGCACTCCTGCACGTCTACCACACAGCAGTCCAGGGTGGCCTTGAGCTTCTTCAGCTTGGAGGCGGACGGGTCTACTCGGAAGAGGCCCTCCTCCTTCATCCCACACTCCAGCAGCATCATCACACATGCCTTGATGGGGAAGGCCATCTCCCGGCCGCTGATTGGAAGGTGCTCCTCCAGGGGCTTCCCAAAGGAAGGCTTCTCCACCCAGGCCTCTTGTTGTGCTTTTATCTGAGGCAACGCAGCCTGCAGGAGCATCAGTGACTTCCTGTGGTACTCAGCCTGCACCTCTATGAGCATTTGAAAATAATTTGCATAGTCAATTTCTTTGGCCACAAAACTATATATGTCAGCCGATAGCTGGTCCTTGTTCGTGAAGAGCCCATGTCCAGCACCAGCTTTGCTAAATGTTTCCTCTGGTTTTGGATATATGGGATTTCTACCACGGCCAGCAAGAACAGGGGCTCGATCACAACTCTCTCGACTTGCAATTCACAATGAATCAGCTCCTGGGCCAGACTGTCCTCCGTCTCACCACAGAGTTTCAGCATCTTCCCAAGAAGCGTGTCATCTCCCAGGACAACTGATCCTTCCAGCAGACGCTGAGCCAGTGTGGTCAGAGGCAACTTTTTAGAGCGCTTGTCGGCCTCGGCCCCTTGCTGGCCCTGCAGACATGCCGTGAGTTTCTTGTGTGTGCTGTGGGAGACCTGCTTCACCATCTCCAGCTGCTTCTCCACGTGAAGAAGGTCTTCACTCAGAACTTCAGTCTTCTCTGCCCTGCCCACCGTCTGGTTGGCCAGCTGGCGCATGCGGTTGAACTGCTTCTTCCTCGTGGCCCAGCTGGCGCGCTAGGCCGGGAGCTGGGGAGGACGCAGCAGCCCGGAGCCCTCCGCAGGGTTACATGGCTCCCGCGTGGAGCCTTCCGGGAGGGCGGCGACGGCGGCGGCACTGCGGAGCGTCCGCAGTTGTTTGGCCCGCGCGCGGCTCGCTCCTGGGGGCTCCGCATCCTCCTCCTCCTGCGCACCGCATCCTCCTCCTCATGCGCAATGCGGCGCCTTCATCGCAACGCCCGGGCCGCCCTCTGAACATGTTTCAATTTTAGCAATTTAAGAGGTTGTATTATGTCAGGTGGGTTTTCATAGTTGTGTAGCCTTTAACTTCTGCAAGAGGCTCTAAGTCTTAAACCACCTTATATTTTGACCTTGGCAGATGACTACAGCTTATGTCAGGACATTGCAGCTTATGCTTCTACAAAGCAAAGCTTCACACTTTGGGTCTTAAGCAAAGATGTGGTCCCTAGAAAGACAACACACCCCTCAGTAAGCCACGGCATAGGCCTCAGGTGGCCTCAGGGGTGTATACTATTGCTGCATCCTGAACCTTTAATTATGGCATTGGCTGAAGTGCACATGTGTGGACCTCTTGGAAACATCAGCAGAACTGGTGGATCTAGAGGATTTAGTGAGCAGGTATAACTGAGGGAAGAATTTAAATTCTAGAAGAAAACAAGTATTTTATTATGTAGTTCTTTAAGGAACTGATTGGTGGACAGGAAAATGTTTGTGTTTTTAAAACACAAGCCAGCTGAATCTGTGTGAGCTACAGAGCAGTTGTGATGATTAAGCTTTAAATTATTACTGCCATAAGGATGCTTCTGTTTTATGGTAATGTTCTGTATCTTGATATGGGTGCTTGTTACTTGGATGTGTTTACTTTGTCAAAATATATTGAGCTGTGCACGTGACTTTGGCACTTTTCTGTACACATATTTTACCCCAAAAAAAGTTTATTTAAAAAATGATTAATGTTGAGCCTATGTAGAAAGCATTCTTATCTGCCCCAAGTCTATTCTATAAATATCTCCTAATATACTGTCCATTTCATCTAAGTTTACTAATTTAGTGACAGTTTTTCATAAGTCTCCTATAATATTTAAAGACTTTAATGTAAAATAAATTGTTCCCCTTTCCCTTTCTGCTATTATTCATATGTAAGCTTATGTATTAATTATTTGTTATCAATACATTTGTCTATTTTAACATCTGCTTTGTTTTTATAGATCATTTTTTCTTTATTTCACTAATTTGTGTTTTTTTTTAAATTTTTTCCTTTGTTATACTTTCTTTGAGTTTACTCTGCTTTTTAAGACTGTTTCTTGTTCTTTTCTGATTTGCAGTTAAATCATAATTTGTTTCTGTTGAATTTCTTTTTATTTATCCTCCCTGAATATTTTGGGCTTTCTGGATCTGAGGACTGATATTTCTCAACAACCCTGAAAATTCTTTGTCATTTTCCTTGAAATTTATCCTCAGTAACTCTTTGAAGCTTGGGTTGAAAATAAGCTTTTCCTAAGAAAATTTGTATTTGTTTCTGCTATTTGTCAAATTTGTATTTGAGATTTTTCTAACCACACTGGCAATGGAAGATCAGATAAAAAAACTTTGTGAGGACTGTGTATTAGTTATCTATTGCATAACAAATTATATAACTTAGCAGCTTTGAGAAATAAACATTTATTCTCTTTCCATGGTCTTTGTAGAATCTGAGAGTAGTTCTAGCTCAAGGTTTCACCTAAGATTGCATTCAAGATGTCAGCAAGGGGGATTTTCCTGGTGGTCCAGTGGTTAAGAATCCTCCTTCCAATACAGGGGATGTGGATTCAATTCCCTGGTCGGGGAACTAAGATGTGACATGCCATGGGGCAACTAAGCCTGCAGTCTAGAATCCACGTGCCACAACTACTGAGTCTGGGCGCACTAGAGCCCATGTGTCATAACTAGAGAGAAGCCCCACATGCCACAATGAAGACCCTACGTGCAACAACTAAGACCCAACACAGCCAAATAAATAAATAAATTTTTTTTTTAAAAAGATGTCAGCAAGGATTGCTATTGTCTAAAGGCTTAACTTCACTGGGGCTGGAGGATATACTTCAAGGTGGCTGACTCACAGGCCGAGCTAATTAGTGCTGGCTGCTAGGAAGAGGCCTCAGTTCTTTGCCTCTCTGTAAGACTGCTTCAGAGTCTTCATGACTTGGAACTGATTTCTCCCAGCATGAGTTTTCCAAGAGAAAAGAAAGTAGAAGCCTCAATATTTAATGTTATCTAGCCTCAGAAATCACACACGGTCATTTCTGCAATCTTCTATCACTTAAATAAGTAAGTCTATTTAATATAGGAGGTGACTACATACAAGAGTGTGAATGCCAGAAGGCAGAGATCACTGGGACCATCTTAGATGCTGGGTACCACAGATGGCTTATTCTTGTAAATTATCCAGGGAGATTTTCTCTTCATTCTTTCCAGCACTAAGGTCAAGCTAGGTATATTTCCTTGTCACTTGATGTTTCTACAACAGAATTTAATTTTTGTTTACTTTTGCACTGGGGGTTCTCTCCTTTGGGTCCTAACTATAAGGATCCATCTCCTATTCAATTACCTGCTTAGGAGGTCCTGTGATCCTGGAGAATGTTGTGGGTCATAAAATTTATCAGATAATGTATTCCAATTACAGCTATCGTTCGAGACATGGTATATTGCTTAGACAAAATCAAAATAGCTTTTATGCACCTATTTATCTTGCAAAGGATTTTTTAAAATTATTCATTTATTTATTTGGCTGCATCGGGTCTTTGTTGTGGCATGCAGGATCTTCATTGCCTCACGCAGGATCTTCTTTGTGGCATGCAGAATCTTTTAGCTGTGGCATGTGGGATCTTTAGTTGCAGCATGTGAACTCTTAGTTGCGGCATGTGGAATCTAGTTCCCTGACCAGGAATTGAAGCTGGGCCCCCTGCATTAGGAGCATGGAGTCTTAGCCATTGGATCACCAAGGAAGTCCCTTGCAAAGGACTTAAAACAAAAACAAAACCAAAAAACTGTCAGTTTACGATGATCACCAGATGCTATTTCCTTTAACCTAGAAGAGCCAACCTTCACAGATTTACTAATGTTCACTTTCTTTCTCTAAATATAATATAATTAATATAATATAATATACCCAAAGAAATTTTGATGATGCTGACATCTCAAGATCATCACATTAGTCATACATTAATGATATTATGCTATTTGTGCCTGTTCAGCTAGAAGGACCAAGTACGTAAATGCATTTAGAGAGATTTTCACTTCTGGACAAAGAAGTATAACAGGGACCAAATTTAAATTACTAAAAACACAGACATACCATGGGGCATTAAATTACTAAAAATACAAGCCATAAGAAATAATGGTTTTCCAAAAAGTGGACAACAGGCAATGCAAATGAGTGGTCCTTGGGAGAGGAGGAAAAAATGACTATAGCTGGAGATAGTTTCTAGACCCCAATGAAGTGAAGAGAAACAGAGCCCAGGGTCTCCTTGAACTAAGGAGTAATAGGTGAGAATTTGGAAAGTCAAGGCATATTTAATTCACAGGACAAACTATTGGAGAAGAGAGAGCTGCAGCAGTCTACAGAGGATTTTCCTTTAGTCTTCAGATCAACACATGGGTACGAGATAAACCAATGAAAGGACAATTGGGTAGAAGCAGCAGAATAATTCCAAGTAAATATACAGGGTTAAAAATAGTTCATATTCCCACAGAGTGGAACAACCTTGTGATACACAGGGCTTGGACACAGTACTGAGAAGTATTGCCTCAGTAGTGGGGCCAATTTAACTCTAGAATACAGACACCTATGATTTTACCTAACAAAGCTAAAAGCAATCCTTGAAAGAACCAAACTGTTTCCAAGTAACTTAACAGCATCTCAGAATAAACACAACACCATTTAAAGACTATCCCCCAAAACTCAGCATCCAATAATGTAAAATTCATAATGTCTGTCATCAAATAAAAAATTATCAGACATGCAAATAAGCAGGAAAACACAAGCCATAATGAGGAAAAAAAGCAACCAATGGAAACAGACCCAGAAATGCCGCAAATGATAGGTACAAATTCCATAATTTCAAAAAGTAATGGGAAATTAAGAGCATGTTGAAAGACATGGAAGACACTTAAAAGTTCACATAGAATTTCTAGGGATGAAAATAGACTGGACGGGATTTGTATTTGTTTCCTAGTGCTGACATAACAGAATGCCACAGACCAGATGGCTTAAACAACAGAAGTTTATTTTCAGTTCTGGAGGCTGAAGTCCAAGATGAAGGTGTCAGCAGAGTTGGCTTCTGGTAAGGACTCTCCTACCAGTTGCATATGGCCACCTTCTTGCTGTGTCCTCACATGGTCCTTTCTCTGAATGCATGTACTCATTGTATACTCTAATTCTTCTTATAAGGACATTAGTCCTCTTAGATTAAGGCTTTGCTGTTATAGTCTTATTTAACCTAATGACTTTCTTAAAGGCCCTATCTCCAAATAAAGTAACATTGAGGGTTAGGGCTTCAACATATTAACTTTGAGGAGGACACAATTCAATCCACAACAGGATTAATACCAGATTACACACTACAGAAAAATGATTAGAAAACTTGAAGATATAGCAATGGAAACTATACAAAAGGAAACATACAGAAAGAAGAAGAACACTGAAAAAAATAAACAAAACATTAGTGAGATGTGGCACAACTTCAAGTGGCCTAATATGCATATAATTAGAGTACCTAAATGAGAGAGGGGCAGGCAGAAGAAATATTCAAGAGACTAATGAAGGAATTCCCAGGTGGTCCAGTGGATAGGAGTCAGCACTTTCACTGCTGCAGCCCGGGGTTCAATCCCTGGCTGCAGAACTAAGATTCCCACAAGCTGTGTGGTGAGGCCACAATAAATAAATAAATAAATAGATAAATAGATAAATAAATAAATAAAATAAAAAGATCATACACCACAGTCGAGTGGGATTTATCCCAGGGATGCAAGGATTCTCCAATATATACAAACCAATCATGTGATACACCATATTAACAAACTGAAGAATAAAAACCATATAATCAGGACTTCCTTGGTGGTGCAGTGGTTAAGAATCCACCTGCCAATGCAGGGGACATGGGTTCAAGCCCAGGTCTGGGAAGATCCCACATACCATGAAGCAACTAAGCCCATGTGCCACAACTACTGAGCCTGCATACCACAACTACTGAAACCTGCAATGCCTACAGCCCATATGCCACAACAAGAGAAGCCACTGCAATGAGAAGCCCACACACTGCAATGAAGGGTAGACCCCACTTGCTGCAACTAGAGAAACACTGTGCACAGCAACAAAGACCCAATGCAGCCAAATAAATTAATTAAATAATTTAAAAATATCTACCAGCTCAAAACAAAACCATATGATCATCTCAATATGTGCATTAAAAGCTTTCAACAAAATTCAACACCGATTTATGATAAAAGTCCCCAGAAAGTGGGCACAGAGGGAACCTACCTCAACATAATAAAGGCCATATATGACAAACCCACAGCAAACATAATCTCAATGGTGAAAAACTGACAGCATTTCCTCTAAAATCAGGAACAAGACAAGGGTGCCCATTCTCACCACTATTATGCAACATAGTTTTGAAAGTCTTAGCCAGAGCAATCAGAGAAGAAAAAGAAATAAAAGGAATACAAATTGAAAAAGAACTAAAACTGTCACTGTTTGCAGATGACATGATACTATACATAGAAAATCCTAAGGATGCCACCAGGGACTTCGCTGGGGGTGCAGTGGTTAAGAATCTGCCTGCCAATGCAGGGTACATGGGGTTGATCCCTGGTCTGGGAAGATCCCACATGCCGTGGAGCAACTAGGCCTGTGCACCACAACCACTGAAACTGCACACTACAACTACTGATGCCTGTGTGCCCTAGAGCCTGTGCTCCACAACAAGAAAAGTCACTGCTAGGAGAAGCCTGTGCACCACAATGAAGAGTTGTCCCCACTTGCCACAACTAGAGAAAGCCCACACATAGCAACAAAGACCCAATGCAGCCACACACACATAAAAGATGCCACCAGAAAACTACTAGACTTAATCAATGAATCTAGTAAGGTTGCAGGATACAAAGTTAATACACAGAACTCTCTTGCATTCCTATACACTAACAACAAAAGATCAGAAAGAGAAATTAAGGAAAGAATCCCATTCACCATTGCAACAAAAAGAATAAAATACCTAGGAATAAATCTACCTAAGGAAGCAAAAGATCTGTATGCTGAAAACTGTAACACTGATGAAAGAAATCAAAGATGACACAAACAGATGAAAAAATATACCATGTTCTTGAATTGGAGGAATCAACATTGTGAAAATGACTATACTACCCAAAGCACTCTACAGATTCAATGCAATCCCTATCAAATTGCCAATGGCATTTTTCGCAGAACTAGAACAAAAAATTTTACAATTTGTATAGAAACACAAAAGACCTTGACTAGCAAAAGCAATCTTGAGAAACAAAAATGGAGCTGGAGGAATCAGGTTCCCTGGTTTCAGACTATACTACAAAGCTACAGTAATTAAGACAGCATGGTACTGGCACAAAAGCAGAAATATAGATCAATGGAACAGGATAGAAACCCCAGGGACAAACCCACACACCTGTGGCCAACTAATCTATGACAAAGGAGGCAAGGATATACAATGAAGCAAAGGTAGCCACTTCAGTAAGTGGTGCTGGGAAAATTAAACAGCTACATCTAAAAGAATAAAATTAGAACAACCCCTAACACCATACACAAAAATAAACTCAAAATGGATTCAAGACTTAAATGTAAGGCCAGATACTATAAAACTCTTAGAGGAAAACATAGGCAGAACACTCTTTGACATAAATCACAGCAAGATCTTTTCTGACCCACCTCCTAGAGTAATGAGAATAAAAACAGAAATAAACAAATGAGACCTAATTAAACTTAAAAGCTTTTGCACAGCAAAGGAAACCATAAACAAGATGAAAAGACAACCCTCAGAATGGGAGAAAATATTTGCAAATAAAGCAACTGACAAAGGATTAATCTCCGAAATATACAAACAGCTCATGTAGCTCAATATCAAAAAAACAACGCATCAAAAAAAATGGGTGGAATAAATAGACATGTCTCCAAAGAAGACACACAGAAAGGAAAAAACACATGAAAAGCTGCTCAACCTCACTAAATCTTAGAGAAATGCAAATCAAAACTACAATGAAGTATCATCTCAAACCAGTCAGAATAGCTATCGTCAAAAAAACCTAAAAAAAAAAAAAAAATGCTGGAGAGGGTGTGGAGAAAAGGGAACCCTTGTGCATTGTTGGTGGGAATGTAAGTTGGTACAGCCACTATGGAAAACAGTTTGGAGGTTCCTTAAAAAACTAAAAATAGAACTACTATATGACCCAGCAATCCCACTGCTAGGCATATACCCAGAGAAAACCATAATTCAAAAAGACACATGCACCGCAATGTTCATTGCAGCACTATTTACAATAGCAAGACATGGAAGCAGCTTAAATGCCCATCAACAGAGGAATGGATAATGAAGATGTGGTACATATATACAATGGAATATTACTCAGCCATAAAAAGGAATGAAATTGGGTTATTTGTAGAGACATAGATGGACCTATAGACTGTCATACAGAGTGAAGTAAGTCAGAAAAAGAAAACAAATATATGGGTATATTAATGCACATATGTGGAATCTGGAAAGATTGATATAGATGATCTTATTTACAAAGCAGAAATAGAGACACAGACATAGAGAACAAATGCATGGATACCAAGGGGGAAAGGGGGGAGTGTGATGAATTGGGAGATTGGGATTGACCTATATACACTATTGATACTATATATAAAATAGATAACTAATGAGAACCTACTGTATAGCACAGGGAACTCTACTCAGTGCTCTGTGGTGACCTAAACGAGAAGGAAATCCAAAAAAGAGCAGATATATATATATACATATACCTGATTCACTTTGCTGTACAGTATAAACTAACACAATATTGTAAAGTAGCTACACTCCAATAAAAAAGAGATTAATGAATAAAAAATTTTTTAAGTTGATGAAAACTATGAATCCAAGAATCTCAAAAAATCCTAAGCCCAAGAAACAGGAACAAAAGTACATCATAATCAAATTGCTTAGAACTATTGGTAAGATTTAAGAGAAAAATCTTAAATCTTAAAATCAGCCAGATTAAAAAAGACAGCTTATGTGCAGAATATAAAGATAATAGTGGCAAGAGATTTATTGCCTGAAACAATGGAAGTCAGAAGAGAATGAAGCAATAGCTTTAAAGTACTAGAAGAAAAAAAATTGCCAATCTAGAATTCTATAACTAGAGAAAATTTCTCAAAAACAATCACCAAATACTTTATCAGCAAACAAAATCTGAAAAAAAATTATACCAGCACACCTAAAGAATGTTAAGGGAAGTCTCCAGGAAGAAGGAAAATATTATCAAATGGAAATCTGAATCTACACCAAAAAGTGAAAAGCACAGGAAAGGATAAATATGTGGGTGAATATAAGAGAACTTTAAAAAAATTGTTTTTAAAATTTCTTTAAAATATAATTGACTATCAAAGCAAAAATAACAAATATAATATGGAATTTATGACATATGCAGAAATAAATTACATGATAGCAATAGAACAAAGACCAGGAGTGGAAAAATGAGAGGAGTATACAGTTGTGAGTTCTTATACTATTTGTGAAATAATATAATTTTACTTCAGAGTAGACTGTGATAAGTTAAATGTGTGTACTATAGGCCATAAGCAACCACTGAAAACAAAGAAAAACAGAAATTCAAAGCACTAGAGCCAATAGGCAATGAAAGAGATAAAATGAAATCATAAAAAAATACTCAATCCAAAAGAAGGCAAAAAAGGAGAATGAATAGATGAAACAAATAGAAAGAAAATAACAAATAAATAGCTTTAAATCTAGCAATATCAATAAACTGTTTAAAATTATATATTCTTTTTAAAAAAATATTTATTTATCTATTTTATTTATCTATTTATATATATATTTATTTTTTTAGGCTGCTCCAGGTCTTAGTTGCAGCACATGGGATCTTTAGTTGCAGCATGCAGACTCCTTAGTTGCAGGATGTGCACTCCTTAGTTGTGGCATGCATGCAGGACCTAGTTCCCTGACCAGGGATTGAAACCAGGCTCCCTGCACTGCAAGCACAGAGTCTTACCCTGGACAACTAGGGAAGTCCCATAAAATTAAATATTCTTAACATGCCAATTGAAAAACAAAGATTGTCAAATTGGATAAACAAGCAATATCTAACTACATAAAACCTTTAAGAACTGATTTTAAAATAAACACACAAATAGAATAAAAGTAAAAGAATGTAAAATGACATACTGTGCTAACACAAAAGAAAAGAAATCTGGAGAGCTGTCCAACATCCAGAATGGCATTAAAGACCTCCAAAAATCTGTTTCTCCATAAAGGCAATGAGAAGTCTGGAAAAAACTGTTAAAATCAACTTTTTCAAACTGTTGAAATTATACAGAGGGTTTCAATAATCTGAGTAGTGTTTTGTCAAAAAAAAATGGCTGAATCTCAGTATGAACAATGAGGTTAAGAGCATTTTAACTTTCCCTAATCTAATAGCACCCTTTCCAGCTTCAAAGTGTTATTAAAAGCCAACAGCCTCACAACTACAGCAGCTGTGAAAACCAGCAGACTAGCAGCTACTGGAGCAGAGAGAATGGGTTTGATGCTCCCCCAAAGCCCTAATCCCAAGGAATTCTCACTATTTGATTTTCAGGCAATGCAATGAAAATTACTATCTCAGAGTTTGTTTTATTTGACCTGAATCAGAACTCAACCTCTGCAAATAGCCCTATCCAGAGGGTATTTATCAAAAACATTCAGTGGCAATTGTTTAACATTGAAGCTTCCAAAGGTGGTGTTTACAGTTGGAGCTAACAATGGGCTGATTAAAAATTCTGTAAAAGAAAAATTGGAGAATAAGATTTCCATAGGGAGACATGAAAGTATCTGATACAGTCCTGACAATCTATAAGGTCACGTGCATGCTATGTGCATGCCCAGGAAAAACCTGAGAAGGCCCTAATGTCTTACTGCTGGCAGACACTGAGACTTTGCCATATCGAGAAGTGAAGGCAATGAGAGGTGTAAACTGTGTAACAAATCATTGAAACTGTATCCCAATATACACATAGAGTCATTAAGCCAAAGTGGGTTCAAGATATTTGAGGAAATCTCTATTCAATAACCACCTGGATACTAAGCTAACTGAGTAGAAATTTCATATGACACAGATACAGACTTTATAGAATTAGTCTAAAAAAGTCACAGAACAATTCCTGAGGAGGGGTCGAGAATCTAATTTACTGAGTTGCCACATTATATAATTTTAAATGTCCAGTTCAACAAAAAATTACTATATGCAAAGAAATTGAAAAGTATGTCCCATGTGTAGGAAAAAACAGTCAATAGAAATATTATCAGAGGAAGCACAGGTGTTGGGCTTGAAGACAAATACTTCAAACTTACTATTATAAGTATGTACAAAGAACTAAAGGAAATTGTGTCTAAAGAATTAAAGGAATATGAAATGATGTCTCATCAAAGAGAGAAAGTCAATAAGGAGAAATTATTAAGAAAATAGAAATTCTGGAGTTGAAAAGTATAATTACTGAAATGAAAATTTCACTAGACAGACTGAGCATCACATTTCAACAGTCAGAAGAATAAGAGAACTTGAAAAAATATCAATTAAGATTATACATCCAGAGGAATTGAAATGAAAAAGAATGAAGAAAATGAACTGAGCCTTAGACCTGTGGAATACCATCAAATGAACCAACACAAGCATAACTGAAATCTCAGAAGAAAAGAAGACGGAAAATGGGCAGAAAGAATATTCAAAGAAATAACAACCAAAAAAATTCCCCCCCCCAAAGCCCTAAACCCAGAGAATTCTCACTATTTGAGAAAACATTAGTGTGAACATCCAAGAATCTTAATGAACTCTCAGAACAGACTCAGTAAGTTCCACACCTTGTCATGTCATAGAAAAACTGTCAAAAGACTAGTGAGAATTTTGAAAGCAGCAAAAGAAAAATGACTCATCAAATATAAGAGATCCTCAATAAAAGTAACAGTAGAATGACATAGTCAAAGTGCTAAAAGAAAAAGAGGGTCAACCAAGACTTTTAAATCCAGCAAAACTATCCTTCAAAAAAAGGGAGAAATTAAGATATTCCCAGATTTAAAAAATAAAAATAAAAAAGCAAAAGAAACAGATAATTCATCACTAGCATACCTGCTCTATAAGAAACACTAAAGGGAGCCCTTTGTGCAAAATGGAAAATATAAATCCTATCTCATTAGTTGCTGCAATAAATATAAATGGACTAGAAAATCATATCAAGCATCTTTTCTGACCATAATGCTATAAGATTAAAAATCAATTAGAGAAAAGTCCTGGGGGGAAGGTGGCAGAGTAGAAGGACGTGTGTGCACTCCTTCTTGCAATAGCACTGGAATCACAACTAACGGCTAAACAATCATTGACAGGAAGACATTGGAACTCACCAAAAAAGATACCCCACATCCAAAGACAAAGAAAAAACCACAATGAGATGGTAGCAGGGGTACAGTTATGATAAAATCAAATCCCATAACTGCTGCATGGGCGACTCACAAACTGGAGAACAGTTATACCTCAAAAGTCCACCCACTGGATTGAGGGTTCTGGGCCCCATGTCAGGCTTCCCAACCTGGGGGTCTGATAATGGGAGAAGGAATCCCCAGAGAATCAGACTTTGAAGGCCAGTGGGATTTAATTGCAGGATTTCCACAGGACTGGGGGAAACAGAGACTCCACTCTTGGAGGGCACACAAAAAGTAGTGTGCACATCTGGACGCAGGAGGAAGGAGCAGTTACCCCATAGGAGACTGAACCAAACCTACCTGCTGCTGTTGGAAGGTTGCCTGAAGAGGTGAGGGTCAGCTGTGACTCACTGTGGGGACAGGGACACAGGCAGCGGGGTTCTGGGAAGTGCTCATTGGTGTGAGCCCTCCTGGAGTCCTACAATAGGACCACCAAAGAGCCTGTAAGCTCCAGTTCTGGGTTACCTCAGGCCAAACAACCAACAGGCTGGGAATACAGCCCCAGCCATTGGCAGACAAGCAGATTACAGTTTTACTGAGCTCTGCCCATCAAAGCAACACACAGCCCTACCCACCACCAGTCCCTCCCATCAGGAAGTTCACACAAGCCTCTTAGATAGCCTCATCCACCAGAGGGCAGACAGCAGTATCAAGAAGAACTATACTTCTGCAGCCTGTGGAATGAAAACCACAGCCACAAAAAGATAGAGAAAATGAAAATGCAGAGGACTTTGTACCAGATGAAGGAACAAGATAAAACCCCAGAAAAACAACTAAATGAAGTGGAGATAGGCAACCTTCCAGCAAAAGAATTCAGAATAATGATACTGAAGATGTTCCAGGACTTTGAAAAAAGCCTGGATGCAAAGATTGAAAAGATGCAAGAAAAGTTTAAAAAAGACAAAGACGAATTAACAACAAACAGAGATAAGCAATACAATAACAGAAATGAAAAATACACTAGAAGGAAACAATAGCAGAATAACTGAGGTGGAAGAACAGATAAGTGACCTGGAAGACAGAATGGTGAAAATCACTGACATGGAAAAGAATAAAGAAAAAATAATGAAAAGAAATGAAGACAGCATAAGAGACCGCTGGGACAACATTAAATGCACCAGCATTCACATTATATGGGTCCCAGGAGGAGAAGAGAGAAAGAAAGGACCCGAGAAAATATTGGAAGAGATTATAGTCAAAAACTTCCCTAACATGGGAAAGGAAATCGCAACCCAATTGCAGGAAGCAGAGAGTCCCAGGCAGGATAAACCCAAGCAGAAGCACACTAAAGCCCATAGTAGTCAAACTGACAAAAATTAAAGACAAAGAAAAATTATTGAAAGTAACAAGGGAAAAATGACAAATAACATACAAGGGAACTTCCATAAGGGTAACAGTTGATTTTTCAGCAGAAACTCTACAAGCCAGAAGGGAGTGGCACAATATATTTAACATGATGACAGGGAAGAACCTACAACCAAGAATACTCTACCCAGCAAGGATCTCATTCAGATTCAATGAAGAAATCAAAAGCTTTACAGAGAAGCAAAAGCTAAGAGAATTCAGCACCACCAAACCAGCCCTACAACAAATGCTAAAGGATCTTCTCTAATTGGGAAACACAAGAAAAGAAAAGGACCTACAAAAACAAACCCAAAACAATTAAGAAAATGGTAATAGGAACATACATATTGATAATTACCTTGAATGTAAATGGACTAAGTGCTCCAACCAAAAGACACAGACTGGCTGAATAGATTAAAAAAGAAGACCCATGTGTATGCTGTCTACAAGAGACCCATTTCAGACCTAGGGACACATACAGACTGAAAGTGAGGGGATGGAAAAAGATATTCCATGCAAATGGAAGTAAAAAGAAAGCTGGAGTAGCAATACTCATATCAGATAAAATAGACTTTAAAATAAAAAATGTTACAAGAGACAAGAAAGGACACTATATAAAGATCAAGGGATCAATCCAAGAAGAAGAGATGACAATTATAAATATATATGCACCTAATATAGGAGCACCTCAATACATAAGGCAAATGCTAACAACTATAAAAGAGGAAATCAACAGTAACACAATGATAGCGGGGGACTTTAACACCCCACTTACACCAATGGACAGATCATCCACACAGAAAATTAATGAGGAAACACAAACTTTAAATGACAAAATAGACCAGCTAGATTTAATTGATATTTATAGGACATTTCATCAGAAAATAGCAGGTTACACTTTCTTCTCAAGTGCACATGGAACATTCTCCAGGATAGATCACATCTTGGGTCACAAATCAAGCCTTGGTAAATTTAAGAAAACTGAAATCATATCAAGCCTCTTTTCCAACAACAAAGCTATGAGATTAGAAATCAATTACAGGAAAAAAAACTGTAAAAATCACAAACACATGGAGGCTAAACAGTTTGCTACTAAATAACCAAGAGATCACTGAAGAAATCAAAGAGGAAATCAAAAAATACCTAGAGACAAATGACAATGAAAACACAATGATCCAAAACCTGTGGGACGCAGCAAAGGCGGTTCTAAGAGGGAAGTTTATAGCAATACAATCCTACCTCAAGAGACAAGAAAAATCCCAAATAAATAATT